>NC_059107.1:9027500-9671250 GCF_020740685.1 Jaculus jaculus | reverse complement strand
CTCGGTGTCACAAAAATAAATCAATCAATAAATAAAATAAAATGGAGGAAATGAGGAATGGATCCCAGAGAGTCACAGGGGCCTTCACTTTCTTTACTTTTTTTTTTCTTTTAAACAAATAGTTACTACTTTTGCAATCAGAATTCATAGTATTTTCCTATTTCAAGGCCGAGACAGGGGTGGGATAGAGCATGAGGTCGTTGGGTTCCGTCCCCAGTACCATAACGAGATGTTTAAACACCTGCAAAGCTCTTTCCTCAGGTTTTTTGTTTTGGGGTTTTTTTTTGGTTTATTTATTTTAGAGAGAGAGAGAGGAAGGTAGAGAGAGAAAGAGAATGGGCATGCCAGGGCCTCCAGCCACCGCAACTAAACTCCAGATGCATGTGCCACCTTGTGCATCAGGCTTACATGGATCCTGAGGAACAGAACCTGGGTCCTTTGGTTTTGCAGGAAAAGTCTTCACCCCTAAGCCATTTCTCCAGCCTTTTTTTTTTTTTTTTTTTTTTGAGGTAGGGCCTCACTCACAATGATATTTCACTGTTTTCCTATTTTTTTCCTGTTTTGTGGATGTAAATATCTGTGTATAGGGGTGTCTGCGTGCATGCAAAAGCCAGAGTCAGATCCTCTTCCTTGCCAGTTTCTTGAGATGGAGGCTCTAACTAAGCCTGGACTTGCAGGGATTTTCAGTCTGACTAGCTGATTGGTGATTCTTCAATCTCGGCTTCCTTTGAGTTTAGGGTTACAGACATGTGTGGCAATATCTGGCTTTTTATTTCTATTTTTATTTTTATTTAGAGAGAAAGAGAATGGGCACGCCAGGGCCTTTAGCCACTACAAACTCCAGACACATGCGCCACCATGTGCATCTGGCTTATGTGGGTTCTGGGGAATTGAAGCTGGGTCCTTGGGCTTCACAGGCAAGCGCCTTAACCACTAAGCCACCTCTCCAGCCCCAATGCCTGGCTTTTCACATGGGACCTGGGACTCAAACTCAGGACATATTCAGCAAGCAGGCTTATCCACTGAACCATCTCCCCAGTCCTGAAAAATACTTTTGAGTTGTATTTTTTCCCAACAAGAAGACTACATCTTTTCTACATTCAAATAAATGTGGCTATTTGGGGGGGACTTGGAGACGGCTTAGCAGCTAAAGGTGCTCGCAAAGCCTACAGACCCATGTTCAATTCTCCAGCCACCCCATAAAGCTGAACAGGCATTTATTTACAGCAGCAAGAGATCCTGGCACACACACAAATGCAAATAAATAAGTAAAAATTTAAATAAGGGCTGGAGAGATGGCTTAGCAGTTAAGCGCTTGCCTGTGAAGCCTAAGGACCCCGGTTCGAGGCTCGGTTCCCCAGGTCCAACGTTAGCCAGATGCACAAGGGGGCGCACGCGTCTGGAGTTCGTTTGCAGAGGCTGGAAGCCCTGGCGCGCCCATTCTCTCTCTCTCCCTCTATCTGTCTTTCTCTCTGTGTCTGTCGCTCTCAAATTAAAAAAAAAAAAATTAAATAAATAACTGCCTATTTTTAAAGGACAAGAAAGATGGAGGGGTGGTCTAGACAGGGTGTGTGAGGTGAAGCAGCTGGGGAAGTTGTTGCCTTCTCAACTCTTTGGTCATCCTCTTCCTCTCTTCCCAAGGTCTACAAGGTTCCCATTGCCTAAATAGGAAAAAGAAAAAACTCATTTTGACATTCTTTCCTGCCAAAATCACCTGCATCAATCATCTTTTATTTCCATGCTGTGTGGTAAACGCCACCTGCCTGCCATAGGAGGAACCGCTGAACAGGATTCTGAGCAGGTCACCCCCAGTGGACAGTCCCCACATTGTGTACAACGCAGACACGCCCAGCAGCCCTCCCTGCCCTTGGCTAGTCCCTTTCCAGCCCTGGACTCGCTCAGTTTCACGTTCTGACCCCTCATCCTCTATGTAACCACACTCACCACCTGACAGCCACCAAGACTCCTTGTAGAGCCCATTCTCCACTACAGGACCATAGCACCTTCGATAACCTCGGAGCAGCCATTCCTCCTGCAGACTAGAATCCCAAGGTCCAGGTTGCCAAGTGACTCGGCCGTGTGCACACAGATGACTGAAGCAGAGGCAGGCCAGGGCCAGTGTGGCCAGTGTTTTCACACCTGAGCTCATGAACAGGTACTCATTGAGTATCTCACATGAGATCCTGGGTCACCCAAGTCAGTCCTGGGGTACACTTGTCCCTTTCAAGCTCAACTTGTATGTGTATCACCGTGAGTGTAGATGTGTTACAACATCTAGTCAGAGCTCCCGCAAGTCAGAGAGCCACGGGGAACCTGGGGGTGATGGGGATTCATTCAGATCGGACCGAAAGCTAGAGAACCAAGAAAGGTCTTTGGTCAACAAAATCCACATGAACTGGGCGTAATGCGGTAGAGGCCAACCTTGGCTATGTAGCAAGCTCAAGGCTAGTCTGGCTACATACTGAAACTCAGGGGAGGGGAAGAGAGGAAGGAAGGAAAGGTGGTCAAACCACAAGTGGAAAAAGTTTAACAAGTTGAAAAGGGGCCGATTTTTGTCACGGTTAGAGTTAGCAGGGGAAAAAAAAAAAAAGCAGTGGATATTCAAGACAAGTACCACATCTCAGGTGCCAAGATGACCAAGATGGGTGAGTAAGTACCAGGCCAGGATCAGAAGAGCTCAGGGAAGATTATGTAACCATGAGGGGTCAGGGGACAAGACAGTGGGAGGGGAATCCCCTGAGACCAATGGGCTGGGCGAGAGCTTCACGTCGTCCCCTCCTCTTCAGATAGATTCCGCCTCACTCTTGCTCTGCTCTCTGACCTCTCCTTGACCACAGCCCTTGCCTTCCTTCCCTGGAAGTCCCAGTCACGGTCCTGGAGCTTGCGTTTTTACACTGAAACGTCCTGGCAAAAAGCAAAGCCCCCCACCGCTTACTGGTTATCTAACAGACACCAGCCATGTGCTGCGCCCAGTAGACACGGAGATCCCAGCCTGCCTGTAACTCTAAAACTATACGCATCCATTTATGGCTAGTAAAACATTCCCCCCTTGCCGGGCACAAGCAGTGGGGTTCAGTCTGGGCTCAGGAACAGGACTGGGGGTCTAAGCAAAGACAGTGGGGCACATACAGTCTGGGCTCAGGAGTGGGGGTGGGGATCTAAGCACAGGCAGTGGGGTGCAGTCTGAACTCAGGAATGGGGATGAGGACTAAGCACAGATTGAGAGGTGCAGATTGAACTGGGGAATGAGGATGGGGTCTAAGCACAGACCATGGACCGTGGGGCGCAGGCTGGGCTGGGGCATGGTGGCGGTGATCCAGGCAGAGTCAAGGTTAGCTCTGGGAACAGGCACATCAACTCCACCAAGTACCTTATCTCTAAGGACCAAGACTCATCTCTGCTCTCACACGCGCAGGCAAGAAGGCCTGTGAGGGTCAGATGGGACTCCACTCCTGCGGGCACACTCCACCCTCTCAAGATAGGAGAGGACAAAGCTCACAGCCACCCAATTTCAGGTATCTGCTGCCCCCTGCCGACCAAGCACCAGTTGACAGCCCACGAAGCCAATCGCCCTTTGCTGCGAGATGGTGAGGCTTGTGAAAAAAAAAGGTGAGGTGAGGGCCCTCTGTAGCTTCCCCGTCTTGTACAGGATGGGACAGGCCGTCAGGTTAGGCATGGAAACCTGCAGAAAACTCACTAACACTTGTAAGCCTCAAACCATCATCCCAAGCACAACCACACTTGATAGGTGATAAGTGCTTGAGAAATCTGGAGATAAGACAGGTCTTATCTCATTGAATTGGGTGTTGAGAGAAACCACAGCCGGGGTTGGTGGGAGGGGAGGGTGTTGGAGGCCAAGGAGGGTCAGGGTGAAGGCCAAGAAAGAGAGTAACAGCAGTGTTCTAGTGACAGAAGACATGAGAAAACAGTACTGAATTCTCACTGGTGCCCTTTGACTTTGGTGTCAATGTCTTTGAGATCACCTTCCCGGACCTGGCAGATGGATGCCAAATTTCCTTTACTATTAGAGAAGATGCTATGAATGGATGGCCAGTATCTTTAGTTAGACTTTTGCTTTTTTTTTTTTTTTTTTTTTAAGGTAAGGTCTTGCTCCAGTCCTGGCTGACCTGGACTTTACTATGTAGTCTCAGGCTGGCCTCAAACTCACAGCAATTCTCCTACCTCTGTCTCCCAAATGCTGGGATTAAAAGGCATGCACCACCATGCCTGGCCTGTAGGTAGACTATTTTTAAAAAAATGTATTAAAGATGTACAATAGGAAGCAAGGTGTGGTGGATCACTGTGACTTCAAGGCCACCCTGAGACTACATAGTGAATTCCAGGTCAATCTGGGCTAGAGTGAGACCCTACCTCAGAAAAAAAAAAAAAAAGATGTACAACAGGATGTTTTCCCAGACATAGTGAAATAGTCAAGAATATTAACGTATTTTTATAGCTATTCTAAAATCTCTCAGCACATTTACATATTTAACGCAACCAGTTTTCAAGGAATGGGCTTTGGGGTGACACTCCCCAGGCCTTGGCAGGCAGGGCTGTCAAGCTCCTGGTGCACAGGATCCCAAGAAGAGATGGGCAGTTCCCATGCCATCTGTCCCTGCGAAGCCATCTACCCCTTTAGGCAAAGGTGGAGACCAGGAGGGTCAGCAAGCTTCTCCCAAGTGGACAAGAAACACCCCAACGACGAGTATGTGTGTCTCGGATGAGGCACGCACACATTTGTGGAGACTCAGCTCCATGCCGGGGCTACGTGTCAGGCCATGTCACCTGGGACAGCAATGAGGTTGGTTCGGTGCCCCAGTCTCCCTGCATCTAGCACACACCTCACACCTGATGTTCACTAAGGGGTTTTGCTTTTTGTGCATCTTATGGCCCAATCTTGCACCAGGCGTCTGTATCAGCAGAGGTTAGGAGGTCAGGGTCTTGGTGGTAGAGGCCCAGGATCAGGGTAGTTTTGTTTTTCAAGGTAGTGTCTTGTTCTAGCCCAGGCTGACCTGGAACTCATTCTGTAATCCCAGACTGGCCTCGAACTCAGTGATCCTCCTACCTTTGCCTCCTGAGCGCTGGGATTAAAGGTGAACCGCCATATACAACTTATGCATTGTTGAGGATTTAACCAGCTAGCTCTGCCAACTGAGCCAAGTCCCTAGTACCTGATGCTCACCTTAGAAGCTCCTCAGTTCACATCCTTCCCAGAGCTGATTCTATCGGACGATTCAGGCTTCTCTCACCTGGGGGTCCACACACTCAAACCCCTTCCATCCGCAAACCAGCCACGCTCCATCTTGGAAGTCATCTGACAAATTTTAGCTTCAGATATACAACAGGCAATTCAACATAAGGATCTCCTAATATCACTAGGGATTAAAAAAAAATGCCTACTTGAAACACTGTGTGTTTATTTGACAAATGAAGTGTTCCTAGTAGACTGTCCCCTCGCTATGTGCTGGGACTCTCACTGCCTGGCTCCATAAGGGCCCATCCACAGGAAGACTCTGCGCCAATTCCTCCCACCACCCATCACCTCAACATGGCCGGCCAGGGGCTGGCTCTCAATCTTTATTCACACAAAGCCCTATTTGAGCTGTGGCCAACCAAGACCTCACATTTTCCCCCTCACTTCTCAATGACCCCCATTTGGCCCCACACCCTGAGCCAAGACCAGTGTCTAAAGAGCCCCCTTACCCTCACCCTTTCTTCCTTACACAGGGACAGTAAACATTATTGTTACATAAACTACTTTATTTAAATAAAGCCAGTGCTGGTCCTTTCCCACACACACCAACACATGCACACTCACACTCACGTCCTCTCTCCACTTCTCTCCACCTATGGCCACCTCAAACCCCACAGGTTCTCATTGTGGCCATCCTCCAGGTCGACGTTTGGGAGATGCAGAGGTGCACTGCTCCCAGACCTTGCAAGAGCTCTGCATCCTCCCGGGGCAGGAGAGCAAGCTCAGCTCTCCCAAGACACCCAGGCCTGCTTCCCACGCACACTCCAGGAGCACCACCAGCACCTGGAGCAGCTCTGAGGGCTGAGCCCTCACCTCCACCAGTTCTTCCTCTGCACAGGGGCTCTGTGGCCATGCTTGAGTGATTCCCAAGGGGTCCTGGAGTAGGTAGCTTGGTGTGGGGAAGAACAAGGAGAGCAATTGAGCACCAAATTCCCTAATGCCACCCGTAGGAGGGCACTGAGCCAGTCCAAGTCCACCCAGAAGAAGCAAGCCTAGCTGCACAAGAGGGGGCAGGAATGGCAAGGTCCCAGCCTTCAGGGTCTTACTAAGCTCCAATACAATCCCTGTCGGACTCACTAGCACCTTGGCAATGTAAGGGCTCAGCCCGTCTGGGACACTGCACACTCAGGGCCATCTGGAGTTGGCCATACTCCCCATGTAGGTGGTCGGGCTCCCCACCCTGACACTGGCAGGACCCAAGTTCTGCTGGAGGGCGCAGAGGCTCTGGTCACAAGGGGGAGCATTTACAAAGGTGGTGTCTTCCAGAGGCACGTAGTACTTCTTACACTGCACTCACAGGCAGGCTGGGACAGAAGGACAAGGGCACAGGGCCACAGGACTTAGCAGCATACCTAGGGCACCCTGGGGAGCTGCCTTCAGGGATGGGCAGGGCCAGGGATCAACAGGTGAGGAACCATCCAATCATTCAGACCAGGGCACTCATTTCCTCAGATGAGCCTCCTGTGTCTTCCACAAGTTCCCTGAGGGGGAAAGCCAGACAGAAGTCGGGTAGAAAAGAGCAAAGTAGAGGGGATCAGAACCTGTGAAGAGCCAATAGGACGAGAGAGAAAGAGAGGGCAGGGAGCAAGCCTTCAAAGTGGGTAAGGCAAAGAGAGAGCTGCCTCCTGAGGGGACAGGCGAGGGAGGGAGGAAGCAGGACAGACAGGACTGGGACGCAGCGGACCCCTCCCCGGGAAGCACTGGAGACCAAGACCCTTGCAGCAGACAGGACCCCAGAGCAGAGGGAAGGAGAGGCCTGTGGGGCCCTAACTGCCCGCGGTGGAGGTCAAGCCCGCACCCTTGCCACAGAGCTACAAGCTGACACTGCGCTGGTGGCGACTGCCTCGGACTCCACCATCACTGCCCCGCCGACCCCGACTCTGGGGTCCCAGCTCTTGGCCATCGAGACTGGCATGGTCGGAGAGGCCCCGCAGGTGCTCCACCGAGTCACACTTCTGGAGGTCAGAGGCCACGGTGCGCAGGCTGAGCAGGCTCAGCGTGTCGGTGTCGGGACCGGGGCCGGGCCCCAGGCTGCCGCCCTCCTCCAGGCCCCCTCCTTCAGCCCCCTCAATCCCGCTGTCCCCATCTTCCATGCTCTCGGGGCCAGCTTCAGCCCCCACAGGGGAGGAACGCCGCGGGCCCAGCGGGTGGGGCGGCAGGCCCCGGCGCCGGGCGTGAATCTGCTCGCTGATCTGCTCCAGGTTGCGCAAGGCGACTGAGTAGCGGGTCTTGGCCTGCGCCACTTGCTGCTCCAGCTCTGTCACCTTGGCCTTGTGTTCCTGCAGAGGAGACGGGACGGGTGAGGTGCCGCCCTACCCCGCGAAGCTCGCCCGCAGCACCACAGCCCGGCTGCCTCCTCTGAATCTTCTTTCCCAGCAATGCTGAGTGGTTCCTGCCCTGAGTCCTGCTGGCCTTCCTCCCGGGTTTTCATACCTACCAGCTACTCCTCTTCCTCATCATCACCATTTCTCTTTAACTCTGACTAGTTTTCGCCATCCCTGGGTTCCACCAATTATCTTTCTCATTTCTCCTTTAACCAATCATGTTCTCTGCCAACACAAATGGTCGCCTCGGCTTCCCACCCCTGCAGAACTGAGCACATCCTGGTCTGGCTGGCCTCATGCATTGTTGGGAGCTATGAACCAAACCTTGGCCATGTTAACAGAAACTGCCATATAGCAAGTTAAGTTTCTACTTCCTCACCTAATACTCAACTACCAGAAACAATGGGATCGTACACCTGGCTGAACACTCCCCCATCCTGCCGGTAGCTGATGAAGAAACAAATGCATTGCGGTTTAACCAATAACTCTGTGATCCTTGCCCTAACTACGTCTCCTTTCCCCTACAACTCCTTGCCCTGACCACGTCCCCTTCCCCCTACAACCCTATATAAACCTACATGTAAGAATAAATTCTTGAGGCCTTGACATACACCTAGCATGGTCTCCTTCTCGTGTCTGTTTGCCTTTTCCCACCCAGGTTAGCTTCTCCTCGGGCCCTTGTTCACCTCCGCGCTGGCCGGGGCAGTGCCTCGCACATGGAAGCCCTTCAGTCCACTGCCCTCCTCCGCCTGCCCTCTCCCTTCAGTCCACTGCCCTCCTCCGCGTGCCCTCTCCCTTCAGTCCCAGTGCCCTTCTTTCTCTACTCCCCTCAACTACCTCCAGGATTTGGCTGAACTGGGCCTTGAGCTCAAAGTAGGGACGGCTCTTGCCAATGGCTCGCCGGAGGGTCTTCTGCAGGGCTTGGACCCGAGCCTCCGCCTGCTGGCACAGCCGTGTCACTCGCTGATGCTCCCGCTCTCCTCGAAGCCGCTCCTCCTCGGCCTCGTTCACCTGGCAGGGGCCACACATCACTGACACGGAGCACACGCCTCCCTGGTATCTGCCCCAGGCGGCCGACCTACACAGTGCCCTGGGGGGGTCCGAACTGGAACACCCCAGCCTGCAGTGCCTCTGAGAGGTGCAGGACGCTGGGTTCAGGAGCCACAAGGGAGCTTTTCACCGTCTCCTGTGGATTTGCTGCCAGACTCCTGGCCTTCAAGAACTGGATGCCAAGCACAAGCCACAGGTACCTCTTCCTATCATTGTGTCCGTTGTGACCTCTGCCACCTGCCATTCAGCTGTGCTAATGCCAGGAGCAGGGTGCTGCAGTGATCTCAATCCCTCAAGAGCAGGGGAGGAGTGGTTGTGAATGCACTGCACAGCTGCAGCCACTCTGGACCTGGAGGAGCCCTCAGTACCCGAGACTAGGTGTCAGGGACAGCAGATGCCCTGTGTGGGGAGCCACAGCTGTGTACTAGCCTCTCTGGCTGCCACGCCCAACCTCTGTGCAGTTCGGAGACACACCAGTCTAGAAGTAGAGTGCGTCCATGCCAGGGCCCTCCCCTCCCCAGACCGCCTTCAGAGTCGGGGCCCTCCCCTCCCCAGACCACCTTCAGAGTCGGGACCCTCCCCTCCCCAGACCACCTTCAGAGTCGGGACCCTCCCCTCCCCAGACCACCTTCAGAGTCGGGACCCTCCCCTCCCCAGACCACCTTCAGTGCCACTACTTTGGGCAACTTGAAAAAGAACAAATACTCCACTAGCAGAGTCCAGTGAGTGAAAACAGAAGGAAGGAGTCACAACGCTAAACCTAACAGATGTGAATGTTGACTGCAGAGATGCTACCAGAGGTGCACTGCCTGGGTTAGTACCACGTGCAGAAGAGAAGAGCCTAGAATGCCATTCCAGGTCACAGGGAAATGGAAATGGAAACGGAATAGTGGAAGCACTATGGCCAAACAGAGCAGAGCGAGGAACAGGTTCTGCCTGAAACAGAATGGAAGCTGAGGGATGGCCAGAGTACGGAGAACAGGAGGAGGTAAGGTGATGAAGGGGAAACAAACAAGCTCTTGAAGCCGAGAAGTGGCCCCGCTGGCACCACCCCCTTACCTTACAGGTAGCATGGTTGAGCATCTCCTGCCAGGTTGGGTCCAGGCGGTTCTTGTCAGCCATGACTCCCTGTTCAGCCACGAACACCATCTCGCGGGCGGCGTTGTGCATGCTCACGGCCCGCTCGTACCTCAGCGCTGCCTTCTGTGTTTCTTGCTGGGCCTAGGAGAGAGGGCCGTCAAGATGGGGAGCCCTGGGGGACTCCACCACGGATGGTCCACACACACAGAAGTAAGAACAAGAGAAAGGAGGCCCACAGGCAGTGTCCGCTTCACTCCCCAAATTAACCTATGAACAAATGTATGTAAAGGTAACATTCTGTAGACTATTTCATAAGGAATGGATCAGGGGGGAAAAATATGTGTAGAAATAAATATTAAGAGAGCCAGGCGAGGTGGCGCACGCCTTTAATCCCAGCACTCGGGAGGCAGAGGTAGGAGGATCGCCGTGAGTTTGAGGCCATCCTGAGGCTCCATAATGAATTCCAGGTCAGCCTGGGCTAGAGACCCTACCTTGAAAAACCAAAATAAATAAATAAATATTAAAAAGAACAAGGGCTGAAGAGATGGCTCATCAGTCACAGCACGTGCCTGCAAAGTCTCACCAGAACCCACACAAATCCAGATGCACAAAGTGGCACACACATCTGGAGTTTGATTACAGTAGCTGGAGGCCCTGGCACACCCATTCTCTGTCTCTCCTCTCCCTTCTTGTAAAAAAATTAATTAATTAATTAATTAATGTTTAAAAAGAATGATACTGCGGGGTGTGTGAAATCTGGCTTTCTCAATGGATAGGGGTGCATGAAATCTAGCTCTCCAAGGCTGCTGGCCTTTCACCCCACAAAATCTTAGTAGTTTCAGTTGAAAGGTGGCTAATGAAATGGACCACATGTCCTGGAATAAATGAAAACAAAAGCAAGCTATCCCCACCACCCCACCCCATGTGGACTGTCCCAGAGAATTGTGAGCCAGAATACACCCGTGCTCCCTTAAGTTGATTCTTTTCTCAGTGCTGTGAGGTAGGGTCTTACCCAGGCCAGCCTGGAATTCACTACATAGTCGCTGGCTGGCCTCAAAGTCGTGGCAATCCTCCTATCTCTGCCTGCTGAATGCTGGGATTAAAGGTGTGTGCCACCACTCCTGGCTAAAGTTGATTCTTGTCAGACACTGGTCAAAGTGATGAGGAAAGTGAAATAGCTGCAGAATCAGGAACTTTCTGGAGAAATCCTTGGTTTTATTTTACTTTGGCTGCTTTGTTTTGCTGTTGTTTTGAGACGGGGTTTTATGGAGTCCAGGCTGGCCTCAAACTAACTGCACAGCTGAGGATGACCTTGAAATTCTGATTTCCCTACCACCACCTCCAAAATGCCTGGTACAAGCCTGAACCACCACACCCAGCTCAGAATCTGAAATTTTCTGAGTACCAACATGATGCCACAAGTGAAATTTTCCACACCATGGAATCATATCATGATTACTTAAAATACTTGCATAAGATTACCTGAAGGCTAGGTGCATAGGATGTTTATGAAATACAATGAATTTTGTATTCATACTTGAGTCCCATCATAGAAATATTGCTTTATGTATATTAACACACTCTAAAATATGGAGAAAAATCTGAAACATCTCTGGTCTTAAGCATTTCAGATAAGGAGTACTTATCAGTACTAATCAAGTAAAAACTTGGAAACAAACCCAAGTTTTCAGTTACAGGAAATTGAATAAATGAGTAACAGTATATCTACTTTTTAATATTCTTATTTATTTGAGACAGAATGAGTATGCCAGCGTCTCTTTCTACTGTAAACAAATTCTAGATGCATGTACCAATTTGTGCATCTGGCTTTACATGAAAGTTCTGGGGAATCAAACCTGGAACAGCAGGTTTTGCAAGTGATCACCTTTAACCATTGAGCCATCTCTCCAGCCCAGTATAGTATATCTGAGAAAATATTCATAAGTCTTTTTAAATGATATACTTTTACTATCTAAAAATTGGAACCCATTTTCTAGATCTCTGGTCTTATATCTTAATTCAATGAACAAAAATAGCATATATTGGGGCTGGAGACATGGCTTAGCAGTTAAGCGCTTACCTGTGAAACTTAAGAACCCTGGTTCGAGGCTCAATTCCCCAGGACCCACGTAAGCCAGATGCACAAGGGGGAACACGCATCTGGAGTTCGTTTGCAGTGGCTGGAAGCCCTGGCGTGCTCATTCCCCCCACCCTCTCTCTCTGTCGCTCTCAAATAAATAAATAAAACAAAAAAATCCAAAAAAATAGCATATACTGTGTAATCTCATTTTTGTAAAATATATATCAAAGTGATTTTAAAATCAAAAAACTTACTTGATCACCTGTGTTATATTAGTCATATTTTCCACTCTATAACGCTTTCACATCTTAAGGGCCTTGATGACTAAGAAGACATTGCCCCTCCCCCTACGGCTAGGAAATTCCTACACACAACTCCGCTGTGAGTTTCACAGGCAAACCAGTCAACCCACAGCGCAGTTTCCAGCCACCTCCTCTACACGGACCCAGCATTTCCCTGATCCAGATGGCCTCAGGGCCAGGTGCCAGACAAGATGCTACAGGTCTAACCCAGGGCTTACCAAAAGCACTCCCACTAACCACTCCTCTACTGAACCCTGCCTGCCCATGGGAGAGCCATAACCAAAGCTCTGGGCTGTTCTTCCTCCTTCATTTCTACCTCCTGACTGTCCTGGTGGGGAGTGTGCCCTGGGCCTTGCATGGCAAGGCATCGTATGTCCTTTCTAAGTAGGAATAAGCTTCTTTCAAGACAATTTGTCCCTTACCTAGCACCTTACCATACTGGATTGAAAAAAAGGAAGTGACCAGACATGGCAGCTCAGGAGGCTGAGGCAGTAGAACTGCCCCAAGGTCGAGGTTGACCAGGGTGAACAGGGAGGTCGTCTGTTGCAGAATGCTGACCTTATCGTACTGTCATGCCCAACAAACTCACTGATTCACCCAACTGGACATGGGCAGAATGGTCCCTCTGGTGTACCACTGATGCCCTATCTAGTGTGAGTAGACATTAGTTCACAACTCCACAGGAAAAGTTAGCACATCACTATCTTAAAATAATTAAATGAATAAATAAATTATGTACATAAAATGCATAAAGTTTGTGCATTGTAGGATTAAGAACACTGTCTTGGGCTGGAGAGATGGCTTAGCGGTTAAGCGCTTGCCTGTGAAGGCTAAGGACCCCAGTTCGAGGCTCGATTCCCCAGGACCCATGTAAGCCAGATGCACAAGGGGGGCGCATGCATCTGGAGTTTGTTTGCGGTGGCTGGAAGCCCTGGCGCACCCATTCTCTCTCTCTCTCCCTCCCTCCCTCCCTCCCTCCCTTCCTCCCTCCCACCTTCTGTCTGTTGCTCTCAAATAAATAAATAAAAATTGAAAAATACACACAGAGCTCTGACTTCAGGGCCAGACCCTGCGCAATGCGGCGCTCCGAGTAGGTCCTGCCATACCTCCTTAGCCAGTCGTCGGGCTTCGTAGTAGGGCCGGGCCTTCTCAATACAACTCCCCAGGTGGGAGCCCTGCGTGTTGAGCTTCCTTGCTGACTCCTGAAGGATCCTCCGATAGGTAGTCCTGGCCTCCTGGCGAAGTGACAGGGCAGAAGCAAAGCAGGGGTGTGGGTCTCAGAAACTTGTTTCCCAGACATGCTCCTTTGTCCACCACTGTGTTCATCAGGGAAAACACACATGCAGATGCCTCCCGAGACCAACCCAAGGGGGTGAGCGAGGACGCACTCACGTCTAGCTGCAGCTCCACCTGGTTGATCTCCGCACTGGCCTGGTTCAGGTGCTCCAGCTCCTCCTGCCAGAGAAGGAGGTGAGTCAGAGCCAAGTAGCCAACGAGCCGGGCAGCACACAGAGGAAGCCCCAGCTCACTGGGGATGGAGGCAAGGCACTTGTTAAAAGGAAAGGAAGTGGAGGCAGGACTGTCAAGGCCGCCTTGTCGGACACCTAATGGATCTCACCCTCACAGGTCACCCCATGAACTGAGTGGTAAAGCCCCGCGTTAAGGCGAGGAACCTGTGTCACAGAGAACGCAGTGCCAGGCGCTCGGCAAGGTGGCACTCAAGTCTTCTCTCCGTCTGGCTGCGCCGCTTCCTCTTGTTCAGGGTTTGCTTCCTGCTCTCCTCCCTGGCCCGTGAGGCCATTCGCTGAGCACGGGCTTACTGCACCCTTATCTCTGTACCATGAGACTCCAGAATTTCGAATACAGGCAGTGAGAGGACCAGCAAGTAGGCAACAGGCTCTCGGCAGTACCGAGGCTGTGTGAGGGATGGGCACGGGCACCTCAGGGATGACAGGGTCCCTTACTGGAGCAAGACAAGATCCAGGCACATGTTCCACGTAGAGGAAGGGATAACGGGCCCTTTCCCAAAAGCAAGGGGAACTCCTCAGAGCCTATTTCCATTCGGCCTATGATACAGTAAGATGGCAGGTAAGCTTGAAGGGATCAGAGGACAGAAGTAAGTAAAAGTCATTGTGCTCCCAGTGGAGAGAAAGGAACCTCAAGGCAATGCAGGCCACAGATCCACAAAGGCCTGACAGATGATATAGGTCAAAAACACATAAAGGGAGTATTATTTAGCAACCACGTTTTAAAAGCAAAAACAGGGCTGGAGAGATGGCTTAGCAGTCAAGGTGTTTGTCTGCAAAGCCAAAGGACCTCTGTTCGATTCCCCAGGACCCACATAAGCCAGATGCACAAGGTGGCGCATGCATCTGGAGTTCCTTTGCAGTGGCCGGAATCCCTGGCGCACCCATTCTTTCCCTCTCTGCCTCTTTCCCTCTCTCAAATAAATAAATAATAAATAAAATAATTTAAAAAAAAACAAAAAATTAAAACAGGGCTGGAAAGATGGGAGAGTGGTTAAGGCACTTGCCTGCAAAGCCTAGTAACTCGAGTTTTATTCCCCAGTACCCATATTAGCCAGATGCACAAGGTGGCACATGCATCTGGAGTTTGTTTGCAGTGGCTGAGGGCCCTAGAGCACCCATCCATATTCTCATTCTCTCTCCTCTCTCTCTCTCTCAAGTAAGTAAAGAAATAAAATCAATTAAAAAAAAAAAAGTAAAAGCAGGCTGGGCACGGTAGCACACACCTTCAATCCCAGCACTTGGGAGGCAGAGATAGGAGGCTCACCTTGAGTTCAACGCCAGCCTGAGACCACAAACTGAAATCTAGGTCAGCCTAGGCAACAAAAAAATTATAAATAAATAAATGTAAAACAACTAAAAATGTAAGCAATACATTTTAGTTAACCCAACATAGCAAATTCAACATTAACCACACTTTTTTTTTTCTTTTAAGCAAAGTCTTAACCAGGCAAGGTAGTGCACATCTTTAATCCTAGCACTCAGGAGGCAAAGGTAAGGAGAATTGCCACGAATTTAAGGCCAGCCTGAGACTACATAGTAAATTCCAGGCCAGTTTGGGCTACAGTGTGACCTTACCTCAGAAAAATAAATAAAAAATGTGTCACTGTGGAAGTCGCTATCTTTGCCTGTGGGCAACCTTCTGGTGTGGAATTGTAAGCTGTCTAGAAGAAGCAACCTGTCCCTCAGCAGCTGAAATTACCACAGCTCGTTCACACATTCAACAGATAAGCAATGAGACTGGGAATTTGTGACAGAACTGGCTCTAAATGCAGGGTCCACCCTTTGATCTAAGTCTCCTGCCACTATAACCACTGTCTGGGACCAAGGCGGTCTCTGCATGGACGTTTAGTTAGGAAAGAAGAGCGACAACTGAGGAGAAGCCACACCCCAAGCAGAGAAAGGACGCAAGGACGAACCTCAGCAATGCAATAAACACCAACGCCAGAGGCCAGGAGCAGGGAGGTAAAGACCATCCTGCGATGCTTAGGAGAGCAGCCCAGCCCAAGAGCCAAAAATTCAGGCCCCCACTTGTTTCCATGGCCCAAAGGAGTCACAGTCAAACTACCAGCCTTGACAGTACATAATTTGTCCCCACTGGAAAAGCAACAGGGCTCTTTCTACAAGGCAGCAGCGGGAGCAGACAGTTCTCTACAGGAACGGACACCTCAATGACGCCCCCTGCTGCAAGCACGATGGCACACCTGCAATGCCAGCGCCAGGGAAGCCACACCAGGGGGTAATGAGTGCAAGATAGTGCGATCCTATCTAAAAAACAACAAAACTGGGCTGGAGGGATGGCTTAGTGCTTAAAGCATTTCTCTGCAAAGCCAAAGGACCTAGGTTCGATTCCCCAGGACCTACATAAGCCAGCTGCACAAGGGGGCACATGTATCTGGAGTTTGTTTGCGGTGGCTGGAGCCCTGCCACGCCCATTCTCTCTCTCACCCCCCCTTTCTCTCTGTCAAATAAATAACTAAATAAAAATAAAATATAATGCTGGGCATGGTGGCACACGCCTTTAATCCCAGAACTCAGGAGGCAGAGGTAGGAGGATTGCCATGAGTTCGAGGCCAGACAGAGACTCCATAGTGAATTCCAGGTCAGCCTGAGATAGTGTGAGACCCTACCTTGAAAAACCAAAAATTTAAAAAAAAAATTTTAATTTAAAATAAACAACAAAACATGGACTGACTGGAGAGATGGCTCAGCAGTAAAGGTGCTTGCCAGCAATGCCTAACCAATTCTCCACACCCACATAAAACCAGATGCACCAAGGGTCGCATGCATCTGGAGTTCATTTACAGTGGCCAGAGGCCCTGGCACACCCATTCTCTCTCTCTCTCTCCCTCCTCCCCCTCCTTAAAAATAAAATATCTTTTTTTTTTTTTTTTTTTGGTGTTTTCTAGGTAGGGTCTCACTCTATCCCAGGCTGACCTGGAATTCACTATGGAGTCTCTCAGGGTGGCCTCAAACTCACGGCAATCCTCCTACCTCTGCCTCCCAAGTGCTGGGATTAAAGGCGTGAGCTACCATGCCCAGCACAAATAAAATATTTTAAAACAATGGAGTCAGCAGTTAATGAGATATGGGTCAGGAGTTAAGACACTTACCTACAAAACCAAAAGACGCAGGTTTGATTCCCCAGTACCCACATAAAGCCAAGGTACAAGGTGGCACATGTATCTAGAGTTCATTTGCAGTGGCTAGAGGGCCCTGGCATGCCCATATATATTCCCCCCGCCACCGTCTGCCTCTTTCTCTTATAAATAAAAAAATAAAACACTTTTTAAAAAACAACAAAACAAGAAATCTGTTAGTGAGGTCTTTCTGGTCTCAAAGCTGTAGCTGGGGGCTGGAGAGATGGCCCCACAGTCAAGGCACTTGCCTACAAGGCCTAACCACCTGGGTTCAATTCCCCAGTACCCACATAAAGCTAGATGCACAATGTGATCCATGCATCTGGACTTCGTTTACAGTGACTAGAGGCCCAGAACGCCTGCCTGCCTCTCTTTTCCTCTTGAAAATAAATGAAGTATTTTTGTTTTAAGTTCTAACAGGACGAGAGCCCAGGGGAGGAGAGACGTGTGGAAGGCAGGGTAAGCATGGGAAGAACAGGCAGCCTGGAGAACGTTCACAGCAAGACAGCAAGAACCGAGGCACTGGCAACACATTCCAGTTGACCTGCTCCACCAGGAACTCCAGGTATTCAGCAAAAATGTAGTTCAGAGCGCGCGCCTTTGTGTCGGAGCGCACGGCCCGTCCTCCAGCTTGGGGCGACACCAGGACCGTTTCCTTCCTGGAGTTTGGGGACTTTGGACACGACTGTGCGGCCCGTGTCACAGGACAGCGGGGAGAGCGGACGGAGCCTCTGGGCATTGGGGACGCCGGACCATGGGTTGCTTTGTGTTGAAATGGACTGGTATGAGCAGAGAGATATGGCATAGCAAAAATGAAATCTTTGGACCCAAACTGCTGCCTCTTCAGCTGCAATTGTATGAGAGATTACAACCTTTGACAGTGGGCCAGCTGACCTGCACTGGGGCAACAGGAAGGATGTAGACTCTATTGAAGGGGCTTGAATGCTAAGGAGTATTCTATTCTTCAAAGTCAGATTTATTTCCCCCTGAATTAACGAACTGGCACCCCACCAGGTATTATGAAGTATAAGAAATGTAAGAAAGAGAGGATCATTGAATTTGCAACACGATCTTGTATTTTGGAAATGGCCATGGACAGTGTAAAGCAGGTTTGCTGGCTGCCTGCATGGAGCCCATGGAGCTGTGAGGATGAACCATGGGTTGCACTGGAGACCCAGTGGTGCAGCTGGGACCACAAGACGGCTGCCAGGGAGAGGTGCCGGGCCCAGACGAAGTTTTCCAGGACTGTGAGTAGCCTAGTTGGAGGGGCGGAATTGGAACTACAGACTTATTGGTGGTTGGAATTACTGGAGTTGGAGACTTGTCATTCGCTAGAGTTGTTGGACTTGGAGCTTCACAGTTTGATGTTTACCCTGGTTGTTTTAAATCTTGTATTGGTTGAATATTTTTTCTTATGCCCAATGCCATCTTTTGCAATGTGTTTCTTCTGTGTGCCATTTATGGGTTTTTTTTGGTTTTTTTTTTTTTTTTTGGTATTATGGCTCAAAAGATCTGTCTGTGGGAATGTTTGTAGATCAATAAGATTGATAAAAACTATGGGGACTTTTAAGGATGGACTGAATGCATTGTATTTTATATCATGGATGGTTATGGTTATCAGTTTATGGGGGCCAGGGACAGAACATGTTGTTTTGATTCAGGTGTCCCCCATAAGCTTAGGTGTTCCAAATGGTCGATTCCGAGCTGATGGAGATTTGGGAATTAATGCCTCCTGGAGGCAGTGCATTGTTGGGGGAGGGGTCATGGGTATTATCGCCAGTTTCTCCTTGCCAGTGTTTGGCACACTCGCCTGTTGCTATTGTCTACCTTATGTTTTCTAGGGAGTGATGTCCACCCTCTGCTCATGTCGTCATTTTCCCCTGCCAAGCCTCCCCTCAAGTCTGTAGGCCAAAATAAACCTTTTTTCTCACAAGGTGCTCTTGGTGGTATGGTTTCTACCAGCAATGTGAACCTAACTGCAACAGGCTATGACACTATTCTACATGATACTGGTATGCTGCATACCTGTGTAAAGTGTGAACTTAGTTATTATTTCTCACCACCATCAGATATGGTTCATGATTGTAATAAGTAAACTGACTACATGTAAAATTCTAGGAGGAGGAAATATGAAACAAAATGAGCACATGGAAAAATCTGTACTATATGCTCAATTTGTATATAAAAATAGATAGCTCTGAGAAACAAACCCTAATATTTAAGCAAATAACCTATAAAATCAAGATACCCATTTGCAGAAAAGAAACTTGACTGGAATGGAGAAATGGTTTAGTGGATAAGGCGTTTGCCTATGAAGCCTAAGGACCCAGTTGGGTTCCTCAGGACCCATGTAAGCCAGATGCACAAGGTGGCACATGTGTCTGGAGTTCATTTGGAGTGGCTGGAGGCCATGGTGTGCCCATCTCTCTCTCTGCCTTTTTCTTTCTCTAAGATAAAAGATAACAAAAAGTATTTAAGAAGAAAAGGAAACTTGACTGAATATCCCATACAGAAACGTATCAGAATTGCTCAGGAGTGCTACTGCATTTTGATCGGTTTCCAGCTCATCAAAGAGCAACTGCACTACTAGTTTCAGTCAAGAGCAAAGTGAGTAGAAGTTGAGTGGAACATATGACAATAATTAGGTATCATTGGTAAAATAAATCCCGCAATACTGCAGCAAACTATTTCATATTAATTTGTGGTACTACTTGCGAGTAATTGAAAATGGTAATGCTCCAAAGAAGTGGTTTTTCTTCTTGTCCTTATCCTAAATCCCCCTGGAAAGCTATAAACACATCTCAAAACACCAGAACCAAGATTCTGATTTCGTTAGCTCACTATAACTTGAGGTAGAAAGATTTTTAAAGTCCTTCTGAGACTGTAATGAACCTTTAGCAGTTTGTCAATGAATTCAAGGGCTTGGGATATATGAACTGTGTATGACAACTCTGTGCTGTTTGCTTTGTACATGGTAGTAGCTCACTTGTGAATACTAGAAAAGAGCTTTGTCTGGCTAAAACAAAGAACAAGTTCTCGATGTATTTTCTTATTTGTCTACGTTGCTATAAGATGGGTATAAATTACCAATGGACTCTAAGACTAAAATTATTTGTCTTATGGATACTCCAAGTACTATAATTTGATTTATTTACATTGGAAGTCATATGCAACAAACAAATACCAAAAAGAAATAAAAATAACCTGTATGTAAAAAAAAACAATGTAGTTCAGGGAGGACAAAGTCTGAGTCAGCATCCATCATCCATCAGTAAGCCAGGAGCCAGCAGGGAGGGTGACCTTCCTGAGGCACTCTGAGTACATTCCCAGAATGCCAGGCTACTGATTCAAAGCATGGGCACTCAATGACAAATGTTCCTTCCCCTCCTGTGGACGCTCCTGGTTCCTCCCTAACACCATCAAAAGGACAAGCAAATACTCAGCACCCTGACTATCCTGTGAGAGCTAAACCAACCAACACTTGCAGATGAGGACACAGGTTGTAAAAGTAAGGAGAGGAGAGTGCACCCACATTAAAAAGGAGGCAGAGAGGCCAGGAGTAGTGCCTCTTGCCTGTAAACCCAGTATTCAGGAGGCAAAGGCAGAAGGATCACTATGAGTTTAAGACCAGTCTGTGCTGCATAATGAATTCCAGGGCCAGGTTATATAAGCCCTGTCTCAGAAAATCCAAAAGCACCCCTCCAACACACACACACACTCTCTCTCACACACACAATAAAAAATAAATAATCTTTTTTTTTCCTAGACATGGTCTCACTCGAGCACAGGATTTCTGTGATCTCATGGCAATCCTTCTACCTCAGCCTCTCAAGTGCTAGAACTAAAGGAATAAAGCCACCATGTCTGGCTCAAAAATCTTTTTTAAAAACAGAGAACAGACACAGGCCCATCCTAGCACCACCTCCCTTCTTCCCCTCATGAAAACCCTCTCCAGGAGCTAGAAAGAAGAGTTGGAGAACTCCAATGAGGTCCTGACATAGAGACACAGCCAGTGGTCTTCCCTGGAGGGCCGGAAGCACATCGCAACAGGGATCACAATGGCCTCCTTCCAACTTCTACAGGAATCGCCAGACCACGTGCACGAACTGCCAAGAGACCCAAGCCTCACATTAGAGAGACCCTTACCCTGAGAATAGCCACTTCTGGGCATTTCAGAACATGCCAAAGCATTTTGGCCCAGTGGACTCAGCCCTGGCTGTACTTCAATATCCCTTCTTACCACACCCAAACAGAGAATGCAAAAGCCCAGTAAGTGCTTTTAAATTCCCTGGTGGGTTTTGATGGCTCTGTGGGTGGAGACACACTAAATGCACTGAGAATCAAGAAAAACAGACACTCGCCGAGAGCAGAGGACTGAAACACATTATCAAGGCAATGTGATTTGGTGCACTGTCAACACTCAAATGACCTCAAAATATGCACACAGCCTCACTGCCTTGGCATCCTGAAGAGCTCAACCGCAGAACAGCAAACTGCCGGGCCTCCTCCCTGAGGTATCACTCACACAAGGCGTCACTCCACTCAGCAAGACACGAAATCCCTGCTAAGGCTGAAGCACTGGCCACCCATCAAATGATGCAGAACAACGTGACAAGACCTTGTCTCCTGTGTGCCTACCACATTCCACAAAGTGCTAAACAACTTAGCAAAAGAAACTGGGGTCCAGCTTGCCTCTCCAGTACCAGTACCAGCAACTCAGCAAGCTCACTGGAGGCAAAAGGGATCGGTCTCCTCGGGAGATTCTGACCCTCAGAGCTCATCTGAGAGAACTGTCTATGGCAGCAGAAATGCCCAATTTCTGCACTGTCAGTACAATACTGGAGAGATGCATTTTTTATTTTCATTGATTTTTTTTTTATGTAGCCACATGAAGCTGGTGTCTACCTTTTTGGGCAGTGTAGTATAAATGTGACTTTTTTATTCTACTGCCTTTGCCTATGTGGTTATTGGGAAAAGACACAGAAGCAGAAGAGGTTGAGCAAAGAAGCCAAAGCGAAGCAAAACAAGAAATTTTTAGGAAGGTCTAAGAAGTCCATTACACAGCCCTCTTCCTCAAGAAACAGAGAGCACATTGTCAAAGCACTGTATATAAACCTTCACCAAGAAACAAGCAAAGGAATTAGTCATGGGGAATGTTGTTTAGTTGGAAGAATGCTGGCCTAGTGTGCACAAGGCTCTGGTTTCCATCCCCAGCACTATATAAACCAGGTGTGGTGGTACAAACCAGTTCCCACAGCACCCAGGAGGTAGAGGTAGCAAGATCAAAGTTCAAGGTCATCCAAGCCAGACTGGGATACCTTAAGAGCCTATCGAAATAAAGAAAGGAGGTTGGAGAGATCGCTCCATGGTTAAAGGTGCTTGCTTGCAAAGCCTGACTGCCAGGGGTTTGATTCCCCAGTACCCACATAAAGCCAGATGCACTGAGTGGCACCTGGAGTTTATTAGCAGTGGCAGGAAGCCCTGGCACACCCATCCTCACTCCCTCAGTCTGCCTCTATCTCTCAGCTTCTCTCTCAAATAAATACACAAAATATGTCTGAAAATCAAGGAAGAGGGCTGGAGGGATGGCGTAGTGGTTAAGGCACTTGCCTGCAAAGCCAAAGGACTCAGGTTCAATTCTCCAGGACCCACATAAGCCAGATGCACAAGGAGGCGCACGTGTCTGGAGTTTGTTTGCAGTGTCTGGAGGCCCTAGCATGCCCCTTCTCTCTCTCTGTCTCTCAAATAAATAAATAAAGATTAAAAAAAAAAATACTAAGAAGCCGGGTGTGGTGGCGCACGCCTTTAATCCCAGTACTCGGGAGGCAGAGGTAGGAGGACTGCCGTGAGTTCGAGGCCACCCTGAGACTCCATAGTGAATCCCAGGTCAGCCTGGGATAGAGTGAGACCCTACCTCAAAAAAAAAAAATACTAAGAAAAAAGAAAGAAAGGGAAGGAGGGAGGGAGAAAGGGGGAGAGAAAGAATCACAGTGCTGAACACAATGAATGTAACGTACGCAAATCCTTTACTTTAGAGACAAAGAGACAAGAGCCCAGGGAAGCTAGCTAACACTCACAAAATCACACATCTTGGGGCAGAGGCTGCTTGAAGCTAGCTCAAGGCTTTGTATTTCCTTAATGGATGACAAATCACTAGAATTAGTAAAAGAAATGAAACTGTTTTCAATGCAGTGCCATAAAGAACAGCAGAAAGAAATTACTGACTCATGCCAGAAATGAATAGCTCATCAATGCTCCATTACAAGCATGAACATAGTCTGAGAGGAGCCCCAGGACACACACGGCCTCACGGAATCCCACACTAGGACAGGCACAAGTGGCAAGTGGCTTTGCTTTCTTTGCAACGCACAAAGTTTGTTGACAGAGAAGTGCCAGAATTCCAGTCCTGGGATGATCTTGCTACTCAGAGGGCAACCGCTGCTTCCCCAATAACATAATCTTGGAGATACAACCTGACCAATGGCAGACAGGCTCCAAACATACACCACCTGCCCAAGAAACTTCCACAGGAGTCGACAATGCCCTAAAACATTACAACCCAGTTTTACTTGGCCAGCCCGTCCCTCCCCCAACATAGTCACAGTCACCTCACCTACTGCTCTTAAGTCTCCTACACAATGATCTACCTGTCCAATCAACCAGACTGTAAACACTCCAAGGCAATAAACTGGTCCTCCACTGTTCTGGTAGATCCATAATCCTGAGAGCTAGAAATGTGTACAAACGATGGACCCCAACTGATACAAATGCTTACAACATAGGCTCCCAAGCCTTAACATGACAGCACCTTTCTAATATTTGAAAGGCTTTGCATCTTACAGATGTGAATGCTCATGAGAGGCACAGCTGAAAAATTCCCTACTCAGTCGCAAAAGTGTCTCCCAATCTGAGTCCCCTGATCTCAATCTAAAACAAAGAGCACCTCTGAGCTAGCAAGCCCCTCTGATTATGCAGAAAAAACAGTTCTGCCCTTACCCTAAAGTGTACCTCCGGCACCCATGGCCAACTTGACGTTGGTGTCTTTTGGTGAACCTTTCAGTAAGTAATACACTCCAAACACTCAGGCTGGGCCTGCCCCGTATTCCCATCAATACTTTGGACACACAATTCTTTTGGCACTTGTCACACTATATTGCAATGATTTTTGGACAAACTTGTTTCCCTTTCCCACCCCAGTTAAGTACACTGATACATTTACCTTACAGCTCTTCAGCAAGTATGGTGTCTGGGCTCCCTTCTCTCCCTCCACTCAGTGTCCTCACCTGTATTCTAGGATCCAGTTCTTCCTCCTCCCTTGGAGACAATTTGGACTCACTGCTGCCACCTCCACCTCCTCCAGGCTCCTCTGCGACTGGGCTCCTAGGGACTTCATCCTCTACCACCTCTGGCCGCAGTTCCCCTTGTGGGGTCTCTCGTCCTCCTGGAGCCTTTCTGAAATCAGCCATACTGGCCGGGAAAGGGCAGAGCCCTATGCACAAGAGAGGACTGACATGCTGAGACCAGGGCCCCAGCTTGAGGCTTCGTGGGCTCTGGATGGCAAGGAGCAGGGTGTCTGTTCTCAAAAGGCAGGAAAAGGTGTGGGGAGGGGGGCACACAGGAAAAAAACCTCACACTCGGTTAGAGGCAGAGGCTCAAACTGCCAGTGAGGTTCCTGGAACTAAAGCCTGGTCTGTGCGGAAGTTCTCCCCTCCCCACTGGGAGTCCACGAAGAGGGGTCAGGAGCAACAGCTCCAAGGCAAGGAGCAAGGGGGGCCTGGATCCTGGGCCGAGGCCTGCAAAGAGGAGCACCATTCGGGAGGGTGGAGGCAGGGCCTCCAGGCTGCAGTGGCAGATGGAGAGAGAGAAGGCTTGGTCCAAGCAGAGGCTTGGGGATGAGCGTCCCTGGGGAGCTGCAGGAGAAACAAAGGCCAAGTTACCGTCGTGTCAGCATCAGAATCTTGGCCACCAGCCCCTCCCAACCCCAGTCTCCCGGGGGACACTACTCTAGTCGCCCCCCCCAACACCCCCTGACACTTTTGTGTTCAAACCCAGTCTCTACCTCAACTTCTTTCCTCGGCCCTCGAGGACTTCAGATCCGAATCTTCCCCATGTCCCGGCTCGTGTCACCGCAGCCCCTCCCCAATCAGCACCTGCACCTCCCTCTGAGCCCCCAACCCTCTCTTCCCCACCTCGCTGCTCCTCAGCACATCCCTCTCCATCCCCTCCCGGCTGTGCAATTCACCCTGTAACCCCCAGCCTCGCCTCTCCGGTCCTCTCCCAGCCCGGAGGACAATACGAGCCTCCGATCTCCAAGCGCACCCCTTTCCGTACTCCCAAGCCCCCGTGCCTCCGCACAGCCCCCCGACACAGCCTACAGCGAAAACCCCCCTGCGCAGCTTTACCTCAGTTTACCTTTCCGCGAGCGGAGCTTCTAATCAGCAAACAATCTTCCCCCTCCCTCCCCGCAACAAGACCGTCCAACCAAAAAACGACCCGGCTGATAGGAAACGGAAATACGTCGTCCCGTAAAAATGTCCTCCCTCCCGCAAGACTTAACCCTCGGCCCCGCCGGGTCTTCAGTTTCCGTACAAGATGGCGACCTCCAGCCTGTCGCTTTTGGTTGCTTCAAGATTGTCCTACACCAGTGATGAAGATAAGAGAGAGTGTGTGTCTCTAAGAAAATTTAGGGCGGGTGAGGAAGGGCGACTGTCCCTCCAAAATAAGAGGGGCTAGATATAAAACGGAGGTTGACTAAGGAAGCACAAGGGAGCTGCCATCTTGCTGTACGGAAAAATGCACCCAGGCTGGCACGGCTCGGGAAGTGAGTTTGTTGCTAAACTTCCGGTTGCGGGGTGCTGTGGTCCCTCGGATCCAGAGAGTGGTGTGGACCAGAAAAGTCGTTTTCCAGAAGCAATTTTTCTCACTGAGCGGAAGCCAGCGAACTCTTGGTGACTGCAGGTAAGCGTCCAGCTGCGGTGGGCAATCTCGCGAGGCCTCCCGCTTCAAGCTGCGCTCTCAGCGGCCAGCGGAGACACCGGACGCCGCAGCAAACTTAGGTCAACCTGAGTTCCCTACTCCTGCAGTCAGATCCCCCGAGGATGACAGGAGGTCTTTAACCTTGTGCATCCACCCTTCCCTCAATAAACGGGTCCCGGGCGTGGTGGTGCACGCCTTTAATCTCAGCACTCGGGAGGCAGAGGCAGGAGGATCGCTATGAGTCCGATGCCACCCTGAGACTACATAGCGAATTCCAGGTCAGCCTGGGCCAGAGTGAGACCCAATAGCAAAGGGAAAAAAAAAATATATATATAGACGATTTGGTCGCCACTTTCAGTTACTGCTTCTGCAAGACAGGGACTGCGGCCTGTGAGGAAGCACCACAGGGTGGGATGTTACCAACACCTGGCTTCTCAAAACCAGTCCAAGGTTTTCTTTTCTGGACTTGAAACGAGCAGATGATCCTATTTTTGGATTTTGTCAAACATAAACACAGCCAGACGTTAAAGAGGTGGTGGTGGGGGGTGGCTATTTATTAACTGCTTACCCAAAGAGCATCATTGCTATTTATGTAGGGGTATTAGGCATGTTAAGGGTAAACTGAGTAAAGGAGAGTGAATGGAGAGTCAGCCAGGTGAGGACTTAAGAGATGGTCAGGCCGAGTGTGGTGGCGCACACCTTTAATGCCAGCATCGGAGAGGCAGAGGTAGGATCACCGTTGAGTTCGAGGCCACCCTAAGACTACATAGTGAATTCCAGGTCAGCCTGAGCTAGAGTGAACCCCTACCTCAAAAAAAAAAAAAAAAAAAAAAAAAAACTAAAAGTAAATAAATAAAAAATAAAAGAGTTGGTCAAGGTAAATATGATTTGGCCATCTGTATCTGCTAGATGGCAGTTATCAATCTTAGGATTCAATCCTCAAAGAAAAAAAGCATTTTCTAGACACCTTTAAAGAACTATAAGAAAAGCCGGGCATGGGGGTGCACACCTTTAATCCCAGCTCTTGAGAGGCAGAGGTAGGAGGATCACCATGAGTTTGAGGCCACCCTGAGATTACATAGTGATTTCAGGTCAGCCTGGACTAGAGTGAGACCCTACCTTGAAACACTTAAAAAAAAAAAACTGTAAGAAAGACTTCATCAAGGATCTTGGAGGTATTTATAGAGGCCCATGCAGTGGGGAGGAGAGACTGGATTCATCTCCAAGTACAGCATGGGCAAGTAACAATGTAGGAGGTCAGTGGATGGAAAATTTCCAGGATGAAACATTAGGGACAAAGGGGGCTGGCTAAGCCAATTTAATGGGATTCTTGCTGGAGACAGGTCCAAGGATCCCAACATCCAGGGTAGGGAAGGGAATGTACTTGGTAAACTGACTTCAGAGAGTTCTACTCTTAAAGATTTTACAAGCTAGTGTACACATAGACTTAGAAAAATTTTCAGTAGCCTGACTCAAGTTTGTCCAGATGATCTCTGCAGTCTTTCCCCAAGACTGAGAAAGGGATGCCCTGTCCTTTCTGATGATTACATTTCAAAGGAATGGCCCTCAAGTCTTTGGGAAATTTTTTCTGGCAGCATTGTGCTCTGTCAGACAGGTATTTTAATAGGATAGAAGAGGCTGGGTCATCCTAGGGACAGGGCCATTCGTACTAAAAGCATTGCTAGAATCTGGTTGTCTCTTAGTACAAAGGTTTGGACAGAGACATTAAGTGCCAAACGTTCTTCAGTTCTCGGTTCCTGCCTTCTGTCCCTCACCCCATTAAAAAAAAAAAAAAAAAAAAAAAAAGGAGGACTGGAGGTATATTACACTGGTAGTGTGTTTGCATAGCATGCTTGAGAACCTCGATTTAACTCCCACCGTCAAAAATAAAATATGAAGCTGGGCGTGGTGGCGCATGCCTTTAATCCCAGTACTCAGGAAGTAGAGGTAGAAGGATCACCATGAGTTTGAGGCCACCCTGAGACTCCATAGTGAATTCCAGGTCAGCCTGGGCTAGAGTGAGACCCTACCTCTAAAATAAAATAAAATATGAAGCCAGATGTGGTGGTGTACTTGGGAGGCAGAGATAGAAGGACCACCATGAGTTCAAGGTCACCCTGAGACTACATAGTGAATTCCAGGTCAGCCTAGGCTGTAGAGAAACCCTTCCTCCAAAAATAAAATAAAATATGAATACAAAAAAGTAGAGAGTCAGGCCAGTGGCATGTACCTAAAATCTCAGCACATTGGAAGCTGAGGCAGAAGGATTTCTTCCAGTTCAAGGCCTCCTGGCCAGCAGGAGGAAAGGTGATTACCAATCAGACTGAAGGGATGGAGAGATGGCTCAGTGATTATAAGTGCTTGTTTGCAAAGCCTGACAGCCTGGGTTTGATTCCCCAATATCCAAGTAAAGCCAAATGCACCAAGTGGTGCACAGGTCTAGAGTTTGTTCGCAGTGGCAAGAGGCTCTGGCAAGCACTCGCTCGCTCTCCATGTGCAAATTAAAAAAACAAAAAAAAACACAAACTTGTTTCAAAGAATCAGATTGAAGTCTTATGCCTCGGAGAAGCAGTGTGGGAGCCAGTAGTCATCATTGTCCCCTGCCCGGGACATGAGAAGGGAGAAAGCCCCATAACCCCAGGAAACCAGAGGGATATATGAAAGCAAAACAAGTGGCCATGACTGTGACCCCTCAGCCCTCCCAGCAGGATCCTGATGGTCTCCATCCTGCCCACACTATATTGCCTCAGGAGGTAAATTGGGTAAGAGGAGAAAGGGGTACTAAGAACTCAGATGGGTGGTGGCTCCTTCCTGACTGATGCCTCTTTGTCCCAGACCCTCTGGCTAACCCCTTGGTTGGCCAACTCCATGAGAACACACCAATGAGAAAAACAGTATTAGAGACTCTGGTAAACCCATAGTACTGTGCAGCCAGGCTTCCTGCACTTTGTGGAGATGTAACATGGAGATGCCATACAGGCCCTCCCAACCACTGGGAGTAAAGAACTGGTCAGAGCCCATTTGAAGACACAGAATTAGACTCTAATGAACTACGACTTAGTAAGGTGTACATATAACTGCTGTTCATTGTGTGCGTATACTCGGGCTGGGTAGAAACATACCCACCAGAATTGTAAAGACCAGGGACATGACAAGGGCCCTGCTACCCAAGATCTTGCCCAGATATGGAATGCCCACATCAGTGGGGGCAGACTATGGACCTGCCCTCATGCTGAGGTTATCCAAGAACGAGCAAAGATTCTACAAATGAAGTGGAACTTACATATGGCTTATCAGCCTCAGAGGTTGGGAAAAAGTTAAGCTCATGAACGGCCCTGAATCAGACGCTAAGTTTGCCAAGAGACCCAATTACTCAGGACTTTTGTGCTGCCCATAGTACTTCTGACAATATGATGTGCTCACCCTCTGAAATTCTGTCTGGTAGTCCCCTCAGCCCCTCATAAAGACCCCTGGAGGCCATAGGGAAATGGGATATTTAGAAATTCACACTGAGGGGCTAGAGAGATGGCTTAGTGGAAAGATGACAAAGTCTAAGGACAAAGGTTTGATTCCCTAGTACCCACATAAGCCAGATACACAAGGTGGTGCATCTCTCTCTTAAATATTTTTTAAGAAAAATAAGCTGGATATGGAGGTGGGCATGGGGCCACATGCCTTTAATCCCAGCACTCTGGAGGCAGAGGTTGGAGGATCACCATGAGTTCAAGGCCACCCTGAGAATACAGAGTAAATTCTAGATCAGCCTGGGCTAGAGTGAGACCCTACCTTGAAAAGCCAAAAGAAAAAAAAAAAAAAAAAGCTGGATATGGTGGTGCACGCCTTTAATCCCAGCATTAGAGAGGCAGTGGTAGGAGGATGGTGGTGAGTTCAAGACCACCCTGAGACCACATAGTGAATTACAGGTCAGTCTGAGCTGCAGTGAAACTCTACTTCAAAAAACCAAAAAATAAAAAATAGAAATTCACACTCAGCTACAACTCTTGGCCACAACGATAGCACAGGTACACCAGTGGTGTTAAGAGACTCCCCTGTGCCGGGCCCGCGCACGACTTTAATCCCAGCACTTGGGAGGCAGAGGTAGGAGGATTGTCGTGAGTTCAAGGCCACCCTGATAGTGAATTCCAGGTCAGCCTGGGCTAGAGTAACACTTTTACCACGGTGTATGTGGGGGGGAACAGTGTACCCCTAAAAACCGGAGACTTGTTAAGGATAAAGAGATTATCATAAGGCACCCCCGTAGCCCACATGGAAGGGACCGTACTCTGCTTCTAACCATAGCCACCGCTGTAAAGGTTACAGGTGTAGGTGTGTGGTGGATCCATCCTTCCTCAGTGAAGACTGCCGCCCTGCCCAAACATTCAGCCAGATGGTGACAACCAGAGACCCTGAAAGCCCCCTCAAGCTCACCTTTCAAGCCCATTGCTCTGCTTTGACCACACAGGAAGTTGGTCAGTCTACCCACTGCTGAAGCTTGGGAGTTCATCACCTGAGGAAACTGAAGCCCTGCTCCAGTCACACACCTGGAGGCGGACTGGTCGCTGCACAGTGGAAGCTTGAGAGATTCAACCAGGGACATCTGGGAGTTATGGTCATTATGTCATCCTGTTTTGCTGGGGACAGTGGTATTACTAACCTTGGTGTTTTCTGTAGGGCTGGCAGAAACCGCTCAGAAAGACGGGAGCTGATCACAGAGAGCTGCCCTAGCCACACTGGACACAAGTGTAATGGGCCTGTTGGGGGGAGTTACCTGCTTTTTATACTAATAGCAATCCTATGCCCAAAGGAAGCGCTCTCCTATTGTAAATGTTCCACCTACCACACTCATGCTCCTTCAGAACTGGAAAAATGTTCCAAAGGGGCTACTCCTGTCTATTGCTTTCACAGAGAAACAAACAAAATCTATGTTAGATTCACAGGTTGCTCTGACTGTTATCCTACTAAGCCACCCTATGTCTCCCCGGTACCTATGCCTCCCCTTGTTTCTGGACCGAACCCTACTCCTGCTGTATCACATAACTCCACAGCCAAGCCCCCATGCTCCTGCACCAACTACTACCCCCGTATCCCAACTGATTGTTTTAATAACGGGGGAGCCACTCTCTGTACCCGAAACGGGAAGGTATATTGGACAGGAAGATTAGAACCAAAACAATATGGGGGTCAGCTCGATCCAACTTGTCCTGATGTTCCCCAGACCTGTTGGGTCACACCTGATACAAATCTCCAACTCCCATATAATACAACCGACACCAATTGGAGTCGCATTGTCCCAAATAGCTCCCTGGTGCCTAATGAACAAATTGGAAATGAAACCAGTCGGTAGCCTGACCGCCAGCCAGTGTAACCAGACCTGAGATATTCAAGAACTTGTTCATCTCCCCACAACTCAACCCTAGTTTGGGGACTTGAATTCTCAATATGTTAACCAGGTTTGTCTCCTCTCATCCAGAGGCCGTAAGGTTCCAGATGCTCCTCCAGAGCTATCTGCAGCTGACAAAAGACACACAGAACCAGGTGATGCCCCTTGAAAGGCTAAGGGGGTAACATGGGATTTTTTTTATAATCATGGAAAATGCTTTAAAAAAAAAAAAAGAAAGAAAGGCTAAGGGGGTAATGAGTTAGAAAGCCAGGCTGAATGAGTATGGAACCCTAGTGCCTTATCTCAAAGTAGAGCTTCTTGCAAAGCCTTACTTAAATGCAGCTGCATATAAAAGTCCCCCTAGCCTAACTTGCCTTTCTGCTTCTGTAAACATGCTTATTGCTAAAAATTCCCACTCATAGGCTGAAGAGATGACTTGGTGGTTAAGGCATTTGCCTGCAAAGCCAAAGGACCCTGGTTCAATTCTCCAGGATCCACATAAACCAGATGCACAAGGTGGTGTATGTGTCTGGAGTTCGATTGTAGCTACTGGAGGCCCTGGCGTGCCCATTCTCTCTTTCTCTCTCTCAAATAAATAAGTAAATTAAAAACCTCCTACTCATGGCTTAGACAGAAAATGTAAATACACCAATGATAGCATTAGAAATGACATTGAACTGTCTAAAAGTGTTCTGAATGACTATGGCTCATGTGATGATTTGATACAGGTGTCCCCCCCCCCCCATAAACTTAAGTGTTCTGAATGAATGCCTCCTGGAGGCAGTGTATTTTGGGGGAGGCAGGTGTATGGGTACTGTAGCCAGTTTCCCCTTGCCAGTGTTTGGCACACTCTCCTGTTGTCCACCTTATGTTGGCTAGGGGCTGATGTCCACCCTCTGCTCATGCCATTGTTCCCCTGCCATCATGGAGCTTCCCCTCCAGTCTGTAAGGCAAAATAAACCTCTTTTTTTCCCCACAAGCTGCTCTTGGTTGGGTGATTTCTACCAGCAATGTGAACCTGACTGCAACAGCTCAGGACTCAGGCTTTGGAAATTATCCCCTTGAGTCTGTGTCAGCACAAGTAAATCTGATTTTCCACGCGCCCCACTGCCCGGTGTGTGTGTTGCAATTCTTTGTAACAGCACCACACAAAAACTGTAACTATTAATCAAAAACATACTTGTTCCCAACAGTCAATTTTGTAGAGCTAGAATTTCACTATAATGATCCCATTTCACCCACTATCTTCTGTCTAGTCTTAATTCTCCAACCTTTGTAGTCAACACTACTGAGATCGCCGCCGTCCTTATTACCCAATCCAGAGCAGTTTTTCCGACTGTGTCTGCAGTCCTTGGCAGTCACAAGCTGCTTCTCTTTGCGTCACATCTTTGGAATTTTTATTTTCTTCACTATATTCCCTAAACTACTAGTTAATCCCTAAACTACTATTTTGGGCTAGAAAGATGGCTTAGCAGTTAAGGATCTTGCCTGTAAAGCCTAAGGGTCCAGGTTAAAAAAAAAAACAAACCTGCCATTTCTTAGTGCTGGAGGTGTGTTCTGTGGATCAGTGCTTGCTTAGATCGCACAAGGACCTGGGAATAGATTCCCAGCCTACACTGAACATGGTACACTCCTGTCATCTCAGCACTCAGAAGGTAGAGGCAGGAGAATCAGAAGTTCAAGATCATTCTCAATTACATACCAAGTTGTGAGCCAGCCTAAGCTACATGAGACCCTCTCTCAGACCTGAGCTGGAGAGATTGTTCAGTGGCTAAGGTGATTGCCTGTAAAGCCTAATGACCTGGGTTCGACTCCCTGGTACCCATGTAAATCCATATGTACAAAGTGGCCTATGCATCTGGAGTTTGCAGTGTCTGGAGACCCTAACATGCCCATTCTGTCTCTTATCCTCTGCTCGCAAATAATTAAAAATATTTTTTCAAGGTTGGGTCTCACTGTAGTTCAGGCTGACCTGCTACTCATTCTGTAGTTCCAGGGTGGCCTAACTTTTTTTTTTAATTATTTACTTATTTATTTTTGAGAAATAGGTAGAGAGAGGGGAAGGATAGGCATACCACAGCCTCTAGCCACTGCAAACGAGAGAACTCCAGATGCATGCACCACGTCTGGCATGGGCACTTTTTTTTTTTTTGGTAGGGTTTCACTCTAGCTCAGCCTGACCTGGAATTCACTATGGAGTCTCAGGGTGGCCTCGAACTCATGACAGTCCTCCTACCTCTGCCTCCCGAGTGCTGGGATGGACAGTTTTTATCCAACATTTCTAGTTTTAAATTTTTTGGGCGGGTCGTGATGGCGCATGCCTTTAATCCCAGCACTCAGGAAGTAGAGGTAGGAGGATTACTATGAGTTCAAGACCACCTTGAGACTCCATACTGAATTCCAGGTCAGCCTGGGCTAGAGAGAAACCCTACCTCAAAACAACAAAAATCTGTTTCTTACAAAAATAAAATCTTCAAGTCAGGATTTAGTTAGCTCTGTTTTTCTGGTGTTATTATTGAGAAAGACAGGGAAGGAGAACGAACCTGAGAGAGAATAGGCGCACCAGGAGGGTCTTTCAGCCTCCGAGAACGAACTGCGGGTGCGTGCGCCCCCTTGCACGCATGTGTGACATTGCACTCTTGCGTCACTTTTGCATCTGGCCATGCGTGGGACTTGGAGATTCCAACAGGCGTTCTTAGGCTTTGCAGGCAAGCTCCTTAACAGCTTAGTCGTCTCTCCAGCCCATGGTCTTGTTATTCTGAATTACTACATTTCACCTTTCTCTGCTTGGTTCTTTCCATCAATGGAAAACTTGTCAGTTGACATCTAAGTTATTTGGGGAAACACTGGTGCAAGAGGCCAACATATTTATTGTATGTGGAACTCTGAAATTGAAAACTTGCAATATGAAAAACAAATATACTGAACTGGGAAAGACGAAGCAGAAACCATCTTCTGAATCCTGCCACTAACAGCAAGCTTTCCAAATTTACTGGGCTCACACGATGCACTTGTCTTTTCCACCGGCCACTGAAGAAGCTCACAGTCGAGGGTGTCGGCACAGAACAAGTAATGTTTTATAACCTGGCCTGCAGCACGAATAAAAAAGCTTGTGGGGAGCTGGAGACATGGCTTAGCGGTTAAGGCGTTTTGCCCGCAAATCCAAAGGACCCAGGTCCGACTCCCCAGGATCCACGTAAGCCAGATGCACAAGGTGGAGTTTGTCTGCAGTGGCTGGAGGCCCTGGCGCGCCCATTCTCTCTGTCTCTCTACCTGCCTATTTATGTATGTGTGTGTGTGTGTGTCTCAAATAAATAAAAATAAAAAAGCTTGTGGGAAGGTGAAGATGTAGGTCAGCGATGGAGCAATTGCACAGCGCGAAAAACGCCCTGGGTTCAATTCCCACCGCCACGGGCGGAGGGGAGGACTGGGCTGGTAAAAAAACAAACAGAAAAGATTCCACGATTTTTGTTTGCTCTCCCAAAACTTCCAACCCCTCCACTTCCTCGATCTTCGGACCTGCACTCGGGGTGCCCCACAGGGTGGCCTCAGCCTGGGGAGAGGGGGAGCGGGGAGCTGGCGATGAACAGGTGGACCCCGGCTCCGGCAGCAGGCCGGCGCAGGTCTTCGGCCGGGGAGTACTGACCCGGTGGCGGCGCGCTCCCCTGCCCGCGAACCGGCCCAGGGCGGCCCGGGCCGCGGGAGCCGGCGCCGGGGCAGGGACCAGCCGCGCCCCGCGCTTCCGGCTCCGCCCCCGGCCGCGCAGGCTCTGCGTCCGCCCCTTCCTCCTGCGCCGGCTGGCCTCGGAGCGCGAGGAGACGGCCGGCCGGCCTGGCTGTCTGTCCACGGCCCCCGCGAGGGAGGATCCCGCCGGCGACCGGTGAGCGGCCCGGAGGGCGGACGGAAGGAAGGGCGGGCGGTCGGGCGGGGTGCGCCCCGGCGGCCGCGGCAGTCGCCGGCTCCCTCCGTCCGGCTCTCGGCGGCCGTGGCAGGGAGGCCCCCGGGGCCGCGAGCGGCGCGCATGCGCGGCGGGGCGCTGCTCCACGGGGTGCCGCGAGCGGCGCGCATGCGCGGCGGGGCGCCGCTCACCGCGCCTGCGCACCGGGCCTCCTCCTCCTCCTCCTCCTCCTCCTCCTCCTCCTCCCGGGCCATCCCGGTTGCGGCCGCGAGTCGGGCGGTGCAGCCGCGTCAGGTCAGCGCTCCCCTTAACCGAGCCCCGAGGTGAACGACCCACCCCTCCGCCAGCGGCGTGGAGAGGAGTTTCGGGGGCGGAGCGGGGAAGCCCGGAAAGGCCTCGCAAGCTAACGACTGCCGCGGGGGCGCGAAGGTCTTGTACGTGGTCTGCCGGAGGACGGACTTGCCTGCAGACTTGGGTCCTGCTGCGCGGCGGAACTCTGTTCTCAGGCTGAGGGGTGCTTAGGCGTTCCCCGTTTCTCGTGTGACTCTTCGGTAGCTTCCGTTTACCGAGTTTCCCCAGGCAGCAGGGTCGAGCAGCCTGAGTACTCTTCAAGGTCGCGCAGTTAGTCAAGGGAGACGCAGCCTTTGGATGCAGGCCTCTGTGGTTCCCCTAAACGGGTTTATCAGCAGAAAAACACAGCTCTCGCTGCGGAGAGAGTAACAGAAACTATTCTGAGCCAAACTTTAGTGGCCGTGTCTCTGGCCCTGGATTTAGGTCAACTTAAATGACCTGTCACCCCCGTGAAAGGATTACATGAAGTTTATGGTCACAGAAGTAAACAATAAATCGATAAGCAACCAAGTAATCGGTAGGGACATCAGGACATACGGGTGTTACAGCAGAAGTGGGGAGGTCTCTGCTGTTCGTTCTAGAAGTTCTTATCCATCTATGGAGTCTTAAACATAGTTGTCTCTTTTCCTGGCGATTTCAGGTCCCATTTTTCCCTGCTGGCCAAGTAATGCACTTCGTGCATACAGCGCCAGATTTTCTTCTTGGGTTGTAGGAAGGGGGGTAAAACAGGACCTCACACCAGAACCCAGGCTGACCTACAACTAACACCAATCCTCCTGCCTGAGCCTTGCAAATGCTGAAGTTACATGCTTGTTGCCACTATAATGGGCCCAAATGTTAAATGATAAAGATGAGATGGAGATGAGAAGACAAGAAAGTAGTTTCAGTTGAAATAGTTGCTAAAGCCATTAAGAAACAAGTTCCTGGATTATATTAATATCAGTAGCCACCATGATCCAAATCTTGAATTTTATTTCACTGCCCTCTGTATCGGACATGTAATAGTAGAAGTGTTATGTCAAAAGATAATCACGATGACGATGGGCATGGTGCACATACCTATAACCCCGGCACCTGGGGAGGTAGAGGTAGGAGGATCAGGAGTTCAAGGTCATCTTCGGCTACTTTGTGGCAAATTTGAGTATAGCCTAGCTATGAGAACCTGTCCAAATAACAAGAAGGGGGAAGACATTTTAACCAAAAAAAAAAAAACACCAAAGCACTGGTTCTCATGTATCCCAGGCTGGCCTCAACTTGAAATGTGAGAATGGCTTTAAACACCTCCTCCTCCTGCTTCCACCTCCCAAGTGTTGAGATGACAAGCATGCTCACTGCCCGGGCTGGAACACTTCTTTGTAGTAGAATTTTTCCCACGACTAAGGCAGCAGCTTCCTGATATGTGAACCCAATGGGAAAACAAATTTTGCATTAAGACATTCATATCCAGAATATTTACATGGTCCCCTCTCATGGTCTTTATATTTAGCTTTTTTTGTTTGGTTGGTTGGTTTTTCAAAGTAGGGTCTCACTCTAGCCCAGGCTGGCCTGGAGTTCACTATGTAGTCTCTGGCTGGCCTTGAACTCACAGTGATCCTCCTACTTCTGCCTCTAGAGTGCTGGAATTAAAGACATATGCTACCACACCTGGCTATCTAGCTTTTTTGTTTTGTTTTGTTGAAGTAGGGTCTTGCTCTAGCCCAGGCTGACCTGGACTTCACTATGTAGTCTCAGGGTGGCCTCAAACTCACAGTGATCCTCCTACCTCTGCCTCCCAAATGCTGGGATTAAAGACGTGCACTACCACACCTGGCTATGAATCTTTTTTAACCCAAAAATTTTTTTCTTGGTTTGTATGTGTGTCCATGTATATGTATGTGTGCATGAATGTGGAGGCAAAAAGACATCCTCAGGGTCTCTCTCTAGGATGCTGTCCACCTCATTGAGGCTGGATTCCCCTGGAGCTCTCCATTTAGGCCAGACTAGCTGGCCAGTGAACACCCCACCCTTCCTCCTTTAAGGATCTGCCCATCTCTGCTTCCCAGCATTTTTATGTGAGGTCAGGGGATCTGTGCTTATGTGGAGGTCAGTGGACAACTTAGGTGAGTACTCACCTGTGTGCCTCATTTGAGGCAGGGCTTCTCATTCTGGATTCTTATGTATTTATTTTTAGAGAAAGAGAGAGGCAGATAGAATGGCATGCCAGGGCCTGTAGGCACTGCAATCGAACTCCAGATGCAGGCGCCCCCCCCCCCCTTGTGCATTTGGCTTACGTGGGTACTGGGGAATAGAATCTGGGTCCTTAGGCTTTGTAGGCAAATGCCTTAACCACTAAACCATCCCTCTCCAACCCCATCACTGGATTTTTGGGGGGGGGGGGACGGGGGCGGTTTGGAGATAGGGTCTCACTCTATCTCAGGCTGACCTGGAATTCACTATGTAGTCTCAGGGTGGCCTTGAAGGTCCTCCTCCCTCTGCCTCCTGAGTGCTGGGATTAAAGTCATGCGCCCAGCTGACTCTGGATTCTTGTTCTGCTATTCTTTTCTGGGCTTGCCTCAAGCTTCCAGGACATTTCTCCTGTCTCTGCCTCTCTTCTCATCACTAACCAGCATCAGTATGCTGGGAATACCAAAGTCCACCACAGCGTCTGGCTTTTTACACGGAATATGGGGGTCAAGTTCAGATACTCCAGCTTGAATAGTGAGCACATTATCCACTGAGCCATATCCTCAGCCCCTTTGCTATCTTTTTGTTTGTTTTTCAAGGTAGGGTCTCACTGTAGCCTAGGCTGACCTGGAATTCACTTTGTAATCTCAGGCTGTCCTTGAACTCACAGTGATCCTCTTACTTCTGCCTCCCCAGTGCCTCTTTGGTATATTTGTGCTCATGGACATTCCAAAATAAAGGGGGCATGATTGTAGTAAGCAGAGGTGAAGGTGAAAGTAATTACCCCCAGAAAGCAGATATTGGAGGAATTGTGGGAGAGAAGGCACATTAGGGTTCTGGCAAATGCTCTAAAGTAAGAAATTGTGCAGCAGTTCAGAATGATGGACCCTAACTCAAGAGAAAGGCAGGGGCCCAGAATAAAACTCTCCAACCTTGGGAACAAATGGTCCATTCTGGTACCTGATGCCATTCCAAGGTGACATCTCCAGTGAAAGATCATTCTTGGGGCCTCATCACATTGGGCTCCAAAATTGTCCACACAAAACACAGTTCTCCAGAGAGTGTTCAGAACAAAATATGAGTGACCAATTCATATGACACAACATTATGCATCTGGCTTTACATGGGGTCCTGGAGACTCAAACCTGGGCCATCAGGCTGTGCAAGCAAATGTCTTTAACCAGATAGCTTGTTTGAAACCAAATATAAATGAGTGACCAATTCAGATGCTATTGGATAACATTCATTGTGCATCTGTGTATCTCCTCAGCCTTCTAATCTGATAACATACTTAGCTTTTGAGTTGGTGGAAACTAATGGTCCAAGTTAATACATTCCAAAGGTTCTTGTGTTTATGTGAGCTCACGTCTCTTGCTCAACATGTAAACCACTTTTTACATCAGGCTTACATGTGGCCTGGGGAACTGAACCCAGAGCAGCCATCTCTGCAAGCAAGTGCTTTAACCACTGAGCCATTTCCCAGGCCTCAACCCCTTTAAATTTTTTTAAATTGTTACTTGTGTATGATATTTTAACATGTTTTATTTACCCCAAACTATTTTTATTGGTTTGGGAGTGAGAGAGAGAATGGTCATGCCAGAATCTCTCGCTACTGCAAATGTGTGCTATTTTGTACATCTGGCTTTACATAGTTATTGGAGAATCAAATCTAGACCTACAGGCTTTGCAAGCAAGCTCCTTTAACCACAGCTGTCTCCCCAGTCCCAACCCAAGATTTTTTTTTAAATATTTATTTATTTGCAAGCAGAGAGAGAAGAGAAACAGACAGAATGGGCACACCAGGGCCTGTAGCCACTGCAAAACAACTCCAGCGATGCATGTGCCCCTCTGCATCTGGCTTACGTGAGTCCTGGGGAATCAAATCTGGGTCCTTTGGCTTCATAGGCAAATGCCTTAACCACTAAACCATCTCTTCAGCCCCCAAATTATTTTTAAATTTTTTTTTGTTTTTTATTTATTTATTTGAGAGAGAGAAAGAGGGAGAGAGAGAGAGAGAATGGGCGCACCAGGGCCTCCAGCCACTACAAACAAACTCCAGACGTGTGCGCCCCCTTGCGCATCAGGCTAACATGGGTCCTGGGGAATCAAGCCTTGAACCGGGGTCCTTAGGCTTCACAGGCAAGCGCTTAACCGCTAAGCCATCTCCCCAGCCCCCCAAAAATATTTTTATGTCGACATACAATCAACATTAATCTTAGGTGCTTGTGGTCCTAGGAATTGAACCAGGGCCTTGTGCATACCAGGAAATCACTGCCCCTAAGCTACATTCCCCGCCTCCAAAATTGTTGGTGAGTTAGTTTGCATTATTTTTTTCTTGCTAAGACTTTGAAATAAGGAGGAGTACAGTTGAACCTCAGCTGCCCATGCTTGTACTACTACTGTATGCAGGTGCTGGGAAATTGAACCTGTGCTGGCACTTTGCAGGCAAACTCCTTTGACTACTGCGCCATCTCCTCAGCCCCTGAGCAGTTAGAATAAATCATGGCTGACTTGAACACTCCTGATTTGCAGTTGTGGCGTAGGTAGGATGGGATGTGCTGTGGGTTTAGCGTAGTTGGTAGAGCGCTTGCTTGCCTAGCACACACAAGACGCTAAGTTTGATCCGCAGTGCTTGGGAAGTAGAGGCAGGAGGATCATAAAAGAAATACCTACAGTATGTAACTGGTATGTTACTGGTAATTTTTCAACTAGCTTATTTTCTTAGTACCTGTTTTTTTTTTGTTTTTTTTTTTTAATTTATTTATTTGAGAGCGACAGACACAGAGAGAAAGACAGATAGAGGGAGAGAGAATGGGCACGCCAGGGCTTCCAGCCTCTGCAAACGAACTCCAGACGCGTGCGCCCCCTTGTGCATCTGGCTAACGTGGGACCTGGGGAACCGAGCCTCGAACCGGGGTCCTTAGGCTTCACAGGCAAGTGCTTAACCGCTAAGCCATCTCTCCAGCCCAGTACCTGTTTTTTAATTAATTTTTATTAGTTTAATTAGTATTTGTAAGTATTAAATGCTTAAAAAGCTCTGTAAAGTATTCAACAATTAGAACTTTTTGCTAATTTACATGTGATTACCCCCTTTCTTTCCAATCTCCCTGTTTTGAATCTTATCCCTATGTAAAAAGAAATTTGGCAACATAACTTCAAAACTCACCCTCAGGACAGTGATATTTAGGATGGTTTAAAACTTGTTCTTTGGGAGCATTATAATATTTTTTTCTTGCAGGTTTCTACCCCAAGCATGGACTCTTTTGCTTCTGGTGTAAGCTGCAACATGGGATAAGGTAAGGAAGAAACTTGAAGGATTTCCTTTGGCACCCAGACATGCAACCCTGCCCCTCCACTAGAGGATTGCTTACGCTATACCAGTCATAGGAGGAAATGGATCTTTATTTATGTGCATTAGTCTTGCTACCATTGGGCCTATGCCCTGGAAGGCACTGGCATAGGAGAAGGTGGCTTCCCAGAAACATGGGCTGAGAGGAGCCAACCTCCCAGAAGCCCCAGTGAAACAGAGCATTGCACTCGTGGGCACTTGGAAGCAGCCACTGAGTCTACAGGGATTTTGTTCTCATTAAGGCAAACTTTCCTTTGAGCTGACCAGCACCAGCACAGTTGATGAGACCTAAGGACCTTCCTTTGAAAGCACCGTGGCTGTGAAGGCCGCCCGTTCCTGCTTTGCAGGTTTTGAGTAGAATTTGTGTGTGGTTTAAAACCATCCAGACCCTGCACACCCACACCCAACATGAATGGCAGAGTGGTGATTCATTATACTGTTTTCCCCAGGTTTTCATTGTAGAAAATACCCATTGAAAAAATTCCTCCAGGCCTGGTGTGGTGGCGCACACCTTTATTTAGTCTCAGCACTTGGGAGGCAGAGGTAGGAGGATAATGTGAGCTGAAGGCCAGCATGAGACTACACAGTGAGTTCCAGGTCAGCCTGGGCTAAAGTGGGACCCTACCTCAAAAAAGAAGAAAGAGAAAGGAAGGAAGGAAAAAAGAAAGAAACAAACAGACCTAAAGACCAAGGTTCCTTTACCCGGTACCCGCATCAACCAGATGCACAAGGCGGCGCATGTGTTTGGAGTTTGTTTACAGTGGCTAAAGACCCTGGCCCTCTGTGTGTCTGCCTCTCTTTCACTCTGTCTAACACTCTTCCACTCTGTCTCAAAATAAAATAAATAAATAAATATATTTTTTAAATAAAATAAAAATTACTCCAGAAAATACTTCATCCTCCCCACCGCCGCATCGCTTCCCTCCCAGAATGGAGAGGAGCAATAGCTCCAGTCTATCCCAGCAGGTTTGCTGTTTTCAGTTTTTTTCTTGTTGGTTTTTCCCTGTTTGGTTCCATTTACATTCAAAAGATGACACCCTCCCTTGTATGTGCTTCCTCCACACCAACATGCTGGGCATTCACAATGAGACGCCCTGTGGTGTAGGAAGATGACTAGGGACTGTTGTTAGCCCTCTTGCTGGTCTAAGGATGACGTGGAGCTACACTGCAATACGGACTTCATATCTGGGCTGATGATACGCCCACAGGCCATGAGGGAAGTCAGTACTGAGGCTAGCCAGGTGACCGCAGCCACACAGCTGAGCAGACTGGGTCCGTGAAACAGTTCTCCGTCTTCCAGATCTCCGGTCCCTAGGGCAGAGAGGAAGGGCAAGGGTACCTGCAGACACATGGAGAGCTACAGAGGATGCCCCACTCCCCAGTGTTCCTGAAAACGAACACCACATGGCTAATGCTGCCAACAGACTGCTTGTCAGTTACCCGTGCTTCCTTTTCAACGTTTCTGAATCCTAAGGTGCTGGCCTCAACTTCCGAGCAATATGGAGTAGTCGTTTGGACAGGGGTGGGAGGTTCTGCACGCCTCAGCCCCTGTGGTGGGGTCAAGTTGAGCCTTTGACCCAGGCAGCGCCTGTGTCCATTTGTACATTGCTTTCTTTGTCCTTCCAGACCTGGTTGGGTTTACTGTGGTGACTCAGGAAGACAGTCTTAGAGGAGGGTGTTGGTATGTCTAGAAGTAGACCCAGAAAGTTGCTTGTTTCCTTGTGGGATCCCCTGTCCACCAGAAAACAGGTTGTGCCCCTCCGTCCCCCTCATCAGCAGTGTGGAAGCATCTAGGTGGAGCACAGAACATACCTCCACTCAAATCCTTACGTGCCTGTTCTTCAGAACAGGTGTCGTCTGTCTCCTTCCTTCCTTTTCCAGGCACTGCAGACAAACACACCCTTCTTATTTCTGGGACTTACGGCTTGCTTTGGGGCTGGACTGCGTGAGCAAGCTACAAGACTAGGGAGTCCAGATTTTCCTTTCCCAAAGCCCTAGGCACAGTTATTGCAGCCGGTGCTGGACCCTTAGTAACTTTCTCTCCCCCACCCCCAGGGCTCACAGCGCAGACTCAGGTGGGCCTCGGCTGGCCACACATTGCCGCTGAACCTGGCTGGAGCCTAGGCTGCCTCTGGAGCCGCCTGAACACCTGTCCTCAAAAGACGCAAGCCAGAAATCTAGACGTGTTCAAAGCCCTGCCCTCCACTTTTCAATTTCCAAGCCTCCAGTCAACCGAAGTACCCGCAGGGCAGCAGGCGCACACCATGTTGGCAGCACTGGGGACGGCCGTGGCGGGGAGGCCCTACTCGTGCGGCGAGTGCGGCAAGAGTTTCCGCTACAGCTCGGTGCTGCTGCGGCACGAGCGGGCCCACGGCGGGGACAACTGCTTCCGCTGCCTGGAGTGCGGCGAGCGCTGCGCCGGTGCCGCCGAGCTGCGTGCCCACAAGCGGAGCCACGCTGGCCAGACGCTCTACATCTGCAGCGAGTGCGGCCAGAGCTTCGGCCGCAGCAGCCTCCTGGACCTGCACCTGGGCACGCACCGGAAGAGCGGGCGCGCCTACCCGTGCCGCCCCTGCGGCCGCCGCTTCCCTCACCTGGCCGCCCTGCTGCTGCACCGGAGCCGCCAGCACCAACCAGAGAAGCCCCTCCGCTGCCCGCTGTGCGCCCGCTCCTTCCGACAGAGCGCTCTGCCCTTCCACCTGGCACGGGCGCACCCGCCCGAGACCCCCGCCCCCGCGCCCGCGCCCCTGCACCGCTGCTCGCAGTGCCCGCGGGCCTTCCACAGCAGCGCGGGGCTGCGCAACCACGCCCGCGTGCACGTGGTGCGCAGCTTCGGGGACCCGGCCGACCCGGAGGCGCATCGCTGCAACGTGTGCGGCAAGAGCTTTGGCAAGAGCTCCACGCTGACCCGGCACCTGCAGAGGCACTCGGGCGAGAAGCCGTTCAAGTGCCCGGAATGTGGCAAAGGCTTCCTGGAGAGTGCCACGCTGGTGCGGCACCAGCGCACGCACACGGGCGAGAAGCCCTACGCCTGCGGCGACTGCGGGCGCTGCTTCAGCGAGAGCTCCACGCTCCTGCGCCACCAGCGCAGCCACCAGGGTGAGCGGCCACACGTGTGTGACACGTGTGGCAAGGGCTTTGGGCAGCGCTACGACCTGGTGGTGCACCAGCGCAGCCACACCGGGGAGAGGCCCTTCCCGTGCCCAGAATGTGGCCGTGGCTTCACAGACCGCTCGGATCTCACCAAACACCTGCGCACGCACACGGGCGAGAAGCCCTATCACTGTGAGCTCTGCGGCAAGAGGTTCACGTGCATCTCCAACCTCAACGTGCACCTGCGCAACCACGCAGGCCACAAGCCGCACAAGTGTGCCGAGTGCGGCAAGTCCTTCAGCGTCGCCTCCAAGCTTGCTCTGCACCAAAAGACCCACTTAGGGGAGCGGACGGCAGAGTGCTCCGAGTGCGGCAAGTTCTTCAGCCACGGTCGGTCGCTGTCCCAGCACCAGCGGTCCCACCGACGTGCCCGGGCTACTGCCGCAGCCACTGCCGCCCCGGTCACTGAGGCGGCCGTGGGTTCTGCCCTCATCCTCTCGGTGCCCCCGTTAAGGGAGACTTGTTGAGGTTTCCACGAAGTGGCTGAACGAGCACCCATACAGTCCCAAGGAAAAGAGAAAACAGGTGCTTTGTGAAGACCTGCCGCCTTCTGCATTTGTTAGAGCTGCACCTGGCCTGCCTTGCCTCTATGCATAGTTTCCCGGCTGTCCCTGTGATGTAAACACAGGAGTCAGGGACCCCTAACGCCCATCCCAGAACAAGACAGCCTAGGTATTCGTATCCTGTTCCTGCCGCTGTGCTCTGGTGTCTGCTGTATACGTTCTGTATCCTTCCCTGCCCCTTCAGGTAATGGATTTACCAGATATTTCTCATCCACTAATCAAACGTGCAGGGAAGGTGGAATAGCTCACCTCAGTTAAGAATAGCTCCATGCCAAGTCTGCACCTGTCTTATGTGACAGCAGGCAAGGCCTTCAGCCTGTCCACCCATTGTTCCCCTGGAAGATCAAGGTGCCTCCTAGGATAGTATTCTCTGGCCAGATGAGATATTTTGCCCTGGGACACAGATCAAAACCATGTGGGTCCCCAAAGCTTATCAACACCAAGTACAGCATCAGATGTTAGAGGCTTGGGGCCATGTAGAAGCAGGTTTCAGAGCTCTGGGAAAGGGCAAAAGAGAAACCTCCGACTGGCCAGTGACTTAGCTTATGCTTGATGAAATAAAGTACGTGTTTGGGTCAAACTGTCAAAACTTGAGACTGCTGTCTTTGGACTTTGGAGTGATCCAAGAGTCTGTTTCTAGCTGGCATGGTGGCACATGCCTTTAATCCCAGCACTCAGGAGGCAGGGATAGGATCACTGTGAGTTCAAGGCCAGCCTGAGACTACATAGTGAATTCTAGGTCAGGCTGGGCTGGAGCAAAACTCTACCTTATAAAACAAAAAAAAAAAAAAAAAAAGGTCTGTTTCTTTCAGTCTTTATTTCTCATTATTTTCAGTAGTGCTTCTTCATTGCTGACAAAATACCTGAGAAGGTCAACTTAGGAGGGAAGATTTGTTTTGACTCATGGTTTCAGCTGGCCTTGCAGCTTTGAGGTTGAGGCAAAGCAGAACTGTTCCTCTTGGCAACCAGAAGGCAGAAATGACAAAGACAGGTCCAGGGAAAAGATACCTTCAAAAGCACACACCCAGCAGCTCAGTTCTTTCAAATCTCCTCCACCTAACATTCTGTTCTGCTATGAATTTATCAAGGGATTCACTGATAAAAGTTCACTCGTGGTACACATACTCCAATTACTCAAGCCCACCAGCCATCAACCATGCTTCTAACACAGCTTTCAGGAAGAGATTGAAACAGGTCTCTCACTGCCTCAGCCATCTCACATGTGGACTCCTCAGTTCTGCACTAGGCCATACTTCAGGGTTATACATGGGCTTCGCAGTTACAATGTAACTGGTAAATATAAGGTGGGCCAGAATCATGACTCTCCACCCAGCCCCTGTGAAGTGGGACCCAGCACCCCATATCACAGCACAGATGTCTGAGTAAGACAGGTGAGAAGGGCTGTGTGCTGCATCCTGGCACATGCTAACAGCATCTCAAGTGCCAAAACATTTGCCCACACGTGTTTATGTAAAACAATGGTTTATTTCCCTGAAGTCAGGCTTCCTAGAGCCTAGCCTTATCCTACTGGGCCCTGCACACTCATACTAGTTCTTAAGGTCTGGCCCCTCTGGCAGAGGAGAAGAGCTTATTGAAACATTTGGGATAGAGGGCCTAGACCCCTCGGTGGGCCCCAAAGGTTCAGGTGCAGAAGTGCTGGAGCAGGACTCCAAAGAGCCAAGTGGCTCCTGGGCCGGGAGCAGGGCCGGGTGGCTCTTGCTGCAGTGTGCCGCGACACTGTCTGGTTTCTCAAAGCGCTTGCCACAGAATTCACAAGGAAAGCGCAAGGCGGCCACGGTCTCAGCATGCTTGCGTCGGTGCCAGTTCAGGGAGGCCTTCTGGCGACAAGTGAACCCACATATTTCACACCTGGAGGCAGAAAGAAAAAGTTCAATCTTCACTATGGGGGAGGAGGGTCTTCCTGTGTCCCTCTGCCTGCTCCCAGAGCCCCACCTCAGCCCCCGGTCCAGCCCATATCCCCAGCACTCACTGCAAAGGTTTCTCTCCGGTGTGGATGCGTCTGTGGATGACAAGGTTGCTGCTAGTGCGAAACGAGCGGGCACAGAACTCACAGATGTAGTCGCGGGTGTCTGTGGGCACAAGGGACACTCCAGCATCGCTATAGTCCCTCCTTGACCCACCCTACCCTCAGAAGGTGCCAATACTGGGATTCAGGGGCCTTGGATTCTAATGAGTTGTCCAGATCACGAAGCCAGCTATTAAATCGTCCTGATAGGTCCTGACAACTGAGTAAGGTGCAAAATGGGGCATCAAACTATTGCTTGGCCCCTGGCTCAAAGTACTGAGATCCAGTACAGGTGGGTCTCTGTCAATGGGGAAGTAAGGATTAGAAAGCTGGGTCCTTGTGAGTAGAAATGAGGCAACAAGTAGCTATACAAGCTGGAGCCAGAAATCAGGATTCGGTCCAAGCTCCAAGGACAACTGGGTCAGGGATCTCCCCACCTCCTCCGTGCCATGGCTGCCAGAGCCAATCCCCTCTCCTTCCTAAACACCAGCCTGCATCTAAGGGCCTACATTAGAAACTGTCCTTTTGGTGCCCTTCAGACCTGTCCCAACACCTCACTAAAGTCCTAGCCATCAAACAAACACATGTAGTCTCTTCTTTCTGTCCCCACATCATTCCCCTTTAAGCCACACAGCTCTGGTTCCAAGTCCTTTAAACCTGTCAGCCACAGTGCTACGATTCAGCACGCTTAACTGTTCCCTTACCTCCACTTTACCCACCAACCCAACTCAGACATCACGCCCAGGTCATGCCCAAGCACACTGCCACTTCAGAAGTATGAAGCAACCTGACTCTAGCCTTGTGCTCATACAATCCCGTGGTTCCAGGCCAAACTCTGTTCCACTACTTTCTCATTGCCCCTTTCCCTCGGCCTGCCTAGCCTTTAATGGTACCTGCTGGTTCAAAACGCCCAACACAGGCTAAACTCAACCCCTGGCCTAGTGAGGGAAGACATGTGTACTGAGAGAACACAACCTTCCCCATGGTCTCTGCGGCTGTAGCCACAGACTTTAAGGAGCTCCCCCACGTGCCCTTCCCACTGTGTAGAACCCAGAAGAATCTTTCTCCAGTACTCTCCCATCCCACAACCTCAGCCACTCAGATCCAGCAGCCAACTTGCCCCTGAGCACATGGCCAAGTATGTGGCTGCTACCACCACTCCTGAGAAGTCGCCCTCATCATCCAGGCCTGTGACTTCCCCATCTGTACGCCTTGAGCTCCCAGCCCTGCAGCTAAGACCCCACTTCTCAGCTCATCTTCACGTTTCCACTAAAGCTCTAGGCTGCCTTGAACCTACTGCCCTCTCCGGCTGCCTTCCAACAATTCAACTTATCCCTCTGGTCAGTACCATCCTGTTCTCTGGTCTAGTAAGTCATCCTCAAGTCCTTTCCTCCCAACTAGCCTGTCTCTGATGGCCACATGCCCCACGCTGTGCGCATGCCCCAGCCCCGTGATTCCTGATCCCATCCATATGCTTGTGACGTGCTTCTCCCCAACATCTCTAAACTCCAGATTCACATCTTGATGTCTAACATCTCAAATCAAATTCCTCCCCCTCCCCTAGAGCCCACTTCTCCCTTGTTTTCAGAAAATCATGTCTAGTTGCTCAAGCTGGAATTTCTGAGTCATCTTGTCTCCTGCCTGTCCCACCCATGGCTAATCCATGCTTCCCACAGCAGTGGCCCCATCTGCACCCCACAGGAGGCTACAACAGCCACTGGTGCCCAACGGACATTCACCCAGTTCTTACCCCTGCAGTACCCCTTCTCTACACACAGCGGCTACAGTTATCTTTGAAAACCAGCCATCTCTGTCTGTGCCACCCACGACACTACTGACTCAAAGTAGAAGCCGTGCAATCCCAACTGGTCTGGCACTTCTTCTAGCCTACCATCCCCCCTACTGCTGGAACACGACACACAGATCCCACCATGGCCTCCGTGTGTGCTGCCCTTAGTTCGGTTCTTCCCTTGGGCCTTGCATACTGTAGCAACATGTCCTTCCTGCCCCTGCTTGCACATCTCGCCATGGCCTCACCACTGGAGTGGATGCCTCGCAGTGGTCCCCTACCTGCCTTGTTCAGGGTCGTACGCAGCACAGCCTGGAGCTTACAAGGACAGCACACAGGAACTGCAGGGTAAACCTTCCCTCCGAGGGAGGTGGAGCGCCCCCACTCACCACTGTGCAACTTCACGTGCTCCTTCAGGTGTTTCTTAAAGTTGAAAGACTTGCCACAGCCCGCCTCTGGGCAACAAAAGGACTTCTGGTGGATGTGCTGGTACTTCTTGTGGTGCTAGGGGCAAAAAGGCCAAAGGACAGCTGCCTTCCCCAGGGCTACCCACTGAGCTGACCAAGGAGGCAGGCTCCTTTGTCACCCTCCTGTTCCTCACCACTGCAGCCATCCCTGTCATTGCCTAGTCACTTTGTCCGGCCTCATCCTCAGGTACATCCTGATTAGTACCACATCCGTACAGTCTCAACCACTAACTGTCCTGCTGCCAACTTCCACCAAATTCTCTCCTTGAATGCCCTCACACCAGTGTCTGCAAAGTTCCCTGAACAAAAGGCCACTCTGGGTGCCACTCCTTCTTGACCCAACCATGTCTGTCAGGGGCAGACTGAAGGGTGGGTACATGTGGTTGTCGGCATCAGTCTCGTCTCTGCATTAACTAACATACAACCATCTGTTTCCAATAGCTCTGCTATTCATACATGGTAATATGTAATTTTCTTCTAAATTTGCTTTGGAAAGGGTCCTTTGGAGTGGATGGGAGGTTGTTTTGGAGCTGGAGAGGTGGCTCAGAGGTTAAAGGTACTTGTAAGCCTGCCAGTCTGGGGTTCAATTCCCCAGCTTCCACATAAAGCCAGATTCAGAAAGTGGGAGATTTTTTGCTTGTTTTTTGAGTACTGGGGGAATCTATTCCAGAAAATGGCCCAAGGCAGGCAAGCAGTCATATCACTGAGCTATATCCAGCCTGGAAATGGGCTCTTCAACGTTGACTTTCCAGTGAAGTCCTGTTCTCTTTATCGACTGCAGTTGTGCACCGTGGCTAGCTCACCAGGGTGTGTAGACAGTGTCCTGCACTCTAATTCTCTCCCCTTCCCCCCCACACACACTTAAACCTCGTTGGCTGCTTAATGCTCTTCTCAGCCAAGAGCCCCACGGTCGCTCTGGGGCCCAGCACTGTACACCCACACCGCTCCATCCTGCTGCTGGTCTGTGCTCTTCCCCACACTCAGGAGCTGCTCTGCCCGGAGGCTCTAAGTGCAGGGTTTGAGCATTTCCCCATCCATGCCTCAAGCTTGAGCAGTGAGCCTGGGGAACTTCTAGGCCTACCTCTAGCTGTGGTGAGGCAGCCAGTGCAGGCCTGGAACGCCAGCACCTCCACACTCTTGCTGGGAAGCACTGGGCAGCGCTTAGTCTTCCAGCGTGCCTCAGTTTCCTCCTCTACAAAGTGGGACTAGTCCCTGATCCTGTTCCACGTGGACGTTACAAGAAGGACCAAAGCGGTGCCCGTCACGTTCCTGGACTGGCTGCAAGCACTCCACAAGAGCCTGGTGGATGGTGCTGGCATGTCTGTGGGGTTCTCTTAGGTCTAGTGGGAGGAGCGGTGCCAGGCAGAGGCGCTGAACCCAAGGCCTGGTGTTATGTCTCGTCTACCAGCCGCCCCATTTTGTACGTCCACCCTGTCCTCTGGCTTCAAATCCCTTCGTGTCAAGAACTCTTGTGTTTGTGGTACATTGCCCACGGTGGCTAACACTCTTCCCTGAGCTACACTCAACACGCCAACCCATGGGCTGCTTTTCCTCGGCTTCTCCCAACCCCAGTGGCCACCCAGGCCTCAACCCGTGCCCCTCACATTCAGATACTGCCGGTTGGAGAAGATTCTTCCACAGCCGGGGAAGTCACAAGGCATCAGCTCTCTTTTGGCAGCTTTCCTGGGGAAGGAAAATGGAGAGCAGGGCTCCTGCCTGCTCTCCCTCGCTCCTCCTGGCCCTCCCGAGCCCTCCTCGCTCCCCGCCCTACCTGATTCTCCTGGGCCCAATCTGGGCGGTGTCCTCATCACAGGCTGGGGTCACAGCAGACTGGGCCTGACTCCCAGGGCTACGGGCAGCAAAGGATTAGAGGGTTTCCAGGACCAGGAGAGCCCGGCCCTGTCTCGGCCATCAGGTTACCTGGCCAGAGGCATGGTGTGTTGAGGCTCTGCGGTGTGTTGAGGCTCTGCGGTGTGCTGAGGCTCTGTGGAGGCTTCAGGTGTCCTGGTGAGCTCCAAGTGCACCTCAGCTTCAGGCGGTGGAGGGGCTCCGGAAGCCAGTGAGGATGCTAATGAGGCCGGAGCAGCAGGAGGAGCAAAGAGAGCTGCAGGCGCTGGGGGGCTCTCTCCTTCCTCAGGTGTTCGGGTAGTGGGGGAAGGAGAGGCGATGGCGACATCTGGTTCACTGCTGTAAAGAGGAGCGGGAAAGCGTTATCTCTGAGCTTTGAGCCATCCCTGGTCCAGTTCTAATCCCAGAATGAACAAGATCCCAAACCTGGAACAACCCCAGCACACAGCCCAGGCTCTCCATTTACACCTGGCTTCAGGTCTCAGCTTTCCACCAGAGCCCGACTTCCACCTCTTCCCATATCCTCAATTCAAAGCCTACAGCTCCACTTTCCCCAAAGTGAACCCTGCCCTTCCTGCAACATGCCCACCCCTCCAGTTGGCATATTTGTGAATTATTGAGCCAGATGTCTCCTCCCCCTTGCACCCTGCTCTGCATCCTCCCTTGACCCCAACTGGCTCATCTTGGGAAGAGCTGTAGGTCCAAGGGCTGGCATCGCTGAGCATCTCTTCATCTTCATCATCATCTTCCTCCTCATCCGGCTCCTCTCCTGGGGATGGGAAGGCCTCTGGTAGGAGTCCCTCTCCCCTGCAAGCCCAAGAAAGACAGGCCTAAGCATCTGCTGCCTCACTCCCCCATCCGTGCAGGTCCATCCTGTCCCCGCCTCCCATTCTCACCTGGGCAGCCTGGTCTCCTGAGTCCGCTCATCATGCTTGGCGTCCAAACCTGATGGCACAAGCAGGGTGGGAAAGGGAAGAGCCCTGGACTCAAGAAATGAGGACAGATGCAGTTCTAGTGACTGAAGGAAGAGGACTGAGGTGACTGAAGTGGGAAAGGTATTTTAGAACTATGACAGTCACATGGTTCAAACCTCGAAAAACCAAAAGAAAAAAATAAGATAAAAATAAAACATAAGGGCTGCAGAGCTGGCTTAGTGGTTAAGGCACTCGCCAGCAAAGCCTAAGGACCCAGGTTCAATTCTCCAGATCCCACGTAAGCCAAGATGCACAAGGTGGCACACGCATCTGGAGTTCATTTTCAGTGGCTAGAGGCCCTGGTGTGCCCATTCTCTCTCTCTCTCTCTCTCTCTCTCTCTAATTAATAAATAAAAATAAAATATTTTTAAAATAAAGTAAAATAAAACAAAAGATACACTGTAAGGGCTGAAGAGATGGCTTAGTGGTTAAGAAGCCTGACTGCAAAGCCAAAGGACCCAGGTTTGATTCCCCAGTACCCATATAAGACCAGATGCACAAGGTGGTGCAAGCATTTGGGATACATTTGAAATGGCTAGAGGCCCTAGCATGCCCATCCCCCCCCGCCGCCTCTTTCTCTCCATCAAATAAATAAGTAAAGGTAAAATATTAAAATTTTTAAAAAAACAGGCATGGTGACACATGCCTTTAATCCCAGCACTCAAGAGGCAGAGGTAGGTGGATCGCTGTGAGTTTGAAGCCACTGTGAGACTACATAGTGAATTCTAGGTCAGCCAGAGCTACAGAGGGAAACCCTACCTTGGTGGGGGGTGGGGGAGGGAGTACACAGTGAGGCTGGGTTTGGTGGCACACAAAGAGGGAGGCCGAGGGAGGAGGACTGCTGTGAGTTGGAGGCCAGCCTGAATTCCAGGTCAGCGCCTGGGCTAGAGTAAGACCCTACCTTGAAATAAATAACAAGATAAAATAAAATACACAATGAGGGCTGGAGAAATGGTTCCACAATTAAGGCACTTGCCAGTAAAGCCTAATGACCTGAGTTCAATTCACCAGTACCCACATAAAGCCAGATGCACAAAGTGACACATCCTTCTGGAGTTCATTTTCATATGCTATGAAGGCATTCTCTCCCTCTCCCCCAACCCTCTGGGGTGTGGTTGTGGATGCCTATCTTGTGAGGCACAGGTAGGAGGATTGCTGTGAGTTGGAGGCCACCCTGAGACTACATAGTAAATTCCAGACCCTACCTTGAAAAATCAACAACAAAAAAATAAAGTGTAAAAAGTACACAGCCAGGTGTGGTGGCACACACCTTTAATCCCAGAACTTCAGTCAGAGGTATAAGGATCGCTGTGAGTTAGAGGCCACCCTGAGACTACATAATGAATTCCAGGTCAGCCTGGGCTGGCGTGAGACCCTATCTTTTTTTTTTTTTAATTAATTTATTTATTTATTTGAGAGCGACAGACACAGAGAGAAAGACAGATAGAGGGAGAGAGAAAGAATGGGCGCGCCAAGGCTTCCAGCCTCTGCAAATGAACTCCAGATGCGTGTGCCCCCTTGTGCATCTGGCTAACGTGGGACTTGGGGAACCAAGCCTCGAACCGGGGTCCTTAGGCTTCACAGGCAAGTGCTTAACCACTAAGCCATCTCTCCAGCCCTGTGAGACCCTATCTTGAAAAGGTAAAATAAAATAAATACACAGTAAGCCTTGAATGGCAAAAACCTTTATCCCAACACTCAGAGGCTGAGGTAAGAGGACTGCTCTGAGTTCCAGGTCTTGAGAGGCAGATGTAGGATCACTGTGAGTTTAAGGACAGCTTGGGACTACAGAGTGAGTTCCAAGTCAGCCTGAGCTATAGTGAAATCCTATAGGGTGGGGAAAGTTCAAGGCCAGCCTAGGGCATGAGACCCTATATTAACCAAAAACAAAACACAAACAAAAGGATCTTTATTTTTTTGGTAGGGTTTCACTCTAGCCCAGGCTGACCTGGAATTCACTAGGTATTCTCAGGATGGCCTCTAACTCACAGCAATCCTCCTACCTCTGCCTCCCAAGTGCTGGCATTAAAGGCATATGCCACCACACCCAGGTCAAATCATTTTTAAAAACAGGTTCTGGGCTGCAGAAGATGGTTTAGTGGTTAGGGTGCTTGCCTGCAGAGCCAAGTGACCCAGGTTTGATTCCCCAGGACCCACATGAGCCAGATGCACAAGGTGGCGCATGCGTCTGGAGTTCGTTTGCAGTAGCTGAAGACCCTCTCTCTCTCTCCTTTCTCTTCCTCTCTCCCATTTCTCCACAGCCCTTCTTTTCCCTCACCTACCTGCAGGCTCTTCTTGCCTCTTCCTGGCCTCAGGGCACCAGCTACTCTCAGCCTTGTGTGTAAGGGGGTCCTGCTTGGGCACCTCTGAAAACGTAGAGCTCAAAGAAGGTTCCCAGGAGAACGTGTGGCCTGCTGAACATTCCCACACGAGGCCTCCATCTTGGCCTCCAGGCTCCCGAAGCCCAGGCACTAGACTGCACTGGCGGCTGTGGGTGTGAGACAGGAGCACCAGATACTGCAGACCTTTAGGGGGCAAAGGTTCTGGACCTGGAGGGGTAAAGAGAAGCAAACAGGCTGCTTTGGAAGCCCCTCTTACGCAGAAAGCCACACTGATAACGTCTTCCTACCAAACCTTTAGGCAACCTCAGTCCAGGTCCAGTTTGTCATTTTTCAGAGCCTCGACCCCATCAGACTCCCTTGGGCTCCTCAGCTACATTCACCGTTCCCAGACTCATTCAGGGCTTCTGACCTAACTCTTTTGGGGGAGGGAAGTTTCGGGGTACGACCACTACCTGTTGCTCCTCTCCCTCTGGGCCTACCAGGAGCCATCCATCTACTTTCTACCTACCTGCACAAAGGACACAGCCTGAAGACGTGTACCTGCCAGAGGGAGAGGCTGCAGGTCAGGTCAGAGCCCAGGAAGCTCTTCACCCCTGAGCCCTGGGCACCCACATACTTAAGGGGCATGTCCTAATGGAGAGGAGCAGGGTGCCACACAAGCCATGTTGCAGAAGAGAGAAACGCGAGGGTGTAAAGGAACAGAAGGGGCCATGGAGAGGGGTAGGGGCTTGCTACCTGAATGCCCACCTCCCCTGGAGGCCCTCCCCGGGTCCCTAACCGGTCCAACAGGAACTTGGCCAGCTGGGAGTGCAGGGAGAAGCCCAGGCGCTCCTTGAGCAAGCACCACTGCTCCATGTGGCCGCCCAGGCGGATGCGGCACTTGCTGCGGCGCGCGTCCAGCTGCCTCCGCTTCTCCCGCCGCCTGCGCGACGCCTCGGCCGCCGGCGAGGAGGCCATGCGTGCCCGGGCCTGGAGGAGGAACATGCCCCGTCTGAGCCCCGCCGGCTCGGGGGAGAGGGGGGCCGGGGTGGGGGGGGGGATGTCACAGCGGTTCGGCTCCGCAGAGAGCTTGTGACTGTTTCAGGAGCTCACGGAGCCAAGCCACTCGGTGCATTCGGGGTGGAGAGCCCAGCGCAGGGGGCCACGGAGGTGGCGCTGTCGTGGGGTGGGAGGGGACAGGCTGCAAGTCGCCACAAAGGCCCGAGCCCTCGGAAGTGTCACCGCTGGGGCAACGAGGAAGGGGGCGCGTGAGACTGCCACCAGGAATTTCGACGCACATTTCCTAGGCCTCTACGGCTCTGCAAGGGAGGGAGGGAGGGAGGGGGTGGGCGTGCAACTTGGGGCGCTCTGCCCACTTGGGGACAAGTGGGGGTGGGGTGGGACGGAGGATGTGCGGGCAGGCGTCCCCTTCCCCCGCATCTAGCGCTCACGGTGCACGGGCGCATCGACCCCAAAAGGCACAGCTCCTCGGCAGCCGAGCCCAGCCGCGGCCCACCCACGCCCGGGTCTTACCTGCGCACCCCACCCACCCTCACCCCGACTGCGCCTGCGCCTCCCCGGCCTCGCGTGCCGGCCGGGAGAGCGGCGGGAGGACAGGGGCCCACCTCGCGCGCCGCCGCCGCCGTTTCTCCTTTAAGAAGAAACCGTCCCCCTGAGCGTCGGCGGCTCCAGCCTGGAACTGCGGCAGACGTCGAAGGGGGGAGGGGGAAGAGTCGACACTCACGACGTGCGCCTGCGTCAAGACGCCCAAGGCCTGCCGGGAAATGTAGTTCCCCCCCATTGTCAATGGCACTTGCGAGTCTTGCCGCCTTGCGGGGAATGGGGCTGCGTCGCTTGGGTGGAAAGCAATGCTGTTGACCAAAGTCTTGGGAGGAAGTGGAATAGGGTTAAGGCCTGCTCCTGTGCACCTTCCCCAGCACCTGCTGCTTGTCCAGAAACCTTGCCTCTTTAATCGCTCCCGCCTTCTTGGATTTCACTTGGATTTCTGCTTCTCAGTTGCCACCAGCATAGTGACACAAGCGTTCAAGGTCGCACATGTGGACAAGATGGTGCATGCATCTGGAGTTCGACTGCAATGACTGGAGGCCCTAGCATGCCAGTTCTCCCTCTCTTGCTCTCGCTCTCACTCTCTCACATTAAAATATATATATATATGGTGTTGCATGCATTTAATCCCAGCACTCGGGAGGCAAAGGTAGGAGGATTGACATAAATTCAAGGCCACCCTGAGACTACATAGTGAAGCCCAGGTCAGCCTGGGCTAGAGTGAGACCCCACCTCAAAACAATTTATATATATATATACACACACACACATACATGCATATATGCATGCATGCATGCATGCATGTATGTATGTATGTATTGCTGAAGACTCCACATACTTGGGCTGCAAGGTCACTGAGAAATCCTTTTGGAGCTGAGCTGGAAACCTCCTCCATGTAGAAAGCTGACAGAAAGCTGGAAAAAGCTATGCTGTATGCAGTTCAATGGGAGAGAGAGAAATCACCAGTGGAGATACTCAACAGTGGACACTGCAAACCTTAAATGTGGCCAGCCAGGCCAAATGAGCCAATGGGTGCAATAGTGGCATGTCTGTTATGGGGGAAACCAACCACCCTCTAATTGGACCAGAGGCCTGCTCCATGGGAGGGAATACATCCCTGATACTGAAAACCTACAACAGGGTTAGTCATGAGCCCTAGAGGTGTAACGTCTGCTGCTGTCTGGCTAAATATATACACTATGCTCACCAAGCTGCCCAGTAAGCATTTCTCTTAATGTTCATACCCATATGTTAATGCTACTCTCACTTTTGGTTAGAGAAGCTTCTCTTTTCAGATGGGGGTGATCTTGAAATGACACAAATGAAATGACACATGGTGCTGAGACAGAGGAGTGCTCAGCACTGAAAGATCTCTATCACAACTTCCAAGGCTCAGGGTTCATTGTGGAAGAGATGGAGGAAAGAATGTAAGAGCCAAAGGAAGGGTAGGACTCCTTACAATGTGCTCTTCCAGACACAAAATGGCCTTGATAGCCATGACCTCACAGGGCCTGACACTATCTACTCAAGACCATCGTAATGGAAGGAAAAAAATCATGACATCAAAATAAAAGAGAGATTGATTGAATGGGGGAGGAGATATGATGGAGAGTGAAGTTGCAAAGGGGAAAGGGGGGAGGGAGGGAATTACCATGGGATATTGCTTACAACTATGGAAGTTGTCAATAATTTTTTTTAAAGGCAAATTTTCTACAATGAGAACTTTAAAACACTCATGCGAGAAATTCCAGAAGACACTAGAAAGTGGAGAAACATCCCTTGTCCCTGGATTGGAAGAATCAATATTGTGAAAATGGCAATCTTACCAAAAGCAATCTACACACTTAATGCAATCACTATCAAAATTCCAAAGGCTTTCTTCATGGAAATAGAAAAAAACAATCCAAAAATTCATTTGGAATCACAAAAAACCTCGAATATCTAAAATAATACTGAGCAACAAAAATGAGGCTGGTGGTATCACCATACCTGATTTTAACCTATACTACAGAGCCATAGTAACAAAAACAGCATGGTACTGGCACAAAAACAGACATGTAGATCAGTGGAACAGAATAGAGGACCCAGATGTAAGCCCAAGTAGCTATAGCCACCTGATATTCAATAAAAATGCCAAAAATACTCATTGGAGAAGAGACAGCCTCTTCAGCAAACGGTGTTTTGAAAACTGGATATATATCTGCAGAAGGATGAAAATAGATTCTTCTCTCTCGCCATGCACAAGAATTAAGTCTAAATGGATTAAAGACCTTAACATCAGACCTGAAACTCTGAAAGTGCTAGAGGAAAAAGTAGGGGAAACCCTTCAACATATTGGTCTTGGCAAAGACTTTCCTGAATACAACCCCAATTTGCTCAGGCAATAAAACCACAGATTAATCACTGGGACCTCATGAAATTACAAAGATTTTGCACTGCAAAAGGACACAGTGAAAAAAACAAAGAGGCAACCTATAGAATGGGAAAAAATCTTCGCCAGCTATATATCTGATAGAGGATTAATATCTAGGATATACAAAGAACTCAAAAAGTTAAATAATAAGGAATCAAACAAGCCAATCAAAAAATGGGCTATGGAGCTAAATAGAGCATTCTCAAAGGAAGAAATATGAATGGCATATAAGCATCTAAAAAAATGTTCTACGTCACTAGTCATCAGGGAAATGCAGATTAAAACTACATTGAGATTCCATCTCACTCCTGTCAGATTGGCCACCATCATGAAAACAAATGATCATAAATGTTGGTGGGGATGTGGAAAAAAAGGAACCCTTCTACACTGCTGGTGGGAATGGAATCTGGTCCAGCCATTGTGGAAAACAATGTGGAGGTTCCTAAAACAGCTAAAGATTGACCTACCATATGACCCAGCTATAGCACTCCTAGGCATATATCCAAAGGACTCATCTCATTTCCTTAGAAGTACGTGCTCAACCATGTTTATTGCTGCTCAATTTGTAATAGCCGGGAAATGGAACCAGCCTAGATGTCCCTCAACTGATGAGTGGATAATGAAGATGTGGCACATTTATACAATGGAGTGCTACTCAGCGGTAAAGAAAAATGAAGTTATGAAATTTGCAGAAAAATGGATGGACCTGGAAAGGATTATACTAAGTGAGGTAACCCAGGCCCAGAAAGCCAAGCGCCACATGTTCTCTCTCATATGTGGATCCTAGCTACAGATGATTGGGCTTCTGCGTGAGAAGGAAAATACTTTGTAGCAGAGGCCAGTAAGTTGAAAAGGAGACATAAAGGGAAGAGAAAGGAAGGGAGGAGGATACTTAATAGGCTGATATTGTATATATGTAATTACAATGATTGTAATGGGGAGGTAATATGATGTAGAATGGAATTTCAAATGGGAAAGTGTGGGGGTGGGGAGGGAGGGAATTACCATGGGATATATTTTGTAATCATGGAAAATGTTAATAAAAATTTTTTTAAAAAAAAAAAGGCAAATCTGCTGGGCTTGCCTCAAAAAAAAAAAAAAAAACCCACAACACTCTTCAAATTCTCTTCTGTATGGCTTGAGCACCTCACAGATCCATCATCACCCACACTGAAGTTTGACTCTTCGGAGTCCTTTTTTGTCTGGCCCTGGACTTCAGCCCCCGTCCTGTAGGTGGCAAGTCCGGCCTGGTCTTAGCAGTGACCTGCAGAGTGAGGTGAGAGAGGAGTGCCCTCTCTACACGTCTGATCACCTAGGTCACAGCAGGCGCCTCATCCCTCACCTTTGGTGTCTATCTAAGTCCTTGGTCTGCTTTTAGCAAAAATCCTGTAAGGCCTGTTCAGCAAGAATCCCCTTGCCTTGCTTGTCTCCTCTCAGTAATTTTCCATGCAAAGTGGCAACCCGTCTCTGGCCATAAAACCCACCTGTCTCCCCAACAATGACATACCAACGCAGGAGTCCCAGTCACATCCATACCTTACCATTTCAGCAAGTGCCAGGATATTTATCCCTTGACATCATGAATCAACTGAATAAGCACTTCATCTCCATACATGTTACAGCCATGTAACTCACGTTTGTTATGCCCAATTCTCAGCACCCCCAGTGACCACCAAGGAGAACCAAACACGTATGAAAGGGCATTCAGGCTTAAGCTCGGTCTCTTGACTTCACCAACGCAGTGGATCCATACAAGAGCCCCGAGTAGTGGGAGGATAGGGTCTTTATAGGGATTTGAACATACAAGGGGATGGGTAACATGATTGGTTGATTTAAACAGTAACTGCACTTGTACTCTTCTGGTTGGCTTAGGATTTTGGTGGGCAAAGTTGGCGGGCTGGGTCTAGGGGAATTGAACTTATCCATGACTACAGGAATATATGGCATAATCAGTTTCCAGTAACTGTTAAACCCACCCTTACCAGAAGATAAAAAACTTAGATCTTGCCTGGAAACAGAAACTTAGGCCTACTGAGGACTCTGAAGCCTGTCATGGTGTCCATCTGGTTCCTGAGTCCTTCAATGTTGTTGCAGGGCGAGGGGAGGCAAAGAAATGGGACTCTAAGCTGGTGCGCAGCCAGGAAGCAATATATTTGTGTTAACAAACTCAGCAGATTAATGTCTGAATGCCATGGGACATTTTAGTCTCTTTGTTGGTGATACTCATTTTGATTGGTTATTTTGAACTTGTTAAACAGAATTTACCAAAAATAAAAATTAAAAAAAAAAATCACCCAAAACAGAACTGATCACAATTGCTTACAAGGGATGGGGACAAGGGAGGAAGTAGGCTCAAGGATGCTAGCCATCCTGGCGCAGATGTTTATCTTTTCTTCAGTTCTTCAGAGCGCTCTTAACATCAGGGCCCAGCCCATCCCCATCACAATTCTACAGTTCTAAGCTTACTGGGCTCATTCTGAACTCCAGGGTTATTGTGTGTGCACAGACAGACCTGCAGCTGTTTCCTCTGTTCTGTGAAGGCCCTCACCACTAAGTATTTTAGTGGGTGTTATTGTATTTTTATTTTTTTGGCTCTTCAAGGTAGGGTCTCTGCTCTAGTCCAGGCTGACCTGGAAGTCACTATGTATGTGGCCTGGAACTAACGCCACCACATATTTTTTTTCTTGAAACATGGTTTCGGGTAGCCCAGGCTGGCCTCAAACTTGCTGTGTAGCTAGCTGCAGATAACGTTGGACTCCAGACCCTCCTAATTCTACCTCCAGAATACTGGGATTACAGGTCACTACTGGGTTTAGGTGTTTTGGTTTTAGAAAAGTATTTTAGTAAAAGTTACATTCGTGAAGTTCCTAGATAGCCCAGTCTAAAAAGAGAACTCTTCTACCATTTCTGTAGCCTTGGTTTTTATTTTGTTTTATTTTATGTATTTATTTATTTGTCAGCTTGTATATATCTCCTTCACTCAGCTCATCTGGAGTAGGGGTCGAAGAAAGGGAGGGAGAAACGCAGTCTCACAGGAGACCCAGGGCTGGTCTGCAGCGCAGGCTCGCGCTGGTTTTGAACTGCCGCTGCAGCTCCCTAACCTAAACCCAGAGCAGTACAGGTCCTTCTGAGCCAGAAAGAACGAGCCCATGGCCTGGGGCTACTATGATCTCCCACCATGTCTTCGTGGTTTGGTGCTGAAAGAAATGTGGGGTGACGTTGGGGGATGGATGAGCTTATCCAGGAACAAGAAAGAAGAAAGCTCTTATACTAAGGGTAATAACGAAAATAAACACCAACAAGACTTCTTTTCCAGCATCATACAAAACTCCTGAGCTGAGGGCGTCTCCCGCCAGGCGCCTGAGCAGTGCGCACCAAACTCGGGGCCTTGGATTCGAACTCCCGCTGCGGAGCAGGGTTAGCGGGCCGGGTACACAGTCCCGGCGCTCCGGGCCCGCGGCCGCGTGCAGCAGGCGGTTCACCGGATGGAGGGGGGAAAGAAGCCCTGAACGGAGATCAACCACCAGGGCGAGAGAGAGCAACCCTCTCCCGGGTGTCAGGATGGCCGAGTGGTCTAAGGCGCCAGACTCAAGGTGCTCACCTTCCCTGCGGGCTTTCTGGTCTCCGAATGGAGGCGTGGGTTCGAATCCCACTTCTGACACATGCTTTTTTTCGTTCATGTTTTTTTTCCTTCCGTCGTGAACCTGCCGCTGTTCCACACGCCCTTCTCAGCGGTCCTGGCAATTTCAACTGTCCTTTTCGAAGACCAATACAACCCGAGCCCCTTGTCGCCGCCGAGCTCGGTCAGCCGGTCCTCCAAGCTCAAAGGACCAGAGCGCCGCCACGGACCCGCCCGCCGGCCTGCGCAGGCGCCCTGCCGTCCACACTTAGTGTACTGTCGCATGAGGCCGCTGCGTATGCCTTCCCTGGTGGTCTAGTGGTTAGGATTCGGCGCTCTCACCGCCGCGGCCCGGGTTCGATTCCCGGTCAGGGAAGTGGCTTTTTTCCACCTAGCTAGCTGCTTCATATATTAAAAAAAAAAAAAAAAAAAGCTAAACACATCTTCATTACTCTTCACTTTTAACTAAAGCCCACAAAATGGACTATTCTGTCCAAGGTGATCTGGCACACCCACATACACACACACACACACAAACAAAAAACTGCAAAAGTGAGCATATTCCTTTTAATTTTTTTAAAGTTTTATTAACATTTTCCATGATTATAAAAATAAATCCCATGGTAATTCCCTCCCTCCCCCCTTAATTTTTTTTTTAATTTGATTTATTTCTGCTTTTTTTTTTTAAGCACTGATAGTAATTTAAAGACAGCCCAAGCCAGGTATGGTGCCTCACACATTTAGCCTGAACTTCAGTGAACCTTGAACAAATAAACAAGCAAGCAAGCAAACAAACAAACAAACGCCAGCTCAGAATGATCCAAAACAGATTATGCTGGGGCTTCTAGAAGTACCAACTTTTACAATCTTGCCATAAACTTTAAAAAGCCTCCCTAAGTTTTCCAAAGACTTTTAGAAGCTGCCTAGAAGGGCTCCACCCAGTGGCTGGATAGTGCTGGCTCTGCAAGGGAGGGAGGGAGGAGGTGAGGGAGGAAAGGAGGAGGTGAGGGGGCGAGGAAGGAGGTAAAGGAGGGAGGGAAGAAAGAAGGCAAGGTGTGATATGCCCTGGTCCTTGCACCTGTCTTTCTAGTTTGAAAAATAAAAATAAGTAATTGAAACCATGCTGCAATATATTCAATGTATCTGTATCTAGATTGAATGGGATCATCGCTCCTCCTGTTCTCAGTCTCTCCACAGACAGGTGATGATATATGGATGATAGGGAGATGGATAGATGATGGATGGATGGATAGATAGATAGACAGACAGACAGACAGACAGACAGACAGACAGACAGATAGATAGATAGATAGATAGATAGATAGTAGATGATAGATAGAGAGATAGATAGATGACAGGTAGACAGACAGATAGATAGATAGATGATGGCTCTCCACAGGTATCTGCTACCCTCCTCCTGCATTTGAAAGTTGCAGACATGACATGACATTGCCCCATGCAAATACCTAAGACCATTGACAGTAACATGCCATCATGCACTATTCCACATTCAATTTCTCCCAATTGTCTCTAAAATGTGTTTCATAGATGCTTTCTGTTTTCATTCTGTCAATCTTTGTTGTCTTTTTAACAAAATTGGAATTTAGTGTAGAAAACAGCATCTATTAATAGTTAAAAACTTAAACCATATTTAAGTTCTAAATGAGAACCTTTCCCTGTTCCCTCCTCCTTCTCATCTCTTCCTTCCTCCTTCCCCTCCGTTTTAAATATTATTTATTTATTTATGAGAGAGAGAGAGAGAAATGGGTATACTACAGTCTCTTGTCTCTGCAAACAAACTCCAGATGCATGTGCCACTTTGTTTATCTGCCTTTATGTAGGTACTGGGGAATTGAACCCTGGTCATCAGGCTCTGAAAGCAAGCACCTTTAACTGCTGAGCCATCTCTCCAGCCCTCCACCTTTTTTCTTTTTCTTTTTTGTTTTCCAATGCTGGAGAACAAGTAAGAGCCTCACACATTGGCACACATGAGGCATGTCCTCTGCCCATGAGCTACATTTCCAGTCTTTACATACCAGGGTCTTAACCTTCTATAATGTGTGTCTATATGCCTAATTTCTTGCTACTTTCCAATCAAATGGTTGATTTCTCCCTAGACACCTTTTCTATACCGTCAGGCCAGGCTGTTCACTCTCATTGATTCTGAGTTAAAGCCAGGCTTCTCAGAGCCACCCTAGGCCTGAGGACAGAGATGGCCTCTGCTCTCCTGTGCCCTGGCGGGACTCAGGAAATACTCTGGCCTGGTGTGGGGGACAGCACAAGGACCTTGGGGCGCACTTTACACTGGGGCTTCTCTGGCTGAAGGCATTCTGTCTTGTCTCCACTAAGCCTTGGCTTTCTCATCTGCAAAGCTGGGGGAAGGATGGAGAGCTGTTCCTCACACCTGTAACTCTAGTGATTCTGGAGGCAAAGGCCTGGTCTATGTGGTGAGCTGCAGGCCAGCCTGAAAAAAAAAAGAAAAGAAAAGAAAAGAAAAGAAAAAAGAAAACCTTCCTGATCTTCAAACTCAATTGCAAGAGAACTATAAATGTGAAAGGAGAGAGGCAAGAAACATGTTTGTGTGTGGAAGGGGTGGATGAACGGTCACATGAAGCTGCGATTTTTCTCTGAGAGGACTGTAGACTTTTACGTTGTCATTGTTGTTATTGTTATTTTATGCCTATGCATAATTTTTCTCACAGGTGAATACATTTATTAGTCAAACACCAATATACTTTATTTGAAAACTTGCTGCCATCTTATGCAAAAATTAAGTTAAAATTAAACCTACAATTAATGCAACATATCTAACTTGTAGAAGAAAATCTTTAAGGTGTTAGGCTTAGTAATGTTCATGTCCCATTTAAAAAAAAGAAGAAGAAGAAGAACAGTTCAGGTATGGTGGCACACTTCTTTAAACCCAGCACTTGGGATGCAGAGGTAGGAGGATCACTATGAGTTCTGAGACTACAGAGTGAATTCTAGGTCAGCCTGGCCTAGAGTGAGACCCTACCTACAAAATGAAAGGCAGGGGGTGCTAGAGAGATGACTCAATGGTTAAGAAACTTACCTGAAAGCCAAACAACCAGTGTTCAATTGCCCAGTACCCACGTAAAGCCAGATGCATAAAGTGGCACATGTATCTGGAGGCTGTTTGCACTGCCTGGAGGCCCTGGTGTGCCCATTCTCTCTGTTAGTGCTCTCTGTGTATGCCCCCCCCCCCTCGTTCTCTCTCTCTCTCTCTTTTTCAATGTACAGTTTGGCTTTGGCTCAGGCTGATCTAGAATTCACTATGTTGTCTCAGGGTGGCCTCGAACTACCTCTGCCTCCCGAGTGCTTGGATTAAATGCGTACACCACCACATCTGGCTGTCTTCTGCTTTCTTAAAACCTAACGACATTAAGAAGATGAACCCACTTACTAGCCACTAGCAGAATCGTAAGACAAGGGGACTTTGAGAATGAGGGGGCCTAGATCTATAGAGGGAGGGGCCAGAACGTTACATGAAAGGTGTGGAATGTCTCCCACAGGCTCATATGTTTGGACACTTGGTCCCTAGATGTTCTGGGTGCTGTTTTGGGAGCCTATGGCCACTTTAACAGACGTGGCCGAGCAGGACGAAGGGGGTTGGTGAGGGGTAGGTCTCAGAGGTGAAACCCAAGCCTACTTCCAGCCCGATCAGGACTTCTGCTTCCTGCTCTGAGGAGATACACTGACGGGCACCCACACCCCTGCTCTCCTGCCACCGTTCCCTCCCTGCCAGGAAAGGGGGTCCCCTCAGAGCATGAGCCAGAACTCCTCCCTGCTTCCTGTCAACTATTTCAGCACAGTGGTGAGAAGAGTAATTGATACTGTGATGGGAAACAGAATCCTGTAAGACACGCCTGACCCCGGCAGGCAGCAAGTGGATAATAATTTTGCTTGTTTGTTATGTTTTGCTTTATTTTTTTTGGTATTTGTCTTTCCTGTAATTTCCTTTTAATTTAATTTAATTTATTATTATTATTATTATTATTATTATTATTATTTTTGAAGTAGGGTCAGTCTCTAGTCCAGGCTGACCTGGAATTCACTATGTAGTCTCAGGGTAGCCTCAAACTCACTACAATTCTCCTACCTCTGCTTCCTGAATGCTGGGATTAAACGTGTGCACCAACATGCCTAGCTAAAAGGCCCCCTACCCCCGCCAGTAAAAGGGTGGCTGAGGGTAGGAGAATGACTGTCAGTTTGAGGCCATCCTGGGCTATAGAGTGAGTTGCAGGTCAGCCTGGGCTACAATGCGACCCTGATGCTCAGCTAGCGAGTGATTGTTAAGGGTAGTGCAGAGGATATGGGTGCTAATGGAATCGTTCTGTGTCTTGATGACAGTGGTTACACGAATCTACTCTACCTCTGTGATGACTTGGACCCAATGGCACATTTCTGGTTTTGTTAGTATGTTATATTCATGAACTGGAGTCTAGGCCTCTGCAGGCCCTAAGACATCAAATCTGTCCACTCATTCCAAATCCAGCAAATGAAAGTAATGTTTTAACATTTTATTTTCAAGGACAGAGAGAAAGTAATTTATTCCAAATGGAAGTTTTGGGAAGGTGGAAGGGAAATATTTCAGCCCATCTCTGGGGAAATGACTTTAGTTTTATTATTTAAAATTTTTTTTTAAATTTATATGTGAGGAGAGAAAGATACAGTGAGAGAGAGGAAGAGTATGGACATGACCGGCCTCTTGCCACTGCCAACACACTCTGGATGAATGTGCTACTTTGTGCATCTGGGAAATTGAAGTCAGGTGGGCAGGCTTTGCCAGTAAGTACCTTTAGCCATCTCCCAAGCTCTGAGTCTGGTTGTAAAGAGAAGAAGTGGGACAGGGGCAAGGGGACAGCACAATGCAGTCGTCTTGGCTAAGGAATGCTCTAGCTGATCATCATTTCAATCATGGTTCTCCATGATGGGCCACAGTAGCCTTTATGTCTCAAGGCACGCATGTGAAGCATGGCTTCACTCCTTCCTCGAGATCATCTCATCATGGGCTGAGGCATCTGTGAGGACCTACTATTCCTAGAATCCAAGGAACTGTGGGCTTAAGATAATGACTAGAAGCCCGGCGTTGTGGTGCACGCCTTCAATCCCTTCACTCGGAAGGCAGAGGTAGGAGGATCACTATGAGTTCGAGGCCACCCTGAGGCTACGTAGTGAATTCCATTTCAGCCTGGGCTATTGTGAGAACATACCTCAAAACCCACCCCCCCAAAAAAATAATAATAATGACTAGAGACCTAGAATGGGATGTGGGAAAAGCTGACAAAGGTTGCCTCAATTATTCCCTGTGGCTTTCATGCTGTATGAAAGAAATATTAGGCATCCCCAGTGTTTAGACAGATGATTTTCTTTTCTTTTCTTTTCTTTTCTTTTCTTTTATCTTATTTTAAAGGTACAGCTGGCTTACATGGGTACTGGAGAATTGAACCTGGGTCCTTAGGCTTCACAGGCAAGCACCTTAACTGCTAAGCCATGTCTCTACCCCTACACAGATGTGTTTTTCAATGATCAGCAGTCCATGTCCTCAGTTATGCAGAGTCTGACCCAAAGTTTTAAAATAGATACAGGCATGTGAGGCTTTTAACCCCACATTGTGGGCCCAAGTGAGGAGTTGTAATTTCCTGGAAAAGTAGATTGTCATTCCCTGGTACAATTAATAATTAATAAGATGTATCTTTTGGTGGAAATTGGGTGGAGGGTACATTGGGACCTGTCACTCTCTCTGCAACTTACAGTGAATCCACAGCCTTAAAACAATAATTAATGAATTAATTTGAGAGCGAGCACGGGAGAAAGTATGGGCTCATAGGCCTCTGGCCAGTGCAAATGAACTTCAGACACATGTGCCACTTTGTGCATCTGGCTTTGCAGGGATACTGGGGAATTGAACCCAACCTGTAAGGCTTTACAACAAGTGCCTTTAATCACCAAACCACCTCTCCAGCTTGAATCTATATTTTTTAAAGAAAAATTACCTACTCGCTATACAATAAGTGACATTAACCCCTACAGTTATAATCCAACATGAAGCCCGCCTTTTGTATCCCAAGAGTCTTCCTGTTTTTGTGGATGACACAATAACAACACTGACTGTCATTTCTCACATTATTCGGTTACATTTTGGTTTCCTAAGCTTGTCTCCAAGTTCACCAGGGAATCAGTTGGGTCTCACTGTCCATATTGCAGAGGTGCAGTCAGGGTGCTAATCCATGCAGAGACAAGAACAGGTGCTGGGAGAGGGACCCTGGCTACACCAGCAAGGAGATGGCTAGCCACTCTCTGTAGGGATCATTAGAGCGTGGGTGAGTCACTGGCTGTCGCAACACTTTGCCATGTAGCCCGACTGTCTCCACACATGCCTTCTGGGTAGGCAATAAAGGTTAAGGCTCTGACTGTTCTTTGGAAGGGCTGTTTGTCACGGTTGTAGGTTAATGAGCAACCCTGACAGATGAAACAATGCTTACCACCCACATCAAACAGCAGGCTGGTTTCTGCTTGCTACCATGTTGGCCACATCTCTGAGCTCAGTGTTCCTTGACCACATGAAGGTCCATTGTATGCACAGTGCCCACGTGAACCTCTCCATGGAGTCGCCTTGGATCTTGGAGACATGGGACTTTTATGCTATAAGTAATCAGACCTGTTAGTCTTATGTTTTCTCTCAGCTTTCATGAAACCTCGGCACGCTCATTCACTGGCCTACAAGCCAGGTAACATCTAGCTCTTGCTGGAGAGGGTCCTGGAAGTACAGGGTGCTTTCCCAGCCCTGGTCCTAAAGAGAATGGTGTGGCCACGTTGGCTCTGAAGGCCTTCCTAGGAGTACCTAGTTGTCTGTGGTGATGAACTGTGCCCTCACTGATGGCCACTGGCCTCTTCCTGTGGCTCTCACAACCCCAAGAGGCCAAGTCACTTCCAAGTGATGGGCTTCTCTAGAACACACCCATCAGTCTGCCTGACAGGTGTCACCGGCATGAACTCCATCTGTCTGCCTCGGCACTCAGCACGTCTTCCCAGACAGAAGGGTCTGGGGACCTGCTTGGTGGACGTCAGGATATAGCACTGCAACTTCTGGCTTTTCTTCATGAAGTAACACTTAGCATATTCATTGCTCAAGACGATGCTCTTTGTTCCAGAAGCACAAAATCAAACACACACTGTTGACCCTAGAAGAAGCAAGTGGACTTGGGGTTGGGTTTAACTGAATATGTATATTTTTAATTATTTTTAGGGCTGTAGAGATGGCTTAGTGGTTAAGTGCCTGCCTGTGAAGCCTAAGGCTCAATTCCTCAGGACCCATGTTAGCCAGATGCACAAGAGGGTGCACATATCTGGAGTTCCTTTTCAGTGGCTGGAGGCCCCAGCATGACCATTCTCTCTCTCTTTCCCTCTATCTGCATCTTTCTCTCCCTTTCTCTCTGTCTGTCGCTCTCAAATAAATAATTGAAAGTAAATAAAATGTTTTAAAAATATTTTTATTTATTTATTTGTGAGACTGAGAGAGAAAGAGAATGGTCATGCCAGGGCCTCCAGCCACTGCAAACAAATTATAGACACACTTGTCACCTTGTGCATCTGGCTTTCTGTAGGTTTTGGGGAATTCAACCTAGGTCCTTTGGCTTTTTAGGCAAGTGCCGTAACCTCGAAGCCATCCCTCCAGGCCTAGGTTTAACAGTGAGCCACTTTGGACTAGCCTGTGTGACATCAGGCTGGTTAATCACTTTGAGAATCAGTCTTCCTCCTCTGTAGTACAAAATAATGTTAGAATTTGTACAACAGGGGCTAAAGAGATGGCTTAGCACTTAAAAGCATTTGCTTGCAAAGCCTGGGTTTAGTTCTCCAGTACCCATGTAAAGCCAAATATACAAAGTGGCATATGCATCTGGAGTACGTTTGCAGTGACAAGGACTCTAACTGCCTCTCACTCACTCTTTGCAAATAAACAATAAAAATGTTCTTTCAAAAGAAACTGTACATCAGGGTTGTGATAATACGGAGAAGCACTGAGCATAGGAGCATATTTCTGGCTATGCTGTTGCTCCAAGTAGCTAATTTCCCAACTTCTCTTAAAATTTAGTCATGTAGGGCCGGAGAAGTGGCTTAGCAGTTAACGTGCTTGCCTGCAAAGCCAAAGGAACCAGGTTTGATTCCCCAAGACCCACGTAACCTAAACATGAGGGTGCACACATCTGGAGTTATTTTTATTAAAGCATCTGGAGATATTTTTATTTGCAAGCAGAGAGAGAAAGAGAAAGAGGGAGAGGGAGAAGAGGCCAGACATGCCACATTGTTGAGCTCCAGGCCAGTGAGAAACCCTACCTCAAACAAAGTGGATGGTGGATGTGAGGATGATAAAGCGAGGGCTGTCCTCTGTCCTCCACACAAACACGTGCACCTGTACACACACACACACACACACACACATGTACACGCAAGCACACACACTCCAAAACAATATTCAGTCATGGAATTTGGAGGAGCAGAGAGGGGGAGGAGAAGTAGGACGAGATATAATTTCAAGAAATGAAAAACGAGGCCTTTGCAAGACAAGTGTCTCCATCATCATGCCACTCTAGCATTGTTTGGATGACAGCAAAATGTCAATGAAACACTTAGTGAGCATCTTCCTCTGCACAGGCGCTTTATTGCTTTGCACTTTATAGCACATGTGCTTGTTTCTGTCAACAAATCCAAGGCTTAGGCAAGATAGCATCTCGGGGGCAAAGGTGAAAGTGTGAGCAAAAGTGGGGTGACATTTCCCCTGGTGGAGAATCACCCAAATTCAAGAGGCCTATTACGCTGGCTACAACAGAGTTTAGGAGCTGTGCTCTTTTGTGTGCTCTGGGTTCTCTGTCGAAGCCAAGTTCACAGCCTCCTGGATGCTCTTTGCAGCCTTGAGGCCTGACTTGATGGCAGTGTCGATCCAGCCATGGGGCAGGTCTACGTGCTCGCCAGCGAAGTAGACCCGCCCTTCTGGCCGGCTGAGCTCTTGGGCATAGTCCATATATTGATAGGGGGTGAAGAAAGCAACGCCACCCATAGAGTAGGGGTCCAGGCCCCAGTGCTTGACATTGGAGTAGGGACACAGGGCCCGGAGCTCCTCCTTGGAGCGGTTATGGACAGCAGCGAGATCATCCAGGACAACCTCCACTATCCGGTCACGGTCCAGAGCAGCCATGAACGTGGAGTCATCATCCAAGGTGTAAGAAGCTAGGATGACCCCTTTATCCCCGGAGAAGCGCTGATTGGGATAGTAGATGAACCGGGCCGGCCCGTCAGTGCTGGACTTGCCACCGAAGATGCTGTCGTCCTCCCAGAAGCGCCGTGTGCAGGCCAGGACCACTTTAGAGGCGCTGGTGTAGTGGATTGAACGCAGTGCGTCCTGCTTGTCGAGGGAGAGGGGTGGCTGGAATCGGAGGAGGCGGGCAGCCTTGGCCGTGGTGGCCACCAGCACGAAGTCAGCAGTGAGGCGTGCCCTGGGCTGCAGAGGGTCTGAGGTCCTGTAGGTCACGTGGACACAGTCTCCAGACATCTCCACACTCTCTGCTAGAGAGTGAAGCTTCACAGTCCCTGGACAGAGTGCATCACTCAAGGCCTGGGGGAGCTGGTCAAAGCCCCCGGTGATTTCATCAAACCTTTGGGCGAACAGGGAGAAGGGAAGCAGGTTGACAAGATAAGGTCTGCAGAGGACCTGTCACTGGAACAGGACAGAGGCTGGGTCTCCTCATGGGCCTGCTCCAGCCACATTTCATAGAGATCAGCTTTGCAAGAGGAATCGGTATCAAGCAGTGCCTGTTAGCTCCAGGGATCTAGCAGAGATTGCTGCTCCCTATTGACTATTTTCCATAAACCCCACTCCCAGGGTCACCTCCACGCTGACCAGCTGGTTTGAGGAGCCCCAGGGTTCTTATTTATTTTGCGACAAAGTCTAATGCCTATGTGACAGAGGATGACGTTGAACTTGAACTTCTAATCCTCCTGTCTCTGCTTCCTGAGTGCTGGGATTACAGGTGTGCACTCCACTCCTGGTGTTATGGGTTGTTGGGGAATGGGAACCCACTCCCACACCCCCTCCAAGTTCTTTTGGGATTTTCACCTGGCTCATTAGCCCATCTTGCTACCACTGTCCTCATCAGTGACTAGCTAGCCCATCTTCCTCTACCCCTTTTCCAACCTGGACTCCCCGAAGATGATGTAGGCTCGCAGGGTCTCCATGAAGGCCTCGTAGTAGCCAGAGTCTGCATTCAGCAGGTCCCCAATCATCTGCACGGCCCCGCGGCTCAGGTTCCCAACCTTGATCAGGTATTCCTGTGACCATGTGAGGGGAGAGAAGGCAAGAGGCTCAGAGTGCCCGGGGAACTAAAGTGGCAGTCCCCTCAAGGATACGAAGAACCTGACCTGGACAGGTTGGAATGGCAGATGTGCACCCCTTGGTTCCCAGTGGCAACCTGACAGTGTCTGGCACAGTCTTCTTACTCCCCCAAGCAGGGAAAATAGCTGACATAAGTGAGGACTGTCCCCCTACAGATATTCTTCCTAGCTGTTGCCTTGTGAAATCCTCAGATATAACCATAAGGAACCCTGTTTTACAGTTAGGGACACATGGAGGCCCAATCTTCATGCCCACAAGGACCTAGCTTAGCTTCTCTTATCTTCCCTGCAACACCAAACCAAGAAGCTGAGTACCAAGTATTTCTTCTCATCCTCACTTGGCCACCCCACCTTCCCTGTCACCTAGCGGTCTTGACTACCTTTATCAATGGCTTCTGATGTCCCCACCAAGCCCTGGCCATGCCCTGGGGGCTAAACACTGAAGGAAACTGCTAGGATGTCTGCTCACTACCTCTTTTGTCAGGCTGAACAAATGCTTCTATCTGGCATGCTGATTTAAACCAGAAGGGATGCTGCTAGGGCCTGCCAACAGTAGCAACAATAATGCCAAGGTGCTTAAAGACATGTCAGCTCTAGAGACTGTTAATGTAGACAGTCAGGACTCAGCCCAATCAGTACCCAAGTCTGGGTGTTTTATAGTGGAATTGGAGAGCAGGGCCCTGAGATCACTGGGTCTTTTTTTTTTTTTTTTTCTGGGTAGGGCCTCATTCCAGCCCAGTCTGACCTGGAATGACTGGGTCATGTGCATTCTCCACTCTCTGCATCCCCCCCTTCAGGGGGATCTTAAACATGCAACAGCCTGACCACATTTGGCAACAGGACTCTGATCCATTCTGCCTTTATGGCAACCCAAGTTCTCCATTGTAGCAGCTGGCTCAGATGCTCAGATCTGACCAGTGATGACTAGTTTTCCCTTCTAGACTCTGTTTTAGCCCAGGGCCATCCAGTCACATAGAGTCCCACTCATAGTTGCCTAGCCTCAGCCTCCTCAAGTCAGCAGCCTCCAATTGAAGCACACCTGGAACCTTCTTTATGGTTTTCTTTGGCTTCTGCAATGTGGGTATTGACCAAGGATCCCTCACATGCCAGGCAAGCACTTGTACCTCTCAGCTTACCACCAGCAACCCCACCCCCACTCTTTCCTGCTTTTCACTGCTGTTAGAGACTGTTTCCATCAGTGGCCATCCTCCTCACCACCGTGGTCCCTTGAGGGTCATAGCGCAGGGACCCTGCTGTCATCTTAACTCTTGCAAGTAAACATCATGATTCCTTCACAACTACATGATCATGTAAGATCCAGTTCCTGGATGTCACTCACTAATGAAGCAACACTGGAGTGCATAAGTCTTGCCCACACCTCCACCTGCCTTTGACTATGCCAAAATGGTGGTGACTCCTTTGACACAGCAATCTCTGAGCCTTGGACTGCTCTCCTTGAAATGGCCTGGTTCCCCTCCACCTTCCCTTTCTTCTTCCTTTCCTCTCTCCCTTCCTCCCTGTCCTAGTAGAGGACATTCCAGCAGCACAGACAGTTAAGCTAAACAAATGTCATGCAGCATGCTAAGCATGGTGGAGGAAATGTCCCCTTGGAAGCACCTCGCAGAGCACAGGGCCCCCAGGACTGACCTTGGTGGAGAAGGAGTCATACTTTTCCAGCACCTGGCGGCAGCTGCATTTACAGTTGGTCAGCTCTTTCTCAATCTCAGGAGAGAAGAAGATGGGGAGGTCATGATGGGCAGGGCTTGCCCTCCCCCAAGCCCTCAGCCCCTGCCCCATCCAGCCCCCATGCTCCACACTTGTTCAAGAGGCTCCAATTATATGTGTGTGTGGCCTGCATTATTCCAGAACTGTGTCTCACAAGTGGAGTCTCCTGCTGGTAGAAATTCCTCTTGACTCTTAAGCAGATACCAGGTATTTGACAAAGGCAGAAGCCAAAGCCACTTTGTCAGCCTTGGGGTTCCCAGAAATGGGGAGTATACTTCATTGTCCTTTGTTGAGGTCATTTCCAAAGGACTCTGAGGCCATTGTGGATGAGGTGGGTGCCATCAGTCCCCACTGATTGTAAGAGAGGCTAGGCATGTTGGCACTGAGCCACAGTGGGACACAGCTCTAGAACACCTGGGCAGAGAACTTGGTCTTGCAGTGCTCACTGTCACACTGAGGTCTCTCTAGGCCGTGAGGCAGAGAAGACAAAGGCATTGTCAGTGCTGAGGAAACACTGGACAGAAAAAGGTGGCCCGGCCTTGTAGGCAGGGCGCAGGGTGGCTTTCCTGCAGCTACTTCTATCAGGATGTGAGCTTGGTGTGAGCATGAGCTGTGTGCTTTGCACCACTGTGACTTTACACACACCCTCCCACATACTCCTCACATCCTGGCAGAGAGTGGGGGCTCTATAAGAGGGGCTCCAGAATATGGAGATCAGGAGAATAGAGATGGTAAGAATATTGCTCAGGGTCACAAAAAGTTCAGCTTCTTAGTCTCTTTCTGACTTAGACCTGAACGTGCTCTGACAGGTTTACCAGTGGCCAGATGGGCACATGCCTGCACAGGGCGACACGTTAGGAGTGTGAGGATTCACAATTACTACTGAGTTAGTGACTGACATGACAGGGACACAAGAGGAAGTTCGGCTGGTAAAGACCAGGCTGCTGCAGGCATCCCACACACGGGTCTGGGGTCTGCGCAAGGCCCTTCTATCTCACTTAGGAAATCAGAAGGGAAGTGTGTGAAGAGATGGCTCTGAGGACAGACACCCTGCTCCCCACTCTGCCTTACCTTCCTCAGGGATTGTTTAAAAAGTTGATCTGCTGTCTTGTTCTTCTCATCATCTCTGACCGAGTAGCCCAGCCGGTCAGGATTGGCCTTCACGTCTCCCAGTTGGTGCCGAACACCATTGAACAGCATCCAGGTCTGGTCATTATTGGAGTAGAACTCCTGGAGGTCCAGCCCAGATCTCTTCACGAACTCCTGGGTGAGGCTGTGGAGATCATCTCCAGACATAAGTCCCTGTGCTCACTTCTTGCATCCCTCAGATTCACCAGAAACTCCGCCCCACCCAACTCCCTCCACAGCTGCCTGATCAGGCAAACAAGCTAGGAGCTCTGAGAAGGGCACATGGAGAGCAGCCTTGAGAACCCCCTCCCTGGAGTCTGTGTACCACTCCTGAAACTTTTCTATTCCAGAGGACTCGCCTTTATCCCATATTTTCCAAAAAGCACCACACACCTTTCTCCTGAGGATGCTCTCCTATTCCCATTGCTTGCAAACCTCACAGGCCGCTTTTGACTCTCTAAGGTGTTCAACCACATGCATTATCTTTTGGGATCCTCAACTTCCTAGACAGTTGGAGCAGGTGGAGTGATCTCATGCCTTAGACTAAAACAGTGAGGCCAAGAGAGTTCACTGGGTTGCCCTGGGCCTAGAAAATGAGTGGGGTCAGATCCCAACCCAATGAATGCTCAAGAAAAGGACTCTACCCTGTGTCCCTCTCGGCCATGATACCCTCCCTCTTCCCTGGCTCCTCAGGCTCCCCGTCATACTTGTGGCTGATAGGAATTCTCATGGCGCCCAGCTCTATGAACCACGTTACTCCAGCAACTCTGTGTGTCTCTATTCTGCCACCAACACGCCCTGAGGCTTCCAACACAGTCACCTAGAAAGATAGCCACTTAAGTGACCCTGTGAGACTGATCTCATCCCTTCCCACATGACATCTTCCTCTGCCTCTCTGTCAGGCCCAGCTTTATCACCTTCTCTGAGGTCTGCCTCTGTTACATGGCTAACCCATCAGCCCTCCTGCCCCAGCTACCCCAACCTAGAGCCCTAGGCCTCACCTCTGGCCCTAGCTCCCTAAGGCTATCCATAACCACCTCCCTTCTCCAAGCCCAAGCTTCCCATGAGAGACTCTCCCATGCCCTGCCATGTACCTGGTGGCCAGCATCGTGCAAGATCTTGGCAGCAGTGAGCCCAGCCATGCCTGCCCCGATCACAATGATCTTCTTCTTCACTGATGTCTGCCCTATCCCATTTCTAGCCAGCTGCAGCAGATCTTCATATTGGGGATCTTCAAAGCACTTCTTAAGCTCCTCATTGAAGTCCTGGGTACCCAGGCATGCCACAGACAGCAGGGTGAGAGCCAGCCAGCCTGGGAACATAGCTGTGGAGACGGGTCACACTTATCAGCAAATGTCCAATTCAGTACCTTCAGGGAATGATGCACACCATGGGTCTTTCCAAGGGGTCTATCCTCACCTCAGTTAGTGAGACTACCACACACATGGGTAAGGCAGACCTACCCAACACATTGGCTCTTCCCATTTTCCCCTTGGGTAGCAGAATGTTTGGTGAAGTGAGAAGACCCTAACTCAACAAGAATATGGGAGGGCAAGACCAGGACAGGTGGTCTGCCACCTCATCTAATAAGCTGATAGTACAAAGTCTAAGCTCTGGGGCTTCCCAAGCCTCACAGTAGCCCCTCCCCCAGGAAGTCACCTCTCAGAGGTGAGCAAGGCTCACAGGTCATATACCTGGCCCCATGGTGAGTGTGTGTTCCCATGCCTGCCTTCTTGAGGTACATCCATTCCTGTTCAGCTGTGGAAGAGATCTGCTATACCTTCTTGGGAGAGGACCTAAGGTGCTTGTTTTGGGAGGGCAATGTTCTTACTGTTTCCAAAGCTAGTTCTGTGTTTTGGCATGAATCATGTTTTCTCAAAACTCATGTGTTAACTCACCATGCTTCAGAATGTGACTCTTGATATGGTGGCCTTTGAAAAGGCGACTTAGTTGAAATGAAGTTATGGCCAGCTATGGTAGCTCACGCCGGTAATCCTAGCACTTAGGAACTTGAGGTAGGAAGATCACTATGAGTTGGACTGGGCTATGGAGTGAGTTCTTGGTGAGCCTGTGTTAAAGTAACACCCTTCCTCCAAAAAATTAAAAAAAGAAAAGAAAAGGGAAAATCTGGGAGATGACTCAGCAGTTACAGGGAATTTCTTGCAAAGCCCAGAAACCTGGGGATCAATTCTCAAGCCATCCATGTAAGCCAGATACAAAAAGTGGTGCAAGCGCCTGGTATGGGTTTTCAGCAGCAAGAGGTCCTGGTGTGTCCATATATACCACATACATAGCGCCTCGACACACAAAAATAAGGAAATAAAAATAAGCCACAGGGGCTGGAATGATGGCTCAGTAATTAAAAGCACTTGGTATCAAAGCCTGCAGACCCACATACCCACCTAAAACCAAGTGCACAAAGTGGCACATACATCTGGAGTGGGTTAGCAGAGGCAAGAGGCCCTGACACACTCATTCTCTCACTCTCTCCCTCTGTCTCTCTCTGCTTGAAAATAAATTACATATATTTGGTTTTTCAAGGTAGGGTCTTGGTTTAGGCCGGGCTGACCTGGAATTCACTGTATAGTCTCAGGGTGGCCTCCAACTCAGGAATATACTGCTATTTCTGCTTCCTGAGTGCTGACATTAAAACATACTCCTCCATGCCAAGCTAAAACTATTTTTAAAAACATTAAAAGTGAGGCTGAGGGCGCGAGAATTGCTGTGAGTTTGATGCCATCCTGGGCTACAGCAAGACACTGCATCCAAAAAAAAAAAAAAAAAAAAAAAATCAAAAAAAGCCGGGCATGGGGGTGCACGCCTTTAATCCCAGCACTTGGGAGGCAGAGGTAGGAGGATCGCCATGAGTGTGAGGCCACCCTGAGACTCCATAGTGAATTCCAGGTCAGCCTGGGCTAGAGTGAGACCCTACCTTGAAAAACCAAAAAAAAAAAAAAAAAGAGGAGCTGTTTGGCTGGATCCTCCTCCATCTGGTGTCCTTACAAGGAGGGGAAGTATGGACATGCAGACCCACACCTCAGATGAACACTTGCTTGTGCACACATACACAGTGCGCTCAGAAAATCTAGGTTTGATCACATTAGTCCAGTTTACAGCTAGGCCCAAGTTTCAGTTTCCCGGACAGGCAGGCAAGACTTCTGGGGAAAACCACGAACAAAGGCGGGCTCTTAATCAACAGTGTCCCAGACATGTGGCTGGGAAAGGTAGCCTCCATTTTGCACTCTGGGGGCTGAGTCAGTTCTTGGAGACAAGTCCAGACATGGCCAGACATGTCCCTTTTGCCCCAACCAAACAGTGATGTACAAGCGGAGTTGCTGCCTGCCTAGCCAAGCACGTTAGAAAATTGCCTAACCCCGCCTGGATTTCCCCTAGTTGTGCTTAAAAATAGCCTGCGTGCTCCTCTCAGGATCGCCATTTTGTAAGAATGGTCAAACCGCATGTTTTTGTGATTGGTTTTGTTGCGTTTTGTTCATTGAGTTAAGGTGTCTAGAGCGGGCTGACCCGGTATTCACTATGGAGTCTCAGGCTGGCCTCAAACTCATAGTGATCCTCCTACCTCGGCCTCCTGAGCTGTAGGGAGGGCTAAACTCAGTAGTCAAGAGGTGGATTGTGTTCATTCATTTGCTACACTTTGTTCACTCTTCATGCATGTTAATTAAGACAGGTCCCTTTCTCTTTTATCCTCTCAACTAGCCTAAACCCCTGGGGCACTCACTTGTGATGTCACTTGGCGCTCAGGTGACAAATGGGTTCTTCTTGGTCTGCTCCACTCCCTGCCAGGCTGCCAAGGGGTCCCACGGGCTGCTCCTTCTCACAGCGGAGATCAACGCAGAGAGCGACCTGGAGGCTACCTCTGAGTTCAGTGACAGTGTTCTGAGCTTTTGCTGGGTTTTTATACACATTTTTTCCTCAGTCATCCTGGCTGCTGATAGCCACCTTAGGGTTAGCTCATTTGCATATCAGCTCCCAACTGGTCTCTGGGTGCAGCACGCACCCCACCCCCATTGCCATGGTGATGCTCTCCCTGCTGGGTGAGTGCTTCATGTTCACTTAGAACTATTGCTCCTAACATGAGTGCTGGTGAACACCGCCAGGCCTGGCCATCTCCTCTTCCTTCAAGTGTGGAAGCAGGAATTATTCGTTCTCTCTTTGCTGGAACTGAGAAAGTGCAGCCTAACTGATTTTGGCATCTGAAGCCTTCGGTTTTTGTTTCTTCTCTTTTCTCCCTGTAATGCATTTATATATATGCATGTATTAACTTTACATATTAGTAAGATTTGGAATGCTGTCACAACACATGCGTACAATGCACACTGATCATCTTAACTGCATTGCTGGAAAATCGTATTTGAAATCACTGCTAATACTAGCCTATAAAAAAGGCAGGGACTGGGGCTGGAGAGATGGCTTAGTGGTTAAGCGCTTGCCTGTGAAGCCTAAGGAACCCGGTTCAAGGCTCAGTTCCCCAGGTCCAACGTTAGCCAGATGCACAAGGGGACACACGCGTCTGGAGTTCGTTTGCAGTGGCTGGAAGCCCTGGCGTGCCCATTCTCTCTCTCTCCCTCTATCTGTCTTTCTCCCTGTGTCTGTCGCTCTCAAATAAATAAATAAATAATGAACAAAAAAAATTAAAAAAAAAAAAGGCAGGGACTGGATGGATGGCTTAGTGGTTAAGGTGTTTGTCTGCAAAGCCAAAGGACCAGGGTTTGATTCCCCAGGACCCATGCTAGCCAGATGCACAAGGGGGCACACGCATCTGGAATTAATTTGCAGGGGCTGGAAGCCCTGGCATGTCCATTCTCTCAATCTCTGTCAAATAAATAAGTAAAGTAATTAACTAAAATAAAATTTTAAAAATGCAGAGTCTTCTGGGAAACACAAATGCTTTGAGCTGTTTTCCCAAGTGGAGGCAGTTTTCATGGGCCATTCTCTTCTTTGTCTGTTGCCCTGCCTGGGAGAGTCAAGCTACCGGGTCAAGGGCTCTCCCCAGGCTACAGAGGAGGGCAGGAAAAAGCATCTTTGAGCTTTAGGAGCTCTCAAAACAATGCAACACAGGCCCCAGTTCACACAGGGAACTCAGATCCAGGAAGCCTGAGGTGGCCCTGGTGACCAACAGACCCACAGCCCTGGTATTTCTCCACCCATCCATTGACCTCAGAAACTAAGTAACAGCCTGTCTTAGAGTGACCATGACCTGTCTCTGCAGCAAGGGGACCACTGAGCGGCCCAGGTGCTGGTTCAGAGACCAGAGTCAGGTCCTCCCGGTTTATCCTGCGTAGACCCCAGGCCTGTTTTGGCCACGTGTACATAGTGATCATGTATGTAGTTGCAGTGACACTTTTGTTAGAGGGATGAATGAAATCCATAGGGGAAAGAACATGGAAAGCACACATCCTAAATCTCATTCCATAGCCCAGTCTGGCCAGGAACCCACTCCACTACCTGAGACCCTAACTCAAAAATCCAACCAAACAGGGCTGGGAAAGTGGTTCCATCAGTAAAGTACCTGTGCAAGCTTAAGGGCCTGATGCAGCCGTTTGAGCCCACGTGACACCACAGGTGTAGTAGTTTAGCTCGGTAGAGACTCGGGCTCACTGGCCAGACAGTCTAGCAAGCTCCAGGCCCACGAGAGACCTTGTTTCAAGAAAGTGAACTAGCACTTAGGAGGCAGACACAGGAAGATTGCTGTGAGTTCAAAGCCATCCTGAGACTACATAGTGAAAAACAGGTCAACCTGGGCTAGTGTGACCCTACTTTAAAAACAAAAAGATGGGGCTGGAGAGATGGCTTAGCGGTTAAGCGCTTGCCTGTGAAGCCTAAGGACCCCGGTTCGAGGCTCGGTTCCCCAGGTCCCACGTTAGCCAGATGCACAAGGGGGCGCATGCATCTGGAGTTCGTTTGCAGAGGCTGGAGGCCCTGGCGCGCCCATTCTATCTCTCTCCCTCTATCTGTCTTTCTCTCTGTGTCTGTCGCTCTCAAGTAAATAAATAATTTAAAAAAAAAAAAAAGATGGACTGTGTTCCCAAAGAATGACCCCATACACACGTGCAAAACATTGACATATACATTAGCACATGCAAACATTTAAAAAAATCTAAACAGATCTGGAGAGAAGCCTTGCAGCTAAGTCTCTTGCCTTAAAAGCCAAAGGACCCAGTTTCAATTCGCCAGGGCCCACATAAGCCTGATGCACAAAATGCCATATGCACCTGGAGTTTATCTGAAGTGGCCAGAGGCCATATAGCGCCCATTCCTTCTGTATCTCTCAGATAAATAAATATTTTAACTTAAAAAATTTAAACAAACAGAAAACAGAAAAGAAATGTAAGTTCTAGTGTTCAATGGTACAGTAGGATTTATATATGTTATATGTATAATATACGATATTTTATTTAATTTTCTCTTTTTTTTTCGAGGTAGGGTCTCAATCTAGCCCAGGCTGACCTACAAGTCACTATAGAGTCTCAGGGTGGTCTCGAACTCACAGCAATCCTCCTACATCTGCCACCCCAGTGCTGGAATTAAAGGCATTCATTAACATGTCTGGCTCAAGGTTTTTTTTGATTTAGTTTTTAATTTTTAATTTGAAATTTAAATTTTATTTTTAAAATATATTTTATTATTCATTCATGTATTTACTTGACAGTGAAAGAGGGAGGGAGATGGAGAGACAGAGACAGAGAGAGAATGGGCACGCCAGAGCCTCCAGCCACTGCAAACAAACTGCAGATGCGTGAGCCCCCTTGTGCATCTGTCTAACATGGGTCCTGGGGAATCGAACCTGGGTCCTTTGGCTTTGCAGACAAATGCCTTAAGTGCTAAGCCATCCTTCCAGTCGAATTTTTTATTTTTTTATTAACAGCTTCCATAATTATAAAAAATACCCCAAGGTAATACCCTCCCTCCCCACACTTTCTCCTTTGAAACTCCATTCTCCATCATACCCCCTCCACATCTCAATCAGTCTCTCTTTTACTTTTGATCTCATGATCTTTTCTTCCTCTTCTGATGGATGGTCTTATGCAGGTAGTGTCAGGCACTGTGAGGCCATGGATATCCAGGCCATTTTGTGTCTGGAGAGAGCATGTTGTATGAACTCCTGCCCTTCCTTCGGCTCTTACATTCTTTCTGCCACCTTTTCCACATTAGACCCTGAGCCTTGGAAGGTGTGATAGAGACATTGCAGTACTGAGCACTGGGGTCATTTCTTTCCATCACCATGATACCTTCTGAGTCGTCCCAAGGTCACTGCCATCTGAAAAGAGAAGATTCTCTACCAAAAATGAAAGTAGCATTAATATAAGGGTGTGAACATTAACAGAAGTTCTTACTGGGCAGTTTGATAAGCATAGTATATACATTTAGCCACACAACAGCAGACGTTACACCCCTAGGGCTCATGACTACCCCTGTTTTACGTTTTTAGTATCAGGGATGTACTCCCTCCTATCCGGCTTATGTTTTTAAGGTGGGGTCTCTCACTAGCCCAGGCTGACCCGGAACATACTCTTTAGTCCCAGGCTAGCCTCAAACTCGGCCATCCTCCTACCTCTGCTTCTGGATTGCTGGGATTTAAGGTATGCACCACCATGTCTGGCTTAAATAACTTATTTTTATTTATTTATTTAAGACAGATGAGGCAGAGAGAGATAAAGACAATGAGAATGGGGTGCCAGGGCCTCCAGCCCTGCCGTCAACATTTAGTGTAGTGTGGCTTGAGCTTACAATATTTGTCTTCTCTTGTGGTCTAGTGGCTAGAATTTGACACTCTCGCTACAACAGCTTAGGTTCAATCCCCAGTCGGGGAAGTATTTTTCCCCCTTAACTAGTTGCTGCTTCATTTACAAAAAAAAACAAAACAAAAACGGGGGTGGGGCCTTGAGAGATGGCTTAACAGGTAAGGCATTTGCCTGCGAAGCCAAAGGAACCAGATTCGATTCCCCAGGACACACATAAGCCAAATACATAAGTGCCACATGTGTCTGGAGTTTGTTTGCAGTGGTTAGAGGCCCTAGCATGCTACTGTCTTTCGTCTCTCTCTCTGTCTCTCTGCTTGCATTTAAATAAATAAAAGTTTTAAAAAAGACTTCAGTACTTTTCTCTTTTGACTAAAGCAGACAAGAGGGGACATGCAGTGGTAAGATGCTCTGGCGTCCCCTCATACACACATATGTGCAAAAAAATGTAAAAGTGAGCATATTTCTTTTTTTTTTTAGTTTTTTTATTAAGTATTTTTAAAAATTTTTATTTATTTATTTGAGAGCGACAGACACAGAGAGAAAGACAGATAGAGGGAGAGAGAGAGAATGGGCGCGCCAGGGCTTCCAGCCTCTGCAAATGAACTCCAGACGCGTGTGCCCCCTTGTGCATCTGGCTAACGTGGGACCTGGGGAACCGAGCCTCAAACCGGGGTCCTTAGGCTTCACAGGCAAGTGCTTAACCGCTAAGCCATCTCTCCAGCCCTTTTTTTAGTTTTTTGAGGTAGGGTCTCACTCTGGTCCAGGCTGACCTGGAATTAAATCTGTCATCTCAGGGTGGCCTCAAACTCATGGCAATCCTCCTACCTCTGCCTCCCCAGTGCTGGGATTAAAGGCGTGCGCCACCACGCCCGGCATTCTTTATTTTATTTTATTTTATTTTTTAATATTTTTTTAAATTTTTTTTTATTTATTTGAGAGCGACAGACACAGAGAGAAAGACAGATAGAGGGAGAGAGAGAGAGAATGGGCGCGCCAGGGCCTCCAGCCTGTGCAAAGAAACTCCAGACGCGTGCGCCCCTTTGTGCATCTGGCTAATGTGGGACCTGGGGAACTGAGCCTCGAACCGGGGTCCTTAGGCTTCACAGGCAAGCGCTTAACAGCTAAGCTATCTCTCCAGCCCTATTTTATTTTTTTATTAACAACCTCCATGGTTATAAAAAATATCCCAGGGTAATGCCCTCCCTCACCCCACTTTCCCCTTTGAAACTCTACTCTCCATCACATCCCCTCCCCATCTCAACCAGTCTCTCTTTTCTTTTGATGTCATCATCTTTTCCTCCTATTAGGGTGGTCTTGTGTAGTGTCAGGCAATGTGGGGTCGTGGATATCCAGGCCATTTTGTGTCTGGGGGAGCATGCTGTATAGGAAGTCCTACCCTTCCTTTGGCTCTTACATTCTTTCCTCCACCTCTTCCACAATGGACCCTGAGCCTTGGAAGGTGTGATAGAGACATTGTAGTACTGAGCACTCCTGTCACTTCTTTCCAGCACCATGATGCCTTCTGAGTCATCCCAAGGTCACTGCCATCTGTAAAGAGAAGATTCTCTACCAAAAGTGAGAACAGCATTAATATATGGGTATGAACATTAAGAGAAGTGCTTACTGGACAGTTTGATAAGCATAGTATATACATTTAGCCAGACAGCAGAAGACGTGACATGCCCAGGGCTCATGACTACTCCTGTTTTAAGTTTTCAGTATCAGGGATGTATTCCCTCTCATGGAGCAGGCCTCCAGTCCACTTAGAGGCAGTTGGTTTCCACCATGACAGACGTATCATTATTGCACCCGCTGGCTCATTTGGCCTGGCAGGCCACATAGAAGGCTTTCAGTATCCACTATGGTGTATCTTCACTGGTGATTTCTCTCTCTCCTGTTGAACTGCATGTCGCATGGCTTCTTCTAGCTTTCTGTCAGATGGCTTAAGTGGAGGAGTTATCAGCTCAGTTCCAGCATGATTTCTCAGTGGCCTTTCAGTCTAAGTATGTGGAATATTCAGCAATAGTGTCTAACCATCTATTTCTGGTGAGAAACCAAGGACCTTGGCATTGGCCTATAATGTTTTGGGGGCATCAGGGACCTCCCTGGCCAACAACTCACTGGAAGGTATCCCATCACTGGAAATGAACATTTTCTAGCAACAATCAATGGCTTCTGAGTGTTCCATTGTCCAAAAAAGTAGGTTTCCATATGATTTATTTATATCCTCTTAGATTTTGATTAGCCCTCCCTCCACCTTTCCTTTACTCACTCTCTTCCCCTGACCTCACTTTGGGCCTTTTCACCCTCATTAATCTATTCTTTACTTACATATATACAATACCATCCTATTGAGTACCCTGAACCTCACTTTTTCTTCCCTTTATATCTCTACTCTAGCTTACTGGCCTTTGCTACTGAGTTTTCTTCTTACTCACGCAGAAGCCCAATCATCTGTAGCTAGAATCCACATATGAGAGAGACCATGTGATGCTTGGCTTTCTGGGCCTGGTTTACCGCACTTAGTATAATCCTTTCTAGATCCATCCAGTTTCCTGCAAATTTCATGATTTCATTTTTCTTTAGCACTGAGTAGAACTCCAGTGTATAAATGTGCCATATCTTCATTATCCACTCATTGGTTGAGGGACATCTAGGCTGGTTCCATTTCCCAGCTGTTGTGAATTGAGCGACAATAAACATGGTTGAGCACATACCTTTAAGGTAATGAGATGAGTCCTTAGTATATATACCTAGTAGTGTTTTTCTTTTTTAAAATATTTTATTTTATTTTTTATTTTTACTTTTTTATTTGAGAGAGTGAAAGAGGCAGAGAGAGAGAGAGAGAGAGAGAGAGAGAAGCCATACCAGGGACTCCAGCCACTGTAAATGAACTCCAGACACATGTGCAACCTTGTGTATCTGGCTTACATGGGTCCTGGGGAATCAAACCTGGGTTCTTTGGTTTTGCAGGCAAGTGCCTTAACCACTAAGACATCCCTCTAGGTCCATGAGCATATCTCTTTTAATTTTTTTGAAATTTTGTTTTTTTGGTTGTTTTTTCAAGGTAGGCTTTTGTACTATCCAAGGCTGAACTGGAATTCACTATATAGTCTTGGGCTGGCCTTGAAGTCACAGTACTCCTCCTACCTCTGCCTTTCTAGTGCTGGGATTAAAGGTGTGTGCCACCAAGCCCGCCTTAATTACTTTATTTTTAAGTTTTATTTATTTATTTATTTATATTTAAAGTACTGACAGTACCATAAAGACAGCCCAAGCCAGATATGGTGCCTCACACATTTAGCCTGAACTTCAGTGAACCTTGAACAAAACAAACAACCAAGAAAACAAACAAACAAACGCCAGCTCAGAATGATCCAAAACAGATTATGCTGGGGCTTCTAGAAGTACCAAGTTTTATAATCTTGCCATAAACTTTAAAAAGCCTCCCAAAGTTTTCCAAAGACTTTTAGAAGCTGCCTAGAAGGGCTCCACCCAGTGGCTGGGTAGTGCTGGCTCTGCAAGGGAGGGAGGGAGGAGGTGAGGGAGGAAAGGAGGAGGTGAGGGGGAGAGGAAGGAGGTAAAGGAGGGAGGGAAGAAAGAAGGCAAGGTGTGATATGCCCTGGTCCTTGCACCTGTCTTATTGTTTGAAAAATAAAAAGAAATAATTGAAACCATGCTGCAATATATCCAGTGTCCTCTGTATCCAGATTGAATGGGAGCATTCGTTCCTCCTATACTCAGTCTCCCGCAGATAGGTGACGATATATGGATGATAGAGAGATTGATAGATAGATGATGGATGGATGGATGGATAGATAGATGGTAGATAACAGATAGATACATAGATGCATAGATCATAGATGATGGCTATCCACAGGTATCTGCTACCCTCCTCCTGGCATTTGAAAGTTGCAGACTTGACATGACATTGCAAACACCTAAGACCATTGACTAGAAATCTTTGTTGTCCTTTGAACAAAATTGGGATTACTATAGAAGACAACATTTATGAATATTTAAAAACATAAAGAATATTTAAGTTCTAAATGTTAAGTTCCCCCTGTTCCTTCCTCCTCCTCATCCCTCCCCTCCATTTTAAAATTTTATTATTTATTTATGAGAGAGAGAGAAATGGGCATACTACAGCCTCTTGTCACTGCAAACGAACTCCAGTTGTATGTGCCACTTTGTTTATCTATTTTATGTGGGAACTGGGGAATTGAGCTCTGGTCATCGGGCACTGAAAGCAAGCACCTTTAACTGCTGAGCCATCTCTCCAGCCCTCCACCTTTTCTTGGGGGGGGGTTAGTTTTTCAAGGCAGGCTTTCACTCTAGTCCACACTGACCTGGAATTCACTCTAGATGCTCAAGGTGGCCTCAAACTCACAGCGATCCTCCTACCTCTGCCTCCCAAGTGCTGGGATTAAAGGCATGCACCTCCACGCCTGGCTCCCTCCTCCATTTTTTTCAATGCTGGAGAACAAGTAAGAGCCTCACACATTCACACATATGAGGCACATCCTCCACCCGTGAGCTACATTTCCAGTCTTTACATACCAGGTTCTTAACCTTTTATAATGTGTGTCTATATGCCTAATTTCTTGCTATTTTCCAATCAAACGGTTGATTTCTCCCTAGACACCTTTTCTATACCGTCAGGCCAGGCTGTTCACTCTCATTGATTCTGAGTTAAAGCCAGGCTTCTCAGAGCCACCCCAGGTCTGAGGACAGACATGGCCTCTGCTCTCCTGTGCCCTGGCGGGACTCAGGAAATACTCTGGCCTGGTGTGGGGGACAGCACAAGGACCTTGGGGCGCACTTTACACTGGGGCTTCTCTGGCTGAAGGCATTCTGTCTTGTCTCCACTAAGCCTTGGTTTTCTTATCTGCAAAGCTTGGGGAAGGATGGAGAGCTGTTCCTCACACCTGTAACTCTGGTGATTCTGGAGGCGAAGGCCTGGTCTATGTGGTGAGCTGCAGGCCAGCCTGAAAAAAAAAGACAAAGAAAACCTTCCTGATCTTCAAACTCAATTGCAAGAGAGCTATAAATGTGAAAGGAGAGAGGCAAGAAACGTGTTTGTGTGTGGAAGTGGTGGACGAACAGCCACATGAAGCTGTGATTTTTCTCTGAGAGGACTGTATATTTTTATATTGTCATTGTTGTTGTTTTATGCCTATGCATAATTTTTCTCATAGGTGAATACATTTATTAGTCAAATGACAATATACTTTATTTGAAAACTTGCTGCCATCTTATGGAAAAATTAAGTTAAAATTAACCCTACAATTAATGTAACACTTCAAACTTGTGGAAGAAAATCTTTAAGGTGTTGGGCTTAGTAATATTCATGGCCCATTTTACAATAAAAAAAAAAAAAGAAGAAGAACAGTTCAGGCATGGTGGCACACTTCTTTAAACCCAGCACTTGGGATGCAGAGGTAGGAGGATCACTATGAGTTCTGAGACTACAGAGTGAATTCTAGGTCAGCCTGGACTAGAGTGAGACCCTGCCTAGAAAAAGAAAGAGGAGGAGGTGCTAACTCAGTGGTTAAGAAACTTGCCGGAAAGCCAAAGAACCAGAGTTCACTTGCCCAATATCCATGTAAAGCCAGATGCATAAAGTGGCACATGTATCTGGAGGCTGCTTGCAGTGCCTGGAGGCCCTGGTGTGCCCATTCTCTCTGTCTCTCTTCTATTGCTTTCTGCTTGCAAATAAAGAAATATATATTACGGGTTAAGATTGTGGCGTAGGTACCACGCCAAAGCAGCCTAGGGGGGAAAAAGACCAAAAAAACTCAGCAAAATACACACTTTTACTAAAAAGCGAGGTGTATAGGAAATTGAAGCGGCAGCGGAGAAGTAGAAGAGTTATAGAGCATCCAGAGCCTGCACAGGCGGGAAAAGCGGCTCCAGCAGCTTGGCCAACTGCCGCAACTGCGGCACAGCAGAAAACCACCAGACTCGGCTTGAGCCGCAGGAAAAGCCAGGTGCGGAGCTTCCCCTCACACCGCGCTCTCCGCAACTCGGGAAACGTGAGGGGAGAGCGGCAGCGAGCAGCGGAGGAGCAGACCGCGAGGTAGAAGAACACGTTGAGCAGCGAGACAACCAGAGCAGCCGCGGCTCCCTCCCCTCCCCCACCGCCTGAGCCCAGCTCCAGCGAACAGAGCAGCAGCCTGGGACCCGGCCACGCCAACAGCGGGACCCAAGCAGGAGCAGAGTTCAGCAGCAACATCAGCAGCTCCAGCACCGGTAACAGCGGCCCCAGCAGCAGCAGACCCAGGAGCGGCAGCAGCGGCAGACTCGGCAGCAGCAGCTTCAGGGGGAGCAGCGGCAGTGGACACAGCAGCAGCAGCTTCAGCAGCAGTGGTGGCTCCAGCAGTGGCAGCTACAGCAGCAGCAGAGGCAGCAGCAGCGGTGGGTCCAGCAGCAACACCTTCAGCAGCAGTGGCTACAGTCCCAGCAGGGGCAGCTTGAGCAGCAGCAGTTCCAGCAGCAGGGGTGCTGATCTGCAGGGCCACACTTGCCAGGCTCGGTTTGCCCCGCAGGAAAAGCAAGTGCCCAGCTCCAGAAATCAGAACAGCAGCCCGACGGCCCAGGCAGCAACTTGACTGAGACCAAAATCATCCAAGGTAACTGGGATTGCACCAGGGAAGGGTCTCACTTGGCCGCAAGCTAACTTGGATCCCTCAACAGACCAGAAATATTAACCTCTTTGTTGATAGAGGATCTGGTCGTTATAATAACTACTCTTGCATACATACTCGGGGCTGTTTTTGATTGAATGTGTACAGTGTTTAGTTAAATTTTAGAATCTACCTGTATTTTATTCCACTCAGCCTGCTTGAATACTCCTATAGCAGGGAAACTCAACCCCTAAGACCATCTTTGTAGATACTCTGAGAGTCTTAAGAGCCACACCTAACACCTTAAGGTCCCACCCTGAAAATATATTACATCAAATCAATTGATACAGCTAAGAATACACAGCTAGCTAGAAAATCCAAGCATTAACTTAATCCAAGATGCAAAAATATATACATTATAACACAAGAAACACTAAAAAGCAAGATGATATAAATCCACCTAAAAGTATTAATGCATCAGAAATCTCCTCCAGTGAGAAAGAGTTGGAGGAAATGCCTGAGAAAGAGTTCAAAAGAATGATTATAAATATGTTCAAAGAGGTCAAAGAACACATCAAAACAATCAAAGAAGAAATCAAAGAGGAAATCAAAGGAATCAAAGAAGATGCAGGACACCAATTTAATGAAATAAAGAAGGCAATACAAGACATAAATAAGGAAATACAAATAATAAGGAAAAACCAGTCAGAATTACTAGCAATGAAGAACACAGTTAATGAAATAAAAAACTCTGTAGAAAATCTCACCAGTAGGATGGATGAGGGAGAGGACAGAATATCTAAGCTAAAAGACCAGGTGGCAAACCTAATGCAGTCCAACAAAGAGAAAGACAAACTTATAGAAATGTATGAGTGGGAATTTCAAGATATTCGGGACACTATGAAAAGATCCAATATAAGAATTCAGGGCATAGTAGAAGGAGAAGAACTCCACTCCAGAGGCATAGTAGGCATCTTCAACAAAATCATAGAAGAAAATTTCCCCCAAATTGGGAAAGAGGTGCCAATGCAGATACAGGAAGCCTTTAGAACCCCAGCCAGACAAAACCGAGAAAGAACCTCTCCTCGCCATATTATAATCAAACTTCCAAACACACACACCAAGGAAAACATATTGAAAGCAGTTAGAGAGAAAAATCAAGTTACCTACAAAAGCAAGCCCATCAGGATTACAGCAGATTATTCAACACAAACTTTTAAAGCCAGAAGGGCTTGGAGTGATATATTCCAAGTTCTGAAAGATAACAACTGTCAACCAAGGTTACTTTATCCTGCAAAGTTATCCATTCAAATAGATGGAGAAATAAAGACATTCCATGACAAAAGCAGGTTAAAGGAGTATTTGAAGACAAAACCAGCTCTACAGAAAATACTTGATAGAATCCTCCATGCTGAAGAAAAGGAAAAGCACACATATAAGGAACCTAGAAAAAACAAGCAATACTCAAATACTAGTTAACAGAAGAGAGCACAGGTAGAACCAGAAACACACACACACACAAAACAAATGGCAAACATAAATACACACCTTTCAATAATATCTCTTAATATCAACGGCCTCAATGCCCCAACGAAAAGACATAGCTTTGCAGACTGGGTTAAAAAGCAGGATCCTACAATTTGTTGTCTCCAAGAAACTCACCTTTCTACAAAGGATAGACATTCTCTTAGGGTGAAAGGTTGGAAGACGGTGTTTCAAGCAAATGGGCCTAGAAAACAAGCAGGGGTTGCTATCCTAATATCAGACAGGGTAGACTTTAGTCCGACGTTAGTCAAAAAAGATAAGGAAGGTCACTTTATATTGATTAAGGGCACACTCCAACAGGAGGACATTACAATCCTAAACATATATGCACCTAACATGGGGGCTCCCAAATTCGTCAAACAAACACTATTAGAACTAAGGTCACAGATAACACCAAACACAGTGGTGGTGGGTGACTTTAACACCCCACTCTCATCAATTGACAGGTCATCCCGGGAAAGAATAAACAGAGAGGCATCTGGACTAATTGAGGTCATAGAAGGAATGGACTTAACAGATATATACAGGACATTTCATCCAAAGGCTGCAGAATATACATTCTTTTCAGCAGCACATGGAACATTCTCTAAAATAGACCATATATTAGGACACAAAGCAAATCTTAACAAATTCAGGAAAATTGAAATAATGCCTTGCATTCTATCTGGCCACAATAGAACTAAGCTACAAATCAGTAGCAAGAAAGGCTATAGAGCATACACAAAACCATGGAAACTAAACAATACACTACTAAATGATGAATGTGTCAATGAAGAAATCAAAAAGGAAATCAAAAAATTTATAGAGTCAAATGATAATGAGAACACAACATACCAAAATCTCTGGGACACAATGAAAGCAGTTCTAAGAGGTAAATTTATAGCCTTGAATGCCTATATTAAGAAATTAGAAAGGTCACAAGTAAACGACCTAATGCTTCGCCTTAAAGCCTTGGAAAAAGAAGAACAAGGCAAACCAAAAATCAGTAGACGGGAAGAAATAATAAAGATTAGGGCAGAAATTAATGAAATAGAAACAAAAAGAACAATCCAAAGAATTAATGAAACAAAGAGTTGGTTCTTTGAAAGGATAAACAAAATTGATAAACCCTTAGCAAATCTGACCAAAAGAAAGAGAGAAGAGACACAAATTAATAAAATCAGAGATGAACAAGGTATCATCACAACAGATTCCAGAGAAATTCAAAAAATCATAGGGACATACTATAAAAGCATATACTCCACAAAGTATGAAAATCTGAAAGAAATGGATGATTTCCTTGATCTATATGACCTACCTAAATTAAATCAAAATGAGATTAATCACTTAAATAGACCTATAACAAACATGGAGATCCAAACAGTTATCAATAATCTCCCAACTAAAAAAAAGCCCAGGCCCGGACGGATTCACTGCTGCATTTTACTAGACTTTTAAGGAAGAGCTAACACCATTGCTTCTTAAGCTTTTCCAGGACATAGAAAAAGAAGGAATTCTACCAAACTCCTTCTATGAGGCCAGCATCACCCTGATACCAAAACCAGGCAAAGATAGAACAAAAAAAGAAAATTACAGACCAATCTCCCTCATGAACATAGATGCAAAAATTCTCAACAAAATATTGGCAAACAGAATACAAGAGTATATCAAAAAGATCATTCACCCTGACCAAGTAGGCTTTATCCCAGAGATGCAGGGATGGTTCAACATACACAAATCTATAAATGTAATACATTACATAAACGGGTTGAAGGACAAAAATCACATGATCATCTCATTAGACGCAGAGAAAGCATTTGACAAAATCCAACATCCCTTCATGATAAAAGTCCTACAGAGACTGGGAATAGAAGGAACATATCTCAATATAATAAAGGCTATTTATGACAAGCCTACAGCCAACATATTAATAAATGGGGAAAAACTGGAAGCTTTTACACTAAAATCAGGAACAAAACAAGGGTGTCCACTGTTCCCACTTTTATTTAATATAGTTTTGGAAGTCTTAGCCATAGCAATAAGGCAAGAGACACACATAAAAGGGATACAAATTGGAAAGGAAGAAATCAAGTTATCATTATTTGCAGATGACATGATTCTATACATAAAGGACCCTAAAGACTCTACTAGCAAGCTGTTAGAGCTGATCAAAACCTGCATCAATGTAGCAGGATACAAAATAAATACACAGAAATCAGTAGCCTTCATATATGCTAACAACAAACACACAGAGGATGAAATCAGAGAATCACTCCCATTCACAATTGTATCAAAAAAAATAAAGTACCTTGGAATAAACCTAACCAAGTAAGTAAAGAATCTCTACAATGAGAACTTTAAAACACTCAAGCGAGAAATTGCAGAAGACACTAGAAAGTGGAGAAACATCCCTTGTTCCTGGATTGGAAGAATCAATTTTGTGAAAATGGCAATCTTACCTAAAGCAATCTACACATTTAATGCAATCCCAATCAAAATTCCAAAGGCTTTCTTCATGGAAATAGAAAAAACAATCCAAAAATTCATTTGGAATCACAAAAAAACCTCGAATATCTAAAATAATGCTGAGCAACAAAAAAGAGGCTGGTGGTATCACCATACCTGATTTTAACCTATACTACAGAGCCATAGTAACAAAAACAGCAATGGTACTGGCACAAAAACAGACATGTAGATCAGTGGAACAGAATAGAGGACCCAGATGTAAGCCCAAGTAGCTATAGCCACCTGATATTCGATAAAAATGCCAAAAATACTCATTGGAGAAGAGACAGCCTCTTCAGCAAATGGTGTTTTGAAAACTGGATATATATCTGCACAAGGATGAAAATAGATTCTTCTCTCTCACCATGCACAAGAATTAAGTCCAAATGGATTAAAGACCTTAACATCAGACCGGAAACTCTGAAACTGCTAGAGGAAAAAGTAGGGGAAGCCCTTCAACATATTGGTCTTGGCAAAGACTTTCTGAATACAACCCCAATTGCTCAGGCAATAAAACCACAGATTAACCACTGGGACCTAATGAAATTACAAAGATTTTGCACCGCAAAGGACACTGTGAAAAAAGCAAAAAGGCAACCTACAGAATGGGAAAAAATCTTCGCCAGCTATATATCTGATAAAGGATTAATATCTAGGATATACACAGAACTCAAAAAGTTAAATAATAAGTGATCAAACAAGCCAATCAAAAAATGGGCTATGGAGCTAAATAGAGAGTTCTCAAAGGAAGAAATACGAATGGCATATAAGCATCTGAAAAAATGTTCTACGTCACTAGTCATCAGGGAAATGCAGATTAAAACTACATTGAGATTCCATCTCACTCCTGTCAGATTGGCCACCATCATGAAAACAAATGATCATAAATGTTGGCGGGGATGTGGAAAAAAAGGAACCCTTCTGCACTGCTGGTGGGAGTGCAATCTGGTCCAGCCATTGTGGAAAACAGTGTGGAGGTTCCTAAAACAGCTAGAGATTGATCTACCATATGACCCAGCTATAGCGCTCCTAGGCATATATCCAAAGGACTCATCTCATTTCCTTAGAAGTACGTGCTCAACCATGTTTATTGCTGCTCAATTTATAATAGTTGGGAAATGGAACCAGCCTAGATGTCCCTCAACAGATGAGTGGATAATGAAGATGTGGCACATTTATACAATGGAGTTCTACTCAGCGGCAAAGAAAAATGAAGTTATGAAATTTACAGAAAAATGGATGGACCTGGAAAGGATTATACTAAGTGAGGTAACCCAGGCCCAGAAAGCCAAGCGGCACATGTTCTCTCTCATATGTGGATCCTAGCTACAGATGACTGGGCTTCTGCGTGAGAATGAAAATACTTAGTAGCAGAGGCCAGTAAGTTGAAAAGGAGACATAAAGGGTGGAGAAAGGAAGGGAGGAGGATACTTAATAGGTTGATATTGTATATATGTAATTACAATGATTGTAATGGGGAGGTAATATGATGGAGAATGGAATTTCAAATGGGAAAGTGTGGGGGTGGGGAGGGAGGGAATTACCATGGGATATATTTTGTAATCATGGAAAATGTTAATAAAAATTAAAAAAAAAGAAAGAAATATATATTACTATCATGGGCCAGAGATATGGCTCAGTGTTTAAAGGTGATTGCCTGCAAAGCTTGTTGGCCCAAGTTCAAGCCCTTTGTAAAGACAGATATACAAAGCTGGCATGTGAATCTAGTCTGGGTTGCAATGGCAAAAAGCCTGGTGAGCCTATTCTTTCTCCCCACCTCTCTCTTCACTCTCTTTTTTTTCTCTCTCTCTGTTTGCAAATACATAAAATATTTTTTGAAAAAAATTTAATTAAATCTCATCAAAAACTTTAAAATTGGGGGCCACAGGGGTGGCTTAGAGGTTAAGGCACTTGCCTGCAAAGCCAAAGGATCCAGGTTCAATTCCCAGGACCCATGTCAGCCCTATGCATATGCATCTGGAGTTCATTGAAGTGCCTGGAGGCCCTGGCTCTCCCATTGTCTCTCTGTCTCTCTCTCTCTTTCTCTGTCAAATAAATAAAAATAAAATATTTTCTAAAAACTTTAAAATGTGTGATCATGCACCTGTAGTTCATGTCCCTTTTGTTTGGACATGGCATTGTGTATTGGAACTATGTAGTTACATGGTTACATAGTTTTTGATGCTATTGAGGCTCATACCTAAGATTTGACTTGAATTTCGGAAGAGACCTTGGGCTTTTGACTTTTTGCCATGCAGTTGAGCTCCAGATGGATGCGGCACTTTACGCATCAGCCTTTACGTGGGTACTGGGGAATTGAAGCCAATCATCAGGCTTTGCAAGCAAGTGCTTTCCAAGCCATCTCTCCAGTCCTTCTTGTGTTTTCTGCCAACTCTTCCTCAATGGTCCCTTGAGTCCAAGAGAATTTTTTTTTTTTTTTATCACATACTCTACCTTCAACCTTGCTACATCTGTCTTCTGTGCGCACTCTCTCTCTCTTTGTCAAGGTATGGTTTGGCTCTGGCTCAGGCTGATCTAGAATTCACTATGTTGTCTCAGGGTGGCCTCAAACTACCTCTGCTCCCGAGTGCTTGGATTAAATGCGTACACCACCACATCTGGCTGTCTTCTGCTTTCTTAAAACCTAACGACGTTAAGAAGATGAACCCACTTACTAGCCACTAACAGAATCGTAAGACAAGGGGACTTTGAGAATGAGGGGGCCTAGATCTATAGAGGGAGGGCCAGAACGTTACATGAAAGGTGTGGAATGTCTCCCACAGGCTCATATGTTTGGACACTTGGTCCCTAGATGTTCTGGGTGCTGTTTGGGAGCCTATGGCCAATTTAACAGACGTGGCCGAGCAGGACGAAGGGGGTTGGTGAGGGGTAGGTCTCAGAGGTGAAACCCAAGCCTACTTCCAGCCCGATCAGGACTTCTGCTTCCTGCTCTGAGGAGATACACTGACGGGCACCCACACCCCTGCTCTCCTGCCACCGTTCCCTCCCTGCCAGGAAAGGGGGTCCCCTCAGAGCATGAGCCAGATCTCCTCCCTGCTTCCTGTCAACTATTTCAGCACAGTGGTGAGAAGAGTAATTGATACTGTGATGGGAAACAGAATCCTGTAAGAAACTCCTGAACCCTGGCAGGCAGCAAGTGGATAATAATTTTGCTTGTTTGTTATGTTTTGCTTTATTTTTTTTGGTATTTGTCTTTCCTGTAATTTCCTTTTAATTTAATTTAATTTTTTTTTTTTTTGAAGTAGGGTCTGTCTCTAGTCCAGGCTGACCTGGAATTCACTATGTAGTCTCAGGGTAGCCTCAAACTCACTACAATTCTCCTACCTCTGCCTCCTGAATGCTGAGATTAAACGTGTGCACCACCATGCCTAGCTAAAAGGCCCCCTACCCCCGCCAGTAAAAGGGTGGCTGAGGGTAGGAGAATGACTGTGAGTTTGAGGCCATCCTGGGCTATAGAGTGAGTTGCAGGTCAGCCTGGGCTATAGTGCGACCCTGACGCTCAGCTAGTAGGTGATTGTTAAGGGTAATGCAGAGGATATGGGTGCTAATGGAATTGTTCTGTGTCTTCATGACAGTGGTTACACGAATCTACTCCACCTCTGTGATGACTTGGACCCAATGGCACATTTCTGGTTTTGTTAGTATGTTATATTCATGAACTGGAGCCTAGGCCTCTGCATGCCCTAAGACATCAAATCTATCCACTCATTCCAAATCCAGCAAATGAAAGTAATGTTTTAACATTTTATTTTCAAGGACAGAGAGAAAGTAATTTATTCCAAATGGAAGTTTTGGGAAGGTGGAAGGGAAATATTTCAGCCCATCCCTGGGGAAATGACTTTAGTTTTATTATTTAAAATTTTTTTTTTTAATTTATATGTGAGGAGAGAAAGACAGAGAGAGAGGAAGAGTATGGACATGACCGGCCTCTTGCCACTGCCAACAAACTCTGGATGAATGTGCTACTTTGTGCATCTGGGAAATTGAAGTCAGGTGGGCAGGCTTTGCCAGTAAGTACCTTTAGCCATCTCCCAAGCTCTGAGTCTGGTTGTAAAGAGAAGAAGTGGGACAGGGGCAAGGGGACAGCACAATGCAGTCGTCTTGGCTAAGGAATGCTCTAGCTGATCATCATTTCAATCATGGTTCTCCATGATGGGCCAAAGGAGCCCTTATGTCTCAAGGCACGCATGTGAAGCATGGCTTCACTCCTTCTTCGAGATCATCTCATCATGGGCTGAGGCATCTGTGAGGACCGACTATTCCTAGAATCCAAGGAACTGTGGGCTTAAGGTAATGACTAGAAGCCCGGCGTAGTGGTGCACGCCTTCAATCCCTTCACTCGGAAGGCAGAGGTAGGAGGATCACCATGAGTTCGACGCCACCCTGAGGCTACGTAGTGAATTCCATTTCAGCCTGGGCTATTGTGAGAACATACCTCAAAACCCACCCCCCCCAAAAAATAATAATAATGACTAGAGACCTAGAATGGGATGTGGGAAAAGCTGACAAAGGTTGCCTCAATTATTCTCTGTGGCTTTCATGCTGTATGAAAGAAGAAATATTAGGCATCCCCAGTGTTTAGACAGATGATTTTCTTTTCTTTTCTTTTATCTTATTTTAAAGGTACAGCTGGCTTACATGGGTACTGGAGAATTGAACCTGGGTCCTTAGGCTTCACAGGCAAGCGCCTTAACTGCTAAGCCATGTCTCTACCCCTACACAGATGTGTTTTTCAATGATCAGCAGTCCATGTCCTCAGTTATGCAGAGTCTGACCCAAAGTTTTAAAATAGATACAGGCATGTGAGGCTTTTAACCCCACATTGTGGGCCCAAGTGAGGAGTTGTAATTTCCTGGAAAAGTAGATTGTCATTCCCTGGTACAATTAATAACTAATAAGATGTATCTTTTGGTGGAAATTGGGTGGAGGGTACATTGGGACCTGTCACTCTCTCTGCAACTTACAGTGAATCCATAGCCTTAAAACAATAATTAATGAATTAATTTGAGAGAGAGCACGGGAGAAAGTATGGGCTCATAGGCCTCCGGCCAGTGCAAATGAACTCCAGACACATGGGCCACTTTGTGCATCTGGCTTTGCAGGGATACTGGGGAATTGAACCCAAGCTGTAAGGCTTTACAAGCAAGTGCCTTTAATCACCAAGCCACCTCTCCAGCTTGAATCTATATTTTTTAAAGAAAAATTACCTACTCGCTATACAATAAGTGACATTAACCCCTACAGTTATAATCCAACATGAAGCCCGCCTTTTGCATCCCAAGAGTCTTCCTGTTTTTGTGGATGACACAAAAACAACACTGACTGTCATTTCTCACATTATTCGGTTACATTTTGGTTTCCTAAGCTTGTCTCCAAGTTCACCAGGGAATCATTTGGGTCTCACTGTCCATATTGCAGAGGTGCAGTCAGGGTGCTAATCCATGCAGAGACAAGAACAGGTGCTGGGAGAGGGACCCTGGCTACACCAGCAAGGAGATGGCTAGCCACTCTCTGTAGGGATCATTAGAGCGTGGGTGAGTCACTGGCTGTCGCAACACTTTGCCATGTAGCCCGACTGTCTCCACACATGCCTTCTGGGTAGGCAATAAAGGTTAAGGCTCTGACTGTTCTTTGGAAGGGCTGTTTGTCACGGTTGTAGGTTAATGAGCAACCCTGACAGATGAAACAATGCTTACCACCCACATCAAACAGCAGGCTGGTTTCTGCTTGCTACCATGTGGCCACATCTCTGAGCTCAGTGTTCCTTGACCACATGAAGGTCCATTGTATGCACAGTGCCCACGTGAACCTCTCCATGGAGTCGCCTTGGATCTTGGAGACATGGGACATTTATGCTATAAGTAATCAGACCTGTTAGTCTTATGTTTTCTCTCAGCTTTCATGAAACCTCGGCATGCTCATTCACTGGCCTACAAGCCAGGTAACATCTAGCTCTTGCTGGAGAGGGTCCTGGAAGTACAGGGTGCTTTCCCAGCCCTGGTCCTAAAGAGAATGGTGTGGCCACGTTGGCTCTGAAGGCCTTCCTAGGAGTACCTAGTTGTCTGTGGTGATGAACTGTGCCCTCACTGATGGCCACTGGCCTCTTCCTGTGGCTCTCACAACCCCAAGAGGCCAAGTCACTTCCAAGTGATGGGCTTCTCTAGAACACACCCATCAGTCTGCCTGACAGGTGTCACCGGCATGAACTCCATCTGTCTGCCTCGGCACTCAGCACGTCTTCCCAGACAGGAGGGTCTGGGGACCTGCTTGGTGGACGTCAGGATATAGCACTGCAACTTCTGGCTTTTCTTCATGAAGTAACACTTAGCATATTCATTGCTCAAGACGATGCTCTTTGTTCCAGAAGCACAAAATCAAACACACACTGTTGACCCTAGAAGAAGCAAGTGGACTTGGGGTTGGGTTTAACTGAATATGTATATTTTTAATTATTTTTAGGGCTGTAGAGATGGCTTAGTGGTTAAGTGCCTGCCTGTGAAGCCTAAGGCTCATTTCCCAAGGACCCACGTTAGCCAGATGCATAAGAGGGTGCACACGTCCAGAGTTCCTTTCTAGTAGCTGGAGGACCTGGTGTACCAAATCTCTCTCTCTCTCTCTCTCTCTCTCTCTCTCTCTGTCACTCTCAAATAAATAATTTAAAATGAATAAAATATTTAAAAATATTTTATTTATTTCTTTGAGAGACTGAGAGAGAAAGAGAATGGTCAAGCCGGGGCCTCCAGCCACTGCAAACAAACTATAGACACACTTGTCACCTTGTGCATCTGGCTTTATGTGGGTTCTGGGGAATCGAATGTAGGCCCTTTGGCTTTTTAGGCAAGTGCCGTAACCTCTAAGCCATCCTTCCAGGCCTAGGTTTAACAGTGAGCCACTTTGGACTAGCCTGTGTGACATCAGGCTAGTTAATCTCTTTGAGAATCAGTCTTCCTCCTCTGTAGCACAAAATAATGTTAGAATTTGTACATCAGGGGCTGGAGACATGGCTCAGCACTTAAAAGCATTTGCTTGCAAAGCATGAAAGCCTGGGCTTAGTTCCCCAGTAGCCATGTAAAGCCAGATGTACAAAGTGGCACATGCATCTGGAGTACGTTTGCAGTGACAAGGACTCTACTGCCCCTCACTCACTCTTTGCAAATAAACAATAAAAATGTTCTTTCAAAAGAAACTGTACATCAGGGTTGTGATAATACGGAGAAGCACTGAGCATAGGAGCATATTGCTGGCTATGCTGTTGCTCCAAGTAGCTAATTTCCCAACTTCTCTTAAAATTTAGTCATGTAGGGCCGGAGAAGTGGCTTAGCAGTTAACATGCTTGCCTGCAAAGCCAAAGGAACCAGGTTTGATTCCCCAAGACCCACGTAAACCAGATGCACACAGTGCTGCATGCATCTGGAGCTGTTTACAGTGGCTGGAGGCTCTGGCATGCCCATTCTCCCCCTCCCATCTGTCTGCATCTTTCTCTCTCTCAAATAAATAAATAAAAATAAAATATTAAAAGATATTTTTATTTGCAAGGAGAGAGAGAGAAGGAGAAAGAGGGAGAGAGAGAATGGGCCAGACATGCCACATTGTTGAGCTCCAGGCCAGTCAGAAACCCTACCTCAAAAAAGTGGATGGTGGCTATGAAGATGATAAAACCAGGGTTTCCTCTGTCTTACACACACACACTTGGACCTGTATACACACACACGTACACGCACACACAAACACTCCAAAACAATATTCAGTCATGGAATTTGGAGGAGCAGAGAGGGGGAGGAGAAGTAGGACGAGATATAATTTCAAGAAATGAAAAATGAGGTCTTTGCAAGACAAGTGTCTCCGTCATCATGCCACTCTAGCATTGTTTGGAAGACACCAAAATGTCAATGAAACACTTAATGAGCATCTTCCTCTGCACAGGCGCTTTATTGCTTTGCACTTTATAGCACATGTGCTTGTTGCTGTCAACAAATCCAAGGCTTAGGCAAGATAGCATCTCGGGGGCAAAGGTGAAAGTGCGAGTGAGAGTGGGGTGACATTTCCCCTGGTGGAGAATCACCCCAACTCCTGAGGCACATAAAGTTGGCTACAACTCGGTTTTAGAATAGTGCTCTTTGGTGTGCTCTGGGTTCTCTGTCGAAGCCAAGTTCACAGCCTCCTGGATGCTCTTTGCAGCCTTGAGGCCTGACTTGATGGCAGTGTCGATCCAGCCATGGGGCAGGTCCACGTGCTCGCCAGCGAAGTAGACCAGCCCTTCTGGCTGGCTGAGCTCCTGGGCATAGTCCACATATTGATAGGGGGTGAAGAAAGCAAAGCCACCCATAGAGTAGGGGTCCAGGCCCCAGTGCTTGACATTGGAGTAGGGACACAGGGCCCGGAGCTCCTCCTTGGAGCGGTTATGGACAGCAGCGAGATCATCCAGGACAACCTCCACTATCCGGTCACGGCCCAGAGCAGCCATGAACACGGAGTCATCATCCAAGGTGTAAGAAGCTAAGATGACCCCTGTATCATTGGAGAAGACTTGATTGGGGTAGTAGATGAAGCGGGACGGCCGGTCGGTGCTGGACTTGCCACTGAAGATGCCGTCATCCTCCCAGAAGCGCCGTGTGCAGGCCAGGATCACTTTAGAGGCGCTGTTGTAGTGGACCGAACGCAGCGCATCCTCCTTGCTGAGGGAGAGGGGTGGCTGGAATCGGAGGAGGCGGGCAGCCTTGGCCGTGGTGGCCACCAGCACGAAGTCAGCAGTGAGGCGTGCCCTGGGATGCAGAGGGTCTGAGGTCCTGTAGGTCACGTGGACACAGTCTCCGGACATCTCCACACTCTCTGCTGGAGAGCAAAGCCGCACAGTCCCTGGCAGGAGGGCATCACTCAAGGCCAGGGGAAGCTGGTCAAAGCCCCCGATGATTTCATCAAACCTGAGGGAGAACAGGGAGAAGGGAAGCAGGTTGACAAGACAAGGTCTCCTGTTGTGGAACAGGACAGAGGCTGGTCTCCTCATGGGCCTGCTCCAGCCACATTTCATAGAGATCAGCCATTGCAAGAGGAATCAAAGAGTCAAGCAGTGCCCCTTAGCTCCAGGGATTTAGCAGAGGTTGCTGCTCCCTGTTGACTATTTTCCACCCACCCTACTCCCAGGGTCACCTCCATGCAGATCAGATGGTTTGAAGAGCCCCAGGGTTCTTCTTATTTATTTTGCAACAAGGTCTAATGCCTATCTAACAGAGGATGACCTTCAACTTGAACTTCTAATCCTCCTGGATCTGGTTCCTGAGTGCTGGGATTATAGGTGTGCACTCCACTCCTGGTGTTATGAGGTTCTGGGGATTGAAGTTGGAAACCACCTCCCTCCCTCCCAGTTTTTGGGGATTTTCACCTGGTTCACTAGCCCCACCTTCTACCACTTTCCTCATCAGTGACTAGCTAGCCCATCTTCCTCCACCCCTTTTCCCACCGGGGCTCCTGGAAGAAGGAGATGATGCCACGCAGTGTCTCTGTGAAGGCCTCGTAGTAGCCAGAGTCTGCATTCAGCAGGTCCCCAATCATCTGCACGGCCCCACGGCTCAGGTTCCCAACCTTGATCAGGTACTCCTGTGACCATGTGAGGGGAGAGAAGGCAGGAGGCTCAGAGTGCCCGGGGAGCTAAAGTGGCAGTCCCCTCAAGGATACCCAGAACCTGACCTGGACAGGGTGGAATGGCAGATGTGCACCCCTTGGTTCCCAGTGGTAACCTGACAGTGTCTGGCACAGTCTTCTTACTCCCCCAAGCAGGGAAAATAGCTGACATATGTAAGGACTGTCCCCCTACAGAAAATCTTCCTAGCTGTTGCCTTGTGAAATCCTCAGATATAACCATAAGGAACCCTGTTTTACAGATAGGACCCATGGAGGCCCAGTCTTTATGCCCACAAGGACCTAGCTTAGCTTCTCTGATCTTCCCTGCAACACCAAACCAAGAAGCTGAGTACCAAGTATTTCTTCTCATCCTCACTTGGCCACCCCACCTTCCCTGTTACCTAGTTGTCTTGACCACGTTCATCAATGGCTTCTGATATCCCCACCAAGCCCTGGCCATGCCCTGGGGGCAAAACACTGAAGGAAGTGGCTAGTATGTCTGGGCACTGCCTCTTCTGTCAGGCTGAACAAAATGCTTCAATCTGTCATGCTGATTTAAACCAGGGGGGAGACTGCCAGGGCATGCCAACAGTAGCAACAGTAATTTCAAGGTGCTTAAAGAGTCTGTTAATATAGACAGTCAGGACTCGGCTCAATCAGTCCCCAAGTCTGGGTGTTTTATATTGAAATTGGAGAGCAGGACCCTGAGATTACTGGGTCATCTTTTTTGTTTTTTGTTTTTCCAGGTAGGGTCTCACACTAGCCCAGGCTGACCTGGAATGACTGGGTCATGTTCATTCTCCACTGTCTTCATCTCCCTCCTTCAAGGAGCTCTTGAACATGCAACAGCCTGACCACATTTGGCACCAGAACTCTGATCCATTCTACCTTTAAGGCAACCCAGGGTCTCCACTGCAGCAGCTGGCTCAGATGGTCAGATCTGACCAGTGATGATAAGCTCTCCCTTCTGGGCTCTGTTTCCACCACAGAGCCATCCAATCACATAAGAGTCCCCCTCATAGTTGGATGCCTTAGCCTTCTCAAGCCAGCAGCCTCCAATTGAAGCACACCTGGAACCTTCTTTATGGTTTTGCTTGGCTTCTACAATGTGGGTATTGACCGAGGACCTCTCACATGCCAGGCAAGCACTTGTACCTCTCAGCTTACCACCAGCAACCCCAGCCCCACTCTTTCCTGCTTTTCACTGCTGTTAGAGACTGTTTCCATCAGTGGCCACCCTCCTCACCACTGTGGTCCCTTGAGGATCATAGCGCAGGGACTCTGCAGTCATCTTAACTCTTGCGAGTAAGCATCATGATTCCTTCACAACTACATGATCATCTAAGATCCAGTTCTTGGATGTCACTCACTAATGAAGCAACACTGGAGTGCATAAAGCTTTCCCACACCTCCACCTGCCTTTGACTATGCCAAAATGGTGGTGACTCCCTTGACATAGCAATCTTTGAGCCTTGGACTGCTCTCCTTGAAATGGCCTGGTTCCCTCCACCTTCCCTTTCTTCTTCCTTTCCTCTCTCCCTTCCTCCCTGTCCTAGTAGAGGACATTCCAGCAGCACAGACAGTTAAGCTAAACAAATGTCATGCAGCATGCTAAGCATGGTGGAGGAAAAGTCCCCTTGGAAGCACCTTGCAGAGCACAGGGCCCCCAGGACTGACCTTGGTGGAGAAGGAGTCATACTTTTCCAGCACCTGGCGGCAGCTGCTTCTCTTCAGCTCTTCCACAATCTCAGGGGGAAAGAAGATGGGGAGGTCATGATGGTCAGGGCCAGCCTTCCCCCAAGACCCTCAGCCCCTGCCCCATCCATCCCCCATGCTCCAGGCTTGTTCACATGGCTCCTCTTATATGTGTGTGTGGCCTGCATTATTCCAGAACTGTGTCCCACAAGTGGAGTCTCCTGCTGGTAGAAATTCCTCTCGACTCTTAGACAGGTACCAGGTATACAAAGGCAGAAGCCCAAGCCATCTTGTCAGCCTTGGGGTTCCAAGAAATGGGGAGTCTACTTCATTGTCCTGTGTTGAGGTCATTTCCAAAGGCCTCTGAGGCCATTGTGGATGAGGTGGGTGCCATCAAGCCCCACGGATCTGGGAGAGAGGCTAGGCATGTTGGCGCTGAGCCACAGTGGGACACAGCTCTAGAACTCCTGGGCAGAGATCTTGGTCCTGCAGCGCTCGCTGTCACACTGAGGTCTCTCCAGGCCATGAGGCAGAGAAGACAAAGGCATAGTCAGTGCTGAGGAAACACTGGACAGAAAAAGGTGGCCAGGCCTTGTAGGCAGGGCGCAGCGTGGCTTTCCTGCAGCTACACTTCTATCAGGATGTGAGCTTGGTGTGAGCACGAGCTGTGTGCTTTGCACCAATGTGACTTCACACACACCCTCCCACATACTCCTCACATCCTGGCAGAGAGAGGGGGGTTCCATAAGAGGGGCTCCAGAATATGGAGATCAGGAGAAGAGAGATGGTAAGAATCTTGCCCAGGGTCACATAGATCAAGGGTCCAGTTTCTAAGTCTCTTTCTGTCTTAAACTTGAACCTGCTCTGAGGGCTTCACCAGTGGCCAGGCTGGCACGTGCCCACACATGGGTTCACGTTTGGAGTGTGAGGATTCACAATGACTGCTGAGGCTGTGGCTGACATGAGGAGGGCGCAAGAGGAAGTCCGGCTGGTAAAGACCAGGCTGCCGCAGGTGTCCTGCGCACGCACGGGTTTGGGGTCTGCGCAAGGCCCTTCTCCTCACTTAGGAAATCAGAAGGAAAGCGTGTGGAGAGATGGCTCTGAGGACAGAGGCACCCCGCTCCCCACTTTGCCTTACCTTCCTCAGGGATTGATCAAAGAGTTGTTCTGCTGTCTTGCCCACCTCATCTTCTCTGACCGAGTAGCCCAGCAGGCCAGGATCTGTCTGCATGGCTCCTGAGCGCTGCCGAACACCGTTGACCAGCACCCAGGTCTGGTTGTTGCAGGGGCAGAACTCCTGGAGGGCCAGCCCAAACTTCCTCACGAACTCGTGAGAGAGCCTGTGGAGATCATCTGTAGTCCAGGGCTGGAGGAAGAAGCTTGCGTCCCTCCCTACTCCCTGTGCTCACTTCCTGTCTCCCTCAGATTCACCAGAACCTCTTGCCCCACCCCACTCCCTCCACAACTGCCTGGTCAGGCCACCACGCCAGCGGCCAGGAGGCCAGGAAGGAAGTGAGTGCCTGATATTCCCGTCACGTTGTGTGAGACCTGCAGCCCTCCGACATTCAGATGTGGTTGCTCTAGATCCTGGAGGCATGAGGAAGGGCACATAGAGAGCAGCCTTGAGAACCCCCTCCCTGAAGTCTGGGCACCACTCCTAAAACTTTGTCCTATTCCAGAGGACTCGCCTTTATCCCATATTTTCCAAAAGGCACCGCGCACCTTTCTCCCAGGGATGCTCTCCTATTCTCATTGCTTGCAAACCTAGCAGGCTGCTTTTGATTCGCTAAGGTGTTCACCATGCACATTATTTTTGGGATCCTCAACTTCCTAGACAGTTGGAGCAGGTGGAGTGATCTCATGACTTAGACTTAAACAGTGAGGCCAAGAGAGTTCCCTGGGTTGCCCTGGGCAGAAAATGCATTGGGTCAGATCCCAACCCTTTGAAAGCTCCAGGGAAGGACTCCAACCTGTGTCCGTCTCGGCCGTGATACCCTCTTCCCTGGCTCCTCATTCTCTCCGTCATACCTGTGGTTGATAGGAATTCTCATGGCGCCCAGCTCTATGTACCACTGTGCTCCGGGAACTCTGTGTGTCTCTATTCTGCCACCGACACGCCCTGAGGCTTCCAACACAGTCACCTAGAAAGATAGCCACTTAAGTGACCCAGTGAGACAGGGGCAGAGCTCCTCGTCCCTTCCCACACGACATCTTCCTCTGCCTCTCTGTCATGTCCAGCCTTGTCACCTTCTCTGAGGTCTGCCTCTGTCATATGGCTAACCCTTCGGCTCTCCTGCCCCAGCTACGCCAGCCTGGAGCCCTAGGCCTCACCTCTGGCCCTAGCTCCCTAAGGCTATCCATATTCACCTCCCTTCTCCCAGCCCAAGCTTCCCATGAGAGACTCTCCCATGCCCTGCCATGTACCTGGTGGCCAGCATCCTGCAAGATCTTGGCAGCAGTGAGCCCAGCCATGCCTGCCCCGATCACAATGATCTTCTTCTTTACTGGTGTCTGCCCTATCCCATCTCTAGCCAGCTGCAGCAGATCTTCATATTGGGGATCTTCAAAGCAGTGGATAAGCTGGTCATTGAAGGCCTGGGTACCCAGGCATGCCACAGACAGCAGGGTGAGAGCCAGCCAGCCTGGGAACATAGCTGTGGAGATGGCAGTAAGGCAAGTGGCTAGGGATGAAGGAGGGCTGGTCTTAGCCCTTATCTGAAGAGGATTATATCACTGGACTGGTGATGCAACATCCTGGCACTCCCCTACCAAAGTGTGTGTTAGTCACGGGGCCTCCCAAGCTTGCCTTTCGCGGGTCCCACTTGTCAGCAAATGCCCTCTTGGGTGCCAATGCAGTACCTTCAGGGAATGATGCAGGCTGTGGGTCTGTCCAAGGAGGTCTACCCTCACCTCAGTTAGCGGGACTACCACGCACATGGGTAAGGCAGACCTACCCACCACATTGGCTCTTCCCATTTCCCCCTTGGGGTAACAGAATGTTTGTTGCAGTGAGAAGACCCTAACTCAACAAGGCTATGGAAGGGCAGGACCAGGACAGGGACTCTGCCACTTCATCTAATAAGCCCACAGTCACAAACTCTAAGCTCTGGGGCTTCCCAAGCCCCACAGGAGCCCCTCCCCCACCTCCCAGGTCACCTCCCAGAGGTGAGCAAGGCTCGCAGGTCACACAGCTGGCCCCGTAGTGAGTGTGTGTTCCCATGCCTGCCTTCTTGAGGTACATCTATTCTGGTTCAGCTGTGGGAGAGATCTGCTTTACCTTCTCAGGAGCGGACCAAAGGTGTGTGTTTTGTGAGGGCTATGTTCTTACTGTTTCCAAAGCTAGTTTTGTGTTGTGGCATGAATGGTGTCTTCTCAAAACTCATGCCTCAGAATATGACTCTATTTAGAGATGGTGGCCTTTGAAAAGGCGACTGAGTTGAAATGAAGTTATGGCCAGCTATGGTAGCTCATGCCAGTAATCCCAGCACTCAGGAAGTTGAGGTAGGAAGATCACCATGAGTTGGATTGGGCTATGGAGTGAGTTCTAGGTCTGTCCGGGTTAAAATAAAACCCTCCAGGAAAAAAATTTTTAAAAAAGAAAGAAAAGAAAAGGGACAGGGTCTGGGAAGATGACTAAGCAGTTAAAGGCACTTTCTTGCAAAGCCTACCATCCTGGGGTTCAATTCTCAAGCCATCCATGTAAGCTAGACACAAAAAGTGTTGCAAGTGCCTGATATTGGTTTATAGCAACAAGAGGTCCTGCTATTTCTATATATCCTCCACACACAAAAATAAGTAAATAAAAATTAGAAACAGGGATTGGAGTGATGGCTCAGTAATTAAAGGTTTCAAAGTGTACAGACCGAGATACCCACTTAAAGCCAAATGCACAAAGTGACATGCATCTGGAGTTGGTTTGCAGTGGCAAGAGGCCCTGGCACACTCATTGTCTCACTGTCTCTGTTCTCTCTGCTCAAAAATAAATAATTAACATATACTTTATTTTTCAAGGCAGGCTCTTACTCTTGCCCAGGCTGACCTGGAACTCATTCTGTAGTCTCAGGGTAGCCTTGAACTCATGGCAATCCTCCTATCTCTGCCTCCTGAGTGCTCACATTAAAGGTGTGCATCACCATGCCCAGCTAAACATGTTTGCTGGGCAATCTCCCTAATCCAGAGAAAATTAACTCCTGGGTGTTCTGTTCACCCTGGGATATTTTGTTATGCAGCCAGAACTGACTCATACAGTCTATTTCTGATGGAGAAGAGAAGACCAGTTGGTCCTGTCCTTGCTCTCTCAGGTCAGACTCACCTCTACAGATTTTAGAGAAAAATATGTGTATATCTTTTTCATGTAAATCCATGCAGACGTGCAAGTGCACCATGGGCTCCAGTCTCAGGATTTATTTTTCATTTTGCCCACATTTTTGAGGTAGGGTCTGTAGTCCAGGCTGACCCAGAATTCACTATGTAATCTCAGGCTGTCCTCAAACCCGTAGTGATCCTCCTAACCCTGCCTCCTGAGTGCTGGCAAACAGTACCACATCTGGTCATCTCCTCCTCATTCAAGGTGTGGAAGCAGGAATCATTCATTCTCTCTTTGCTTGAACTGAGAAAGTGGAACCTAACTGATTTTGGCATCTGAAGCCTTGGACTTTTGTTTTCTTCCTTGTGATGCATTTATTTATTTGCATGAATTAACTGTACATATTAGTAAGATTTGGAATGCTATTTCAACACATGCATACAATGCACACTGATCATCTTAATTGGATTGTTGGAAAATGGTATTTGAAATTGTCACCAATTCTATCCCTTAAAAAAGGCAGAGCATTGCCGTGCGTGGTGGCACACACCTTTAATCCCAGCACTTGGGAGGCAGAGGTAGGAGGATTGCCGTGACTTCAAGGCCACCTTGAGACTACATAGTGAATTCCAGGTCAGCCTGGACTAGAGTGAGACCCTACCTTGAAAAACAAAACAAAACAAAAATCTAAACAAACAGAAACAAATGGAGAAGAATAAATTCTAATGTTCTATGGTACAGTAGGAAATATATATGTAGTATTTTTAAAAATATTAATTAATTAATTTTTATTTATTAATTTATTTATTGGTTTTTCAAAATAGGATCTCACTGTAGCCCAGGCTAACCTGAAATTCACTATATAATCTCAGGGTGGCCTCGAACTCACGGCGATCCTCCTACCTCTGCCTCCCAAGTGCTGGGATTAAAGGCATGCACCACCATATCCAAGTTAGAATATTTTATTTTTACTTATTTATTGAAGAGAGAAAGAGGCAGAGAGATAGCAAAAGAGAGAGAATGGGCACACCAGGGCCTCCAACGACTGCAAATGAACTCCAGATGCATGCACCACCTTGTGCATCTGGCTTATGTGGATCCTGGGGAATCAAACCTGGGTCCTTTGGCTTTTCAGACAAGCACCTTAACCACTAAGCCATTTCTCCAGCCCCTTCTGCTGTTTTGATACAGACTCTCAGTCTGGTGCTGATCTTGAACTGTCTATCCTCCTTCCTCAGCCTCTTGAGTGCCAAGAAAAAGCTGTAATTCATTGCTCCTGGGTCTCTTGTGAATTTTATGAAGAGCTAGAAAAGAGGAATTTGAATGCTCCAAACACTATACAATGATAAATATATAAATAGATGAAAAATGCTAATTATACTTTTCTGATCATTACACATTGCATATATGTACTGAATTATTAAACAGTGCCCCCATAAATATGTGTACTTATTATTCACCAATTAAAAAGAAAAAATAGAGCCAGATGTGGTGTTGCAAACCTGTAATCCCAGCATTTTGGAGGTGGAGTCAGGAGGAGCAGAAGTTCAAGGTAATTCTCAACTACATAGTGATTTTGAGACCAGCTTGTGTCTGTTTTTTTTTTTTTTTTTTTTTTTTTCTTAAGTAGGGTCTCACTCTAACCCAGGCTGATCTGGAACTTGTTCTGTAGTCCCAGGCTAGCCTTGAACCCAGCCTCACAGTGATCCTTCTACCTCTACCTCCTGGGTGCTGGGATTAAAGGCATGTGCCCATCATTCCTGGCTTAGACTGTGATTTAAAGAAACTACAACAGGGCTGGAGAGATGGCTCAGTGGTTAAGACACTTACCTGCAAAGCCTAAGGACCAGAGTTTGATTCCCCAGTACCCACATAAAGTCAGATACACAAGGTAGAGTTCATTTGCAATGGCAGGAGGCTCTGGTGCACCCATTCTTTCTCTCTCTCTCTCTCTCTCTCTCTCTCTCTCGCTCCCTCCCTCTCTCTCTCTCTCTCTTTATCTTTCCCTCTCTCTCACATAAGTAAATTAAATTAAATATTTTTAAAAACTACATTAAAATAAACTCTGTCCTATGGTTTCTTTCAAAATACACATGTCAAGTGACATTGTCTCTGTTATTGATTTGAAAAGAAGGGTCATCCTAAGCCCACAGCAGGGCAGTGGGGATGAGCGCAATAGTTGGGGTGAGGGGCAAAGTCCTGGCCTGGCAGGCCGCTTCTGGACATGAAGTCCCAGCATGGTACCCAGACACCCTAAAGGTGAGCTGGCTCCAGCTCCCTGATAGTGTTTGCAGAGGCAGGTCATGGGTTTTTCTCTCCTGCCATTTCAGTCACATCTGGAGAGATGCAGAGGGGAGCACTAGGGAGAGGCCCTGGGGAGGGGCACAATGTGGGGGCTCCCCAATCACCAGACCTGTCCACCTTGCCTCCCACTACTAGAAACCTTACGGTAGCTTTGAAGCTTTCTGAGTCTGTGTCCAGGGCCTCTCATCTCAGGACCCACTCCTTCCTCACTTTCATCCACCACTAGAAAATGGGCTTCTCTCTCTCTCTCTCTCTGTCTCTCTCTCTCTCTCTCTCTCTCTCTCTCCTCTCTCTCCCTTCCTCCCCATATCTATCCTGAGGATAGAACCCAGGGTCATAGGAAGGCTAGGGTGAATTTTACCATTGAATTACATTCTAGGCCCAAACTTGCTCCTGAAGTCCTTTGCCTCCATTTTTTCTTTTCTTCTTCTTCCTTCCTTCCTTTCTCCCTCCTTCTTTCTCCTTGCTTCTCTTTCTTTCTTGGCAGGGTCTCACTCTAGTCCAGGCTGACTTGGAGCTGAAGATGTAGCCCAGGTTGGCCTCAAACGTGTCATCCTTTTAGCATCTGCCTCCCGGGTGCTAGGATCATAGGCTGGCCTCCTCTGTACTAACTCTATTCGCACATGGTTACGCCTCAGTTGTTCTGCTGTGGCTGAACTGCTAGGAAGGATGTCAATGAATGCTCCACCGATGAGCTCATGCCCAACATGCCCAGCACTGAGGCTGGTTTCCAAGCCCACACCTTTTATTTTAAGTTCTTTTTAATTTTTTTGTTTTATTTTTATTTATTTATTTGAGAGAGACAAACAGACAGTGAGAGAAAGAGGCAGATAGACAGAGAATGGGCATGCCAGGGCCTCCAGCCTCTGCAAACGCACTCCAGATGTACGTGCCCCCTTGTGCATCTGGCTTATGTGGGACCTGGGGAATCAAGCCTCGAACAGGGATCCTTAGGCTTCACAGGCAAGTGCTTAACCGCTAAGCCATCTCTCCAGCCCCCACACCTTATTTATTTATTTATTTGAGAGAGAAAGAGGCAGACAGAGAGAGAGAAAAAACGGGCACCTCCAGCCACTGCAAATGAACGTGTGTGCCACCTTGTGCCTCTGATTTATGTGGGTCTTGGGGAATCAAATCTGAGTCCTGATCCCCAAGCCATGCTGCTGAACCAAGACACCAGACGCAGCGATCTAGTGTGCGGTCCTCTTAGATGACCCGGGCAGCCCTGAAACAGTGAGGTCAAAGTGGCAAGAGAAGCCAGGAGTAGTGAGGCATGCCTGTGATTCCAGCACTCAAGAGGCTGAGGCAGGAGGATTGCCTGGAGTGTGAGAGCAGCGTGAACTAAAAGTGAAAGCCTGTCTCTAAACACGACACCCAAAGTGACGGCAGGGTCTATCTCTTGGAGACGTGGCATGTGATGCAGCGCAGGAGGCCTTCCTGGGGTGATGGAAATCTTTCACATCTCCACTTGGTGGTGGTTACATATGAGCTTCCTATGCCAGGATAGAGATGCTATTGTCCCTCTATAAAAATTTCAGAAACAAAATCTAAACCATAAAGGTGTACCTCCATGCTCACATTTTTAAAAAAGCTCCCCCTGCCCCCTCCCCCCAGTTAACAAGAAAAGAAGCTAAGCATGATGGAGCACACCTTTAATCCCAGTACTCGGGAGGCAGAGGTAGGAGGATTGCCGCGAGTTCAAGGTCACCCTGAGACTACAGAGTGAATTCCAGGTCAGCCTGAGCTAGAGTGAGACCCTACCTCAAAGCAAATGAACAAAAAAGAGTAGAGACATAAAATAACTAAATAGTATGTTGGATGGCAAAAAGCAGGCTAGGGGCTGGAGCGATAGATGGCTTAGAGGTTAAGAAGCTTGCCTGCAAAGCCAAAGGACCTTGGTTCAATTCCCCAGGACCCACGTAAGCCAGATGCACAAGGTGGTGCATGTGTCTGGAGTTTGTTTGCAGTGGCTGGAGGCCCTGGTGCACCCATCCCCCCCCACCACCACCGTGCCTATCTCAAGTAAAGTGGGTGTTAGGAGCAGGAAGGGCCAGGCAGGTGGAGCCCAGAGAAGGCAGGAGGCAGGGTGCGGGGACCTGCGCTGGCATCTGTGTTCTGCCACAGTCTCGCTTCGAGAATCTGTCACAACCTGAGAAGTCCTAAGGACTGACAGAAGCGCCAAACGTCAACAGACGAAAGTCCAAAGTTCTGTTTGTTTGTTCTGATTATGCATGTCTGTATGTGTGCATGTGTGTTCATGTGTGTGTGTGTATTGTGTGGGGGCCAGAGGTCGACAAAGGGGGCTTTCCATGATTGTTCTCCCACATGTTGTTTTGTTTTGCTTTTTGAGGTAGGGTCTCACTCTGACCTGGAATTCACAATGTAGTCTCAGGGTGGCCTCGAACTCACAGCAACCCTCCTACCTCGGCCTCCCAAGTGCTGGGATCAAAAGCGTATACCACCATGCCCAGCTCCAGCATTTATTTTATTTTATTTTATTTATTTGTTTGTTTTCTGAGGTAAGGTCTCACTTTAGGTCAGGCTGACCTGGAATTCACTCTGTAGTTTCAGGGTGGCCTCGAACTCACAGTGATCCTCCTACCTCTGCCTCCTGAGTGCTGGGATTAAAGGCATGTGCTACCACGCCTGATTTACCACCATATTTTTTGAGACAAGTTCTCTCACTAATCGTGGAGCTCACCAATTTGGCTAGACTAGATAGCCAGCAAGCCCTAGGATCTTCCTACCTCTGCCTCCCCATTGCCACGCACCTGGCTTTTAAGTGGGCGCTGGGAACCTGAACTCAGGTCCTCATGATTGAGTGGCCAGTTCTTTATTCACTGGGCCATCTGCCAGCTCCAAAGTTCAATTTTTATCATGTTTTTTTTTTAGATATCCAGGACTGAGCTGTTGGGGACCCTTCATCCTGTTTAGAGATGTCTGCTGGCCAGCGCCTGGGCTGCGGGTCTGGCTCACTCTGGCCATTGCAGCCCTGGTTTTTGCGCTCCACCCACACGACTGGAGGAAGCTTCCCTGTGACAGTTCTTTCTCCACGAGGAAACCCAGGTTTGCGGGAGTGAAGGACACCTGCCAAGATGGCTCAAGTCATGCCTTGGATACCGGACAGAAATGAGGAGAGGACCCGACTCCTGGCTTCTGAGGGTGTGGCAAGGCGTGTCCGCTGGGGAATAACTCAGGCAGGGCCATCAGAAATAAGACTAATATCTGGCTCACCTTCTGAACTGAATTAACGTCACAGGTGTGCCCACAACGTGACACACGGCACACACCTGAGGCCAGGAAGCCGATCAGCTCTCAAGGGTGGGCAGTCAGGCCTCCAGGGACTACAGGGTAGACACCCCTAGGAGGGTGGAGCTGGTATGCCCCAAATGTGTCCTGGGATGTGCCTTTTAAGAAGGGGGCGTGGTCTTCTGGCCAGAGACAGGGGCCCTGCCTTCCCTTGTGAGGTGGGCCAGGTTCAGGTTCTCAAAGTGTGCGGAGAGGGTTGGGTTGCTCTGAATGAGCAAGGGACACCTGACAGAACATTGATGTGTGCTTGGGGACTGACATGGGGCCCTGTCTCAGGAGACATTGTGGGAGATTGCCCACGAGGTGGGTCCTAAAATGTCTATCCTGGGAGATCGGTCCTGGAAACTGTCTTAAGGAGTCTACCCCTATGTCTATTTTGGAAGTCTCTCCTGATGGAGATGGGGTTGGCTCTGGGTATCTGTCTTGTGGTTTATTCTGGAGTAGTCATTCCTGTTTTTCTGCTTGTCTGTCTTTCCCCTTTTCCTCTTCTCTCCTTCTCCTCTTCTCCCTCCTCCTTTTCTCTCTCCCCTCTGTCTTATTTCACTTTGTTTGGGGACAGAGTCTGTCTATGTAGCCCTGACTGGCCTGGAAGTCCCTAGGAAAGCCAGGCTGGCCTCAAGCGAGCCGATCCTTCTGCCTCTGCTCCCCAAGTGCTGTTTGTTCTTTGTTGGTGGCATCCGAGGTCAGGGCAAGAGTTCCTCTCACTGCTGGGGTAACGTTGGGTGGTGGTGGTTGTCCTCATGGTATTCCCTAAGGACCACTCTTCATGGTGGGTAGAGCCAACAGGGATGGGAGAGGACCCAGCCCTGGGACCTGCACTGGCCGTGCCCCTGAAGACGCCCGCCTGTGGTTTTGTGCCTCCTGTGTCCCTCCTCTACATCCGCTCCATGGGATGCGCACAAATCACCAGGGTCCTGCTGACCCTGGCCTCCATACTTGGAAAGAGAGACTCGCCACGCAGGGCTCTGGCTCCCTTCTGTGTGTCCTGCTTCCTGCCCTGTCCCCGACATTAGTGTCTCATCGAGTCAGCTATGTGGGTCACGGGCCCCAGCCATACGGGCACCGCTTCTGCCTTCAGTGGAGGGCGCTTCCCCCCAGCACTGCAGGCCCGGTCCAGAGACTTAACAGCATAGGGCAGGCGTGGAGCATGCCGGGCAGGGGGAAGAGAAGGGACAGAGGAGGACAGGGACTAGGAGAGTGCAGGACTGCCCATGGGCTAGCCAGGGACACACAGCACACATTCTTGCCTTGTACAGTTCCAAACACACCTAGCCCCAGACCTCACCCGCACAAAATACCAATACATACACATGCACATGCACACGCTGTGCACGCATACAGCACCTACAATAGATACACACAACAAACATACACAATAAACACACACACACACGCACACACACACACCTTGCTCCTTGGGGCCACTCTAGGACCGTCTCACTCCTGTGAGAAGATGACAGGGCAGCAAGCAGAGAAAGGCGACCCTCATTGTACTACGGCAGGGGGATCACCCCCACTCAGTCCTGCAGAATCCTCTCTCCCTGACACTCTGCCTAGTTGCTCACCAAGAAACCAGCCCCAGGTTGGAGAGATGGCTTCGCAGCTGAGGTGCTGGCCTGGAAGGCCTAATGACCCAGGTTCGATCCCCCGCTACCCACGTAAAGCCAGATGCACAGAGTGGCGCACGCATCTGGAGTTCATTGGCAGTGGCTGGAGGCCCTGGCGTGCCCATTCTCGCTGTTTGTCTCTTTCCCTCTGCTTGCAAATAAAGAAATGAAAATATTTAAAAGAAGCAGAAAAAGAAACCAGCCCCAAGGAAGCTGTATCCAGAAGGTCCTGGTCCAGGAACAAGAAGAGCTGGCCAGGGCCAGCGCAGCTGAGTGACAGGCCAGCTAGCCGAGGGACCACTTACGACACTGGTTGTGCACGACCTAAGAGGCCACGCGACACGGAAGGCAAGGGAGTACGCACCTGGAAGCTTGTCTGCGGTCTGTAGCACCCATGTCCACCAAGGCAGGGCTCGGATCAAGTCGTTAGTGTGTGGAAAGGTAGGTGGGAGTCAGAGTCTGGCACCAAGAAGTGCCCATTTGGTACTTCTCTGTCACGAGCCCATGACTGGCCTGCACACAGCTGGGCTTCATGGCCTCTCCCCTGGTTTCCAGCTCTGTGCTGAGAGGTACTACCGGGGAAGTTTGGGGAGGAGAAGGGAAGAGGGTGGGATGGGACCACGTGTGCATGCCTCTGTGACATCCAGGGCAATGTTCTCATCCTGATGCAACGGGAGGCATGGTGCAAGAGGGTGTGCCAATCAGTGGCCCAGCAGGACCCGGGCACCTGGGGCTGGAAGGGTGGGGGCAGGCCTGTAGTTTCTACCTCCCACCCTCTCTTTGATTCAGCTCCAGTGTCCAGGCATCCTGATGAACTCGGGTGACCTGATGTGGCTTCGTGCATCTTACCTGTGCACCTTTGAACCTGGTGTTCCTTCTTCCAAGGGCTACACATGGAGACAAGGTTCCCACATGACCAGCCATCCTGAGGTGCCCCTTGGGGGCAGAAGGTGACACAGTAGGGGGTCTTCTGGGGGGGGGATAGAACCTGAAGCCAAGCCTGCAGCTGTCCAGCTGCTCTGTGGCCTCTGCCCTCCCCATCTGCACCCCTGAGACACCGTTGTCCTCTCATGGTGGATAAAGAGTTGGCAACAGGTATTCATTCAAACTGCCTCTCCTTCTTGGTTCTGAGCCTGGCTCGTGTTAAAGAAAAAAAAGTTATCCACGACCCTTAAAGATAGGGGGAGGGTGTTACTACAATATTTTTTTTAAATAGATTTGGGGGCTGGAGGGATGGCTTAGCAGATAAGGCGTTTGCCTGCAAAGCCAAACAACCCAGGTTCAATTCCCCAGGACCCACATTAGCCAGGCACACAAGGGGGCGCACGTGTCTGGAGTTCATTTGCAGTGGCTGGAGGCCCTGGCACGCCCATTCTCTTGCTCTCTTTCTCTCTCCCCCTTTCTCTGTCAAATAAATAAATAAATAAAAATAAAATATTAAAAGGTAAATAAATCTGGGGCTGGGGCTGTATCTTAGTTAATACAACAGTTGCCAAGCAAGCATGAGGGCCTGAGCCAGGACTCACATAACATGCCAGTCATGGTGGTACATGCCTGTAACCCCAGAGCTGGAGAGGTGGAGATAGGAGAAACCTCACTGCCCAGTTTAGACTAATTGGCAAGTTCCAGGCCTTTGAGGAGGGACGTGGTACCAGAGTTGTCCTCTGGCTTCCATGTGCACATGTGCACTGACCCCCCGCCATGCCACATACACACATGCAGGAACACCTGTACATGTACAGACACACATGCAAATAAAAACTAAAACAAATTGCCGGGCGTGGTGGCGCACGCCTTTAATCCCAGCACTTGGGAGGCAGAGGTAGGAGGATTGCTATGAGTTGGAGGTCAGCCTGAAACCACATAGTGAATTCCAGATCAGTCTAGGCCTAACTCAAAAAAAAAATAAATAAGTAAGTAAACAAATTGCCAGGCGTGGTGACGCATGCCTTTAATCCCAGCACTTGGGAGGCAGAGGTAGGAGGGTCACCGTGAGTTCAAGTCCACCCTGAGACTCCATAGTGAATTCCAGGTCAGCCTGGGCTACAGTGAGACCCTACCTCGAAAAAAAAAACAAAAAAACAAAAAAATAAAATAAAAAAAACCAATTTTACTGTGTTTATCTGAGATTTACACATGACATAATGGACCATGTATATGTGATGAAAGGGCTGCTGTAGGGAAGCAGATTGTCATGGCTGTCATCTCTCATAAGTTTTTATTTATTATTATTTATTTATCTTTATTTTTATTTTTGGTTTTTTGAGGTAGATAGCCCAGGCTGACCTGGAATTCACTATGAAGTCTCAGGGTGGCCTCGAACTCCCAGCCATCCTCCTACCCCTGCCTCCCAAGTGCTGGGACTAAAGGCGTGCGCCACCATGACCAGTCTCATACGTATTATTGCATGTGTGTAGCAAGAGCAGATGAATCTTTTTAACAAGGATCCCTGATACAATTTTTTTTGGTTGTTTGTTTTTTTTGACATAGGGTCTTGCTCTAACCCAGAATGACCAGGAATCACTCTAGTCTCAGGCTGGCCTCAAACTCCCAGCAATCCTCCTACCTCTGCCTCCTGAGTGCTGGGACTAAAGGCGTGCGCCACCACACCCGGCCCTAATACAATTTAATCCTTAGTACTCATGTTGTACATTAGATTTCTAGATGTGCTCACCCTACCTATCTTCTATTTCTAAAAATATGTATTTAGTTAGTTATTTAAAAGAGAGAATGAAGCCAGGCACAGTGGCACACGCTTTTAATCCCAGCACTCAGGAGGCAGAGGTAGGAGTATCACCGTGAGTTCGAGACCACCAAGAGACTACAGAGTGAATTCCAGGGCATTGTGAGCTAGAGTGAGACCTTCCGTCAAAAAAAAAAAGAAAAAGAAAGAAAGAAAGAGAGAGAGAATGAATGCTCCAGGGCCTTCTGCCACTGCAGAGCATCTTAGGACACATGTGCATCTGGCTTTACATGCGTTCTGAGGAATCAGACTCAGGCTGTCAGGCTTTGCAAGCAAGTACCGTAAGCTGCTGAACCATCTCTCCAGCCCAAGCTATTTTTTTTCCAGGCAGACCTGGAATTCACTCTGCAGTCTCAGGGTGACCTTGAACTCCGCAATCCTCCTACCTCTTCCTCCAGAGGGCTGTGATTAAAGGCATGCGCCACCATGCTCAGCCCCATGCTATTTTTTATCCTTTAACCTATATGTCCTTATTTTCTTTCCCCTCCTCCTGCCCCTATCCATGGTTTCTTTTCTATTTCTTTTATTTTTTATTTACTTGAGAGAGAGAGAGAGAATGGCAGATAAAGAGAGAATGAGCATACCAGGGCCTTCAGCCACTGCAAATGAACTCCAGACGCATCTGCCACCTTGTGCATCTGGCTTACATAGGACCTGGGGAATCAAACCTGGGTCCTTTGGCTTTACAGGCGAGTGCCTTAACCTGCTAAGCCATCCATCCAGCCCTCCATGGTTTATTTTCTATATCTATGTATTTGAGATTTTTAAGACTTGAAAATATAGTCCACATATAAATGAGATCAGAATTCTCATTTCAATGTTTAATAGTCCATTACATATGTGTGTATCCTATGCGTGGATATATTTGTACAGTAATTTGATGATTTTTCTGTCCCTCTATATGCTTTGCCCTCTGTCCTCAACCCTCTTTCCCTAAAGACCCTTCTCTTTCTCTTTCAAGGTAGTCCTTCCTCTGTTCTGTTGTCTCATTCCTTTTGTCTTCCTCCATCCTTCCTGTCAAAATGTCGATGTTCCCAAAACCGTGCTGGTATCATTGGGGTGTTGGTATCATTCTGCGGTCATGAATGTACCATTCAGTTCGTGTTGAGGGGGCAGTGCCCCAAAGTTTGCATATACATAGATAGATATAGACACATTTTTGAGGCAGGGTCTCACTCTGGCCCAGGCTCACCTAGAATTCACTATGTACTCTCAGGATGGCCTTGAACTCATGGTGATCCTCCTACCTCTGCCTCCCGAGTGCTGGGATTAAAGGCGTGCGCCACCATGCCCGGCTTTTTTGTTTTTTTCAAGGTAGGGTCTCACTCTTGCCCAGGCTGACCTGGAATTCACTATGTAGTCTCAGGGTGGCCTTGAACTTACAGCCATCCTCTTATCTCTGCTGGCATTAAACGTGTGCACCACCATGCCTGGCTTGATGTCTTTTATTTATTTATTTATTTATTTATTTATTTATTTATTTATTTATTTATTGTCCTTCTCTATCATCCGTGACATGTTGATGGGCCTGATTTTATGCAGGCCGTGTGCAGCCACTGTGAGGTCTTAAGCGCAACTGCCGCTTTGTGTTTGGAAGGCATTTCAAAGCACCCTTCCCTGTCCTTAGGCTCTTACATTCTCCACCACTTCCACAACAGTCCCTGAGCTTCAAAGGGGGATGATAAAGATGTTTCTCACTTTTGGTTTGAGACAAGATTTGTGTTAAAGGCTAGCCACGTTGGTAAGACATTGAGCAGTGGGAATGAGGCATTTGGTCACATATCAACCATGGGGGATTTTTGGCAAGCTGATTTCCCAGAATCCTTGGACTCAGTGGTCCAAGACCAGAGGCTGCAGGGTCACAGGCCAATCAGAAAGAGGACTCGGAGGGCTCTAATTCACGTTGGATCAAGGAAGCGTTGCCATCGCAGTCCCTCCTTCCTTTGGACACGACACGCATGAGGGTACATCCCATCCAGTAGGCATCCTCCGCTGTGGAGAAAGCACTTGCCATCCAGCAAGTGTCCAGCACCCCGGGGTCCTCACCACCCACGTCCTGGGAGCCTCATTGTGATGTCTGTCTCTACAACTTATATGACTAATGCCCTTACATAAGTAGAATTGTTCAGTGTTTGTCTTTTTCCCCCTTTATTTTAATTAGCCTAGTGTCCATGTTTCAGAATGGGAAGGAATCCCATTCTTTCCAAGGCTTGACCACATCCTGTTGTCTATAGCCCGCTTTTTGTTTCTTCATTCAATCATTGACGAATATTCAAATTAGAAGTCTTCATTTTAGAGCTGAAGGGATGGCTTTGCAGTTAAGGCATTTGCCTGCAAAGCCAAAGGATCCAGGTTCAATTCCCCAGGACCCACGTTAGCCAGATGCTCAAGGGGGCGCATGCGTCTGGAGTTTGTTTGCAGTGGCTGGAAGCCCTTGGCATGCCCATTCTCCCTCTCTCTCTCTCTCTCTCTCTCTCTCCCTTTTTCTCTGTCAAGTAAATAATAAATAAAAATAAAATATTTTTTTTTAAAAAAAGAAGTCATCATTTGAGCCAGGCATGATGGTACACACCTTTAGGAGGCAGAGATAGGAGGATCGCCATGAGTTCGAGGCCAGGCTGAGACTACATAGTGAATTCCAGGTCAGCCTGGGCTACAGCAAAACCCTACCTCGAACAACCAAACACAACAACAAAAAAGTTTCCATTTTAGGTTAGTAAGCCATGACTGATTTCAGGAGGGAGGATGAACAAGTGAGGGAAAGGAGGAGGGACACAGAGACAATTACTGCCCTTTGGAAGTTGGGGTGACCGTGATGGAATAGAGGCAGGGAGGATCACTGACCTTAATGTGGCCTGCCGGGACTTCCTTTACGATGGGAACTCAAGGTGACCTTGCCCTGCCTTCTTACTGTGGCTCTCACATGCTCACACGGTTTGCTCCCCACCCCCAACTGCACCCCAGGGTTGCAGGGGTCCAGCTATAAAGCTCCCAGCCCCTCCTTCCTTGCTCCTGGCGCCTCTCCCGCAGTGAGGCTGCACCGCTCAGAACTCCGTCTGCAGCAGGGGCAAAGGAACCGGTTAGCACGTCAGCCCCCCGAAAGAAGCTTTCAGGCAGGCAGAGGCAGAGTTTAGCATGTGGGGGAGGCAGGATGTACAGAGGGCTGGAAGGACCAGCCGGGCCAGAAATCCCCCCCGTGGGCCCCCTGTGTGAGCTTCTTTTCCAAAGATAGCATCAGTGTGCGTGGTGTCTGGAGCCTTCCTGCCCAGACAGGTGCCGGGAGGAGAGGACCGAGGAGAGAGCAATCCTTGACTCATTCTCTTCAGGATCACTTCTTATCGCTCCATCTCACCTGACCCACCTTTCCCCTGATGTGGAAGGACCTCCTAACAAGGGGGTGGGGGGGAAGCAACTCATCCCTGGGGTGGGTAGGCTGGCACCAGGACTGAGGAGGCACCCATCCCTTCCGCGCTCCTCGCCACTCCTAGTGATTGATTGAGCAGGCTACCAGCAAGATGCCCCCAGTGCTGCTGGGAAGTTCCATGGGCGGGCAGGGGGAGCGAGGGCAGAGTGCATGCCACTTTCTCCCTAGACTTGGGGACGTGGGGTCAGTCTCAAAGCAGACACAACGGCGTGCTGGTTCAGTGACTTTAAACGAAATTCCTGTGTCCTCGCTACGTGTCTAAAGAGGCGTGTGCAGCAGGGAAGGCCACCATTCCACTTAGCCCTCAATCACTTAGTCACCGGGCAGCACACTTGTGGATCTGCTGGATCAAGAAGGCACACAGGGACAGAGTGTGCAACACGGTGGCGCGTGTTCCTTAGATGGGGAGAGTGCAAAGGAGAAACACAAAAGCAATTCGGGAACTGGGAGTGGTGATGTCTGATGAGCGGTGAGGAGGAATGTTTGCAGGCTGGATGGTGCGTGTGTGTGTGTGTGTGTGTGTGTGTGTGTGTTGGCTGTGAAGTGTGCGTGCTTGTGGAAGAGGTGTGCATGCGGCCGAGGTGTGTGTGGAGGAGGCATGGGGACGCAGGGGAGGTGCAGCTAGGGTGGAATTGTGTCACGAAATCCACGCTGGGTTGTTCCAGCCTCAGGCATCTGTGCAGGTGTCTCCAGCAGCAGCTGTCCCCATTCCTGGGTCTCTGACCCTGGGTGCGGACTGCCCTTGCACAGCTTCCTTACCAGCCACACCCCAGGTGTGCCCATCTTCCCCGGGCCGCTTCGGGGACACCTGTCTGGATGGGGCCACGAATCAAGTTTAAGCCTCAGGGCTGCCACAAGGATTGTTTTCAAAGACGTCAGATTATGATGATCTCTGTCGCGTGGGATCTCTTCCTCCTTTCTCCTCCCTCCCGCCTCCTATGTCTCCTCATTCCATGGGAAGAGACATCAGGGACAAGAGCACCTGGCTCCACCTGATGCTCATCAACCCGATAGAGCTCTTTAGCTCTTTAGTCACGCTGATTTCCTGGAGATCACTGAGCAGTCTAAGCCTGGAGGCCTTTGCACTTGCTGCTCTCATGGCCTGCAATCGTTTCCCCACGGTCCGCACCTCCTACACCCAGTCTTTGCTAAAGCACAGCTGTCTTCACCCCAGCCGTCTCTTGCTTTATTTCTTTCATGGCACTTGTGGGCTTTCAATAGCCTAGCCATATCACGAGAAAGGAAATGAAATGTAGATTGGGGTGACTGGCGAAATGGAAGGGTAAGTTGTCAGATTGGCAAGATGGAAGTGTAACTTGGACATTGTTTTAAGAGGCAAAACTTTACCTGGTGGAGGGTGTGGGAACTGGGAGAAAGCACTTCTAATTGTGCCTGGGGTACTGGTTGGGCAGGATACATATGACAGAAGTTAAAGGAAATGTGAGGAAGTTATATGGTGGAATTCATGACAGAAAAACAGGCTTGCTCTGAAATGGCAGTTAAAGTTTTCTTTCTTTAATATTTTTATTTATTTAGTTGTAAGCAGATAGAGAGAGGGGGGTGGAGAGAGAATGGGCATGTCAGGTCCTCTAGCTACTGAAAATGAGCTCCAGGTGCATGAGCCACTTTGTGCCGTTACAGGAGTACTGGGGAATCAAAGTTGGATCATTAGGCTTTGCAGGCAAGCACCTAAACCACTCAGCCATCCCCCAGCCCTTTCCTTTCCTCTCTCTCTCTCTCTCTCTCTCTCCTTTTTTTTTTTTTTTTTTTTCGAGGAAGGGTCTCACTCTGGCTCAGGCTGACCTGGAATTAACTATGTAGTCTCAGGATGGCCTCGAACTCATGGCGATCCTCCTACCTCTGCCTCCTGAGTGCTGGGATTAAAGGCATGCACCACCATGCCCGGTTGTTTCTGTTTCTTTTTCTAAAGGTATTTTTACTCATTTATTTGTAGAGAGAAAGGAAGAAAAAATTGGTATGGGCACACCAGTGTTTCTTGCCAGTGCAAATGAACTCCAGACACTTGCCCCACTTCATGCATCTGGCTTTACATTAGTACTAGGACTGGAGAATTGAACCTAGGTTTTCAAGTCTTCCAAGCAAGCACCTTTAATTGCTGAACCATCTCCCCAGTCCCAACATTTGAAGTTTTCACCCTGGAAGTCTCACATTCTTAGAAACCTCTCCCTGGGATGGAAAAAGTCTTGGAGTTCAGTGATCGATGTTGGAACCTGAAGAGAAAGTACAAAGCTGATTAATATAGCCCACAAAATTTAAATATCTATTTAAAAACTTCCTGTCAGAGGTTGAGAAGTTACAAAATATTATTGTATTTCTTTTATCTGTCATGTGTTTAATTACTTGCACTAGTAAAAGTTACTAATTACCACTATTAACTGATCCTGTTGTCATGTGAAATTAATAATATTGATAACAGTATGATGCTAGTGAAGAATTATGTACAATTTTAAATAAACACAATTTCATATGTTTATGTTGGTGTTATAAGGCATGTATGTGTATCATTTTTATATCTCCTCACTCTTGTTTTTTGATCTGGTAAAGCTATGATTCCAGGTTGGTTCTTTCAAACTCTGGTCTAGGAAGTTGGGAACAAATTGAGGGCATTTTCATGCCAAGAGGCATTGTCGGAGTCTTCATTGTTCGTATGGGCAAGGCCAGCTGAGCAACACTGGGCCCCACTGACTCCAGATTTGACCAAGTAGAGAAGAGCAAAAGTTGGGTATCTAGGCAGAGGCTTCAATGGGAAGGACTGAGCAAGTGGGAGCAGGGGCTGGGCACACATAGCCTGGGCTAAGAAGGGAGGTCGTGGCTCTGCTCTGGCCCTGCTGAGCCCTGGCGTGTCCTCGGAACTATCGATTTGCATGAGACATGAAGAGATACATTTCCAAACTTTACCTGTCTGTGGGTGAAGTTCTCCCTGCACGATTCCATCCCAGTTCTCCTGGTATCTTAGTTGTGTGACTAGAGCAAAACGCCATGTACTGGGCGACTAAAAGTTCAAATGCTTGTTTCTTCTCATTCTTGAGGGTGGGAAGGTAAAGATCAGGTGCCAGAAAGCTCAGGGTGTGGCAACATCTCTCTTGCTTGTGTATAGATAGCTAACTTCCGAGAGAGAGAGAGAGAGAGAGAGAGAGAGAGAACGTGAGTTTATTTCTGCGTCTGTAACATGAATCCCAGCATGAAGGTTGTACTATAATGACCCCATGTAGATAACATTTTTTTCTTTATTTTATTGTTGTTGTTTTCAAGTTATCTCACTTTAACCCAGGCTGACCTGGAACTCTCTGTTCCCAGGCTGGCCTCAAATTCACTGTGATCTTCCTACCCCTGCCTCCCTCCCAAGTGCTGGGATTAAAGGCATGCACCACCATACCTGGCTTCAATTACCATATTTTAATTTTTTGTTCATTTTTATTTATCTTTTGAGAGTGACAGAGAGCCAGAGAATGGGCGCGCCAGTGCTTCCAGCCACTGCAAACAAACTCCAAATGTGTGCGCCCCCTTGTGCATCTGGTTAACGTGGGTTCTAGGGAATTGAGCCTTGAATCGGAGTCCTTAGGCTTCACAGGCAAGCGCTTAGCCGCTAAGCCTTTGTTAAGCTTTGCAGGCAATTGCCTTAACCACTGACCCATCTCACCAGACGTTATTACCTTGTTTTTTAAAAAATTTTATTTCTTTATTCGCGAGGAGAGGGAGAGAATAGGCACAGTAACTCCACATGTGTGCATGTGGCTTTATGTGGGAACTGGAGAATTTAACCCAGACTGGCATGCTGTGTCAGCAAGTGCCTTTAACCACTGATCCATTTCCTAAGCCTTCTAAAGATAAGATTAGGAATTATGCCTTTATGTTTGAATATGGGAGGTGCAGGCATTCAGACCACAGGACCTCAGTCCTCTGGTTTTCTTCTTAGTGAAGTCAATTTCCTCACCTCCTCCCATGTGCTTAGGGACACCAGGGGGCAGATGCTGCATCAGCAGACTTGGCTGTCCAGACTGGGGTGGGGCTGGGTGATAGAGGAATGGACAGGAGAGAGCAGGCTCAGCTCAGCTCGAAGCACACTGAACCAGGCGACTCCACAACTCAGTGGTCAGCGCCCGACTGTCCCCAGGACAGAGCAGTCAGTGGTGGAACCCTCCTTATGAGCCATGTCCGAGTTTTGCGCAACTGTATTGTATTGGCCCCATCTGACAGACGATAAAGGCAAGGTTCAGAGACACTGGGTCACTGGCAGGCTGAACCACGCAGCTAGACTGTCCAGAGACGGTAGAGCCCACGCTCCCGGCCACTCCGTGACTAAGCCTGGGTTCTGGCCACACGGCAGCAGGGGAGAGACAAGAGGGCAGAATGTTCCGAGTTCCCACGATGCTGCAAGTGATTCCAGAGGCCCATGTGTTTGCTGTCCCTCCATGTTTTCTTGCACATGTGTGTGTGCATGCATTTATGTGTGCATATATGTGTGGGTGCTTTGTGTGTGCAGATGCACATGTATACATAGAGACTACAGGTTGACATTAGGTGTCTTCCTCAATTGCTCTCTCTTTTCTTTTTTCTTTCTTGGTTTTCCAAGGTAGGGTCTCACTCTAGCTCAGGCTGACCTGGAATTCACTATGGAGTCTCAGGGTGGCCTCGAACTCATGGCGATCCTCCTACCTCTGCCTCCCAGTGCTGGGATTAAAGGTGTGTGCCATCACACCAGATTGCTCGCTATTTATTTAATTAAGAGAGAGAGAGAGAGAAGGGGTGCACCAGGGCCTCCAGCTACTGCAAACGAACTCCAGGCGCATGTGCCCCCTTGTGCATGTGGCTCACGTGGGTCCTGGGGAATCGAACCTGGGTCCTTACGCTTTGCAGACAGCATGGTACTGGCACAAAGACAGACATGTAGATCAATGAAATAGAATAGAGGACACAGATGTTAATCCAGGCAGCTATAGCCATCTGATTTTTGAAAAAAAAATGCCAAAAATATTTATTGAAGAAAAGACAGCCTTTTTAATTTTTTTTTATTTTTTATTTTTTTATTTTTGAGGTAGGGTCTCACTCTAGCTCAGGCTGACCTGGAATTCACTATATAGTCTCAGGGTGGCCTCGAACTCATAGCGATCCTCCTACCTCTGCCTCCCGAGCACTGGGATTAAAAGCAGCGCCACCACGTCCAGCAAAAGCTAGCCTTTTTAACAAAGGGTGCTGGGAAAATTGGACATCTATATGTAGAAGGATAAAAAAACATCCTTATCTCTCTCCATGCACAAGAATCAAGTCCAAATGGATCAAAGACCTTAGTATGAGACCCGAAACTCTGAAACTGCTAGAGGAAAAAGTAGGGGAGACACTTCAACATATTTACCTAGGCAACGACTTTCTCACTAAAACCCCAGTTGCTCAGGAAATAAACTGCTAATTAACCACTGGGACTTCATGAGATTACAAAGCTTCTGCACAGCAAAGGACACTGTGAATAGAGCAAAGAGACAACCTACAGAATGGCAGAAAATCCTTGTCAGCTCCACATCTGACAAAGGATTAATATCCAGGATATACAAAGAACTCAAGAAACTAAAGAATGAGAAATCAAACAACCCTTGCTGGACAGAGATGGCTTAGCAGTTAAGATGTTTGCCTACAAAGCCTAAGAACCCTGGTTAGATTCCCCAGGATCTGCATACGCCAGATGCACAAGGGGGGACATGCGTCTGGAGTTCATTTGCAGTGGATAGAGGCCCTGGAGTGCCCATTCTCTCTCTCTCCATCTGCTTATTTCTCTCTTTCTCTCTCAAAGAATTAACAAAATACTTTTTAAACTGGGCATGGGGACGCACATCTTTAATCCCAGCACTCGGGAGGTAGAGGTAGGAGGATCGCCAAAAGTTCCAGGTCACTCTGAGACCAAATAGCGAATTCCAGGTCAGCCTGAGCTACAGTGAGACCCTACCTCATAAAACTCATATTTATATATATATATATATATATATATATGTGTGTGTGTGTGTGTGTGTGTGTGTGTGTGTGTGTGTATGTATTTTAAAGAAATCAAGCTACCCAATCAAAAATGGGTTATGTTGGGCTGGATAGATGGCTTAGCTGTTAAGCGCTTGCCTGTGAAGCCTAAGGACCCCGGTTCAAGGCTCGGTTCCCCAGGTCCCACGTTAGCCAGATGCACAAGGGGGCGCATGCGTCTGGAGTTCGTTTGCAGAGGCTGGAAGCCCTGGCACGCCCATTCTCTCTCTCTCCCTCTATCTGTCTTTCTCTCTGTGTTTGTCGCTCTCAAATAAATAGATTAAAAATTAAAAAAAAAATGGGTTATGTTTTCTCAAAAGAAAATACAGATGGCCTATAAATACCTAAAAACATGTTCCTCATCCTTAGTTATCAGGTAAATGTAAATTAAAACAACTTTGAGATTCCATCTTACTCCTGTCAGATTTGCTACCATCAAGAAAACAAATGACAATAAATGCTGCAGAGGATGTGGAAAAGAGGAACCCTTCTACACTGTTGGTGGGAATGTAAACTGGTACAGTCATTGTGGAAATCAGTGTGGAGGTTTCTGAGACAGCTAAAAGTAGATTTACCATATAACCCACTATATCACTCCTTGGCATATATCCTAAGGTACCTTACAGATACTCGCTCATTTATGTTTATTGCATCCCTATTAACAATAGCTAAAAAATGGAACCAGCCTAGATGTCCCTCAACTGATGAATGAGTAATGAATATGTGGTACATTTATGCAATAGAATTCTATTCAGTGGTAAAGAAAAAGGAAATTATCTGCCGGGCGTGGTGGTGCACACCTTTAATCCCAACACTCGGGAGGCACAGGTAGGAGGATAGGCGTGAGTTCAAGGCCACCCTGAGACTACATAGTGAATTCCAGGTCAGCCTGGGCTAGTGGAAAACTCTACCTCAAAAAACAAACAAAAAAAAAAATTATGAAATTTGCAGGGAAATGGATGGATCTGGAAAGGATTATATTAAGCGAGGTAACCCAAGTCCAGGAAGCCAAACATCACATGTTCTCCCTCATATGTGGATCCAAGTTACAAATGGTTTTAGACTTGTATGTAAGTTGGAATAAAAATCGGTAGCAGAGGCCAGCAAGCTAGAAAGGAACAATAATGGAGGTCAGAGAGGGAAGGACTTAAGGAGAGGGTATTGTATATATGTAAGTAGATGAACAGATTGCTGGGGTACAATGGCCTAAGTGAGGTCAGAGGAAGGGACTGAGAAAGGAAGTATGGAAGAAGAGTCAATAAAAATTTAAGATGTTATGATTAAGCCATATGGAAACCTAGTTCTTTGGATAATGGCGCTCCCAGAAGCCACTGGTTGTTACTAGAAAAATTTCATTGCCAGGGATGAAATACTTTCCAGCGAATTGTTGGCCAGGGAGGTCCCTGATGCCCCAAAAACATTACAGGCATTGACAAGGCTCTTGCTCTCCCACCAGAACTTTTTTTTAACATTCATACCCATATGTTAATGTTACTCTCACTTTTGGTTAGAGAAGCTTTTCTTTTCAGATGGCAGTGACCTTGGGATGACTCAGAAAGCACCATGGTGCTGAAAAGAAGTGTCAGAGGAATGCTTAGCACTGAAACATTTCTATCACACCTCCCAGGCTCAGGGCCCATTGCGGAAGAGGTGGCAGAAAGAATGTAAGAGCCCAAGAAGGGTAGGGCTGTTTACAATGCAGTCTTCCAGACACAAAATGGCCTGGATATCCATGACCTCGAAATGCCTGACACTACCTACACAAAAGCATCATAACAAGAGGAAAAGATGATGACATCAAAATAAAAGAGAGCCGGGCATGGTGGCGCACGCCTTTCATCCCAGCACTCTGGAGGCAGAGGTAGGAGGATCGCCATGATTTTGAGGCAACGCTGAGACTCCATAGTGAATTCCAGGTCAGCCTGGGCTAGAGGGACACCCTACCTCGAAAAACAACAACAAAAAAAAAAAAAAGAGAGAGAGAGAGAGAGACTGATTGAGAGTGGGAGGGAAATATATATGATGGAGCATGACTTTGTGAGGGGGAGAGTGGGGGGAGGAATTATCATGGTTTGTTGTCCATAAGTATGAAATTGTCAATAGAAAAGTTTTTTAAAAGTAGCTCATACATTTTTTAAAAAATATTTTTATTTATTTATTTGAGAGAGTGAGAGAGAGAGAGAGAGAGGGAGTGTGTATGGGTGTGTTAGAGCCGCTTGCTATTGCAAATGAACTCCAGAAGCATGCACCACGTTGTGCATCTGACTTTACATGGGTATTGGGAATTCAAACCTGGGCCATTAGGCTTTGCAAGCAAGAGATTAACTGCTGAGCCATCTCTCCAACTCCTAATTTACAGTATTTTAATATTTTGTTTCCTTTTTTATGTTTACCAAATATCAAAAACAAAATTAAAAACAGAAGTCACAATGTGGTGTATGACATGATTTTGCTTAAAATGCAAGTGTGTGGTCAGATCATGCAGGAATGCCGATGGTAGGAGGGAAAGGGTGGGGGAAGAGCAGACCACCGGAGAGGCAAGTTGTAAACCCTGGCGCCACCACTCTGCCTTACCTGCCAGAACAGGCACTGTATACGTGAACGTGTTTCGTTGTTGTTGTTGCATAACATATATGTAATATATCTATTATGTATGGGTGTGTTAGTATTCCTCATAATTAGCATGCACTTTATTTATAATCTGAAAAAGTGTTCTACTGGAACTTCACAGGGCCATTTTCTGTAATTATAAGGCCTGTTTCTCCCCCTCCCTTGCCTGGGTCCATGTTTGTAGCCTACGGTCTACACCACGCCATGTAAGCCTTAGTCACACGCCTTAGTCATGCCTTGCTCACTAATGACTTTGTAAGTGCTCCCCAAACTCCCAAGACGGATGGGGATTTTATTTGTTTGTTTGTTTGGTTTGGTTTGTTGTTTTGTTTTGTTTTGCTTCTTTGGATTTTTAAAAACTGTTTGTTTGTTTGCTTGTTTGTTTTTTCGAGATAGGGTCTCACTCTAGCCTGGGCTGACCTGGAATTCAGTCTGTCTTCTCAGGCTGGCCTCGAACTCACAGCTATCCTCCTACCTGTGCCTTCCGAGTGCTGGGATTAGAGGTGTGCGCCATCATGCCCAGCTTTAAAAAACACTTTTTTTGTTTTTGTTTTTGTTTTTGTTTTTGCTTTTGCTTTTTAGAGACAGGGTCTCACTCTAGCCCAGGCTGACCTGGAATTCACTATGGCATCTCAGGGTGGCCTCAAACTCATGGCAATCCTCCTACCTCTGCCTCCTAAGTGCTGGGATTAAAGGTGTGCACCACCACACCCGGCTCAAAAAATAATTTTTACTGGTAACTTTAATATATGAGCCTACTGCAAATTGGTTTTATTCCCATCAGGTTATTCTCTCTATATATATTTTTTAAGGTAAGCCCAACAGACTGGCCTTTTTTTTTTTATGAGAAAGAGAGAATTGATGCACCAGGACCTCTTGCCACTAAAATCAAACTCCAGACATGTGCACCATCTCTGTGCATATACAACCTTGCACACTTGCATCACCTCGTGCATCTGGCTTACATGGGATCTGGAGAGTTGAACATGAGTCTTTAGGCTTCATAGGCAAGTTCCTTAGCTGCTAAACCATCCCTCCAGCCCCTCTTTTTTTTTTTTTTTTTTTTTTTGAGGTAGGGTCTCACTTCAGTGCAGGCTGACCTAGAATTCACTATGTAGTCTCAGGCTGACCTCCAACACATGGAAATCCTCCAACCTCTACCTCCTGAGTGCTGGGATTAAAGGTGTGCCCCACCACACCCGGCTTCTTTGGCTTTTGGAAGCCAAAGTCACCATTTGTGAAATGGCTAAGCACAGTTTTACATGCCCCTTTAAAAAAAATGTGTTCTAGCTGGGTGTGGTGATAACCGCCTTTAATCCCAGCACTCAGGAGGCAGGAGGATCCCTGTGAGTTTGAGGCTAGCCTGAAACTACATAGTGAATTCCAGGTCAGTCTGGGGCTAGAGCGAGACCCTACCTCAAAAATAAATTAAAAGGGCTGGAGAGATGACTTAGCGGTTGAGCGCTTGCCTGTGAAGCCTAAGGACCCCAATTCAAGGCTCGATTCCCCAGGACCCACGTTAGCCAGATGCACAAGGGGGCGCACATATCTGAAGTTCATTTGCGGTGGCTGGAGGCCCTGGTGCACCCATTCTCTCTCTCTCTCTGCCTCTTTCTCTGTTTGTCGCTCTCAAATAAATAAATAAAACTAAACAAGAAAATTTTTAATTAATTTTAAAAAGTGTTTTGTGGATGAGGAGATGGCAATTAAATACACTTGTTTGCAAGGTCTGCTGGCTGAGGTTCAACTCCCCAGTATCCAGATAAAGCCAGATGCACAAAGTGGCACATGCCTTTGTAGTGGCAAGAGACCCTGGCATACCCCAACCTGCCCCCCCCCGACAAGTAAACATATATTTTTTTGCATAAGGAAATTTTATTTTATTAACAGCTTCTATGATTATAAAAAAGAAATCCCATGGTAATACCCTCCCTCCCCCCACTTTCCCCTTTGAAACTCCATTCTTCCCATCTCAATCAGTCCCTCTTTTATTTTGATGTCATTATCTTTCCCTCCTCTTATGATGGTCTTGTGTAGGGAGTGTCAGGCACTGTGAGGTCATGGATATCCAGGCCATTTTGTGTCTGGGGGAAACATGTTGTTAGGAGTCCTACCCTTCATTTGGCTCTTACATTCTTTCTACCACCTCTTCTGCAATAGACCCTGAGCCTTGGAAGGTGTGATAGAGATCACAATGATGCCTTCTGAGTCATCCCAAGGTCACTGGCATCTGAAAAGAGAAGATTCTCTACCAAAAGTGAGAGTAGCATTAATGTAAGGGTATGAACATTAAGAGAAGTGCTTACTGGGCAGTTTGATAAGCATAGTATATACATTTTTCCAGACATCAGCAGGGCTCATGACTACCCCTGTTTTAAGTTTTCAGTATCAGGGATGTGTTCCCCCCCCCATGGAGTGGGCCTCCAGTCCAAGGGGAGGGCAGTTGGTTTCCACCATGACAGATATGCCTTTATTGCACCCATTGGCTCATTTGGGCTGGATGGCCAATTATAAGGCTTGCAGTGTCCACTGTTGAGTATCTTCATTGGTGGTATCTCTTTCTCCCATTGAACTGCATGCAGAATGGCTTCTTCCAGCTTTCTGTCAGCTGGTCTACATGGAGGAGGTTATCAGCTCAGCTCCAGCAGGATTTTTCAGTGGCCTTGCAGCCCAAGTATGTGGAGTCTTCAGCAATAGAATCTTACCATCTATTCCTGGTGGGAAACCAAGGGCCTCGGCAATGGCCTGTAATTAAACATCTTTTTTTTTTAATAGGGCTGGATAGATGATTAAAGTACTTGCCCACAAAGCCTATGAACCCAGGTTTGATTTCCCCAGGACCCACGTAAAGCCAGGTGCACAAAGTAGCATACTTGTCTTTGGTAGTTCGTTTGTAGTGACTAGAGGCCTTGGCATACCCATCCTCTCTCTCTCAATCGCTCTCTCTCTCCCCTGTTTCTCTCTCTAAAATAAATAAATAAAATAGTTTTAAAAATTAAAAGAACAGCTGGGTGTGGTGATGCACGCCTTTAATTCTAGCACTCAGGAGGCAGAGGCAGGAAGATCCTGTGAGTTCAAGGCCACACTGAAACTTCATAGTGAATTCCAGGTCAGCCTGGCTGACTGAGACCCTACCTCGAAAAAAAAAAAAAAAATCAAAATAATAAAAATAAAAATGTGTTCAGGGATTAATCAACTCCTATCCCTAGATGAAACTTTCTTCTTTATTTATTTTGTTTGTTTGTTTGTTCATTCTTTCTTTCTCTCTCTCTCTTCTTTCTTTCTTCCTTTCTTCTTGCTTGCTTCCTTCCTTTCTTTCTTTCATTGACAGAGACAGAAAGAGGCAGATAGAGAGAGAAAGAGAAAGACAGAGAGAGAGAGAAAGAATGGATACATCAGGGGCCCCAGTCACCGCAAACGAACTCCAGATGCATGTGCCATCTTGTGTATATGGCTGACACGCCGCCTGTAGAATCAAACCTGGTCCTTAGGCTTCACAGGCAAGTGCCTAAACTGCTAAGCCATCTCTCCAGCCCCAAATTTCTTTTTCTTTTCCCCTTTTTGGTCGTTTTTTTTTTTTTTTAAGAGAGAGAGAATGGGTGCATTTCTGCATTTGGCTTACATAGGTACTGAGGACTCAAACCTGGGTCCTTTGGCTTTGCAGGCAAGCACCTTAACCACTAAGTCATCTCTCCAGCCTCCTGGATGAAATTTCAAAGTGATCTCAAAGCCACTGATATGGACTCACTTTGGTATGTGTGACTGGCGAACTGATGGCTTTCCCAGAGATGTGCTTCTTGTCACCAGAACCTGCAATTGTGTTTCATAACAGGGTGAGGGAGGATCAAGGTGGCACAGGAATAAGGCTGCTTATCAGCTGACCTTATAAGAGGGACATTATTCTGAGTGACGTGGGTGGGCCCAGCGTAATCACAGAGTCCTCACCTGTGGAAGGAGGCAGAAGAGCAGCTGGCACTGAGCAGGCGTGACAATGACTCAGCCCCAAAGATGCCCGCCCTGCGGGAGCCAAAGAATACAGGTGGCCCCAAGAAGCTGGAGAGACAAGGAAATGTGAAGTGTCACGGAGCCTCCTCTGAAGCGCAGCCTCGCTGTGTTCCTGGGGTTGTGTTGTTGTTGTTTGTCTGTTCATTTGCTTGCTTGTTTTCGCGGTAAGGTCTCACTCTAGCCCAGGCCGGTCTGTAATTCACTATGTAGTCTCAGGCTGGCCTCGAACTCACAGTGATCCTCCTACCTCAGTTTCCCAAGTATTGGGATGAAAGGTGTGCACCACCATGCCCTGGAGAGAGAGAAAGAGAGCGCACACCAGGGCTTCTGGCAATTGAAAACAAACTCCAGATGTATGTGCCACTTTGTGCATCTGGCTTTTACATGGTTATTGCAAAATCAGACTAGCTTGTTAGGTTTTACAGGCAAGCACCTTAACCACTGAGCCAAATCTCCAGACCTGAGTCCCTGATTTTTGGGTTTTTTTTATTTATTTATTTATTTATTTTTAGGCAAGACTAATCAACTGGCCTTTTTATGAGAGAGAGAGAGAGAGAGAGAGAGAGAGAGAGAGAGAATTAGTATATGAGGGCCTCCAGTCATTGTAATCGAAATCCAGAGGCATGCATCCCCTTGCACGTATGTGTGACATTGCACACTTGCATCACTGTGTGTCTGGTGGGACCTGGAGAGTCAAACATGAGTCCTTAGGCTTCAGGTAAGCGCCTTAATCGCTAAGCTATCTCTCCAGCCCCCCTGATTTTTTTTTTAAACTTCTGAATTTGTGTTCATTTGGAACTCCTAAACCCAGCCCTGCCCAGAAACTAAACCCCCCTTCAAATTAGTCCAGGGATGAATATAGGCAACATCTCCCCACTCCTTCCTGCTCTGCATACTTGATAAAGAGGCAGCAGGGACCAGACTACCCTTCCGAACTTCTTGCGTACTGAGATTTGGCTTTCACTTGGTGTGGGAACTCAGTTCGGTGGAAAATGGAGCCCCATTGTAATCCTGTTACACATGGCAATGGTCTACTGTCTCTCCTCCTATTAGAACACAGCAAGGCCGTAGAGATTGCTCAGTGGTTAAGGGCGCTTGCTTGAAAGCAAGCTTGCCCATCCTATACATTGCCTGTCTACTGTCCCTTTGAAGAAATTGCATGTGAACAATGCATTCAAAGCCTTTTCTGGGGTTACTTCCTGTTTGTGCCAACTTGCTCTATCTCTAAACTGGGAAAGTGATGAAGACAGAGAGATGATTTCTTCAGGAAGGAGTCCCTTCAATTACCGTAGAGACAGAGGTAGAGTGCCAGCAACAGGTATGTGTGAATGAGTCCTGTGATATCATAAGCCTGATAATTGAGTGTGTATCTACTAATAGAAAGGCTATTACCTTTGATCAATCCTAATCTAATCCTAAATCTCACCTCAGGGACTAATTACTCTCTTGCCCAGGGAAGTGAGAGTGAATGTTGACTTAGTAGCAAAGGGCTCATTACTTTTGGGGCTCCTTCTGGGTGTCATTTCTGCTTCATCTGGAAGTTTAATCTCTTTGAATTAAAATCCTTCAGGCTCAAGTGCTGAACAAAACATAGGACAGGAAAGATCTGTAGGCCTTGGGATGGCTGGGGTTGGAGGGTGTGGCTTGCAGGCTGTGAGAGTTTTATGGATTTTTTTTTTTAATTTCTTTCTTTGAGAGAAACAGAGAGAGAAAGAGAATGCTCCGTCTTGTGCATCTGGCTTACATGGGTCCTAGGGAATCGAACCTAGGTCCTTTGGCTTTGCAGGTAAGTGGCTTAACCACTAAGCCATCTCTCCAGCCCTGAGTTTTATGTTTATGGAATTAAAGAAAAGTGTGTTACCTGGCTCAGTGGTCCATGCCTGTAACCCCAGTGCTCAGGAAGTGGAGGAGGAGGCAGGGAATCAGGAGCCTATCTCAAAACAAATAAAAACACCCAAGTTCCCACAGCCCATTCTGGCCTCTTGCCACTCGCTGCCTCTGCCTGGGGACAGCACCATATACACGTGCCATGGAGCACATAGCCTGGCCTTCTGGGGCTGGGCAGAGCTGGGGGGTTGACCTGACATCCTTCATTAGCCCATGCCTCTTGGGATCCTCCCTGGAGGGTTTTATGAGAAACTTTTAAAAAACTGTTTACATCCCATGGTAATGGAAGAGGCCAACAGGAAACTTTTAATGGAAGTCTTAACACTTCTTTTCAAAGAGCAGGCTAATCAGATGATCTCAAGAGGGCACAGCTCTTTGGCATGAGGGTGGCTTGCAGCCAAACGTGATATAACTTTTATATTCTTTTTTATGGCCAATTAACTTTTATGGGGTGCAGTATGATATTTGTAAATAGGATATGTCTCACATTGCATGGTTTGTATGCATACATGTATATGGATGTATTTATACACACAAGCACACAAGCATATTGCTCATTTTGAAGATATTTTATACTGACAGTAAAGTCTTGTTTACACACAAGCATTTCCTAAGCCTATCATTATCCATAGCCATAGTATGATTTTAAAACCAGCAAATTAATGTTGATGAAGCCCAGTAAACAAATTGCAGCCCTCACTCATCTCCTGAGCTTTCCGCTGATGGCAGCACCCACGCTCCCACAGTGCGCCTGCCTGTCGCTCTGCCTATTTTTCTCCCCCTCTCTGATGGCTGCTCAGATTTTCCTTGACTTTAACATATAGGTAGATAGGTAGATAGGTAAATAGATTTATTTATTTATTTATTTAAAAGAGGTAGAGATGAAAGAAAGGAAGAAACAAGGAAAGAAAGAAAGAAAGAAAAGGAAAGAAAGACAGGAAGGAAGGAAGGAAGGAAAGAAAGAAAGAAAGAAAGAAAGAAAGAAAAAAAGAAAGAAAGAAAGAAAGAAAGAAAGAAAGAAAGAAAGAAAGAAAGAAAACAAAAAAGAAAAGGTGCACCAGGGCCTTCAGCCACTGCAAACTCCACATGCCCCACCACGTGCAGCTGACTTACATGGGTCTTGGGTAATTGAACCTGGGCACTTTGATTTTGCAGGCAAGACTTAACTGCTAAGTTACCTCTCCAGCCCATTCTTTGCCTTTTTGGGAGGGGGAGGGGGTTTGAGGTAGGATCTTGCTGCAGCCCAGGCTGACCTGGAATTCACTATGTAGTTTCAGGGTGGCCTCGAACTCATGGTGATTCTCCTCTCTCTGCCTCCCAAGTGCTGGGATTAAAGGCGTGCACCACCATGCCTGGTTCCTTGTCTTTTTTTTTTTTTTTTTTTTCTAATGACTTCCATAATTGTCGACAATAACCCAATTGTAGATAATAATTCCCTCCCTCCCTCTAGTTTCCCCTTTGCAACTTCACTCTCCATCATACCCCTTCCCCCTCTCAATCAGTCTCTCTTTAATTTTGATGTCACCATCTTTTCCTGTTATTATGATGGTCTTGTGTAGGTAGTGTCAGGCGCTGTGAGGTCACGGATATCCAGGCCATTTTGTGTCTGGAGGAGTGCATTGTAAGGAGTCCTACCCTCCCTTCAGCTCCTTGCCTTTTTTGACCAGGACCTATAAAGTTTCTGTGCCTTTATCTTGTTGAGGGATCTGTGGGCTGTTTGCTAGTTATTCAGGACACACATTCGGGGCAAGCAGGTCGCAGCAGCCATGTGGTGTCAGGTCATCACATGGAAGGCACATGATGCCAGCTAGGAGATCAGTGGGGGCAATGGAATGTTCCAGTTTGGTGTGGGGCTGCTCTCTGTTCATCGCAGGGGTATCTGCGCACAAAGAGGACCTTCCCTTGGTAGGGCTTGGGCTGTGGGAACCCCTGATCCTGTCTTCAGGCAGAAGCAGGAGAATGTGTAGACTGGGCCACGGGCTGGGCTTTTGTCGGTGGTGTCTTCACAAGTGACCTTCCCTCTCCCAAATAACTTACAGTCCTGGAAGTTGGGAAGTGCAGAATGCCGACGCTCACAGAGCTGGCTTGTGACAAGGACCTGCTTTATAATTTACCAGCATCTCAACTATATCCTCTATCATTACCTAAATGCAAAATTTTTACATAAAATTCCACCCTACACATACATGCACAGGTCAGCAGGGACATACGCATACATACATGTGAAATAAATTAGATGACATGAAGAAATGTATGTTTAAATTTCTAGGTCCGTTTTTCTTCTCAAATACCTTTGGTAGCTTTGGGGGGTGGGGGGTGGGGGAAGGTTGTTTTGAAGCAAGGTCTCTCTCTAGCCCAGGCTGAATTGGAACTCTTGATCTAGCCCAGACTGGCTTCAAACTCACAGTAATTCCCTACCTCAGCCTCCCAAGAACTGGAATTAAAAATGTAAACCAGGGCTGGAGAGATGGCTTAGCAGTTAAGGGCTTGCCTGTGAAGCCTAAGGACCTGGTTTGAGGCTCAATTCCCCAGTACCCACGTTAGCCAGATGCACAAGGGGGCGCTCACATTTGGAGTTGGTTTGCTGTGGCTGGAGGCCCTGGTGTGCCCATTCTCTCCCTCTCTCTCTCTCTCTCTCGCTCTCTCTCGCTCTCGCTCTCAAATAAATAAACAAAAAATGTAAACCAACTTTAGTTGTATTTTTCTTGGGTTTTTTGAGATGGAGTTTCACTCTAGCCCAGGCTGACTTGGCATTCACTATATAATCTTACTGTGGCCTTGAACTCACATTGATCCTCCAGAGTACTGGGATTAAAGGCATGCACCATGCTCAGCTACAGAGGGAATGGGCATGCCAGGACATGGGTACTGGGGACTCAAACTCAAGTCATTAGGCTTTGCAGGCAAGTGCCTTAGCTGCTGAGCCATCTCTCCAGCCCTCTAGTTGCATTTCTATGAACAGTTTTTAAGCTTTGTCAATCCCCTAAAATGAGATAGTATCAATAAGATACTGCAAGGATTGTATAAAATTTACTCACAACATAATACACTCAAGTACACTTTTCCAATTTTAAGAATATTGTATTTATTTATTTGAAAGAGAAAGAGGCACGTAGAGAGAAAGAGAGAAAAAATGGACACACCAGAGCCTCTAGCCACTACAAACAAACTCTAGACACATGTGCCACATGGCTTTATGTGGGTACTGGGGAATTGACCCTGGGTCCTTTGCAGACAAGTGCCTTAACTGCTAAGCCATCTCTACAGCACCATTTTTAAAAAATACTTTTTTTTTTTTTTTTTTGGTTTTTCAAGGTAGGGTCTCACTCTGACTCAGGCTGACCTGGAATTCACTATGTAGTCTCAGGGTGGCCTCGAATTCACGGCGATCCTCCTACCTCTGCCTCCCGAGTGCTGGGATTAAAGGTGTGCGCCACCACGCCCGGCTTAAAAAATACTTTTGTGTATTTGAGAGAGAAAAGAGGGAAGGAGCAAGAGAGAGAGAATGTGTACACCAAAGCCTCTAACCCCTGCAAACAAAGTCCAGATGCACCTACTACTTTGTGCACCGACCCTAGTCTTTAGACTTTGCAGGCAAGTGCCTTCACCACTAAGCCATTGCTCCAGCACCATTTTTCCAATTTTTAAAAACATTATTTATTTGCAAGCAGACAGAGAGAGAATGAGTAAGGGCACCAGGGACTCCGGCCACTGTAGACGAACTCCAGGCATGCACCATTTTATGCATCTGGCTTTACATGGGTTCTGGGATTCAAACTCAGACTGCCAGGCCTCACAAGCAAGCACCTTTAACCACTGAGCCATCATCTCTCTAGCCCTATTTTCCCAATTTCTATTTGAAACAGTCTGTTTCTCAGTTAAACATAGAATCAAGATGAGCATCTTTCAACAAATTTTGACATGAGAGGCTTGTTTTTTATTTTTTCCAATTTCTATTACATATTTCTTTCCCCTGCTTTTTATCTACATTTTGAATATTTTTCCAAATATTTGATTTTAAGTTATTAATGTGGCTTAATCCAAAGCAGTGCACTGAGCATACCGAGGTGGGCTCTTCCCAGCTGCTGCAACACTTAGACCTGGTTCTGGCTTTTTTTTTTTAATTTTATTTTGGTTTTATTTTTATTTATTTGAGAACAACAGACAGAGAACTAAGCAGAGAGAGAGAGATAATGGGCATGCCAGGGCCTCCAGCCACTGCAAACGAACTCCAAATGTGAGCGCCCCCTTGTGCATCTGGCTAACGTGGGTCCTGGGGAATCGAGCCTTGAACCGGGGTTGTTAGGCTTCACAGGCAAGCGCTTAACCGCTAAGCCATCTCTCCAGCCCTGGTTCTGGCTTTTTATTAACCTTTGATGACACACATGTGCATTCAACTCAGAAGTGTCATCGGTGAGTTGACTGGGTCCTTCTGCTCTACCTAGACAGGAATTGTGGGTAGGCAAAAAGAAGCTCTTCTCTTGGCTCATTAGCGATCCGAGTCCCTTGAGGGCCTGTTGCAGTGACCTTCCATTGCTAGGACAAAGCACCCACCCAAAAGCAGCTGATGGGAGGAAGGTTTTTATTTCGGCTTACAGCCTTGACGGGAAGCGTTGTGATGGCAGCGATAGCCTGGCTTGTGCCGAAGCTGGACATCACCTCTGCCACAGCAGATGGACAACAGCAGCAGGAGAGTGAGCCAAACACCCCTAAGCCCTTTCCCAACAAGACACCTCCTCCTACGAGGCTCCACTTCCCAAACAGCCATCAGCTGGGAACCAAGCGTTCAAAGCAAATGAGTTAATGGTGAACACCTGATTCAAAATACCACCGTGCCCAAGGTCTGTAGGCTAGAGTGGTAGACCCCGAGGCTTGCAGCTTCAAGCCCTGCGCATGCAGAACTTTTACTTCTGAGCACTTAGGTTGGAGGCTTATGGTCTCTCTCGGCGGCTGTCATAATCCTTGCCTTCATCCACAATGGGGGGCGACCACAGCTAAGAGTAGCAGGTGGCACCTTGTAGCATTACATGGGCTAAGGTTTGGGGAGCCTCTACTCTGTCCACTGCTCTTGGGCCAGAGAACCAAAATCCTCAGCTCTTGACATCAGCAAGGATGACAAGTCACTGGATATGGCATCTTGGCCATTCAGGCTTCGTGGCTCCCTGGATGGAACTTCTCCAGTGGCCATCGCCCTCAGTGTCTGTTCTCTGACCCAGTACAACCTCTGTCCCCAGCCTCTGTCCTGTCCCCTCTCGCCTTCTCCCTTCCTCCACCATCCCTTGTCTCTGCCACTTCTGTGCCCCATCATCTCTGTCCTGGCCACCTCAGATGCCTTCTGGTTGCTGCGTCCATGACAAGTTGACTCGGGCTTTCTCTGCCATGCTTTTGGGCTCTTGCTGCTGTCCACTCCTCCTGCCACCAGCTGAGCCCCTTCTAGTGACACAGAGCTGAAAGAGGCAAGAACACTATTCCGGAGCAACACTGGACTGAGCCTAGAGTTGAATCCCTGGGAGGCAGCAGGAGGGGGTGCCTTCAAGTTGGGAAGGGGAGAAACAAGGGTGGTCACACCGATCGTGGAAGACTTCTGCTGGGCTCCCGGGGAAGTGCTCCCTCCTCTGGCCGGAATGAGAATAGCTGCGGGGTCATCTGCAGTTCCCCTAGGCGCCTGATGATAGACCTATCAGCTGTCCCTTCAAGCCAGGTACCCCAGGCCTGAACCCGTGAGTTTATTTAAAGGAAAAAAAAAATGTTGAGGTTGGGGAGATGACTCAGCTATTAAAGTCACTTGCTTGCAAAGCCTGCCGGCTTGAGGTTCAATACCCATGTAAAACCAGATTAACAAAGTGGCACATGCTTCTGGAGTTTACAAGAAGAGGCCCTTACATGCCCATTCCCCCCATCTTCTCTCTCTCTCTCCATCTCTCTCTCTCTCTCTCTCTCTCTCTCTCACACACACACACACACACACACACAAACACATCAATAAATAATTTTTTGTTTTTGTTTTTCGAGGTAGGGTTTCACTCTAGCTCAGGCTGACCTGGACTTCACTATGTAGACTCAGGGTGGCCTCGAACTCACAGCGAGGGATTAAAGGCATGTGCCACCATGCCTGGCTTAATAAAAATATTTTTTAAGAAATGAAAAAAAAATCAAGCCGGGTGAGGTGCCTCACATCTTTAAGCCCAGCACTCGGGAGGCAGAGGTAGGAGGATCGCTGTGAGTCCGAGCCAGGTCAGCCTGGGCTAGAGTGAGACCCTACCCTGGAAAAAAAGAAAGAAAATCATTAAAAGTTGTACCCATAATGAAGGCTCATCATTAGCAATGATTACACAGTATTGAACAGTGCTCTAACAATGCCCAACTCCCGTCCCGGTGCCCCAGGGGCAGGTGGGGCCTTCGAAACTGTCTCAAACACAGACAGGAAGCGCACCGCAGAGTAACTCATTGCTCCTTATTTAACTCGCCTCATCTCTGACCTCGTTTCTTTGACTTGTTTATTCAGCCCCAGTCATGCCGATGCTGAGGACGCCGGACTTGCTCCTACCTCACCCCTTGGCAAATGCTTCAAGTACCTTTTTTTTTTTTTTTTTTTTCCCAAGCAGAGAGAGATAGGCAGTGAGCACAGGCACACCAGGGCCTCTCGCTGCTGGAAAAGAACTCCAGATGCATTGCATGTGCCATTTTGTGCATCTGGCTTTACATGGGTACTGGGGAATCGAACCCTGGTTGTTAGACTGTATAGGCAAGCACCTTAACTGCTGAGTCATCTCTCCAGCACCATCAAGTATCTTTTCTTCTGGCATTCTGCACACTTTGTTCTGTCTATCTTGTGGCTTTTCTCCCAAGCACCAAGTTCTCCCCAAGGCCCTCCCTGGCTAAGTGACTCAACACTAGACTCCTAACTCTGTTCTCGTCCTCTGTGAAGGAGGGACTGGTCGCTGACCCAACCCACTCCATCTTGTCCTTTTGAGGTTCTGCTTGCCTCCTTCAGTCACTCTCCCCTGCAGTCACTTTGGATTCCAGGAACAGGACTGATTGCTAAACATCTTTATGAGAAGACACTGAAACTACCCCTCAAGCAATAGGGAAGCTGCCAGGGAGAATTCCACCCGAATAGTCATGGCACCCAAATACCCATGGTGGTGAGGCCGCATCCTGGAGCAGAAGTCGTCCTCTCAGGAGACCCAGCGATGACAACAATGGCAACTTCTTTCTTTTTGTTTGATGTAGGGTCTCACTGTAACCCAAGCTGACCTGGAACTCACTCTGAAGTCCAGGATGATCTCAAACTGACATTGATCCTTCTGCCTCAGAGTCCCAAGAGCTGGGATAAAGGCATGAACGGACACACCAGGCTCTGTAAAACATCTTTTTTCTTTTCTTTATTTATAAGCAATATACATGATTATAAATTCCTTCTTACCACCCTTTTCTTCTCCCTAGCAAATCCCTCCTGCACTGAATCCCTTCTTATTTCCAACTAGTCTCTCTTCTAATTTTGATATGATTTTTCCTCCTATCACAAATGTCTTGTATAGATAGCCCCAGCCACTTTGAAGTCATGAACATCAAGGCCACTTTGTGTCTGGAAGACAGTATTGTAAGTATTCTTCCCCTTCCTTTGGCTCTTATACCCTTTCTGACACCTCTTCCACAATGGTCCTTGAGCCTTGGAGAGTGTGATAAAGATGTGTCTCAGTGCTGAACACTTCACTGTCACTTCTTCTCTGCCTTTTGGTGAGTTTTGCATCTCTATGGTGGTCACTGCTATCTGAAAAGAAAAGCTTCTCTAACCAAAAGTGAGAGGACCATTAGTATAGAGATATAAACATAAGTATTTAGAGGGCAGTTGGGTGGGCATAATATGCCCATTTAGCCAGACAACAGTAGTAGTTTTCCCCATTCCCTCATAACCTCCCTAGCCATAGGCTCTTTTTTTTTTTTAATTTATGAAAGAGAGAGAGACAGAATTGGCATGCCAGGGCCTCTATCTATGATAATCGAACTCCAGACATATGTGCCACCTAGTACATCTAGATTTATGTGGCTACTAGGGAATTGAACCTGGGCTTAGGCTTTGCAGACAAGTGCCTTAAGTGTTAAGTCATCTCTCCAGCCCTTAAATTTTTTGTGTTCATTATTTATTTATTTATTTATTTATTTATTTATTTAAGAGAAACAGACACAGAGAGAAAGGCAGATAGAGAGAGATAATGGACACACCAGGGCCTCCAGCCCCTGCGAATGAACTCCTGGCATGTGCACTCCCTTGTGCATCTGGTTAACGTGGTTACTGGGGAATCGAGCCTCAAACTGGGGTCCTTAGGCTTCACAGGCAAGCACTTAACCACTAAGCAACCTCTCCAGCCCTTTATTTTTTTTATGTTTTGGGGTTTTTTCATTATCTATTTATTTATTTTCAAGGAAATGGAGAGAATATGAGAGAGAAAGGGCATATCAGGGCCTCTAGCTACTGTAAACTCCAGATGCTTGTGCTACATTGTGCACCTGGCTTTACATGGGTAGTGGGGAAGCAAAATTGGAATATTAGGCATTGCAGGCAATCACCTTAATTGCAAGCCCAGCCTTTTACATGGCTACTGGGGTGAATTCGGGTTCTCATGCTTGTGAGGCAAACGTTTGACTGACTGACCTATTTCCCCAACCCCAAAATTTAAACCTAGTAGAGCTCCGATTACCTCCAACCCCAAATCCACCTTCACTGAGAATTTTCAGTTCGTTCTGTTCTTGCCACCAAGCAGATAGGGTGAACTGACCTTGTTTAGGTGATGGCTGACGTGGGGATTCAGAGCCCTCCTGTCAGTAACAATAGTATCATTTGGTATGTTATTCTCAACATATATGATTTACCTAATTTTTTTTCCCTCTCAGGATTTATTCTTTTCAATTCTGGGGAAGCACTGTACCATTGAGCCACATCGCTAACACTTTCTAGCTCGATTAGCCAATGAAATTCCAGGCTATACCCTTACTGCCACAGAACCCTGTGTGACAACCGAGCACGGAAGTGGAGGTGATGCCATCCCACGTGTGCCCCTCTTCATCTCTGCCCTCAGGAGGGGTGCAACGTGAGGGTTTTCTCAGATTTCTGCACGAGGTGTTGTGCTGGGTGTGGGAGATACACTCATGAGTTAAGACAGAAGAGACGGGGCCAGGATTTAGAAGCACAAAACAGGCCCGTGTGTTTGGATGCAGTAAGCAACTTGCTATTGCTATAATAAATGGCAGGAAACCAGGCACTGTGGGACGTGCCACCTCGGATGGCACAGGCAAGGGGTCAGAAACAGGAAGCTATTCCAGCATTCAGGAGCGTGGGGCGGAAGCAGATCTGGAATACAACCAATCAGGTTGAATTGACAGCACTCAGTGTGGGGATGACAGAAAAGAACAATTCTAGAATTCATAACATTCTCTTCTATTGCAAACATATGAACTGAATAAAACAGGGGAAAGCTCTGAGCAAAAGAGAGGAGTCAGCTTGTGTCTGGGGAAATTTCTTCTGCATTTGGATCCCAGATACTTTAGTTAATGAAATGAAAAAAAAAAAAAAAAAAAGAGTGAAATCCATTATGGTGTTTCCTGGGGGGAGGGGGCTACCCGGTGAGAAAGCGAGCTTATTAACGTCTAGGAACTTGGAAACCACGTGAGTGGAGGGTTGAGCTCTAAGGGTGCAGAGCTGAGGAGAGGATCCCAGATACCCAGAGTTTCCCAAAGAAACAGTCTGTTAACAACCACTTTAGATGATGGACTCTTCCAAGATTTTCCTCAGGATGACCTTGGTGTGCTCAGCAACTTGCGTAAGCAAGCGTCTGTGTTCTAGGTATCTGCGGTAGTAGACGCCAGAGTCACTGCAGTATGGGATGTAGCTGAGACCAGTACAGAAGTAATAGAGTGCGAAGTACAATATTCTCGGCCCTATCCAGCTCTCTTGGTAGTAGTAGCTCTGCACGTCCTGGTTTTCTCTGGCCACCCTGTATTCTACAACTGGCTTTTCCATGCTCTGCATCACCTGCTGGAGAGACTTGTCATCCACACCAAAGAGCAACTGGAGAGCTTTAAAATTCTCCAGCGAATTATCTGGATCCCGGATGCCAGACATTTTGTTGAAGTTCTCGGTGCCTATTTTGCTTTTCATGGAGTCCACTCTCTCGTCGATGATCCTCTCACAGATTTGGGAAAGCTTCTCTAAGGGACCACAACACCTGATGCTGGAGAGATCTTTTTGTAGTGTGTCCCTAAGTTTTGGGAAGTCATGGGATAAAGGGTCAAAGCTGGATACCAGGAATATGGGGGGTTCCTGCACTCCCTCCTTCTGGAGACTTCCCCGAATATTCTCTTGGATATTCTGCAAGAGCTGGGCCTTTGAGTGGGTGCTGGTGCTGAGGTCTCTGTCCAGCTTGGTCCAGACAACATAGAACCTCTTTCCCATGCTCTTGATGGTTTTGGCAAGGTGCACATGATTGAAGCTGAACTGTTCAGACGCGATGATGATAATGAGGTCGTACTGAGGGAACTGCATCTCACACATATAGCCCTCCATGCTCTGGGCTGTAGCCCCCATACCAGGCAGGTCCCACAGTTCCACATTGGGAAAGCTGGAGGAGAAGTAACAGGCCCGTGTGTGGGTGGTCCTCACCACCCCAGTAGGAGCCGAGACCTCTGTGTCGTGTCCAATGGCCCGAAGTGCGTTGATGAAGGATGACATGCCATTGCCGGAGTCCCCGGTCACAGCGATGCTCACTGGGGCTCTGGACGCCGTCTGCATTGCTTCTCTGACCACAGACACCACTTCCAACAACTTCCCTTCTCTCAAAGCCTTCTCAATATTCCTCCTGACTTTGGGTGAAATACTGCTGTCTGTATCACAGGGCATGCCAGAGGTGAAGGGTATAGATAGAGCTGTGTAAGAGGGTGCAGGGGCCTCGGCCATGTCAGCGAGCACCGAAACAACCTGCAAATGAAGTAGAGCACAGAGGTCAGGGTGGCTGTGCACACAGAGCCCCCAGGAAACAGAATCCCTTGTCCAGGCTTTGAGGCCCATACTAAGACATGCTGACAAGACATACAAACAGAGCAAGCTGAGCCATCTTCCAGATGTGCATGGTCTTGGAGGGCAAGGGTATTTCTACAGCTGCTATGCCAACACTCCATCACAAAGACAAGCAGCGCGATGTCAGCTGGGTCACGCTCAGCTACGATGACATGTCCCTGCTTAATCCTGTCTGCTCGCCCAGTGGAAGTGCTTGCAGAGAAGGGGCCAGCTTGTGCTGGCTCTCCATCCCAAGGACCTGCAAGTCTTCAAACGTGCTTTTCTTTCTAACTTGGTAATCATTTACTCCACTTGCACGTGAAAGCGCTTTTCCTTTCCTTGGAAGACATTTTCTTCTGGTGTAATTATGGTAACGTTCACTAGTGATGACATCAGGGACACACCCTACTTCTCATCAACTGCATCTCTGGAGCCACATCAGCTTTCCTGAGAATCTCTACTGGGGCCGGGTGTGGTGGCGTACATCTTTAATCCCAGCACTCGGGAGGCAGAGGTGGGAGGATCACCATGAGTTCGAGGCCACCCTGAGACTACATATTGAATTCCAGGTCAGGCTGAGCTAGAGTGAGACCCTACCTCGAAAAACCCATATCTATCTATCTATCTATGCACACACATGTATATATATATTTGAAAGAGAAAAGCAGATAAAGAGAATGGCTGCACCAGGTCCTCCAGCCACTGCCAGCATACTCCAGATGCATGTACCACCTGGTGCATCTGGCTTATGTGGGTACTGGGGAATCAAACCTGGGTCCTTAGGCTTCACAGGCAAGTGCCTTAACCACTAATCCATCTCGCCAGCCCTTTAACACATTTTTGTGATGAACGAAACATATGTATCTTTTGTTTACATTTAACTTTTTTTGTTACTTTTATTTACTTGAGAGCGACAGACAGAGTGAGAAAGAGGCAGAGAGAGAGAGAGAGAATGGGTGCGCCAGGGCTTCCAGCCTCTGCAAACGAACCCCAGATGCTTGCGCCCCCTTGTGCATCTGGCTAACGTGGGTCCTGGGGAATTGAGCCTCGAACCGTGGTCCTTTTGCTTCACAGGCAAGTGCTTAACTGCTAAACCATCTCTCCAGCCCTACATTTAACTTCTTGATGGACATATAATTCACCTAAATCTATCACCTAAAGAGTAGATAGATAAAGAGCCCTTCCGTAGAACGGCGCTGGGCTGGGTACTGGCCTTCAGTAGGCAGACACAAGCCCTACTTTGGTTACAGTAGTTTTGTCGCAGGTCTGGCCCTCGGGCCACCTACAGTCCCATCTCTGGCTCCCGGACTCTCACTATCTGCTGTCCTGTCCCCTGTCCTGCACCCTAGTACTGGTCACCGCTTTTGCTGGGCTGCCTGAGCCACAACCCCAGAGACTCTCCAGGGCACTGTCCTGCTTCAGCCAGACCAGCGAAGACTGCAGGCTAGGGTTAGCTAAAGGGTCCTCCAGGAGGAGTCGTGAGGAAGTGCTGGTGTGGACAGCTTCAGGCACTGTGGCTCACAGCACTGACCCAGCAAACAACCCTTGCAGAGAGCCCATCAGGGTCCAGCCTGGGGTATAAGTGGCCCCAACACTCCCTTCTTTGAAGGCCCTCCTCAGAATATATTGTTGGCTTCCTCCCTCAACATGGGAATCAGAAACCCTGAAGAAGAGGATCAAAGCCTTCTGGCTTCCAGAGGGAACCCAAGCAGCAGATTCACTAGAGAGGGGCAGCCGGCGTGAGCAGTGATTCTGGAGTCTCCTAACAGTCTTCCTCACAGGAAGAGACCATTTCCCATAGGAGCCAGGAGCACTCATAGCTGCATGGAAGGTCATACACACAGGGCTTGGGAGACAGCTCAGTGGCCCACGTTCAAGTCCCCAGCACCCATGCAAAGCCAGATGCAAGTGGTGCATGCATGTGGAGTTCATTCACAGTGGTAAGAGATCCTGTGGTGTGCCGGCGTGCATGCATGCACGCACACACACACACACACACACACACACACTAAACAATTTAAATAGATAAGATTTTAAAGAAGAAAGACATACACAATTCCCTTTAGCTACATTGTTGTCTGCTCTATTCTGTTGCATTGTACTTTATTGTATTCTATGAGGGATTTCCTGCCTGGGGCTCAGCAGCAACATTAGATCCCATCAAAGGACTCACATGCAACAACCAGCAGGAATTAGCTATGGCTCTGAGAAAACTAGATGTTTTGTGAACGCAGATCTCAAAACGAGCCCAAACCCAGGTTTTCTGTTTCATTTCATCACCGTCAAGCAACACAAGGAAAACCCAGGTGCTGATGTATTCCAGGAAAGCTTGACCAGCTGCCCAGGGATTGGTAGGCGCTGCCCTGGCTTGTGCTTATGAGAAGGTGGTGTCCGAAAGCCCACCGCCACTGAACTGACCACAAACTGCTGCTCTACACGGCGCCAGCTGCTCCGGAGCAGATGAAATACTTGAACCAGAACAGTCACATAGACGCCTAAACCCTACAGCCCAGCCCAAGTTCCTATCTCCTGGCTGCTTCAAATATAGAGTTGGGATGTTTTATGCAACTCCAGGGAATCTCAATATTTCCTGTGTGTGGTTCTGATCTGGGGAGCTCCTCCCCACTGGTAAAATACAGACAGGGACATCCCCATCTTTCTCCAGATTTGGTTGCCATCAAAAGATCCAAAAGGGGCTGGAACACTTAAGGTGCTTGCCCGGAAAGCCAAAGGACTCAGGTTCAATTCCCCAGGACCCATATAAGCCAGATGCACAAGGTGCCACAAGCATCTGGCGTTCCTTTGCAGTAGCTGGAGGTTCTGCTGTGCCCATTCTCTCTGTCTCTGTGTCCCTCTCTCTGTGTGTCTCTCCTCTCTCTCTCATAAATAAATAAATAAAAATAAAAACCAGGCATGGTGGCACATGCCTTTAATCCCAGCACTCGGGAGGCAGAGGTAGGTGGATCTCCATGAGTTCAAGGCCACCCTGAGACTACATAGTGAATTCTAGGTCAGCCTGGACCAGAGAGAGACCCTACCTCTATAAACAAAAAATTAATTAATTAATTTAAAAATTAAAATTAAAAAGTAGAACCTAGACACTCAAAAAAAAAAAGACCCCACAAAGCAGGTGAGAGAGAAGCCCATTAGCTCTCACTGGTGGGGTACACAGGCTTATTTTAGCCAGCATATTGAGGTGTTCCAGTGGTCCTGAAGACAGACAGGAGCATGCTGCAATCCCAGGGTCCTCTGTCCTGGTGTGGTACCATTTCATGAGCTTTCCTCCACACTGCCCTCGGGAGCCCTTCACTTACTTGCTTCAGAGGACTGTTGTGACCAGATGCCAGTGGCCCTCCTAGAATGTCACCTTCCAAAACTGAGACCCCGGGCCCAGGATGTTCAGAAGGAGAGAAGTGAGGTTGCAGGGCTGGGTCCTAGGAAGAGGGAGCAGAGTGGAGGAGGGAGGAGGAGCTTGGAAAGGCCCTCTGAACTCCCGGGCTTTCTCTGCAGCATTGGACTGCTGCCTCAGACTTTTCTTTCCAGAGATCGGAGCCCTCCCCTCCCCCACCCCCGGGGGAGGGGTCTGCGCAAGAGCAGCTTTCAGTTTCTGTTCCTGGAAATGGCTGGTTTGCAGGATGTGGCTGGCTGGGTTCCACATTCTCCTTCAGAGGGAGGTCATCCGTGCAAATCTGAACCCAACTCCAAGGACTTTGGTGGTTGGCGTAGGGCCAGGGCTTCCTTCGGTTAACCCTACTTCTTCCTCACCAGGTGCCCCTACCGTGCAGAAAGTCCACCTTCAGACCCTGTGAGCCCGGGCCCCTCCGATGGCTGTAGACACTCCAGTCACTCTCTGGGGAGTTTCGGACTGCTCAGCTTTATTTGGGGTGGGGGGAAGAACTCCTTTTCCTACCACACTCAACTCAGATGCATGAGCTTCTTCCACCAGGGGGCCCCCTTTAATCGACCCCGTGTCAATTCCTCAGTGTGCAGGAGAGACACAGCCTGGTCTCGCCCTTTTCCACTCCACATAATTGTCACCATCCTGGGCAATGGTCTTCACTCAGAAAAATGCCGGGGGTGATTGATGAGCATACAGGAATGTGACCAGAGCCCCCTGTATCTCTGGTTCAGAATGGGTGTAAAACTCAGGTTTCACCACAGAGGAACTGGGGAGATGAGCAAGAGGGCTGCTCTCTTAGTGAAGCTGATGGCAGCACAGGGTGATGGAGAGAGACACCTAGGACACTCAGCACCTACCAAACCAGACATCTAGAGGCTCCTAAGCGCCCATCACTGAAGTAGACTTAAAATGCTCCCAGCATGGTTCAGAGAATTTTGCGAAAGAGGGGGCGGAAAGATTGTTAGAGCCACAAGTTGGGGCATTTTGCACAGAGACACTGCCTCTCCCCCATAACTGACTGCTGCCCCATAATGCATGACCCATGATCCCCATGAAGTTGACCTGCGTCCCCAGTGAGGAAGGCCTCTTCAGAGAAGGGGCAGGGAGGAGGGAAAGAATGGTACCGACATGTGTTTACATACAAAACATGTCCATATCTAATAATAATAATAACAACAATAACTCGGGTTTCACACCATGACTGGAACAATGCTGAGCTTAATCAGGGAAAAACAGTATGGCTGGATAAAAATACCACATCCTGAGAGTACCCCAACTCTTGCAACCTCACTTCTCTCCTTCTGAACATCCTGGGCCTGGGTCCCAGATTTGGAAGGTGGCATCCCAGGAGGGCCACTGGTTGTGGGTACGCTCTGTGGGCTGAGGCTCCTGGGCTGGGTACATGTGCCATGCTTCATCCTGGAAGCTTGCTGAACTCAGACGACTTCCCACACAAGGAGATCCTGTCCCTGGATTGAACCACACAGGTAATTTGTGACTCAAGGACCTTAAAAACATTGTCTCTACTCTCGTTAGGGAAAAATTGAAAGAATCAAAAAGTTGACTCCACTTTCCTCTTTCTCTAGATCAGTGTGGGCACACGTGTAAGTCTCTCTGGATCTCCTCTTCCCAGTCAAGATTTCTTCTGGTCCCTTTGCTTCCCTGCCTTGTTCTGGGTGCTTTTTTAAAAATATTTTATTTATTTGAGAGAGAGAAAGAGAGAATGGGCGCACCAGGGCCTCTAGTCACTACAAACGAACTCCAGAGTCCCACTTGTACATCTGGCTTATATGGGTTCTGGGGAATTGAACTGGTGTCCTTATGCTTCACAGGCAAACACCTTAACTACGAAGCCCTTTCCCCAGCCTCTGGGTGCTTTCTTGCTTTGCTGCATGTGTGATCTCTCCTTTACTATGTCTTAGTCCCCTCTGCCCTACGTGAGGGCATCTTGTGCCCTGAGCGCTCCTGCATTACTTTCTGCCTGTGTAAGCTTCTTCTCCCGGGGCATCTTCCCTGAGATTTCTCTGTGCAATGCAGATTTTCTCCTTCCCCTTTCCACCTAAGCTAAGGGGAGAATTTCCTTTGGTTTGGGCTTCCCTCCTATCCCTTCCCTCTAGATCCTAACTCTCTCTAAAATAAACCTTATAATTCATTTAAAAAAAAAAAGTTGACTTCCTATGAGCATGACAAGGCCTCACAGTGAACAGCGTTTTCAGAAATAAACACACAGAGGACTCTCAAGAAACTAGTGATGGGGAAAATGCATTTTGAGAATGCATTTTAGTTGAATCAAGATACTAGGAAAAGCCGGGCATGGTGGCGCACACCTTTAATCCCAGCACTCGGGAGTCAGAGGTAGGAGGATTGCCGTGAGTTCGAGGCCACCCTGAGACTACATAGTTAATTCCAGGTCAGCCTGGGCTAGAGTGAGAGCCTACCTCGAAAAACCAAAAAAAAAAAAAAAAAAAAAAAAAAAAGATACTAGGAAAAGCAAACATTACCAGTGTGTTTCTCCCATCAGCAACTGGGGAACATGACAGATTCCATTGAGTTTAAGGTCAGCCTGGGTGGGATACATGACAGACCCTCAAAAATGAGGCAGAAACCCCCTGCTTGGCAATTATGTAGGTAAGAAATTTAGAAACTGTATAGCTGGCTTGGAGACTGAGACACTACATGGATGAGGGCTCTGGGAATTAGGCCAGGAACTTCATAGACAAAAGAAGGAAAAAAAAAAAAAAGAAAGAAACCTTTTATCTTTGGCTTTTTTAACCATCTCATACAAACCAACTACTGCCCCGGCCAGAGGGGAATCGAACAAAGAAGCGAGGTGAAAATCAACCTGAATAAAAGTAGGCAAACAAACACAAGAAGGAGACATTTGTCACGGCCTCGAGAGTTTATTCTTACACATAGGTTTATATAGGGTTGTAGGGGGAAGGGGACATGGCCAGGGCAAGGAGTTGTGGGGGAAGGGGACATAGTTAGGGCAAAGATCACAGAGTTACTGGTTAAACCTTTGTTTCTTTATCAGCTACCGGCAGGATGGAGGAATGTTTGGTCAGGCGTACGATCCCATTGTTTCTGGTAGTTGAATATTAGGTGAGGAAGTAGAAACTTAACTTGCTATATTGCAGTCTTTGTTTCTGGTAGTTGAGTATTAGGTGAGGAAGTAGAAACGTAACTTGCTATATGGCAGTCTCTGTCAACATGGCCGAGGTTTGGTTCATGGCTCCCAACAAACCACTTACAGTACAGCTACGTACATACTCGAAAAAGTTACTGGATTGCTGGGAATACGATTTTACTGTTGTTGTTTTTGGTTTTTTGTTGTTTTAACAAGGTTTTTTCTCTCCTTTGAGATTACAATGAACACGGCCACACCACAAGTAAAGTCAGCAGTAGGACAAAGAACGCTCTGAAGGCTGGTCTGGTCATCCATTTTCATTAAAAATAGCTGACCCCTAACAACTTGTACAATACAAATACAAGATGTAAATACAAATACAAACATATTTTCCTTTTAAAGTACTTTTAAGAAAAAAAAAAACAGGGCCTCGGAAGTGTTGGTTTCCTCCTCCCCTGTGGCAAATTCCCATTGTGGCTTCGGTGGGGTGGTGAAGAGCGTGTGTCGTCTGCGGGTGGCACTGCCCGCGGTTGGCAAGCATGCCTGCCTCTCTACTTGAAAGTGACCACATTTAGATTCTGAGGAGGGAAGTGGAGGGTGAATAGGTCACGGTGGCCTTTTCTCAATAACTTTTCCTTCTTTTTTTTTTTTTTACTTTACTTTTATTTATTTATTTGAGAGAGATAGAGGCAGACAGGGGGAGAGAGAGAATGGGCATGCCCGGGCCTCCAGCCACTGCAAATGAACTCCAGACACGTGTGCCCCCCGTGTACATCTGGCTTATGTGGGTCCTGGGGAATCGAACCAAGGTCCTTTGGCTTTGCAGGCAAACACCTTAACCGCTAAGCCATCCCTCCAGCCCTAACTTTTGCTTTTTTGCTGTCTAGTCATCCTCATCGGTCTTCTGCTTCTTGGCATCAACATCATCATCCTCATCACCTTCAGCTGTCCACTTGCCCGTAGCTGCCTCCACCTCCTCATCCTCATCTCCATCCTCTTCCTCACCATCACCTTCTTCCTCCTCCTCCTCCTCTCCACCTTCTTCTTCATCTACTTCATTGTGAGCCTCCTGTTCCCATTTTTCTCATTAGCATTCCCATTGGCAGCAGCTTCTCTTCCATCCTCTGCCTCCTCCACGAATTCCTTCCTTTCCTTCCCATCTTTGGTGGTGATCGCAGAGCTGGTGTCCACAGCTGCATCTGATGTGGTGGGACAAGCTGGTGAGTCGATGCAGTGGGCAAAAGACAAATCAAGAGTTGGAAGTCTCTGGCAAAAATTCTGCTGGAGAGATGGCTCAGTGGTTAAGGCACTTGCCTGCAAAGCCAAAGGACCAAGGTTTGATTCCCCAGGAATCACATAAACCATATGCATAAAAACAGTACATGTGTCTGGAGTTCTTTTGCAGTGGTTGGAGGCCCTGGCATGCCCATTCTCTCTCTCTCTCTCTTTCTCCTTCTCTCTCCTTCTGTCCAACTCTGTCTCTCTCAAATAAATAAATAAAAATTAAAAAGTATTTTAAAAGAAAATGCTGCTCTCGGCATCGCCTGTGAAGGGAGAAAGCGGGCCCGCGCAGACGCGGGTGGCCAGCTATGGCCGAGGGAAGGGGAGAGCGTCGACCAGACCCCAAGGAGCTCACGGGAGGCAGCGGCCAAGGCGCCGCGCACTATGCCAAGCGCATGCTGTGCGCCCTGCACCAGTCCCCTGCCTTGTTATTGCACCACTACCCAGCAAGGACGTACCAGCCAAACATTTCCATTGGCTACTAGATTAGAACTGCCCCATGGGGAGGCAAAGGAGAAACCCAGAGGATTCTACCTCAGATGGTGAAAAACGGCAAGAAGAAAAAGAACCCTCTCTTTTCAGATGGCGATGACCCAAAGGCAACATAGTGCTGAGAAGAAGGGACAAAGCAGAGTCCAGGACTGAAACATCTCTATCACACCCTCCAAGGCTCTGGGTCCATTGCAGAAGAGGTGGCAGAATGTCAAAAGGCCACAGATGATGGGACACTTAAACTTCTAGCCTCTGGGTGCACAGCACCCATCTCCCTCCTCTATAACAGGTGTCTGCCAGCTACTGCCCTGAAGCCAGCTCAGTACAGGAGTAGTACGAGAGAAGTCTCTGTTTCATTCAGGACCAAGTAGGAACAGCACGCTACACTGGTACTGTTGATCTCACCACTCTGCCACCTTTAGCCACCATGAAACTGCCTCCTCCTCATCTGCCCTGAAGAGAGGCCCATCAACTGCATTATCCAGCCTCTCCCATAAAATCTTATCACCCTTATGGTCAGCATGAAAGAATTAACCAGCATTTCTTCTAAGTAACAAAAGGCTGAAATGTTAGGTCAGGACAAAATGGAGATAGATTAGGAGGGTAACAGAGACATAAGTGGATAATCCACATTTCTCAAGGAGCTGCCCGGCCATTATCCATCCCTTCCTTGCCTATCAGTGCCCCAGGTCTAAGTTTCCTGCCCCCTTATCTTTCACCTGGTCACTTCTGGTCTCACACCCTATGGCTAAGGTAAAGAACAAAGGAGTTCCTTCTTCCTCACCTTCCCCTAACTGAAGAGCCCTCCCTATATAGCTCACTATCTGTAATCTCAAAGCTGACTCAGTCCTGGCAGCTCATGTATTTTCCCCGCCTGAATAAAATCTTCCATCTTTGCCTCAAAAAAAAAAAAAGAAAGAAAGAAAAGAAAAGAAAAAGAAAAAGGAAATGCTGCCGGAGTCCGGAGTCCGCGGCCAGGAGAGGGAGGGGGCAGGCAAGCAGAGAGACTGCATAGTGAATTCCAGGAAAGCCTGAACTAGAGTGAGACCCTACCTAGAAAAAAAAAAAAAAAGGTGCTTTTAACCAGGCATGATAGTGCATGCCTTTAATCCCAGTATTCAGGAGGCTGAGGTAGGAGGATCTTTGTGAGTTCAAAGCCACCCTGAGGCTACATAGTGAATTACAGGCCAGCCTGGGATAGAGAGAGACCCTACCTTAAGAAAAAAAGTGCTTTTTCATTTTTCTGCTCGCCACAGACACCACCACTCTCTAATCAGACTGGAGGCCCGCTCCATGGGAGAGAATCCATCCCTGATACTGAAAACCTATGATGGGAAGGTCATGAGCCCCAGGGGTATAAAGTCTGCTGGTTTCTGCCTAAAGGCATATATTATGTTCACCAAATTGCCCAGTAAGTACTTCTCTTAACGTTCATATATTAATGCTACTCTCACTTTTGGTTAGAGAAGTTTCTCTTTTCAGATGGCAGTCACCTCTGTGATGACTCAAAAGGCACCATGGTGCTGAGGAGTGACAGAGGAGTGCTCAGCACTGAAACATCTCTATCATAACTTCCAAGGCTCAGGGTCTCTTGCGGAAGACGTGGCAGAAAGAATGTAAGAGAGAAAGGGTAAGACTGCTTATAATGCACTCTTCCAGACACAAAATGGCCTGTATATCCATGACCTTACAGTGCCTGACACTCCCTACACAAGACCATTATAATAGGAAGAAAAGATGATGACATCAAAATAAAAGAGAGACTGAGAGAGGGAGGGGGTATAATGGAGGGAGGATCTGTGAACAGGGAAGTGGAGGAGGAGAGGGAAGTATCATGGTTTATTGTCTATAATTATGGAAGCTGTCAATAAAAAAGTTTAATAATAAAAGTTTGAAAGACAAGCTGCTTGGAAAAGCTGTCTTTGCATTGTTTTCTCAAGGTATTCTTTCTCATCAACTTGGGCTGGCATTCACAGGTAACTGACCAGTAACTGCACACTTCGCAAAGGCCTGCCCCCGTCAGCTTCAACAGTCAGGTCAAAAGAGCCTCACCAGATAATCTCCTACCGTCATCGTAAGTGCCAAGGTTACTGATATTGGTATGCAGAGTGCCCTATGAATGTGGGTTTCTCTTGGTGACAGAATCCTCGCAGTGAGACACAGCATGTGTGGGATTGGGGTGAGCATGACTAGGCTCGGGGTTGCCCCCTGGACTGCAGTCCCCCACTGCTGCTAGCTGGCAGGCCTTCCCCAGCTCACAGGAAGAGGGATTGCTGCAATACTTTCCCTTAGAAATCAAATCCCTTATTCTTGTTTGTTTGTTCTTGTTTTTCGAGGTAGGGTCTCACTCTGGCCCAGACTAACCTGGAATTCACTATGGAGTCTCAGGGTGGCCTCAAACTCACAGTGATCCTCCTACTTCTGCCTCTCAAGTGCTGGAATGAAAGGCGTGTGCCACCATGCCCAGCCCTCTTTTTTTTTTTTTTTTTTGAGGTAGAGTCTCATTCTAGGCCAGGCTGACCTAACACTTAAGTGGAGGTTTCTAGTCCTTGCATGGTCCAGGTATGGAACTCATGGGTTTTCTTATGAAAGATGTCTCAGAGGTGGCCTGGGCTGTCTGTTTCTGATCTTGAAAGACTGTCACTGTGGGCGGGGTGTGCGGGTGGGGGTTCCAGCTTAGACTGTAAGAGAGTGTGGGTGGTAAACCTTACCATCTTCCTCCAAGCTTGGTCACCATGAGAAGACCTGCAAAGCCAGGACTATGCAAGTGAGAGGGGCACATTGCCACTCTACTGATGGGGTGGGCAGGCAAGGTTCAGCCAAAATATGGGGGGTGCTGTGTGGTCCTGAAGACAGAGTGGACATCAGGTGTGTATACTTCCTGAGTCGACCATCAGTCCCCAGACTCTCCTGCCTTGGAGTCAGGGTCCGCCCTCCTCCATGTCACCTCCTGAGCAGGGCTGTCACCCAAAGCTGTCCTCAGGAGCCTTTCATTTACCTGCTCCTGGAGACTGTGGTGACCCGATGCCAATGATGCACCTGAAATATCACCTTTCAAAACTGGAATCCAGGCCCAGGATATTTTGAAGGAGAGAAGTGAGGTTGCAGGGCTGGGGTCCCAATGGAGGAGGGAGGAGCAGCTGGAAAGAATGTCTGCACTTCCTGGATTCCCCACAGCTGCCGCTCTCCGCTGCCATCTCTAGATCTGATGATCCCTACCCGCCTTGACCCCACGTGGCACAGCACCTACTGCAGCAAGAGCGGCTTTCAGTTTCGTTTCCTGGAAATGGCTGGTTTGTAGGATGTGGCTAGCCTAGTTCCACATTGCCCCACGGAGGGGCGGAACTCTGCCTCTCTGGCCTGAATCCAATTTCCTGGCTGCTTAATCTACCCAAGGACCATGGCAACCAGCCCAGCGTCAAGGTCTTCACCTTGCTGCTGCCCCGTGTACTCAGGTAACCGCACCCAGTCCTGAGCAATGTCCGCCTCCAGACCCCGACCTGTGCACCAGGTCCCCTGAACAGACACTCACACCCCGGAGCCCCAGTCCCTCAGATGGTGGCAGCAACTTTTCTTTTTTAATTTTTTTTATGATTTTATTTATTTGAGAGAGAGAGAGAAGCAGATATATAGAGAGAGTATGGGCTTGTCAAGGCCTCCAGCTATGGCAAATGAACTCCAGACACGTGTGCATCTGGCTTTACATGGGTGCTGGGGAATTGAACCTGAGTCCTCTGGCTTTGCAGGCAAGCACCTTAATTGCTAAACCATCTCTCCAGCCCTTTTGTTTTTTTTTTTTTGTTGGATGCAGTGTTCCACTCCAGCCCAGGCTTGCCTGTTAAGTCACAGTGATCCTCCTACTTGAGGCTCCCAAGTTTTGAGATTATAGGTGCAAGCCACCACACCCGACTTGCAGGTGCTGCACTTGCCAGGCCAGGGTGTGGTGTGGGTGCCCACAGGTCAGGGGGACCTGGGGACCTGGGCTCACAGGAGCACTTGCTGCTCACCAGCAGCACGGACACTCCTGGGGATGTTTCCGAAGGCTTCCTGAACCGGAATGACCCAGCTGAAGAGAACAGTCACTGGATTGTGAACTTGATCTTCATGCTCCATTTGATCTGTGACACCCTGAAGGCTCCCCCGCTTCAGCGGGCCTGTGATAAATACTTCCTCCCTTTGTACCCTGAAGCCCTCAGGGACACAGGGAAAGCTGCTCAGGACATGATGTTCCAGCTCCTGGCCACCGAGGAACCCAGCCTGAGGATGCTAAGCTATGCCCCAGGTACCCTGGACACAGACATTCAACAACTGGCCCAAGCGACCTCCATAGACCCAGGGCTAAGGAGCAGACAGCAGCTGAAGTCAAAGGGCCAGTGTTTGGATTGTGGGATGTCAGCCTCGAAACTGCTCAGCTGCAAGCAGACACATTCCAGCCTGGAGCCCATGCGGACTTCTTTGACAATTAAGCGCAGGTCCTTGGCATCCAGGCCTTTTGCCCTTACTTTTGTGCATACCCCAGAAGGCCTGTGACTACACGTGTTCCTCCCTACCCTGCCTGACACAGACAGACCCTCGGACACAGCCAGCCAGAGTGGCTACCAGTCTGCAGAGGTCCGGTAGAGAGAGGGTGGTGTTGGAATTCTTGACCCCAAGGAATGGAATTTTAGGGCTGGGCAGAGCAGGAAAAGAAGCTGAGATGATGAAGAGAGCAGGCTGAGTCTCCTTCTTATGCTGGGTCAGTGCGGCGGGGAGGGCATAGGACACAGGAGGACCTGTGTTAAGTGGCAGGTGGCCTTGGCCTTGCCTGGGGTAACAGGATCTTCTGTTGCCCTGTCTTCCTCCTGACGCCTTCTCCCTCCATGACTCACTTCCACTCCCTCAGCTGTTAGTCCAAGGACATGGATAAGGTAGATAGAAATCAAATTGCCCTCATTAATAGTGCCTGCTTCTTCCTCTTCCAGAGGAACCAGAAGTAACTCCTGGTTACCAGGCTTGAGGGTGTTTCTGAGACAGTTCACTGCTGCCATAATTTCAGGAAAGTTTCACAAATATGTCTACCTTCTCTCACACGAGGCTCACTAAGTGGCAAGCCCAAGTCTAAAGTTGTCCAAGAAGGACATGGCAAGACACCTCTTCATGCTTTTTGTCCAAAGTGACCCACCTTATTTAATCATCCTTCAGTACCCAACACACATCCTGCCCCCACCGTGGTTCCTTGGATTTCTGCTCCTTGCCTGCACTGCAAAGCTGTGAATAGATCCCAGCTCCTGGGGTGGGACCCCTCGGCCACTGTCCATGTGGTCCATAAACCACATTGTATAGAGGTTTTGGCTGTTAGTTTGTGTTTTGTTTTTTGTTTTTCAAGGTAGAGTCTCACACTAGCCCACCCTGACCTGGAACTCACTCAGTATTCCCAGCCTCAATCTCATAGTGATCCTTTCACCTCTGCTGGGATTTAAGGTCTACATCACCACACTGGGTATACAGAGTATAGTGTGCCTTTAAGGGAGATGGGCAAGTCAACCCCAATGCCGAGGTGTGGTGATGCATACCTGCAATCCCAGCATTCAGGAGGCTGAGGCTGGTGGAATATCATGAGTGGGGGTCAGCCTGGTTTACATAGTGAGTTCAGACCAGCCTGAGTTACAGAGTGAAACTCTACCTCAAAATCAGAAAAGAAAAGAAGCATGGAGTTTCTTCTGGTTCATGGACATGACCTAAAAGCTTCACAGCAGGGGTCTGTAACCATCTCCTAGCCCATATTTGTCAGTTCCCAGCCAGCCAATCCCAGTACTCAAGTCTGCATCTGTTTGTCAAAAGAAACTTTCCTGAATTTGTGGAGGCGTGCTTCATGCATGTCTATATCTTCATATGTGGTCTACTTTGGAGAATGTTCCATGAGCAGCTGAAAAGAATGTGTATTCTGTGGAATTAGGGTGGAATATTCTGGAAAGGTCTGTTAAGTCCAATTCATCTATGGTGGTGTTTAGCTCCATTAATTCTCTGTTAATTTTTTTTGCTTAATCTATTTTTTTAGCACAAGTACTTTAATTGTCTAAAGAGATTTTCCTTTAAGAGTTTATCTACATTTCAAAGCTCACTTTTATGAAGTATCCCATCCATGACCCTTTTAAGGAGTAGCAAGCGACTGAAACGAACTTCTTTCTTCCAACATAGCCAGCCAGGTAGGTATATGGCTCCCTGGGCTCATAAGTCAATGGACTGCTGTTCTTTTGAGTTAGGGCAGTGGCATAATATATTGAATTCTTGGGCTGGAGAAGATGGCTTAGTGGTTAAGGTATTTGTCTGCAAAGCCAAAGGACCCCAGTTCAATTCCCCAGGACCCAGGTAAGCCAGATGCACAAGGAAGCACATGCGTCTGGAGTTTGTTTGCGGTGGCTGGAGGCCCTGGTGCACCCATTCTCTTCCTCTCTAGTATGGGTGTATATATTGAATTCCTGAGAGCCTCCATAAAGACATCTGCTAACTCCTTGAGGCCTAGTTTCCAGGGAACAATTCTACTTTATTGGCACCTGTGAGAAATGATGCCAGGGTGTCTTCAGCCACCTGCTTGAGGAGACTCCTTCTGTGCCATATTACTTGGCCCCAGTGCATCTGACTGTGGCTTCGTGAGGCGCATGTTTCGGGCATCAGACTGCAGCACCCTAAGCATGGCACCCAGCAGACCAGGGAAAGAGATGACCCAGGCAAGATCTCCACTGTGAAAGGAGGCAGGGGCCAGGGCAGGACTCCTTGATCCTGGGGAGATCCAGTGTGTGGTGGTGAAGGTCACTTTGTGCCCTGATTATAAGTTGTTCTGAGTGAAAGGGGATATGTTAAAGAATATTCTTTTTTTTTTCATTATTTTTTTTTATTTGAGAGTGACAGAGAGAGAAGCGGGGAAGAGAATGAGCGCTCCAGGGCTTCCACCACTGCAAATGAACTCCAGACAGGTGTGCCCCCCTTGTGCATCTGACTAACGTGGATCCTGGGGAATCGAGCCTTGAACTGGGGTCCTTAGGCTTCACAGGCAAGCGACTTAACCACTAAGCCGTCTCTCCAGCCCAAGAATATTCTTTTCAAAGCCAGGCGGAAAGAGCCAAGGGAAGGGTAGGACTCCTTACAATGTGCTCCTCCAGGCACAAAATGGCCTGGATATCCATGACCTCACAGTGCCTGACAATACCTACACAAGACCATCATAATAGGAGGAAAAGATCATGACATCAAAATAAAAGACATTGATTGAGAAGGGGAGGGGATATGATTGGAGAGTGGAGTTTCAAAAGGGAAAGAGGGGGAGGGAGGGCATTACCGTGGGATGTTGTTTACAATTATGGAAGTTGTCAATAAAAAATTATATTAAAAATATTTTGGCCGTCGCCCCCGCGGAGCAAAGCCGAGCTAATCTGCCTGGAGAGCGCGGCTGCCAGACGGGTCGGGTCTATGGTGGCTCCGAGGGCCCCTTTGCCGGCTGGTGCTCGTTTTTCAGGGCAAGCTGTGTCCCATGGCCGGAAACTTTTGGCAGAGCTCCCACTATTTGCAGTGGATTTTGGATAAACAAGATCTGTTAAAAGAGCGCCAAAAGGACTTAAAGTTTCTCTCAGAAGAAGAGTATTGGAAATTGCAAATATTTTTTACAAACATTATCCAGGCATTGGGTGAACACCTTAAATTAAGACAACAAGTTATTGCTACAGCTACTGTCTATTTCAAGAGATTCTATGCCAGGTATTCCCTGAAAGGTATAGATCCTGTATTAATGGCTCCTACATGTGTGTTTTTGGCATCCAAAGTAGAGGAATTTGGAGTAGTCTCAAATACAAGATTAATCACTGCTGCTACTTCTGTATTAAAAACTAGATTTTCATATGCCTTCCCAAAGGAATTTCCTTATAGAATGAATCATATACTAGAATGTGAATTCTACCTTTTAGAACTAATGGATTGTTGCTTGATAGTGTATCATCCTTATAGACCTTTGCTCCAGTATGTGCAGGACATGGGCCAAGAAGACATGTTGCTTCCCCTTGCATGGAGGATAGTGAGTGATGCCTACACGACGGATCTCTGCCTACTATATCCTCCTTTCATGATAGCTTTAGCTTGCCTGCATGTGGCTTGTGTTATACAGCAGAAGGATGCCAGACAGTGGTTTGCCGAGCTTTCTGTGGATATGGAGAAGATTTTGGAAATAATCAGGGTTATATTAAAACTATATGAGCTGTGGAAGAATTTTGATGAGAGAAAAGAGATGGCAACTATTCTTAGTAAAATGCCAAAACCAAAACCACCTCCAAACAGTGAAGGAGAGCAGGGTCCAAATGGAAATCAGAACTCTAGCTACAGCCAATCTTAAAACATTGTGAAGAATTCCATAGTGGAGCACTTGGAAATAAGCCCTGGACAGATTTCAGTAATGTCTGCAGTGGAACACACATGAAAGTGAATAGCTTGTTTCCATCAAGCATATTGGGAAATGATTGCATTAAGACAGGAAACATGAAACATAATTTGTTTATAAATTTGCTTTCTCTTTGGACATTAAGGGACCATAAAAATGCACAAAAAGTCATCATATGATTGTGCCTCCCCCTGATGTAAATTAAACTTTAAAAGTGTATTTAAGGAATTACTCTTACAAAATTCTGGATTTTTAAAAAAGTGTTATCTTATTCAATAATTTTGGTATATCATCACAGAAGATACTAGCCCAGCCTACCAGAAAAGTGCAATATGTATAGCATACTTGACATTTTAAAGGTTGTAATAACTCAGTAATCATGTTAAAAGGCTGGGAAACCTTTTTTAAAACTTCATCCATGAACTAGGGTGTGGTGGGTCACATCTATAATTCTAGCACTTGAGAGGCTGAGGTAGGAGGATCACTGAGTTCAAGACCAGCCTCTGCATGGGGTGGAGTGAGAACCTACCTCAATAAATAAGTGAATGAATAAAGCCCAAAAGGTAAATTATTTGCAGTTAATTTACATGTAATTGGTATTTGAGATTTTTATTTGACTAAATAATGTTGAAGTTCAATAAAAATTTAATGTTTTTAATCTGTAAGAAAGTTTCATGAGACATCTACACCCTAATTTAATTTTGTGTCCTAGTGTGAACTTAAAATACACAAGTGTCTTGAGCAGGAATACAATCAGTTTTGAGGCCAGGTTGATGCTGGCCATCCTAACTCCGTGAGTGTAGAGTGAGTGAATGTGTATCACAGGATGCGCTGCCTGTGGACCTTCCTTTATTGTTCTTCACGCTGAAGGACAGTGAGAAATACAATTGGAGTTGTGGGGTATTAATGTATAGTTTAAGGATTCAGGGTTTTTTTTTATTTTTTTTCAGGTTTTTTTTTATACATCATGAAAAATGAATTACTTAGTGTTGGCTTCCTAGTTAAAGTTGCAGTAATAAAATTTTCCAGCTTTATGACTAGTGTCTTGAAATCATACTTTTGAATTTGACTTTTTTGTCTTTCTTTGGTTTTTTTTTTTTTTTTTTTTTTTTTTTTTTGGTTTTTCAAGGTAGGGTCTCACTCTGGTTCAGGCTGACCTGGAATTAACTCTGTCATCTCAGGGTGGCCTTGAACTCATGGCGATCCTCCTACCTCTGCCTCCCGAGTGCTGGGATTAAAGGCGTGCGCCACCACGCCCGGCTTTTTTTGTCTTTCTTTAGATAAGTGTTAAGTTAAAGCATCCTATATTTTGTGAAGAGGTAACCTCATAAGTTTTATTAACAAACGTTAAAGGAAGTCTTACTTCCTTATGAAGAATATCATATGAGCTAGAAAAGAGACATTGTATGGAATCAGTACCAGTCCACTGTGTCTCCTAAGGTTATGAGGGCAAGAAAGAAAGCACTCTCCTCATATCAAAGGAATTAGTCCTGAGTTTTGTTTGGATGTGCAGAATGATTATCACAATCATTAGCTATAATTTTTATTTTTAGGTTTTTACGTAAAGTTCAATGCATTGTGCCTCAGTTTTGTTTGCAACCTCTTATTATGGAAAATTTAAATTATATGAGTAGATAAAGCAGTGTAATGACCCTCCAGCAACAGTTATCCATTCCATAGCTACTTTTATTTTACTTGAACTCCCACACCACTTTCTACAACTTGCATATTCCTTTGAAGCAAATCCCAGGCATACCATTTCATCCATGAATATTTCAGTATGTACTCTAAAAGATAATGGCTCCTTTAAAAAATTACAAAAGTATTATGCTTAAAAGTTAACAAAATAATTTCTTAATTATCAAATAGTTCAGATTTTTTCAGTTCCCTGATAATGTTAAAACTTAATTCTAGTAAAATTTAAGTATGGACAACATGTTGCAATTCATTGATAAACCTTTGTATTTTTAAATTCAAGGATTCTTCTTCATCTCATTTTCAAAATTCCCTTTTCATTTGCTTGTCCACTGGGAGTTTGCCACAACCTGAGTTTTGCTGGTGGCATCCCTGGCATGTCATTGAGCATGTTCCTTTCTCCTTCATGTTTCTGTAAGTTGGTAATTTATCATCAAGGCTGATCATATTCTGTCTTTCTTAGGAGTACTCTACTATATAAGGTTGTAGTCTTTCCTACTAGAGGCATATAGTGGCTGTTAGTCTCTTCCTGTGATTTGTCAACCATTGGTGATAAATACTGTTTTTAGATGTCAGTTACTATTGAAGGCTACACTGTCCAGTATCATGGCCACTAGCCACTTGTTGGGTATTGAACACTTAGGATGTGGCTCACCTAAATAGAGATGTGCTGTAAATGTGAAAATACACATTGGATTTCAAGTATTTAACATAGAACAAGAAATGTTAAAAACTCAATTTGTTTATAATGATTACATGTTTTAAATGACAATATTTTGGGATCCATAGAATTTAATAAAACATTATTCAAAATAAAAAAATAAAAATATTTGAATTTATTATTTATTAATTTGAGAGAGGGGAGATAAAGAGAGAAATGCCAGGATGCCAGGGATGCTAGGACCTCTAGCAAATGAATTCCAGAAGCATGCACCACTATGTACCTCTGGCTTATGTGAGTTCTGTGAATTGAACCTTCATCCTTAGGCTTCAAAGTCAAGCACCTTAATTGCTAAGCCATCTCTCCAGCCCTGAAGATGCTTCTTGTCTTTCTAGGCAGCTAAAGGAATATAGACTGTTCAGGATACTCATGTGGTCCTCCATGAAAAACCACTCAGTGTTCACTGTAAAATAACCTTGTCTTCTGATTCTCACATTTTGTTGCAATACAACTGTTTTACAACTCTGTCATCTTAGGGTGGCCTCAAACTCATGGTGATCCTCCTACTTCTGCCTCCTGAGTGCGGAAATTAAAGGTGTGTACCATCATGCCCAGCTTGAAACAAAGTTTCTTAAAAAAGAAATAGGGCTGGAGAGATTGCTCAATAGTTGAAGGGGCTTACTTGGAAAGCCTGACAACTGGGTTTGAATCCACAGTACCCATGCAAAGCCAGATGCATAAAGTGACACATGCATCTGGAGTTCATTTGTAGTGCACCTATTCTCATCCTCTCTCAAATAAATAAATAAACATTTTTTTAAAAAAATAGAACTAGAAAAGAGAATAGCCATGAGCAGAGACTGGGAAAGAGAGGGAAGAGAGGGTGTGTTAGTCAGTTTTCCATTTCTGTGATAAAATTCCTGAGGCAGCCAATTTATCCAGAGGAAGTTTACTTTGGCTCATGGTTTCAGAGGTTCCAATCCATGTTCCTTTGGCTCTATTGCCTTCTGTCAGTTGAGAAGCAGCATATCAGTGGTGGAAAAACAATTTAACTGATGTGGGTGGGAAGCAAGGAGAGAACAAAGAAATGCCCAGGGCCCAATATCTCCCTGTAGGACATACACCCACTAATCTGCACTCCTTCCACTCTTCTTTGCATCCTTCACATTACACCACCTCACTACAACATCAGTAATTGGGACAAAGCCTTCAATGTGGCCTTTAAGAGAGATTTCAAGATCCAAACTATATATTACAGGGAAGAGTGGGAAGTTGGTAAGCAATAAGTCCTTTATAGCTAATTAAAATGGATTTTGTCAAGGCTGGAGAGATAGTTTAGTGGTTAAGGTGCTTGCCTGTGAAGCCTAAGGACCCAGGTTTGATTTCCCAGTATCCATGTAAGCCAGATGCACAAGGTAGCTGTGGTAGTTTACATAGATGGCCCCCAATATATTCAGTGTTTTATTAGTTTGTAGTTTGCATCTGAAGCCACTTGACTAGAGGCAGTGTCACTGGGTAGATCTTAGGGTCCAGCCCTAAGGTGTGGTGGTGGGTTTGAAATTCCAGTCTAAAGATATACAAAGTGCCTACTTCCACCTGGAGTTCCTGAAGTGTGCTGTGTGGCTTTTGCCCTTGGGGGCTTGTAGCTTTTCTCTCTCTCTCTCTCTCTCTCTCTCTCCCTGGTCCTGTAAGAGCAGGCCAACTTCTTCTACCATTATGAAACTTCCCCTGTAAGCTTCCATAAATATCCCTTTCTCCATTACTGTGCTGGTTTGGAAATTTATCTCAGCAAACTGGAAGCTGTTTATTACAGAAATTGGTACCAGGAGTGGGGTGAGATGAATCTGACCAAGTGGATTTTGGTCTTTTGGAACTTTTGTTTTGGAGGATTGGACATGGACTTGGTACTCACAACTGAAGATGCTTTCTGAAGTGATAAGACAAGTTTTATGGACTATTCTGATGAGAGTTTGAAAATGCTAACTACACAGAGGATTGAACTTAAAGGCTTGGCTTATAAGCTCCCTAAGGGTAAGGAAAGACTACAAAAGACTTTGTTGGAACTGGACTACTGACATAAGGGCTGGCTGCATTCTGTTGCGCAGGCCCATAGAGTTTGATCAAAGTTAAATTTGTAATGCATTGATGTGCTTGGCTAAAGATAATTGGACTGAGAGATTTAAGATTTTTAAGTTAAAAAAACCTCAAGCAAGTTAAAATTACTGACATTGAGACTAGCTTTAGGTTATTGAACTGCTATTATCAACATATTAACAATCTTATAAAAGATGACACAACTGCTTTACATTAAAACAATAAGAGTATTCCTGAAAAATACTGTAATAAAAATACAAACTCTTTTGGGAAAGAGTTAATGGAGGGGGAAAAAAAGCCTTACTTTTCAAGGTTATGATTTATTTAGTCCCTGAATTTAAAATATGGCTGTGTCTTACACACCTGCTAATAGTTTTGAAAACATGAAAATTGTGTAGAGTGGTCATAAATTACACACAGTTCCAGGAGCCACTGCTGAAATGTGGCATGAGACAGGGCGTGGTAACCCTGATAGGCTGAAAGAGCCTTTAAAAGATAGACTGTGATTTACATGGAGACCCAAAGATGTTTTAGATATACCAAAACTGTGCAAGGGCTACCATGAAGTAAGTACACTGTTGGCCTAACATGGAAATGTTCCCTGGCTACTCTGTCCAGCTGGAGAGGTGAAACTGAAAAATCTAGACTGTCAGTCTCTGGTTAAATTAAACTTGAACTACAAAAGTTTAATATTTACTTGATGGTCATTGAGTTTCCATTGTTCTAGTCTCTCTTCGTTAAGCCTTATAACAGTTAAAAATGTTTACTCTGTGCCTTTATATGTTGAAAATATATAACTTGTTTATTTTACAGAATTCACACCTAAGAGACTATCTTAAATCTCAGAGGAGACCTGGGTCTTTAAAAGTATCTTAAGAGCCGGGCATGGTGGTGCACGCCTTTAAACCCAGCACTCAGGAGGCAGAGGTAGGAGGTTTACCGAGAGTTCAAGGGCACCCTGAGACTCCATAGTGAATTCCAGGTCAGCCTGGGCTAGAGTGAGACCCTACCTCAAAAAACCAAAAAAGAAAAATCAAAAAAAAATTAAAAAAATAAAAGTATCTTAAGTTGGTCAATACTGTGGGGACCTTTAAAATTGGCCTAAATATAATTTACAATGTGTAATGGTTATAAATCTGTTGGGGGCCAGGGATGGAACGTGGTAGTTTAAATAGATGGCCCCCAATATATTCAGTGTTTTATTAGCTTGTACTTTGGCTCTCCAGGCACCTGGCTGGAGGCAGTGTCACTGAGTGGATCTTAGGGTCCATCCCTAAGGTGTGGTGGTGGGCTTGAAATTCCAATTTAAAGACATACGAAGTGCCTCGTTCCACCTGGAGTTCCTAAGTGTGCTGTGTGGCTCTTGGCTTTAGAGACTGTGGTTTCTCTGTCTCTCTACCCCTGGTCCTGTAAGAGCAGGCCAGCTTCTTCTGCCATCATGAAACTTCCCCTGGATCTGTAAGCTTCAATATATATCCCTTTCTCCATAACTGTGCCTGGTTTGGAAATTCATCTCAGTGAACCTGAAGCTGTCTAGTACAGTAGCACATGCAACTGGATTTTGTCAAGGGCTGGAGAGATTGCGCAGTGATTAAGGCACTTCCTTGCAAAGCCAAAGAATGCACGTTCGATTCCCTAGAACCCATGTAAGCCAAATGCACAAAGTGGTGCATGTGTCCAGAGTTCATTTGCAGTGGCCGAAGGCCTTGGCTCAGCCATTCTCTCTCTCTCTTTCCAACAGCCTTTTTCTCTCTGTGTCTCTCTCTCTCAAATAAATAAAAATAAAATAAGTGGTTTTCTTACAAAAACTGTAAATACACTTCTGAAACTGTGAACCTAAATAAATCTTTCCTCCTTCTCAGGTTTTTAAAAAATATTTTTTTTTGTTTTTGTAATATTTTATTTTTATTTATTTATTTATTTGAGAGAGGGAAAGAGGGAGAGAGAGAGAAGGGGCACCAGGGTTTCCAGCCACTGCAAATGAACTCCAGATGCATTTGCCACCTTGTGCATCTGGCTTACATGGGTACTGGGGAAATCAAACCAAGGTCCTTTGGCTTTGCAGGCAAGCACCTTAACTGCTAAACCATCTCTCCAACCTTAAAAATAGGTTTTAACTTAATTATAAGAGAAAGGGGGGGTTAGATACAGAGAGAATAGGCATACCAGAGCCTTTAGCCACTGCAAATGAACTCTGGAATCATGAGTCACCTTCCTTGTGTATCTGGCTTTCTATAGATACTGGGGAATTGAATCCAGATCCTTGTGCTTTGCCAGCAAGTGTCTTAACTGCTAAGCCATCTCTCTCCAGCCCCTGTCTCGGGATTTTGCCACAGTGACGAAAGCTGACTAACAAGCAAAGAGAATCATCACCTGTTATTTTTTGTCCATTTTTATTGAGGAATAATCAACATATAAAAGCACAGTTTTAGTAAGTATGAGCCTGGGTAATTATTTCTTTAAGTTCTGAGAAATGCTAATCTTCTAATTGTGGTATTCCTACTGCACTTATTGGTGGAAATTGGATACTAAGAGCAACTTCCTATCAGCCATTTGATGATGATACAATTTGTACAGCAAAAGCAGGCTTGATACATATACCCCTTGATTTATTCCTTTATAAACTAGTTTTCAAATTATGACATCATGATTGATTTAAGCAAATCTGACCTGCTTCAAGTTGCTGCAGTTGTCATACACATGGACCCATTTTTTTTTTTCCAATGCAAATCTCTTCAAATTGTTTCTTGAGTCCTTTGGCTATAACTGCCTCGTTGTCAGTTTCCTTGTTTACAGCCATGCAAACCAGCCTTACCTTTCTATCAACTGCAGCCAGAAGCCTCGGTTCAGTTCATTGGCCAGCGGAAGCTGAGAAGCAGTGTCCAAGACCCCCTCGCTGAGTGAGTGACTGTCCATTGCTCCTGAGAAGAGCACTCTAATGTACGTTTCTCCAATTCAATGAGAAATGGAACATCTTTCCCTATATTTAAGAAATTTCTGTGTTTCTTTTTCCTTCACCTTTACTTTAAAAAAAATTTTTGCACATTGATTTATTTATTATTTATGTATTTGAGAGTGACAGACACAGAGAGAAAGAGGCAGAGAGAGAGAAAGAGACAGAGAATGGGTGCACCAGGGCCTCCAGCCACTATACACAAACTCCAGGTGCGTGTGCCCCCTCTTGCATCTTGGCTAACGTGGGTCCTAGTGAATCGAGCCTCGAACCAGGATTTTTCGGGTTCACAGGCAAGCGCTTAACCACTAAGCCATCTCTCCAGCCCTCCTTCACCTTTGCTTTTATCTCCTAACCTCTCAACAATGGACAGGTGTCTAGGCCTCTGGTATAAGAATACTTGGACATTCCTATCTTGCTAAAAAGCACCCTAGATAATAGTTCCTTAGCCACTGTTTATCTTTTGCTTTCTGTTACACCCTCTTTTAAAATTTTTGTTTATTTAAAAAATTATTTGCCGGGCATGGTGGCGCACGCCTTTAATCCCAGCACTCGGGAGGCAGAGGTAGGAGGATCACCATGAGTTCGAGGCCACCCTGAGACTACAGAGTTAATTCCAGGTCAGCCTGGACCAGAGTGAGACCCTACCTCGCAAAACAAAAAAAAAAAAAAAAAAAAAAAAAATTATTTATTTGGGTGTGAGTGTGCCAGGGCCTCTCACCTCTACAAAGGAACACCAGACATTTGCATCACTTTTTATGTCCAGCTCATTGGGTGGCTTGGGAACTGAACCCTGGCCTTCAGGCTTTGAAAGTAAGAATGTGGAACTGATGAAGCGTCTTCCCAACCCCCATACCTTCTCATTTTAACCGATGAATATTACAACCTTTAAAGGAACAAGAAGGATATCAGTCAATGTGAACTGTGCCACTAACGAGGAGGATGTGTATTCACAGCACAGCACAGGAAAGGCCAAAAAGCATGTCATGCTTACGTGTACCCAAAACATTATTTCTGTTCAGTGGAGAGGACATGGGGGAGGAGGGACAAGGCAGGGCAGCGGGAGGGATGAGATCAGGTACACTGGGTATACATATGGAGGCTGTCAATTAAAAACCAAAAAAAAGGTAGCCGGGCATGATGGCACACACCTTTAATCCCAGCACTCAGGAGGCAGAGGTAGGAGGATCACCATGAGTTCAAGGCCACCCTGAGACTCCATAATGAATTCCAGGTCAGCCTGGGATAGAGTGAAACCTTACTAGAGGGGGGCGAGGGAGAAGGTTTAGCAGGCCGTGGTGATGCACATCTTTAATCTCAGCACAGAAGGATCGCTGTGAATTTGAGGCCAGCCTGGGACTACAGACTGAGTTCCAGGTCAGCCTGGGCTAGAGTGAAACCCTACCTTGAAAAAACAACAACAAAAATACTTTTAAAAAGAAGTCATGCTGGGGGTGCTAATGGATTCTCTGATGTCTGAGGGGAGCATTGCCCCTGGTGCTTGAGGACCCCATTAAAGTGGTTCCTCTTTACTCAGCAGTGAGCTCAGTCACTTCCAAAGTCCACACAGTAGTTGCTGCTATATTTACCCCCCACCAATGCTGAAACAAGAGAATCTCCTCATATTATTTCCTTGTGTCTGGATATTAAAGGGTTATTTTACAAGGAGTGATTTTAAATTTTAAACTGAAAACTACCCGGTATCATTGTGTCTCTGTGATTTTATTTCATTATGTATAGCAATTTTCCTGTATCCAAAAAAAAAAAAAAAAGTCATTTCAGGGCTGAAGAGATGGCTTAGAGTTTAAGGTCTTTGCCTGCAAAGCCAAAGAACCCAGGTTTGATTCCCCAAGACCCACATAAGCCAGATGCACAAGGTGGCACATGCATCTGGAAGCCCTGTCATGCCCATTCTCCTTCTCTCTATCTCTCTCATAAATAAATGAATTTTTTTTGTTTCGGTTTTTTTGAGGTAGGATCTCACTCTAACCCAGGCTGACCTGGAATTCACTATGGAATCTCAGGGTGGCCTCGAACTCACAATGATCCTCTTACCTCTGCCTCCTGAGTGCTGGGATTAAAAGCGTGTGCCACCACACCTGGATAATAAATGAAATATTTTTTAAAAGTCATTTTGGTATGAAAGAGAAAAAAAAAGAAAAGAAAAAGAAAAAAGAAAAGAAAGAGAAGAAAAGGAAAAAGAAGAAAAAGAAAAAGAAAAAGAAAGAAAAAAGAAAAGTAAGAAGAGAAAGGAAAAAGAAAAAAACAGTCATTTTGGAGGACTTTGAGAAACTTTTTCTTTTAGAGAGAGAATTGGCACACCAGGGCCTCAGCCACTGAAATCAAACTCCAGACACTTTCACCAAATAGTGGGCATGTGCGACTTTGTGCTTGCCTCACCTTTGCACATCTGGCTTACGTGGGATCTGGAGAGTGGAACATGGGTCCTTAGGCTTCACAAGCACGTGCCTTAACTGCTAAGCCACCTCTCCAGCCCCCAGAAATTTTTTGTTCCTATATATTCAACTACACTAGTCCTGGATATGAAGTAACCACCACACAGATAGATTTTTTTCTCTCCTTTTAGCATGAAATTCCAGGTTCTATTTTCCCAACAAGGATAGTAGTGTCCAAGAGGGTCACCATCTAACCAGGCTGCCTCAGGAAAACCCTCAGCTATCTTTCCAGGTTCCAGCAATGGAGACCACGTTAGCCACAGGACAGATCCTTTGCTTTCTCATTTTTACAGCCCTGCTTAGAGCCCACACAGTGTCCTAAAAGATCTTTCCTCCTAAGGAGAAGTTTAGCATCCTGGACCACAACGTCGAGAAAATGATTGTGCAAATAGTAAGTCTTTGTAAAGTAAAGGCCTGTGGCAATTAATCCTCCATTGATTGAAAAAAATATCTCAAGATAGCCCTTCAATTTGTCTTCCATGGACTCGTCTTTCTCGAGTGACAGCAAGTGAGGAGACTTAAGGGTCTGCTTGAGTTCCCACGCCGACACAGACAGGTCTGTGGCGATCTCTTCCAGTGATTGATCGTCCAGCCCAAAGTAAGACCTGTAGAAGGCTAGCATCTGCTGAAGTTTTACTATGTCATTGTCACTTAAGAGGCCCACCAAAGGGATGGTGGCTGATACCCCAGACTTCAGGGACTCCAGCCAGATCATCTGTTTCAGGGAATCTCTCCTACGCTCAATGGCAACCTCCGTCACATTAGGCAGGCACTGCATGAAGATGTGGCGCTTCTGGGCTGGCAGGTCCCTCAGAAGGGTGTCCTCCAGCTCTGAAAAGTCAAAGTCAGTCACGTCAAGGCTAGAAACCAAGAAAACCTGCACGGCGTCCACTTTGGCCTGCTGTAGGTTTTCCATACAGTTATCTCGGATCTTTTCCAGCACTTTGTCCCTGTTGAAGGACTTGGGTTGACTTCTTTGGGAATTGGATAAATCATTATCAATTTTTGTTCGAACAAAATAGAAGTTCTTCTTCATTCTTGCAATCGCTTTGGCCAGCTGGGCATCATGATCTGTGAAACGTGTACACGAGATGATAAGGAAAAAGTCATACTCACCAAAATTCACTTTCTTTAGATAATTCATTGGTATGAATTTAGAAGTCCCAATACCAGGCAAGTCCCAAATTTTCACATTAGGAAACTTGGGGTGTTCGTATGACTTTCTATGCATGGTTGTTTCCACTACTCCAACTTCGGCTGCATCTGGCTCTTCATGCCCGGTCCCCCGCAGGGCATTGATGAAACTGGACTTGCCTGCCCCTGACTCCCCTGTCACGGCGATGCTCAGGGGTGCGTTCTCAATTTCTTTCAGGACATTATTGATTAGAGAAACCGTCCTCTGAATGTCCCCCTTCTGTATGTGTGACTGGATCAAAGTGATGTTGTCCTCAGAAATGATTTTACTTTCCATCTTGAAAGTTTTGAAAAAGTTTTCAAAGCTGGAGGCTAAATCATGGTCCTTTGGTTGAGGTGTAGAGAAAATCTGGCCCATGACTGGACAGCAGTGGACACTAGAGGGAGGAGGGCAGAAGGAAATAAAGTCAAAGACTGGCATAGCAGGGAAGGGCTCAGCTGTGGTCACTAACGCAGAATTCTATATTCACACATCCTTAGCATTGGAAAAGTCGTCGCTGTCTGTTCATTCACGGGTGTTGCCATGACATCCAGCTTGGATGTCAAGTGTCCCTGACCCAGGACTGTTTCTATCCTTGGACTGCCCTGCCACTTTAAGAGATTTGTCATGCATTTGGGGCTGGAGACATGGCTTAGCGGTTAAGGCGCTTGCCTGCAAAGCCTAAGGACCTCAGTTCAGTTCCCCAGTATACACGTAAACCAGGTGCACAAGGGGGCACAAGCATCTGGAGTTCATGTGCAATGGCTGGAAGCCCTGGCGTGCCCATTCTGTCTCTCTCAATCTCCCTCTTTCCCTCTCTCAAATAAATAAATTGAAAATATAAATAAAAAGATTTTTCATTCATACGCTGGAGACATGGCTTAGTTGTTAAGGCACTTGCCTGCCAAATCAAAGGACCCAGGTTTGATTCCCCAGGATCCATATAAGCCAGAGGCACAAGGTGGTACCTGTGTCTGAAGTTCATTTACAGTCGCTACAGACACTATCATGCCCATTCTCTCCCCCCCCTCTCTTAAATAAATAAATTAGTCAAATAGTTTTTTTTTAAAAAAAAAAAAAAAGGGATTGTTCATTCATGTGAAGTTCTGGTTTCTCTATGCAAACATTCCTCCCCAGCCATGCATTCCTTTTTTTTCCTTTTTTGCCATGTCATTCTCTATCTTGTTTTAGTTATTTCTATTATTATGAGAAATGTTTGCACATGGTATTATGAACCATGACCACCACAGTGTACCCCACCTTGTGGTGTGATCACTCCTGACTTCGATGAGACTTACTGTATGGATGGGGTATAGCTTAGAAGTGCAATGTTTGACTAGTATGCAGCAGGCCCCAGGTTCAAGTCCAACCGCCATGGGGGAGGGGGAAGATCCGCTATAAAGCAATAGCGTGACAGCATGTGGTCGGCAAAAGAGCAAACAATGGACAAATGCAGAAGAATAGAGTCCAAGCTGGGCATGGGGGTGCACACCTTTAATGCCAGCACTTGGGAGGCAGAGGTAGGAGGATCACCATGAGTTCAAGGCCACCCTGAGAAACTACACAGTGAATTCCAGGTCAGCCTGGTCTAGAGGGAGACTCAACCTCAAAAAAAAATTTTTAATTAAAAAAAAAATAAAACAGAGTCCAAAAAAATACTTTCCCATATAAGCAAGCAATCTTAGATGGAGGAACAAAAGCAACATGAACTTTTCAATAAAAATGTAGGAATAATTTAACAGGCACATACCAGAAAGTAAACCTAGATCCAGAACTGACACTCTTCAGAAAGAGAAACTCAACTGTGGGTGGTCAAATGACACAACCTGCAAAACTATGAAACTCCAGGAGAAAATCAAGGGCTGTAAGTATAGTTTTGGCTTTTTAGAAACAATTCCAAAAACACAACCCATGAATGAAATAATTGACAAGCTGAATTTTGTTAAAATTTCAAACTTCTGGGCTGGAGAGATGGCTTAGCAGGTAAGGCGCTTGCCTGCAAAGCCAAAGGACCCAAATTGATTCCCCAGGACTCACATAAACCAGATGTACATGGTGGTGCCAGGTGTCAGGAGTTGGTTTGCTGTGGTTAGAGGCCCTGGCATGTCTATTCCCTCTATCTCTCTCGCTCTTGGTCACAAATAAATAAATAAGTTAAAAAAATTAAGTTTTAAAAACATTTAGAGCAAGCCAGATGTGGTGGCGCATGCCTTTAATCCCAGCACTTGGGAGGCAGAGGTAGGAGGATCACCGTGAGTTCAAGGACACCCTGAGACTGCATAGTGAATTCCAGGTCAGCCTGAGCTAGAGTGAAACCCTACTTCAAAACAAACAAACAAAATTTAGAACAGGGCTTGGTGGTGCACACCTTTATGCCTAGCACTTGAAAGGCAGAAGTAGGTAGATCACTGTGATGGGTTGATTCAGGTGTCCCCAATAAACTTGTGTTTTGAATGCTTAGGTCCCCAGCTGGTGGCAATTTGATAATTGAAGCCTCCTGGAGGCAGTGTATTGTTGGGGGCAGGCTGTGGGTGGTATAGCCAGTTTCCTCTTGCCAGTGTCTGGCATGCTATTCTGTTCCTGTTGTCCAGCTGATGTTGCCCAGGAGGTGATGTCCACCCTCTGCCATGAATCATCATTTTCCCCTGCCATCATGGAGCTTCCCCTCAAGTCTGTAAGCCAAAATAAAACCCTTTTTTCCTGCTCTTCATCGGGTGTTTTCTGCTGACTGCAACACCTCCCCCTTATTAGCATCTCTCATTCGAATGCTGGGTTGTCACTAGGTAGGTGGGGGAACTATTAGCTGTGAACAGGCATGACATCAGTCGTTCTGACTGCCCAGCAGGACTTTCTTCACACACACGCATGCACACACACACTCACACACACACACACACACCCCTGGAATTCTCAAACATCTGGCATGTGCAGGCCAATTGCCTGCTATAGCAACTGGGTGCAGTAAATGTGCTAAGTCACAGAAGAAGCCAGCCTGAGTGCTGAAGGGCCATGCCCGGCCAGAGCCTTCAAGACAACAGTGTCCGACTCCAAATGCAGCGGATGGCAGTTTGAGTCTGTGTGTTCCCCAGAGCATTTGGGGGAGGCCGGGACAGGAGGGCATGGGGCTCACTGCAGTAGTGTCTGGGGAGGGAAAAAGATAAAGACAGTGAGATCCAAAGGGCAGAGGCTAGAGGATGTGCAAAGGGTAATCCAAAACTGCTGAGTCCTGAGTGATTTTTGAAGGCTGAGGAGATGGCCCAGTCAGTAAAGCCTTCATCTCGCCAGCGCAAGGACCTGAACCTGGATCCCCAGCAGCCATAAAAATGCTGGGCAGTTTGGTTTCCCACCAGGAATAGATGGTGTTGCAGTCCGGTTCGCATTGCTGGTAGAAATCACCCAACCAAGAGCAGCTTCTGGGAAAAAGAGGTTTATTTGGCTTACAGGCTTGAGGGGAAGCTCCACGATGGCAGGGAAAAACGATGGCATGAGCAGAGGGTGGACATCACCCCCTGGCCAACAGAAGATGAACCACAGCAACAGGAGGGTGTGCCAAACACTGGCATGGGGAAACTGGCTATAAAGCCCATAAGCCCGCCCCCAACAATACACTCCCTCCAGGAGGCATTAATTCCCAAATATCCATCAGCTGGGAACCTAGCATTCAGAACACCTAAGTTTATGGGGGACACCTGAATCAAACCACCACAGATGGCAAGACCCTATTGCTGAAGACTCCACATACTTGGGCTGCAAGGCCACTGAAAACTCCTGCTGGAACTGAGCTGATAACCTCCTCCATGTAGAACAGCTGACAGAAAGCTGGAAGAAGCCATTCTGCATGCAGTTCAATAGGAGAGAGCAAAATCACTAGTGAAGATACTCAACAGTGGACACTGCAAGTTTTAAATTTTGCCAGCCAGGTCCAATGAGCCTGTGGGTGCAATAGTGGCACATCTGTCTTGGTGGAAACCAACTGCCTCTAATTGGACTGGAGGCCTGCTCCATGGGGGGAATACACCCCAGATACTGAAAACTTAAAACAGGGGTAGTCATGAGCCCTAGGGGTGTAACGTCTGCTGCTGTCTGGCTAAAAGTATATACTATGCTCATCAAACTGCCCAGTAAGCACTTCTCTTAATGTTCATACCTATATATTAATGCTACTCTCACTCTTGGTAGAGAATTTTCTCTTTTCAGATGGCAGTGACCCTGGGATGCCTCAGAAGGTATTGTGGTGCTGAAATGAAGTGATTGGAGTGCTCAGTACTGCAATATCTCTATCACACCTTCCAAGGCTCAGGGTCTATTACGGAAGAGGTGGTGGAAAGAATGTAAGAGCCAAAGGAAAGGTAGGACTCCTTACAACGTGCTCCCCCCAGACACAAAATGGTCTGGATATCCATGACCTCACAGTGCCTGACACTACCTGCACAAGACCATCACAAGAGGAGGAAAAGTTGATGACATCAAAATAAAAGAGAGACTGATTGAGAGGGGGAGGGGATATGATGGAGAATCGAGTTTCAAAGGGGAAAGTGAGAGAAGGAGGGCATTACCATAGGATATTGTTTACAATCATGGAAGTTGTTAATAAAAAATCAAAAATTAAAAAAAAAAATGCTGGGCAGGCATTTATACTGCAGTGCACAGGAGGTGGAGATGAGATTCCAAAGCAAGCTGGCTAGCTAGACTCGCTAAGTGAGTGAGTTCTGGCTTCAAGTGAGAGACCCTGTCTCATTGAAAAATAAAATGGAGGATTGGCTTAGCAGTTAAGGCATTTGCCTGCAAAGCCAAAGGACCCAGGTTCGATTCCCCAGGACCCACATTAGCCAGATGCATGAGGGGGTGCATATGTCTGGATTTCGTTTGCAGTGGCTGGAGGCCCTGGCATGCCCATGATTTCTGTCTCTCTCTCCCTCTTTCTCTCTGTCAAATAAATAATAAAATATTTTTAAAGATACAATGGAGAGCAAATGATGAAGACACAGACCTCAACCTCGGGTAGCCAAACACGCACACATGTGCATGTGTAATTGTGCATCTACATGCAAACACACATACATGCATGCACACCACACACACATGAGCACACACACAAATACTTAGTTATGGGGTTGGAGAGATGGCTCAGCAGTTCAGGTGCTTGCCTGCAAAGCCTAACAACCCAGGTTCAGTTCCCCAGTACGCACGTAGCCAGATGTACAGTGGTGCATGCATCTGAATTTTGTTTGCATTGGCTGGAGGCCCTGGCATGCTCATTCTCCTTTTCTCTCTCTCTCTCTCCTTACAAATAAATACACTTTTTAATTATTTTTTTTTATTTGCAAGCAGAGAGAGAGTGAAAGAATTGGCACACCAGTGGCTTGAGGCCCTGGTGTGTCCACTCCTTCTCTCTTATAAATAAATAAATAAAAACATTTTTTTTCAATACTTAGCTATGGGCTGGAGGGATAGCATAGTGGTTCTAGGCATTTGCTTGCAAAGCCAAAGGACCCAGGTTCAATATTCCAAGTTCCACATTAGACAGACGCACAAGGGGGTGCAAAATCTGTAGTTTATTTGTGACCATTCTCTCTCTCTCTCTCTCCCCCTTCTTTCTGTCAAATAAATTAATTAAAATAAAATTTTAAATTAAAAAAATACTTAGAGTATTTGGGAATGTATGGGACCTTAACAAACATGACTTTGTAGTAGCTGTGTGAGCTTCTGACCAGTATCATCTCTTTGGTAACTATTAGATTGTGGCAGTCACAATTGACTTTCTGGGTCTCCCATGACCTTGTCTTCTAGCTAGACGGAGTGTGCCCAGTGAGTGTGAGTTGGGACAAGGTGAGTGGAAATATGAGACACATATTAAACAAACCTTAGGTGGGCATCTGTCCATACAGTTCTCATCTCGTCCTAATGGCCCTACAAGAACACTGTAATGGTTTCCACCATAAAATTAAGGTACAAAGAAGCAAGACGTTAAAGACAAGCAGGGTCCCACCATTCACAAAAATCAGAGCTGAAGCCAGGTGTGGTTGTGCACACCTTTCATCCCAGCACTCGGGAGGCAGAGGTAGGAGGATCACCGTGAGTTCAAGGCCACCATGAGACTAATAGTGAATTCCAGGTCAGCCTGGGCTTGAGTGAGACCCTACCTCACAAAAACAACAACAAAAAAAAATCAGAGCTGAAGCCAGGTGTGGTGGTGCGCACCTTTAATCCCAGCACTCAGGAGGCAGAGGTAGGAGGATCACCAAGAGTTTGAGGCCACCCTGAGACTCCATAGTGAATTCCAGGTCAGCCTGAGCTAGAGTGAGACCCTACCTCAAAAAAAAAAAAGGAACAAAGAAAGTAAGAAGAATATGTGATAAAAGTCTCTATCTTCCAAGTGAACAGTGTTCAGCTATTAGATGAAAAGTTGCTGGTGTCAGGAGATCTCAGGTTCAGCTCCGATCCACTCACACCTTTGCTCTGCCCACTGAGCGATCCAGGCTCTTACCCTGTCTTCTCTACAGTCTACAGTGAAGAACAAAGTTGAACTATGACTGGACCCTGAAAATGCTTACATTCTCTGAACAGTGAATAGATGTCCCCTACCCATCCCACCCCTCAGCCTTTTAAGTCTTCAGCTAGAGCATCCACGCCATCCTACCCTCAGACCTGAAGTCGGAAATTAGAAAGATAATTCCAATTTTAGTTATGATTAACTTTAAAAAAATTTTTTTTCTTAGCCAGGTATGGTGATGCACACCTCTAATCCCAGCACTCAGGAGGCACAGGTTGGAGGATCGCTGTGAGTTCAAAGCCAGCCTGAGACTAAATAGTGAATTCCAGGTCAGCCTGAGCTAGAGTGAGACCTGATCTCAAAAAGAAAAAAATACATATATGTATATAGTTCTTTTCTTACTCACCAGCTCCTTAGAGAAAAGAGATTCTGGTGCTGGAGGCGAGCTCTTAGCGTTCCCACTGCAAGAGCAGGAGACAGTTTCCCAGCGCCCACGTGCTTGTGTGTCCCCTGCAAGCAGGAGGCGCTCTGGCCCTGCGCTGCCTGTGCGGGATTACTTATGGCTGCAGCGCTGCCCCCACAGGGCTCACAGAAGACAGGGGAGTGGCCCAACATGGCAAAGTGTCTGTTTCCCGGAATAGGAAAGTGAAAGCCTAAATGCTCTTTCTCAGCAGCAGAGTGACTTCCAGCCATCGAAACTGGAAGCCACCCAGTGTTTGCACACTTAAGCACGCATGGCGAGCGGAGGTCACAAGAGCCCAGGCGGCAGGCTTCCCCGCGACTGAGGAGGGGTCACCCCAACCAGGCTTCACTCAGGCCAGGCAAGATCTGAACCAGCACTTGAAGAACCCTCTCTGTGGTCCCCAAAGACCAACCTCAGTGGGAGGGCTGTCATAGAATTTTTTATATTTTTTTGTTTATTTTATTTATTTGAGAGCAACCGACGGAGAAAGTGGGGCGGGGGAGAGTGAATGGGCACACCAGGGCCTCCAGCCACTGCTAAAGAATTCCAGATGCATGCGCCCCCTTACGCATCTGGCTAACATGGGTCCTAGGGAATTGAGGCTCGAACCAGGGTCCTTAGGATTCACAGGCAAGCACTTAATGGCTAAGCTATCTCTCTAGCCCATAGAATTTTTTTTAAGCTACTTTATTTATTTATTTATTTGAAAGAGGCAGAGAAAGAGAATGGGTGCAGAGAGACATCAGAAGACACACCAGGGCATCCAGCCACTGCAAATGAAATCTAGATGCATGCATCACCCTGGCTTAACCTAGGTACTGGGGAATTGAACCTGGGCCCTTTGGCTTTCCAGGCAAGCACCTTAACCTCTAAGTGATCTCTCCAGCCATTTATTACAATTCTGCAAGTCCAAAGCCCAAGAATCTGTGCTGGAGAGATGGCTTAGAGGTTAAGGCACTTGCCTGCAAAGCCAAAGGACCTTGGATCAATTCCCCAGGACCCATGTAAGCCAGGTGCACAAGGTGGCACGTGTCTGGAATTCTTTTGCAGTGGCTGGAGGCTCTGGCACGCCCATTCTCTCCCCCGCCCTCTCAAATAAATAAATAAATAATAATAATAAATGTTTTTTAAAAGCCCAAGAATCTTACTTAACTAAAATCAAGACATCTGTAGGACTGGGCTGAGGGTGTGGCTTGTGGGTAGACATTGCTTAGCGTGCATGAAGCCCTACATTCTGTCCCCAGCAACTGGGAGGTAGAAGAATGTGCATTCAGATCATTTACCCATTTTTAATATATTTTATTTATTTGAGAGAGAAAGAGGGAGAGAAAGAGAATGGGGCAAGCCAGAGCCTCCAGCCACTACAAACGAACACCAGATGCATGTGCCCCCTTGTGCATCTAGCTTATGTGGGTCCTGGAGAATTGAACCGGGATCCTTTGACTTTGCAGGCAAATGCCTTAACTGCTAAGCCATCTCTCCAGCCACATTTGCCCATTTTTAATTGGATTCTTTTGTTCATTGTATATGTTGGATGTCGGTCCTCAGTTGGCAAGTCATTGTGTGATTCTTCTCCTGTGTAGACACGCATCAGTTTGATGTAACCTCATTTATGGACTTGTGCTTTTAAAGTACTGTTTATACCAAGGTCTTGAAGTATCCCTGTTTCTTCCACTAGTCCCAAGGCTTACATTTAGGCCTTTGATCTGGAGCTGCTTTTTGCACTGGGTGACACAGAGATCACACTGCTGTCTTCTGCATGTGTGTCCAGTTTTCACAGCGCCATCTGCTGGTTCTCCATGTGTTTCTGGCACCTTTGCCAATGCGAAAGCATAATGCACCATGTTAACAGATAGATCTAAGTAGGGCTAGGGCTGAGCTCAGTGGTAAAGCATTTAAGACTCAGCACTGAAAAAAAAAAAAAAAAAAAAAAAAGTGCCTCCCAGCACCTGGAGGCAGAGGTAGGACCGCTGAGTTCAAGGCCACCCTGAGACTACATAGTGAATTCCAGGTCAGCATGGGCAAAACCCTATCTCAAAAAATAAAAGCAAAACAAAACAAAAACAAAGCTGCCTATAGATGATTTTACTTGGGGGTCTGTCCTGTTCCCTTGCTGTGCTGGTTTCACATTCGCCTGTGGGTATATTAGTATCATGGAGGTTTTGTTACTGCACCATGTAGCTCAGGCCTATGCTGTCCTGAAATTTGTGGCCCTTAATATTTATTGGGACCTTGTGATTTGTGTATCTGGCTTTATGTGGGTCTGAGGAAGCAAACCCAGGCCAGCAGATTTTGCTAACAAGTGCCTTTAACTGCTGAGCCATCTCCCTAGCCCTGTGTATTTTTACACTGAAGGAAAAATTATCAAAAGATGGAAGGGGGGCTGGAGAGATGGTTTAGCGGTTAAGCGCTTGCTTGTGAAGCCTAAGGACCCCGGTTCGAGGCTCGATTCCCCAGGACCCATGTTAGCCAGATGCACAAGGGGGCGCACGCGTCTGGAATTCGTCTGCAGTGGCTGGAGGCCCTGGCGCGCCCATTCTCTCTCTCTCTCTCTGCCTCTTTCTCTGTCTGTCGCTCTCAAATAAATAAATAAAAATAAACAAAAAAAAATTTAAAAAAAAAAAGATGGAAGGGGCCAGGAGTGATGATGCATGCCTTTGATCCCAGCACTCAGGAGGCTGAGGTAGGAGGATCACTGTGAGTTCAAGGCTAGCCTGAGACTATAGAGTGAATTCCAGGTCAGCCTGGGCTAGAGCAAGACCCCACCTCGAAAAAAAAAAACAAAATGGAAGGGCCTCTCACATGCTCAGGTATTTTAAGAATGAATACTGTTAAAACATCTATGCCACAACAATTAATCTACAGATACACACAATCCACATCAAAATGCCAGTCATTGTCATTCTTCCCAGAGCTGGAAAGATACAAAAGAACCTCAACAGCCCAAACAATCTTGAGTAAACAGCTCAGGGCCAGACAGGGTTGCACCTTCCTGTAACTCCAGCACTGGGGAGGTTGAGACAGGATTATGAATTTAAGGTCAAAGTGATAAACATGAGAAACCTTGTCTCAAAAAGGAAAAAAAAGCTGGAGAGACTGCTCAGTGCTTAAGGCACTTGCGTGCAAAGCCTAATGACCTGGATTCCATTCCCCTGTAACAATGCAAAGCCAGATGCACATGCATATGGATTTTGTTTGCACCAACCAGAGGTCCTGGCATACCCATTCTCTCTCTGCCCTTGCAAATAATTTGTTTCAAAGAAGAGCCAAGCATGGTGGCCCATGCCTTTAATTCCAGCACTTGGGAGGCAGAGGTAGGATAATTGCTATGAGTTCGAGGCCAGCCTGAGACTACATAGTGAATTCTAGGTCAGCCCGGGCTAGAATGAGACCCAACCTCAGAAAAAAAAAAAAGAAGGAAGTGGGTAGAGGTCACCGGACTCTCGCCCATGTGTGTCACGGCCCTGAGGGTGTCATGGTGTAGAGATGGGGGCTCCGGTGGTGTGAGCGATCTGGAACTTAAACCTGGAAAGCCGAGCGGAAGGAGAGGTCAGTTAGATGAAGCCCTCCTCGGCCCCCTGGCACCCGTCCACCCAGAGCCTGTTGCGAGAGCACATGAGCAACGATCCGGAGATTCAGGGAGAAATTACTAAAGACAACAAGCTACTGTCATTACTGAAGGATGTGTATGTGGATTCCAAAGACCCCATATCTTCCCTGCCGGCAAATGATGCTGGATCACGACCAGAGCCAAAGGAATACAGACTGCCAAAAAAGGCCCGCCCTTTGATAGGAATATTGTGCACATTGCAAAGGGCAAGGTTGCTATCATGGAGGCGCTGACGCTGCGCAATAACCACAAGCTTCATCCAGAAACATGGACTGCCGAGAGGATAGCTTGAGTACCAGTTCAAACTACAACAAGATGTGAATTCCCTGCTCCAATATCTTGTAACTTTTGAAGTCAAACTCCCTGAAGACAGGAAAGCAATACCATCAAAATGAAGGAACATCAAATTACTTTTCCAGTGTGTGCTTTCAGCATGTGAAATGACAGAACTGGGAGTAAGTTTGCGCTGCCTGCTTTGAGGGCGTGCTGTGGCTGTTGTGGAGCGCGTTAAGTCTGCAGGATTGCTGCGGAACGAACCTACATTCATGCGCGTTCCTCTGGATGTGCCGCCATGGCCAGTCAGCACATTTAGAAGTTATTATAAATGAAAGATAAGCTGGGTGAGGTGGCACACGCCTTTAATCCCAGCACTCGGGAGGCAGAGGTAGGAGGGTCGCCATGAATTCGAGGCCACCCTGAGACTCCATAGTGAATTCCAGCTCAGTCTGGGCCAGAGTGAGACCCTACCTCGAAAAAAAAAAAATTATTTAAATGTGTAGCTCTTTGAACTTTCTTTTCTCCCTTTTTTTCTGTTTTCCCAGGCCCCCCACATGGGATCTCAGGTCACATGGGTGTCTTTCCTTGGCTCCATACTTCCCTTAATAATATAACTTAATAATTCAAAAATAAATAAGGAAGAAACTGAAGAAGTGGCAGAAATAATATAAGAGCCAAAGGTTGGGAGGAGTGCTTGGGAACGCCGTCTTCCGGACATGACGAGGACACTGCACTCTTGACCTCACACCAGCCGCGCTGCCGGTACAAGACGTGCACAGCATGGAGCCATCGACAGGCATCACAGAGGGCCGAGGAGGGAAACAATGAAAGGCATCAAATTAGAAGAGAGGCTAGTTAGGAAAAAGGGGCTCAGTGGAAGAGAAATGGGGAGACAAAAACAATGGGAGGGAATGATAAAAACACATTATGTACATGTTTTAAAACTGTTGATAATGTGCTGGAGGGATTGCTTAGTGGTTAAGGCATTTGCCTGCAAGGCCAAAGGATCCAGGTTTGATTCCCAAGGACCCACATAAGCCAGATGCACAAGGTGGCACATGGGTCTGGAGTTTGTTTGCAATGGCTGGAGGCTCTGCACGCCCATTCTCTCTGTCTCTCAAATAAGTAAATAAATAAAACTTTTTTTAAAACTGCTGATAATAAGTGTTGTTTTTTTTAAAGGAAAAGGTGTATCAATGAGAACCAGATAAACACTGCATTGATATTACCAATTTTCTGCTCTCTGGAGATGAGCGCCACCTACTGTCATGTTTTAGAATGCAATGCTGACCCTGGTTCAGGTCCTAAAGATAATCCAAAATTACAGAAACTACTGTTGGGCTGGAGAGATGGCTTAGTGGTTAAGGCACTTGCCTGTGAAGCCCAAGAACTCCGGTTTGAATCCTCCAGATACCACATACAGCCAGACGCAATAGTGACACAAACTTACAACGTCACACATGCCCACATGGGAGCACATGCATCTGGAATTCATTCACAGTAGCTGAAAGGCCCTGGTGCACCCATTCTGTCTGTCTGTCTGTCTCTCTCTCAAAACTCTCTCGAAAAGCAAAGTAAAGCAAAGCAAATACTGTTGGTAGGAAACATGAGGCAGCTCTATTTAATTATAAGTAAAATTTCAAAGTCAAAGTGGTTTTGTTCTTTTAGATTTGTGTATCATGTAAGTTCAAGCCACTGCTAAAACAGGAGGAAAATACAATGTCTTACTGATGGGCATGTGCTGAAAAATGGGGGAAAAAATCTCTGAGGCTCTGAAACAGTGAAGTGAGGTAGCAGGGACACGCTCACCTCTGCCCTCAAGTTCTTTCCACTCTTCAGATATCCGATTTAAACCCAATACCATAGGACACTAGTTGGAAAGTCAACATCTCTTTCAAAAGGTATTCAAAAAAGCTTCCTACTTCGTATATGCTAACAACAAACACACAGAGGATGAAATCAGAGAATCACTCCCATTCACAATTGCATCAAAAAAAATAAAATACCTTGGAATAAACCTAACCAAGGAAGTAAAGAATCTATACAATGAGAACTTTAAAACACTCAAGCAAGAAATTGCAGAAGAAACTAGAAAGTGGAGAAACATCCCTTGTTCCTGGCTTGGAAGAATCAAGATCGTGAAAATGGCAATCTTACCTAAAGCAATCTACACATTTAATGCAATCCCTATCAAAATTCCAAAGGCTTTCTTCATGGAAATAGAAAAAACAATCCAAAAATTCATTTGGAATCACAAAAAACCTCGAATATCTAAAATAATACTGAGCAACAAAAAAGAGGCTGGTGGTATCACCATACCTGATTTTAACCTATACTACAGAGCCATAGTAACAAAAACAGCATGGTACTGGCACAAAAACAGACATGTAGATCAGTGGAACAGAATAGAGGACCCAGATGTAAGCCCAAGTAGCTATAGCCAAAAATACTCATTGGAGAAGAGACAGCCTCTTCAGCAAATGGTGTTTTGAAAACTGGATAAATATCTGCAGAAGGATGAAAATAGATTCTTCTCTCTCGCCATGCACAAGAATTAAGTCCAAATGGATTAAAGACCTTAACATCAGACCGGAAACTTTGAAACTGCTAGAGGAAAAAGTAGGGGAAACCCTTCAACATATTGGTCTTGGCAAAGACTTTCTGAATACAACCCCAATTGCTCAGGCAATAAAACCACAGTTTAACCACTGGGACCTAATGAAATTACAAAGATTTTGCACCGCAAAGGACGCAGTGAAAAAAGCAAAGAGGCAACCTACAGAATGGGAAAAAATCTTCTCCAGCTATATATCTGATAGAGGATTAATATCTAGGATATACAAAGAACTCAAAAAGTTAAATAATAAGGAATCAAACAAGCCAATCAAAAAATGGGCTATGGAGCTAAATAGAGAGTTCTCAAAGGAAGAAATACGAATGGCATATAAGCATCTAAAAAAATGTTCTACGTCACTAGTCATCAGGGAAATGCAGACTAAAACTACATTGAGATTCCATCTCACTCCTGTCAGATTGTCCACCATCATGAAAACAAATGATCATAAATGTTGGCGGGGATGCGGAAAAAAAGGAACCCTTCTGCACTGCTGGTGGGAATGTAATCTGGTCCAGCCATTGTGGAAAACAGTGTGGAGGTTCCTAAAGCAGCTAGAGATTGATCTACCATATGACCCAGCTATAGCACTCCTAGGCATATATCCAAAGGACTCATCTCATTTCCTTAGAAGTACATGCTCAACCATGTTTATTGCTGCTCAATTTATAATAGCTGGGAAATGGAACCAGCCTAGATGTCCCTCAACAGATGAGTGGATAATGAAGATGTGGTACATTTATACAATGGAGTTCTACTCAGCGGTAAAGAAAAATGAAGTTATGAAATTTGCAGAAAAATGGATGGACCTGGAAAGTATTATACTAAGTCAGGTAACCCAGGCCCAGAAAGCCAAGCGCCACATGTTCTCTCTCATATGGGGATCCTAGCTACAGATGACTGGGCTTCTGTGTGAGAATGAAAATACTTAGTAGCAGAGGCCAGTAAGTTGAAAAGGAGACATAAAGGGTGGAGAAAGGAAGGGAGGAGGATACTTAATAGGTTGATATTGTATATATGTAATTACAATGATTGTAATGGCGAGGTAATATGATTGAGAATGGAATTTCAAACGGGAAAGTGTGGGGGTGGGGAGGGAGGGAATTACCATGGGATATATTTTATAATCATGGAAAATGTTAATAAAAATTAAAAAAAAAAAAAAGCTTCCTAGATTATAGTCTGTCCCAACATTTAAGAATGATTTCATTTGCCAAGTTGTGGACACACAGAAACCTAACTATGGATGGGCTCAAGAGATGATTAGCAAGGCCTTATATACAAGTTTCATACAGAGCTTACAGTTATGTATCATGTTTTAGTAATTCAAGGGCAAAGCATAAAAAATTGTCTTTAATTTTAATTTATTTATTTTTGGTTTTTTGAGGTAGGGTCTCGCTCTATCCCAGTGACCTGGAATTTATTACGTAGTCTCAGGGTGGCCTCAAACTCATGGTAATCCTCCTATTTCTGCCTATTGAGTGCTAAGATTAAGGTGTGCACCACCACACCCGGCTAATTTTTATTTTTGAAAATAAATGCAAAATATGTACATATACAAAATAAGGACAAGAACCCCATCATAGAGTGTGAATGATGGTCCGGCTGCGGAGCTGCTGAATGTACTCCCTGGCATGGTCAACCGCTGTCTTGGGCGCCACGGGTGGCGGTGGGGGTCCTTCCACCAGCTTTACAAAGTAATGGCAATAAACCTTCTCCATGATGCCAAAGCGACCTCTGCCATGGTAGCGGATGCGTTTCAGGTACTGGCCTCTCCCTGAGGTGGACTCAGCTGCAGAGGGAAGAAAAAGAATAAGAAAATGGTTGTCAGCCATGAGTACAGCTTGACCAGCTGAGCGTCCTGTCCTGTCTTCCCCTGGATCCCAAGGTTGGATGGAGCAGGCCCACGTCAAAGCAAGCTTCTCCTGAATGCTAACCAAAGTCCACCACTGTCCTAGAAGATGGAGACACGGCCCTTTCGTCATTTACCTTCTTGGAGGGGAAGACAGAAAATACAACAATAATTCCAAGTGGCAGCAAGCTAGATGAATTAAACAAAGTATGACAGGCAGATGGGGTGGTGGAGATGTCAAGGTGCACCCTGAAGAAGAGACTTTAACCTCCAACCAGAGTGCATCCCCCACGCACGCTCCGCTGAGAGCACAGCAAACACACGGGGTGGCAGGAGCGCGTGGCTTGTCACGGGAAGAAACAGACTGCAGAGCCGAAGGCGACTAAGCAAGGGTTACGGTGGCACAAACACGAAGCGAGGCAGTGGCACTTGCTGCGGGCCTCCTGACCTGACTGCCCAGCACCCACATCAAGCCAGACACATGGTGGCACATGTCTATAGTCCCTACGTGCCTATGGCAATGGGAGGCAGAGCCAAGGGAACCTAGGAGCTAACAGGCAGCATAAAGAGGCCCTGTCTAAGAAGGTAAGAGAGAAGAAACACCCTAAGGCTCTCTCTGACCAACACACACACACACACACACACACACGTATGTGGTACAAACAAGAGAAAGATGCTAGAGATGAAGACAGGGAATAGACTGCATATAGCCTGTTGGGGAAAGAAAAATAGTTGTGATTTTTCAGCTGGAGAGATGGCTTAGCAGTTAAGCACTCGCCTGTGAAGCCTAAGGACTCCAATTTAAGGCTCGATTCCCCAGGACCCACATTAGCCAGATGCACAAGGGGGCATATGCATCTGGAGTTCGTTTGCAGAGGCTGGAGGCCCTGGCATGCCCATTCTCTCCCTCCCTCTCCCTCTCCCTCTCCCTCTCCCTCTCTCTCTCTCTTTCTGCCTCTTTCTCTCTCTGTCACTCTCAAATAAATAAAAATGAACAAAAAATTTTTTTAAAAAAGAGAGTTGTGATTTCTTTGGGGGAGGGGGGCTTCAAGGTAAGGTCTCACTCTAGCTCAGGCTGACCTGGAATTCCTTTTGCAATCTCAGGATGGCCTTGAACTCAAGGTGATCCTCCTACCTCTGCCTCCTGAGTGCTGGGATTAAATGCGTGTGCCACCACACCTGGCACAAGAGTTCTGATTTTAATCCTACTGTGAGAGCCACTGGAGCCAGTGGTACCCAAATGTTGATTCAGACCCCAAATCAAACTAATCTGGGGAACATGTCTAAAATATTGTGCTGAGGAAGTCAGTAAAATGGATGAGAAAGTCAGTAAGGAAAATGAAATTTTAGGAGGGGACCAGGGACTGGGCACAGGGAAGGGAAGGGAAGGAAAGGGAAGGGAAAGGGTAGGAAACTAAGGGAGGAACTCAAGCTAACACAATAAAATGAAATTTTAAAAAAAGCACATAGGGAGCTGGGTAGGGTGGCACACGCTTTTAATCCCAGCACTCAGGAGGCAGAAGTAGGAGAATCACCATGAGTTCAAGGCCACCCTACGACTAAATAATGAATTCCAGGTCAGCCTGGGCTAGAGCGAGCACAAAGGGACTGGAGAGATGGCTCAGTGGTGAAGGCACTTGCCTGCAAAGCCTAACAACCTGGATTTGATTTCCCGGTACCCACATAAAGCTAGATGCACAATTATGCATGCATGTGAAATTCATTTGTAGTGACTAGAGGCCCTAACATGCCTATATTTTCCGCTCTCCCCCACCCAAGTCCTCTATCTCTGCTTGCAAATAAATAAATACAAATATTTTTTTAAAATACAGAAGCCAGGCATGGTGCCACACACCTTTAATCCCAGCATTCAGGAGGCAGAGGTAGGAGGATTGTTGTGAGTTTGAGGCCACCCAGAAACTACATAGTCAATTCCAGGTCAGCCTGGGCTAGAGCAAGACGCTACTTTTGAAAAACCATACAAAAAAAGGAGGAGGAGGAGGAGAAAGAAAAAAGCATATAGTCAGAAGCATTACCAATGGCCTAGGCCAAGCAAGAGAAAGACAGGATAGAAGACAAGGTCAAGGAAATTCTACATTCAGTCATCAGTAAAGAAAAAAAAAAGGTGGGGGCGAGGTGAAGAGATGGGTTAGTGGTTGAGGCGCATGCCTGCAAAACCTAAGGATCCAGGTTTGATTGTCCTGGCCGCACGTACGCCAGATGCACAAGGTGGTGCATGTGTCTGGAGCTCATTTGCAGTAGCTAGAGGCCCTGGCATACCCCCTTCTCTCTTACTTTCTCTCTCTGCCTCTAATAAATAAATAAAAATAAATTTTAAAAAAAGAACTCATTAAAAAAAAAATAAGCAAATGAACAAGTATGGCCACATTTCAAAACCTCTGGACATGATCAAGAAACCAAACCCAGGAACCCACAGGGTAGAAGGAGCTGAGAAACAACCTAGAGGCCTGCAAAGCTATTGACTGAAATTATATCAGAAACAAACTTGAGAGATAAAATCCAACGACAAGAAGAATTAGGAGCTCAGATATATCAGAAAAGAACCAATGTAAAGACTACAGAACAAAGACACCATGCCAAAATCACAACAGAAAACACTAGCTCACAAAGAAACACTCATCAGAATATCGGCAGAAATCAAAGAAGCCAGGAAAATGTGCAGTAGTAACAAAACAGTACACTAATTATCATTTGCAACAGATGAACAGTGACATGCTACCAGACTGCTGTTACAGGCACAACAGGAACACTGAGATGTCTCCACAGCCAAGACTATTCAAGCATCTTACCTACATACAGATTGGATCGGAATTCCACATTATGATCTCTCACAGCCATGTCTTGTGCTTCTAAAAGAACCTTTAAACAAGTAAAACACAGACATTTTCATGAGGCAGGAGAGAGAGCTCAGCAATTAAAGGCACTTGCTTGCAAAGCCTCCTGCCCTGGGTTCAATTCCCCAGTACCTATGTAAAGGCAGAGACCCAAAGTGGTGCACGCATCTGGAGCTCATTAGCAGTGGCAGGAGGCCCTGGCACGCCCATTCTCTCCCTCTCTCTCTCTAGTAAATAAGTAAAAAAAAAAATATATATATATATATATGTATATATATATATATATATGTAATTTTTAAGACACTTAAAGGCTGGAGAGATGGCTTAGCGGTTAAGTACTTACCTGTGAAGCCTAAGAACCCCAGTTCGAGGCTTGAGTCCCCAACACTCACGTAAGCCAGATGCACAAGTTGGCACATGCATCTGGAGTTCGTTTGTAGTAGCTGGAGGCCCTGGGGCGCCCATTCTCTCTCTCTCTCCCTCTCTCTCTCTCTTTCTCCTCCTCTCCCTCTCTCTCTCTGCCTCTTTCTCTGTTGCTCTCAAATAAACAAATAAAAATAAACAAACAAAAAAAAGACATTTAAGGGTTGGAGAAATGGATTAGCAGTTAAAAGTGCTTGCCTGCAAAGCCTAAGACCTCATGTTCAAATCTCCAGGTCCCACCTAGCCAGACACAATTATGGAAGCATGCAATGTCACACATGTGCAAAAGTGGGTGCAAATGTCTGGAGTAAAAGTAAAGATACAGGTCCTAGTGTACCCATTTTCTCTCTCTCAAAAAAAAAAAAAAAAAAAAGACGCACGACTATGTGGTGGCATATGCCTTTAATCCCAGCACTTAGGAGGCAGAGGTAGGAGGATCATTGTAGGCCAACCTGGAGCTACACTGTGAGTTCCAAGTCAGCCTGGGCTAGAGTAAGACCCTACCTCAAAAAAATAAAAAAATTAAAAAAAAAATTTTTTTACAAAGCCCAGGATAGAGGTGTAGCTTCGTGGAAGAACACTTGCCAACCTTGTGTGAGGCCCGGAGTTCAATCCTCAGTACATGCCCGACTGAAAAATACACCCCGACTCATTAAAAGTAAGATGGTTCTATCACACCATAGACAATTAAAACAATAAAAGGCACAGATAAAAGCATCTCAAGGGGGAAGAATGTGTAAAGCGTGTACTTCTCAGGAAAAGAGGAGTTAAAGCTGACTGTCCTAACTCTATACCACATGCAGTAGACGTTTACACTGCAAACTTCAGAATGTTCAGGAGTGAGGCTTAGCTCACCAACATTTTGCAAGACAGCAACATGTCCCATCTCTCCCAACCCCCAAATCTTCCAAGCTTACCTCTTTAATTATTTGAGCCCCCTTTTTATCACTGAACTCCAACTGAGCCAAAGCCTGGTCGATGGACATTCCTCGTATCTATAATTAAAGGGAAAGGACAGAGAATGAACGAGCTCATTTATGAAACCAATGCTTCTTTTTACTTCCACAACAAGTACAAAACCTTATATATGCTGCATTGTTTCTAAAGACACTCAATTAAACTCAGGCAAAAGCAAGTTTAAATATAAATACCATCCTCTTTAAATCAAAATGATAATGATTTTGACTTAAATCCTAAATGCTTCAATCATCACACCAGCATTACTGAGAGCAAACATGGTAACAAGCAAACACACTGGAGACAGACACACAAACATGGCATCAGTGGAACTTCCTCCTGCAGGGTAGATACTTTATACCCCAATGTCGCTTTTCTCTCCCTTCCTCATTAAAAAATCAGGGCTGCACCAGGAATAGATAGTAAGACCCTATTGCAGAAGACTCTGCATACTTGGGCTGCAAGGCCACTGAAAAATCCTGCTGGATCTGAGCTGATAACCTCCTCCATGTAGACCAGCTGTCAGAAAGCTGGAAGAAGCCATTCTGCATGCAGTTCAATGGGAGAAAGAGAAATCACCAGTGAAGATACTCAACAGTGGACACTGAAAGCCTTATATTTGGTCAGCCAGGCCAAATGAGCCAACGGGCACAATAATAGCATGTCTGTCATGGTGGAAACCAACTGCCCTCTAATTGGATTGGAGGCCCACTCCATGACAGGGAATACATCCCTGATATGAAAACTTAAAACAGGGGTAGTCATGAGCCCTAGGGGTGTAACGTCTGCTAATGTCTGGCTAACCTCATGCTTATCAAAGTGCCCAGTGAGCACTTCTCTTAATGTTCATACCCTTATATTAATGCTACTCTCACTTTTGGTAGAGAATCTTCTCTTTTCAGATGGCAGTGACCTTGGGATGACTCAGAAGGTATCATGGTGCTGGAAAGAAGTGAATGGGGAGTGCTCAGTAATGTAATAAGTCTATCACACCTTCCAAGGCTCAGGGTCTAATGCGGAAGAGGTGCTGGAAAGAATGTAAAAGCCAAAGGAAGGGTAGGACTCCTTACAATGTGCTCCCCCCAAACACAAAATGGTCTGGATATCCATGACCTCACAGTGCCTGACACTACCTACACAAGACCATCATAAGAGGAAACAATCATGGGAAGGGGATATGATGGAGAATGGAGTTTCCAAGGGGAAAGTGGGGGGAGGGAGGGTATTACCATGGGATATTTTTTATAATCATGGAAGTTGTTAATAAAAATTTGAAAAAACAGGGCTGGAGAGATGGCTCAGCCGTTAAGCGCTTGCCTGTGAAGCCTAAGGACCCCGGTTCGAGGCTCGGTTCCCCAGGTCCCACGTTAGCCAGATGCACAAGGGGGCGCACACGTCTGGAGTTCCTTTGCAGAGGCTGGAAGCCCTGGCGCGCCCATTCTCTCTCTCTCCCTCTATCTGTCTTTCTCTTTGTGTCTGTCGCTCTCAAATAAATAAATAAATAAAAATTTTAAAAAAAATTTGAAAAAAAATCAGGGCTGGAGAGATGGCTTATGTTTAAGGCACTTGCCTGTGAAGTCAAAGAACCCAGGTTCAATTTCCAAGGACCCACATAAGCCAGATAAACAAGGTGGCACATGTGTTTGCAGTGGCTGGAGGCCCTGGTGTACCTGTTCTCTCTCTCCATTTCTACCAGCAGGGCGTGGTAGCTCACGCCTTTAATCTCAACTCTCGGGGGACAGACGTAGGAGGATCGCCATGAGTTCCAGGCTGCCCTGAGAGTACATAGTGAATTCCAGGTCAGCCTGCGCTAGAGTGAGACCCTACCTTGAAAAACCAAAAAATTAGTAACATCAGAAGTGGTGGCACCCACCTTTAGTCCCAGTATTCAGGAGGCTGAAGTAGGAGGATCACCATGAGTTCAAGACCAGCCTGACACTACAGAGTGAGGGCCAGGTCAGCCTGAGCTAGAGTGAGACCCTATCTTAAAAAAAAAAAAAAAAAAAAAAGTCAGGGCTGGAGAGATGGCTCAGTGGTCAAGGCCTGTGAATCCTAAGGACCCTAGTTCAATTCCTCAGTACCCACATAAGGCAAATGCACAAGGTAGCACAAGCACCTGGAGATTGTTTGCAGCAGCTAAAGGCCCTGGTGCTCCCATTCTCTCTCAAATTTAAAAAAAAAAAAAATCAATTGTATCAAAAGAGATTAAACCAAAGTTTAGAGAAAGCAAGTGAGCTTGCTGGAGTCTCTGGTTCTAGTTCCTATGTTGTAAGTCTCCACACCCACAGTGATTCAGGTTCTCAGCAAGAAGGGAAAAAGTAAGTGAAGCTACGTATCCAAACCAGCATTCTCCTGGTCATGTTCTAATATCTGACACATAACCATAGTTCTTATTCTAGTTTTTTAAAAAGTCCCATAGGAAAGGTAACCGCTTCTTTTCTTGTGTATCAGGTAATAACAGTCATGGTCACTTACCAATCTCGCCAAATACCACATCTTGTCCTTGCTGTATTTTATCTGTCTTCGACAGTGGTAAATTTCCTTACAAAAAAATAAAAAGAAAAAAACTCTATGGCAGGTTTATCAAAATGACAGTAACACATGCTAAGTGACAATGCTATCACAAGAAACAAATACGTCACTAAAAATCTGCAACCTTGGGCTAGAGAAATGTCTCAGTGGTTAAGGCAGATGCCTGCAAAGCCTAAGGACCTAAGTTTGACTTCCCAGTGCCCACATAAAGCCAGATGCACAAAGTAGGGCATCTGGAGTTCACTCTGCAGTGGCTATAGGCCCTGGTGTGCCCATTCCCTGTCTGTCTCTGTCTCTCTTTCTGTCTCTCTCTCTCTCTGCTTGCATATATACATATATATATAATTTATTTATTATATTTATTTATTGTAACTTTGGAGTCTTTCTCCTTAGACAAAGCTGCATTTTTTTTCAAGGTCTTACTATGTTAAAAAGGGGGGCTAGGAAGCCAGGCATGGTGGCTCACACCTTTAATCCCAGCACTCGGGAGGCAAAGGTAGAATTGTCTACCCTGAGACTACAGAGTGAATTCCAGTCAGCCTGGGCCAGAATGAGACCCTACCTCAGGGAAAAAAAAAAAAGGTCCTGAGCAGGACATGGTGATGCATGCCTTTAATCCCAGCACTTGGGAGGCAGAGGTAGGAGGATCATCATGAGTTCAAGGCCACTCTGAGACTACATAATGAATTCCAGGTCAGCATGGGCTAGATAGTGAGACCCTACCTTGAAAAAACTAAAATATAAAATAAAATAAATTATCAGTGTATGGACTGGAGAGATGACTTAGTGGTTAAGGTGCTTGCCTGCGAAGCCTAAGGACCCAGGTCCAATTCCCCAGTACCCTTATAAGCCACATGCACAAGATGGTACATGTGTCTGGAGTCTGTTAGCAATGGCTAGAGGCCCTAGCATGCCCATTTCCTCTCTCTCTATCTGCCTCTCTCTCAAATAAGTAAATACATAAAAATTTTAAGCAAAATCTGGATCCCATTATACAAAAAACTTTAAAAAAATAATTTATCAGGGCTGGAAAGATGTCCTGCAAAGCCAAAGGACCCAGGTTTAATTGCCCAGAACCCACATAAGCCACATGCACAAGGGGGCACATGTGTCTGAAGTTTGCAGCAGCTGAAGGCCCCGGCGTGCCCATTCTCTCTCTTTATCCCTCATCTTTACTCCCTCCCTTTCTCTTACTCTCACTCTCAAACAAAAATAAAATATATTAAAAATAAAAATTTGTCAGTTGTGATTAGAAATGAATGAAACTGTGCTTACCAATGGCCACATATGCCAAGTGAAATTAGGAATGCTTGGTGAAATAAGTCAATGAAATGGACGTCATGTGTACATATACTGTTATTCAATAAATTATAGAAACACAACAAAAAGATTTTATCAGCTGAGGCTGTATAGCATGTCTCAGTTTAAACAAAACAAAAAAAAGTCACCAGCAAGCCTCATGAATCCAAATATGAACTGGTAGGTCAGTGCTAATCTGGATTCAATTCCTAAACCACCCATGTAAAACTGGATACAAAAGTTGCACAAGCCGGGGCTGGAGAGATGGCTTAACCATTAAGACATGTGCCTGCAAAGCCAAAGGATTCTCCCGTTCGATTCTCCAGGACCCACATAAGCCAGATGCACAAGGGGACACATGCATGTGGAGTTTGCTGGCAATAGCTGGAGGCCCTGGTGTGCCCATTCTCTTCCTCTCTGTGCCTCTTTCTCTCTCTCAAATAAAAAAATAAAATATATAATTTTTTTTAAGTTGCACAAGCCAGACGTGGTGGAGCACACCTTTAATCCCAATACTTTGGAGGCAGAGGTAGGAGGATCATGTGAGTTTGAGGCCTGAGACTACACAGTGAATTCCAGGTCAGGTCAACCTGAGCTATAATGAAATCCTATCTCAAGAAAACAAACAAACAAACAGAAAGTTCCACAAGCATCTGGTATTTGTTTGCACTAGCAAGAGGCCCTGGTGCACGTGCATGTAAGCATGCACACACTCTCTAAAGAAGCAACAGGGGCCGGAAAGATGGCTTAGCGTTTAAGGTGCTTGCCTGCGAACCCTAAGGACCCAGTTTCAACTCCTCAGAACCCATGTAAGCCAGATGCAAAAAGGTGGTGCATGCATCTGGAGTTCATTTGCAGTGACTGGAGGCATTGGCATGCCCATTCTCTCTCTCTCATAAATAAATAAAAATTAAATATTTATTTACTTATTCATTCATTTGTTTATTTTAGAGAGACAGCGAGAGCAAGATCAAGACACAGAATTGGCGCTTCTTAGCCACTGCAATCAAACTCCACACACGTGCACCACCTAGTGCACACGTGCAGCCCTGCACTTGTGTCGCCTTTGTGCATCTGGCTTACGTGGGATCGGGAGACAGATCAAACCTGGGTCCTTTAGACTTCGCAGGCAGGTGCCTTAACTGCTAAGCCATCTCTCCAACCCCTTAAAAAGATATTTAAAAAAAAAAAAGTAGCAGTAACAGCATGATTTTAAAAAGTAAACTTGCTGGGCATGGTGGCACACGCCTTTAATCCCAGCACTCGGAAGGAAGAGGTAGGAGGATCGCCGTGAGTTCAAGGCCACCCTGAGACTACATAGTTAATTCCAGGTCAGCCTGGACCAGAGTGAGATACACCATCTCAAAAATAAATAAATAAATAAATAAAATAAAGTTGGGCTGGAGAGATGGCTTAGCAGTTAAGACATTTGTCTGCAAAGCCAAAGGATCCTGGTTTGACTCTCCAGGACCCACATAAGTCAGATGCACTAGGGGGAGCATGCATCTGGAGTTCATCTGCAGTGGCTAGAGGCCCTGGAGCACCCATTCCCCCCCCCCTTCTCTCTCAAATAAATAAATTAAACCAAAGGTTAAGCCATTGGCCATTCATGATTGTTCTGCTCTCCTTAAAGGGAGCTGGAGGGAGAGGACACAGTCTGAGTGGAAGACAAAAAAAGGAGGGTGAGGTCATGAGTCCTAGGGGTGTAATGCTTGCTGGCGTCTGGCTAAATGCATATATTTTGCTTACCAAACTACCCTGTAGGCATTTTCTTAACATTCATATTCATATATTAATGCTACTCTGACTTTTGGTTAGAGAAGCTTCTCTTTTCAGATGGTGATGACCTCTGGGATAACTCAAAAGGCACCATAGTGCTGCAAAGAAGAGACAGAGGAGTGCTCAGCACTGAAACATCTCTTCACATCTTCCAAGGCTCAGGATCTGTTGTGGAAGAGGTGGCAGAAAGGATGTAAGAGCCAAAGGAAGGGTAGAACTCCTTACAACGTGCTCCCCCCAGACACAAAATGGCCTGGATATCCATGACCTCACAGTGCCTGACACTACCTACACAAGACCATCATAATAGGAGGAAAAGATGATGATATCAAAATAAAAGAGAGACTGATTGAGGAGGGGAGGAAATTATCATGGTGTATTATCTATAGTTATGGAAGTTGTCAATAAATGTTTTTTAAACCCTAAAAAAAACTTTTAAGAAAAAGTAAAGTTAAAAAATTAGTCTGAAAGCCGGGTATGGTGGTGCACGCCTTTTATCCCAGCACTTGGGAGGCAGAGGTAGGAGGATCGCCGTGAGTTCGAGGCCACCCTGTGAATTCAGAGTGAATTCCAGGCCAGCCTAGACTAGAGTGAAACCCTCCCTGGAAAAAAAACAAAACAAAACAAAAATAGTCTGAGCCAGGCATGGTAGCACATGCCTTTAATCTTAGCATTTGGGAGGCAGAAGTAGGAGGATCGTCGTAAATTCAAGTCCACCCTGAGACTACATAGTGAATTCCTGGTCAGCCTGAGTTAGAGCGAAACCCTATCTTGGGGAAAGAAAAGAAACTAGTCTGAGCTGGAGAGCTGGCTCAGTGGTTAAAGGCCCTTGCTTACAAAGCCTGATGGCTCAGGTTTGAGTCCCTACTGTCCATATAAAGACAGATGCAAAAAGTGGTACATGCATCTGGAGTTCATTTGTGGTGGCAAGAAGCCTATATTCTTCTTCACTCTGCAAATAAATTTAAAAAATTTTTTTTGGTTTGTTTCGTTTTCAAGGTAGGGTTTCACTCTAGTCCAGGCTGACCTGGAATTCACTCTATATACTCAGGATGGCCTCGAACTCACGGTGATCCTCCTACCTCTGCCTCCCGAGTGCTGGGATTAAAGGAGTGTATCACCACGCCCAGCAAATAGACATTTTTTTTTTTTCAAGGTAGGGTCTCACTGTGGCCCAGGCTGACCTGGAATTCACTATGTAGTCTCAGGGTGGCCTCAAACTCATGGCAATCCTCTTACCTCCCGAGGGCTGGGATTAAAGGCGTGCACCACCGCGCCCGGCAAAAATATTTTTTAAAAACAGTTTGGGGGGCCGGGCGTGGTCGTGCACGCCTTTAATCCCAGCACTTGGGAGGCAGAGGTAGGAGGATCGCCGTGAGTTCGAGGCCACCCTGAGACTACATAGTGAATTCCAGGTCAGCCTGGACTAGAGTGAGACCCTACCTCAAAAAAAACCAAAAAATAAAATAAAATAAAAATAAAAAGTAAAAACAGTTTGGGGGCTGGTGAGATGGCTTAGTGGTTAATGCGCTTGTCTGCAAAGCCAAAGGACCCAGGACCCTTTTAAGCCAGATACACAAAGTGGCACATGCATCTGGAGTCCATTTACAGTGGCTAAAGGCTGTGGCATGCCCATTCTCTGTCTTTCTCCCTCTCTACCTGCCACTTTCTCTATCAAATAAAAATATTTAAAAATAGGTTGAGGTGAGCCAGGCATGGTGGTACCTGCCTTTAAGCCTAACACTTGAGAGGCAGAGATAAGCATGAGGTCAAGGCCAGCCTGAGACTACACAGTGAATTTCAGGTCAGCCTGGGCTAGAATGAAACCTTACATCAAAAGAAAGAAAGAAAGAGAGAGAGAGAAAGAAAAATTTAGTTTGGGGCAGGTTGGGTACATGTGGTGGCACATGCCTTCAATGCCAGCACTCAGGAGATAGAGGTAGGACTGCTATGAATTCAAGGCCAGCTTAGAGCTACAGAATGAGCTCCAGATCAGCCTGGGCTACAGTGAGACCCTACCCTCGTAAAAATAATTAATAAATAAATATTTTTAAAAATTAGTTTGATCCATAAACTTACTGCTGGTCTTCGAGGCTCACCAGGCAGTTGTGGTGGATAAACAATCTTATTCTTTTTCTCCCATTTTCGAGAAGTGTCAAAAGAAGCACTTGTGTGGATACATGATGGTGACAGAACACCAGGAGATGAAAAAAGCCTGCAAAATAACAGAAACTTAGAACTTTTTTCCTAGCACTTGTGGATCATATGATACATATCATCACAATTCTCATAGAAACAAATTAAGTACCACAGTGGAAACTTTCCAGAAGTATTCATTGATAAAGACTACTTTGGGCTGATGAAATAGCTCAACAGTTAAGGAACTTGCCTGCGTAAGCCTAAGGACCCAGGTTCGATTCTCCAGGTCCCATGTAAACCAGAGGTACAAGGTGGTGCATGTGTCAAGTTCCTTTGCAAAGGCTAGAGACCCTGACACACTCATTCTCTCTGTGCCATAAATAAATAAAAATGAATCTAAAAAAAAAAAAATACAGACTATTTTTACTTCAAATACCAGAACTAGCTTATTGCAGGCTGAGAGGAATGAGAAGTTAATCACTCAGGTATGTTAGGTGGTAAGCAGGCATTAACACAAGATCTTTTTGCCCTGACTGACCTATAGACGCTGATTCACTAAGACAGCTCAGTCTTTTAAAAAAAAGTTTTTTTGTTTTTTGGTGGTTTTTTTGTTGTTGTTTTTCAACAAGTGACAGGTATGGTGGTGCACACCCATGTAAAGGAAATGCACAAGGTGCTGCAGTGGCAGAAGTCATGACTGGCCCACATTCATATTTCTTTCTCTCTCTCAGATAAACTGTTTAAAAACTTGGGACGGGGGAGGGCTGGAGAGATGGCTTAGCAAAGGCAGATGCACAAAGTAGTGCACGCGTCTGGAGTTCATTTGCAGTGGCTGGAGGCTCTGGCACGCCCATTCTCATTCTCTCCCTCCTGCTCACAAATTAATTAATAATTTTTTAATGGGGGGGGTGAAGTGAGCATGGTGGCGCACGTCTTTAATCCCAACACTCCGGAAGCTGACGTAGGTGAACTGCTGTTGAATTTGAGGCTAGCCTGGGACAAAACAGTGAATTACAGGTCAGTTTAGCCTGGAGGGAAACCCTTCCTTGAAAAAAAACTTTAAAAACGGGGGGGGGGGCATAATAAGGGGCATGGTGGAGCGTGCGTGTAATCCTCAGTGGAAGCAGTAGGAACAGGAGTTCACAGTCATCCCAGGTGTTACCTAGCAAGTTCGAGGCCAGCCTGAGCTACAGAGAATTTTTTAAAAACACACACAAAAAATGTTTTTGTCGCCGGCGTGGTGGCGCACATCTTTAATCCCAGCATTCGGGAGGCAGAGGTAGGAGGATCGCCGTGAGTTCGAGGCCACCCTGAGACTCCATAGTGAATTCCAGGTCAGCCTGGGCTTCAGTGAGACCCTGCCTCGAAAACAAAACATAACAACAACAACAACATAAACGTTTTTTTTGCCCTAAGGGCCCAAAATGGTCTGTAGAGCCCAAAGCTTAAAACCTCCGTGGGGCGCTCGGTCAGCAGAGCGCTTGCGCGTGGGCGTGGGCTCGTGCCGCGTCGGTGCGTCGGCAGCGGGGTCCCCGCCGTGTACGAAGTGCTCGGGGAAAAGTTGCGCGGACCGTGTTCAGAGATGGAGAGACCTGCGGAAAGCCTCTCCCGGGGCCCTTGAGCTGCAGACCCGGCGGTCAGGGACCCAACTCACCGCGAGGCCAGCGCTCCCCCGCTTCTCAGCTGCCGACCCCACAGCGCACCTGCAACGTGAACACACACGGTCAGCCGGACTCCCACGGCCTCCCCCGCTCCGCCTCCTCGAGCGCTGAGAAACTCTTACCCAGCTTCTGCAGCGCCGCCGCCGCCATGTTGGCGCCCGCTACGGAAGCCGACGAGTTCAAAAGTCCTCCAGCGCGCGCGCAACCTGGGGCTGTACGACCCAACCGCAAACCCTGCCGGCGTCGCCATGGAGACTCGGCGCGCTTGGCGGGCGCGGGAGCAAGCAGGCCAACCTTGCGTGAGAACGAATGGCTTCGTAAAGACTTAACACTAGTTGGTTTCCGGTAGTGCTCCTTACAAAGAGTTTGAAAGACTTCGAGGAGCAGAGTCCCTCCTAGAAATAATAATGTAATGTTAGCACCTGGAGCAGCTGGAGAGATGGCGTAGTGGTTAAGGCACATGCCTGCGAATCCTAAGGATCCAGGTTCGATTCTCCAGGTCCCTCGTAAACCAGCTGCACACGGTGGCGCAGGCATCACTCTCTTGTCTCACATAAATAAAAAATAAGTCAGAGAATCTGGAGTTGGAGAACAGGCTTGGGTACAACGCTCTGTCTCAAAAGAAATGAGGGTGGCACATGCTTGTAATCTCAGCACTCGAGGCTGAAGCACAAGGATTACGACAAATCCGAGCCCATCCTGGGCTGTATAGCAACTTCCTTACCAACCAATACTACATAGTAGTGAGACTCAAGTGTATCAAACACACATATGGATAATGGAGAAGAGAGAGAGAGGAAAAAAAAAAGGAAAAAGAAAACAGTAGGAAAAAAAAGTAGGGGCTCAGGGGAGGATGATGGGAGAGGAGACAATGAAGGCTGGTGGGAGGCAACTGAACGTTTTAATAAAGTTTTTTATTTTACTTATTTGAAAGAGGCAGAAAGAGAGCAAATAGGTGCAATAAGGCTTCCAGCTGCTGTGCATGCCACCTTGTGCATATGGCTTATATTGGTCCTGGGGAATCAAACCTGGGTTCTTTGGCTATGTAGGCAAGCACCTTAACTGCTAGGCCATCTCTCTAACCCTTAATAAATTTTATTTATTTATTTTTATTTATTTATTTAATTGAGAGCGACAGAGAGAGAAAGAGGCAAATAGAGAGAAATAGAGAGAATGGGCAAACCAGGGTTTCCAGCCACTGCAAACGAACTCCAGATGCGTGTGCCCCCTTGTGCATCTGGCTAACGTGGGTCCTGAGGAATTGAGCCTCGAACCCGGGTCCTTAGGCTTCACAGGCAAGCGCTTAACTGCTAAGCCATCTCTCCAGCCCAATAAGTTTGTTCTTTTAATAAAATCAAGAATGTTTAAATTTTTAGGCTGGAGTGATGGCTCAACAGTTTAAAAAGTACTTGCTTGCAAAGCCCAAGTTTGATTCCCCAGTGCCCACTGAAGGATTAATGAAGCCCTAAGACAAGTTGGCCCTAAAACAGAGGCTTGTGGGTGAAGATGACTTTTGTTGTTGTTGTTGTCGTTTGTTTTTTGAGGTAGGGTCTCACTCTAGCCCAGGCTGACCTGGAATTCACCATGTAGTCTTAGGGTGACCTCAAACTCATGGTGATCTTCCCACCTCTAATGGAATTAAAGCCATGTGCCACCATGCCCAACTTCAAATTCCTTGATAATAATCCAGACCTGGGCCTGAAAAAGAAACAGAAATACCTGTTCAATGAAAAGTCACTGTTAAGCTGGGCATGGTGGTACACGCCTTTAATCCCAACACTCAGGAGGCAGAGGTAGGAGGATCACTGTGAGTTCGAGGCCACCCTGAGACTACATGGTGAATTCCAGGTCAGCCTGGGCTAGAGTGAGACCCTATCTCAAAAAAACAAAAAAATAAAAAATAAATATACAATCTTCATACATATGCTTTTAAAAGTCACTGGGAAAATGCATTTAAAAAAATTGGAGGGCAAAACATTATAGGCCATTGCCAAGGTCCTTGTGGGTTTCCCACCAAGAATAGATGATAAGATCCTATTGCTGAAGACTCCACATACTTGGGCTGCAAGGACACTGAGAGATCCTGCTGGAACTGAGTTGATAACCTCCTCCATTTGACCAGCTGATAGAAAGCTGGAAGAAGCCATTCTGCATGCAGTTCAATGGGAGAAAGGGAAATCACCAGTGAAGATACTCAACAGTGGACACTGAAAGCCTTATATGTGGCCAGCCAGGCCAAATGAGCCAACGGGTGCAACAGTGGCACGTCTATCATGGTGGAAACCAACTGCCCTCTAATTGGACTGGAGGCCCGCTCCGTGGGAGGGAATACATCCCTGATACTGAAAACTTAAAACGGGTAGTCATGAGCCCTAGGGGTGTAACATCTGCTGATGTCTGGCTAAACTTATATACTATGCTTATCAAACTGCCCAGGTAAGCACTTCTCTTAACATTTATACCTTTATATTAACGCTACTCCCACTTTGGGTAGAGAATCTTCTCTTTTCAGATGGCAGTGACCTTGGACGACTCAGAAGGTATCATGGTGCTGGAAAGAAGTGACTGGAGTACTGAGTAATATCTCTATCACACCTTCCAAGGCTCAGGGTCTATTGCAGAAGAGGTGGCAGAAAGAATGTAAGAGCCAAAGGAAGGGTAGCTCACAGCGTGCTCCCTCCAGACATAAAATGACCTCGATATCCATGACCTCATAGTCCCTGACTCAAGATGCGTAGGCTGCCTTGTGCATCTGGCTAACGTAGGTCCTGGGGAATCGAGCCCAGAACCGGTATCCTTAGGCTTCACAGGCAAGCGCTTAACGGCTAAGCCATCTCTCCAACTCTCCATTTCTTAATATTGGTGTTACCAGGGAAATGGGAGATTGTGTTCAAAGCCAATGAAGAGGGAAGGGGGTCCACGCTCAATGGCCTTCAAGCCTGCCGATACCTGTCTAGGAACCCAAATACTGAGCCCCATAGTGATTGCACCGATCCAAATATCAGGCCAGCAGTGTGCAGAGGTGTCTGTCTAACCCCTTAATTATGTGCCTCGCTGTGGGAACTGAGAATGCCTAGCCTCCGGGCTGGGTTGGAGCTGCACCAGACCCGAGCACAGGGCGCTGGGCCCCGCCCCGCCCAGGCCGTAGGTGGGGCACTCTAGCGCGCGGCGCCGGATGGGCCTCGGCGCGCGCCGTAGCGGCCGCCATAGGAGGCGGGCTTCGGGTCGGCTCCGCCCCCTGCCGGCCGCGGCGTGTAGCTGCGAACCATCCCCGGCGGTGTGGCTGCTCAGTTCAGCATCGGCGGCCCGTGGCCATGGGGCAGGAGCCGCGGACGCTGCCGCCATCCCCCAACTGGTACTGCGGCCGCTGCAGCGACGCGGTGCCCGGGGGCCTCTTCGGCTTCGCGGCGCGGACCTCCGTGTTCCTGGTCCGCGTGGGCCCCGGCGCGGGCACCACCCCGGGGACGCCCCCGTTTCGAGGTACCTCTTCTCCTCTGGGCCCCAGCCATCCTGGGTACACCCTGGGGACGTCACCTGCAGCCACCCCTTGGTCTACCGCAGGAAAAGTGGGGGAGGTGTGGTCCTTGTCGTCGAGCCCGCGGGGGTCTCCATGAACGATCTCTGGCGGCGCGATCTCACTCGCACGTGGACCGCTCGCCGACTGAGAGGTCGGCCCTGCCTAAGCCTGCCTGGGCATTTAAACGTCGGTGGCTTTGCCCTTGTGGGCCCGGGGACTGCTTTAAGTAAGACCCCCACAAACACTTGGTGCGCGTTCTGTAAGAGTGGATTGAGCCCAATTCTTTCTGGCTAGTGCTTGAGCCAGGTGTGGTGGCACACCTGTAACCCCTAGCCCTTGGGAGGCTGAGGCAGGAGGATCGCCCCTTGTTCGAGGCCCATTTAGGTTACATCCAGGTCAAGCCTGTTTCAAGAGAAAAAGAAGACAGAAAGCCCTAGGGTCTGATTATGCCTTGGCCTATTATAGTGTCAGGCTTTTCTGTATCACCTGTGGCCAGATCTAATTTAAAAGTGGCTTTTACATTCTTCCTTTGAGTTGCACCCCAACCTGTAAAATAGGCCCCACAAGGGATCTGAACGTTGTATCAGCACCTGAGATTTTTGGTCATGAGGCCTTGGATAGGCTAGGTAGCTCCCAAGCTCCTGTTCGTTGCTTATCCAGCAACAGTAAGATCCTGTCTGGAATCTTGGCTAGCGGTTTAATTAACCTAACGTCTTGGTTTTGTTTGCAGTCGTAGGAGAGTTGGTGGGACACACTGAAAGGGTCTCTGGCTTCTCGTTTTCTCATCACCCTGATCAGTACAACCTCTGTGCCACCAGCTCGGACGATGGGACTGTCAAAATCTGGGATGTAGAGACTAAATCAGTTGTGACGGAACATGCCCTACACCAGGTACCATTGCTCGCTGACTTCAGTTCCAAGTATAATTTTGCTAGCTCATCTGTGTATGGGATTGGTGTTCACAGGCATGTGGAGCCCTGAAGCTGACTGTCTTCCTTGATCACTCTCCCATTTTAGTTAGTGATGCACTTGAACTCAGAGCTTGCCAGTTCAGCTAGCCCTAGGGATCCCCATCTACACTTCACAGACACTGACATTAAGGAATTATAGGAGGACACTATGCGTGCCTGGCATTTTTGTGGGTGCTGGGGATCTAGATACTGGCCCTCACTCTTGTGTGGAAAGCACTTACTCCACTGAGCCATTTCCCCACCTCCTCCCAGTGCAAGAGAATTTTAATAATTGTGTTCTTTAATTAGATAAGAATGCCTGTTTTGTAAGATGTGTTACAACCTACTTGAAAGATGCATATTTTGCTTAAAAACTAGAGGTTGATCACAGTGCCTGACACTACCTACACAAGACCCTCATAAGAGAAGGAAAAGATCAGGGCATCAAAATAAAAGAGAGACTGATTGAGATGGGGAGGGGATATGATGGAGAATGGAATTTCAAAGGGGAAAGTGGGGGGGGGGTAGAGAGGGTATTAACATGGGATACTTTTTATAACCATGGAAAATGTTAATAAAAATTGAGGAAAAAAACCTAGAGGTTAACTAGTTTTTGCAAAATGACTATTATAAAACAGCCACATTTAAGTTACTTAAGTCTTCTCTATGCTGGTATCATGCTACAGTAGCAGAAATTGAGGGATAGCAGCGGTATGGTCCACGCCGTAACATACTTGATAGCAGGTTGTTCACATAACAACCCAGAGAACTGGGGGTTGTGATGCATGGGCAGTACTCTGGAGTGTGAGACAGGAGGATTGTCATGAGTTCAAGGTCTGTATGGGCTGCAAAGGGAAACAATCTCCAAAACCTCAAAAATCCTATCATTAGGTTAATATAGTACTGCTATACAGGTAGTACTGAGAGATATTTATTAAGTATTTGTAATGTGCCTAGCATTAGGCTGTTTTGTGGTACAAATTAATAGTCAAGTAAAATTCAGCACTGGCTAATAAGATACAAATCCATTTTTGTTTTGAAGCATACGATATCGGCATTGCATTGGTCTCCTCGAGTTAAGGACTTAATCGTTTCTGGGGATGAAAAAGGAGTCGTTTTCTGTTACTGGCTTAACAGAAATGACAGCCAGCACCTCTTTATAGAACCCAGGACAATTTTCTGTCTCACTTGTTCACCTCATCATGAAGATTTAGTAGCCATTGGGTGAGTACTGTCCATCTGTGTGGACACTTTCCTTTTAGTTATGACTGGTTTTCATTCTCATTGCCTTCTGTGCTTTCATCCTGGAAAGAACCTCCTACAGCGAACTGCTCCTCCCGCTCTGAGCATCAGGCATTCCTGTGGTCTCCAGGCCTGGGATGTTGCTTCAGCTCCCACTCCCTCTGTGTGTGTGTGTGTGTGTGGTTGTTTGTGTATTTGAGAGGGGAACATGGCTGCTTCTGCAAACAAACTCCAGACACATGCACCACTTCGTGCACCTGGCTTTATGTGCGTGTTGGAGAATCAAACCTGGGCTATCAGGCTTTGCAAGCAAGTGCCTTTAGCCGCTGAGCCATGCCCCCTGGCCCCTCTTTGGTTTTGTTTCCTTCCTTCTCATGATACTATGCTTGCCGCATTCTTTGTGTGTAATTCATTTTCTATTACTTCTGTTCATGATGTCCCTTGGACATGACATTACCTCCATTGTGAGGTGACTGTTCTGTCTGGTTCTGTATACTTGCTTGAAATTGGGAAGTTGAGATGGAATTAAGGTCTATTTTCTTCCTTCCTTCCTTCTTTCCTTCCTTCCTTCCTTCCTTCCTTCCTTTCTTTCTTCCATCTTTCTTTCCTTTCTCTCTCCCTCCATCCCTCCCTCCTTCCCTTCCTTCCTTTCTCAAGGAAGAGTCTCACTTTAGCCCCGGCTGACCTGGAATTCACTGTGTAGTCTCGGGGTGGCCTTGAACTCATGGTGATCCTCCTACCCTGCCTCCTGAGTGCTGGGATTAAAGGTGTGTGCCACCGTACCTGGCTCATTCTTTCTTTATTTTTATTATTTATTTCTTTATTTATTTTGTTTTTTTGAGGTAGGGTCTCACTCTAGTGCAGGCTGACCTGGAATTCACTATGTAGTTTCAGGGTAACCTTGAACTCACAGTGATCCTCCTACCACTGCCTCCTGAGTGCTAAGATTAAAGGCTTGCGCCACCATGCCCTGCTCTTTCTTTCTTTATACTTGATCTTAGCCAGAAGGCTGAGAAGTGATCTCTTTCTTTTTTTTTTGCTTATTTATTTGAGAGCGACAGACAGAGAAAGAGGAGAGTGGGTGCGCCAGGGCTTCCAGCCACTGCAAACGAACTCCAGATGCGTGCGCCCCCTTGTGCATCTAGCTAACGTGGGTCCTTGAACTGGGGTCCTTACGCTTCACAGGCAAGCACTTAACCGCTAAGCCACCTCTCCAGCCCTCTTTTTCTTTTTTTTAATGAGAGAGAGAGAGAGAGAAAGAGAGAGAGAAAATTGGCATGCCAGGGCCTCCAGCCACTGCAGTCGAACTCCATATGTGTGTACCATCTTCTGTGTATGTGCGACCTTGTGCACATGCGTCATTTTGTGCATCTGGTGTACATGGGATCTGGAGAATTGAACATGGGTCCTAGACTTCACAGGCAAACGCCTTAATTGCTAAGCCATCTCTCCAGCCCTTTAAAGTTTTTTTTGTTTGTTTGTTTTGTTTTAGCCAGGGCGTGGTGGCTCACACCTTTAATCCCAGCACTTGGGAGGCAGAGGTAGGATGATTGCTGTGAGTTCGAGGCCCCCTGAGACTACAGAGTGATTTCTAGGTCAGCCTGGGCTAAAGTGAGACCTACCAAAAAACCAAAAAAAAGTTAAAAGTTTTTTTTATTTGTTTGAGGAATTGGGCATACCAGGGTCTTCAGCCACTGCAAACAAACTCCAGATGAATGCCACCGCCTCGTGCATCTGGCTTTACATGGGTTCTGGGGAGTTAAACATGGGTCCTTTGCTTTGCTGGCAAGTGCCTTAACTGCCAAGCCCTCTTCCCAGCCTGGGGTCCGTTTCTTATTGATCCCCAAAATGGTTTCCTGTGAACTGCCTCCGTGGGCATCCCCTTTCCCTCACTGTCCTGTGTACTGTGTTATCTCCAGTGACGACTTGGTTGGCACAGTCATTTTAAGATGATCAATTTTAAGAATATTCGAGGAGAAAAGACTGGAGGGGATTCAGAAGACTGGCTAGCAGGAGTAAGGAAGTGGAGACACACCTGAAGACAGCTTTTTCACAGTTTGCTGTAGAACCGTGTGTACATGAAGCTGGAGGTGGTTCAAAGCATGTGAAGATGCCAAGTGTGTGTTTCTGTACTGACCTGCGAGACAGCTGCTTATGAAGTGGTGTGTGAGAGAGTCTAGGGATCTACCTAGGTAGCCATCGAGCACGTACAGCTGAAAACATTTGGGACCAGTTGGGTTAGGCTTGCTGATAGACTTGGAAATGGAGAATGTTCCATGCTGTGGCTTCAGATTTCTCCTGGAGGTTTTAGAGAATTGGAATCTAGTTCGGGGTTAAGGTGGGACCAGACAGGGAAGAAAGGATGGCCACTGTCAGTAGGAAAGTGTTCCTTAGAGAAAGTGTATGCCCAGTGCTTAGAGTTGAACACAGAGTCAAGGATTGAGGTCATGACTGAAAAAGGAGATGGCTGGATGCTGTCAGGCTTGGGGGTCTATGGCATAGATACCCAGGGGAAAGACCAAGCAGCGGTCATGTTTTAGAGTGACTATAAAAATATACCAGTGAGGGCTGGAGGGCTGGCTTAGAGGTTAAGGCCTTTGCCTGCAAGGCCAAAAGACCAAGGTTTGATCCCTCAGGACCCACGTTAGCCAGATGCACAAGGGCGCACCCGTGTGTGGAGTTCCTTTGCAGTGGCTGGAGGCCCTGGCACACCCATTCTCTCTCTCTCTCCCTCTTTCTGTCAAATTAATAAATAAAATAAAATAATAATTTTAAAAAAATAGGCCAGTGAGGCTGGGCGTGGTGGACACACCTTTAATCACAGCACTTGGGAGGCAGAGGTAGGAGGGATGTTATGAGTTCAAGGCCAGCCTGAGAATACATAGTGAATTCAAGGTCAGCCTGTGCTAGAGGGAGATTCTATCTCTAAAACCAAAAAAAAAAGAAAAACAAGACCAGTGAAGTTTGTATTGTGCTGTATGAAGGAACAGATGGGAAGAAGAATGGGTGGATGACGGTGACAAATGTAAGAGGTCTGTGGCTGGACAGCCTCGTGAAACGGGAGTGTTGGCCGGGGCTCGCGTGCTGAAGTGAGCAGAGTCGGCAGGAGCGTGAGTCAAGGGTCCTGACAGAGGAGCAGGAACAGAAGTGCTGCATCCTTTAGACAGGGAAAGTCCTCTGTCCATCCAGACACAGGGCTGGATCCGAAGGATTTGTTTTTAGATCATCATTCCCAACAACCTTTACTGAAATTTCAAAACAACAGTTACATTGTATAGTTTGTGCATGGCGGTACACACCTTTAATCCCAGAGCTCTGGAGGCAGAGGTAGGAGGATTTCCATGAGTTCGAGGCCACCCTGAGTCGACCTAGTGAATTCCAGGTCAGCCTGGGCTAGAGTGAGACCCTGCTTGAAAAACTAAAATAAGTAAATAAATAAGAACAAACATACATACATACATACATACATATATACACACACACACACACACCCCTACATATACATACATATACACATACATACATAGTTTGTTTACAAATATGTATTTATTTTTAGTCAAGCACGGTGGTGCACACCTTTAATCCCAGCACTCGGGAGGCCAAGATAGGATTGCTGTGAGTTCAAGGCCAGCCTGAGACTACATAGTGAGTTCCAGGTCAGCCTGGGCTAGAACAAGATCCTACTTCAAAAAAATAAATAAAATATATATATGTCTGTTTGACAGGGAAACACCAGAGCCTCTTGCCACTGCAAACAAACTCCAGATGCATGTGCCACTTTGTGCATCTGCCTTTACGTGCCTACCAGAGAATTGAACCCCAGGCCAGCAGGCTTTGTCAGCAAATATCTAACCACTGAGCCATTTCTCCAGCCTCCAATTTATATTTATTTGTTTTTGAAAAAATATTTTTGATTTTTATTTATTTATTTGAGAGAGAGATACAGAAATAGGCAGAGAGAGAGAGAAAATGGGAGTGTGAGAGCCTCCAGCCACTGTAGACAAACTTCAGATGCTTCCATACCCTTGTGCATCTGGCTTTCATGGGTCCTGGGGAGTCAAACCTGGGTTCTTTGCCTTTGCAGGCAAATGCCTTAACCACTGAGCCATCTCCCCAGCCCATATTTATTTATTTTTGAGGTAGGGTCTTGTTCTAACCCAGACTGACCTAGAATTCACTATGTAGTTTCAAGGTGGCCTAAACTCACAACAGTTCTCTTACCTCTTCCTCCCAAATGCTGTGATTAAAGGCATATGCCAAATGCCTGGCTTCATCTCTGTTTATTTATTTATGAGAGAGAATGGGCACATCAGGGCCTCTAGACACTGCAAACAAACTCCAGATACATGTGCCACCTTGTGTATCTGGCTTTATGTGGGTACTGGGGAATCAAATCTGGCTACTTTGGTTTTGCAGGCAATGCCTTCACCGCTAAGCCATATTTCCAGCCCTTCATCTTAAAAAAAGAAAAGGTACTTATGAGAAAGAGAGAAAGAATGTGTGCGCCGGGGCCTCCTGCTGCTGCTGCAAACCAACTCCAGAATCATGTTCCATTTTGTGCATCTGGCTTTATGTGGATACTGGGGAGTCAGACCCAGACTGTCAGGCTTTGCACGTGAGCACCTTTAACCATTGAGTCATTTCTCTAGCCTAGGCTGACCTGGAATTCCCTATGTAGTCTCAGAGTAGCCTTGAACTCATGGTAATCCTCCTACCTCTGCCTTCTGAGTGCTGGAATTAGATGTGTGTGCCATTGCCAGGCTTGGTGGTGCACGCCTTTAGTCCCAGGACTCAGGAGGCAGAGGTAGAAGGATCGCTGTGAGTTCGAGGCCACCCTAAGAACTACATAGTGAATTCCAGGTCAGCCTGAGCTAGAGTGAGACCCTTCCTCAAAAAAACAAACAAAACAAAACAAAACAAAAAGTGTGTGCCTGGCTCAATTCATCTTTTTTTTTTTTTTTAAAGGAGGGGAGAGAGTGAATGAATGAGAATTGGTGTGCCAGGGCCTCCAGCCACTGTGATTGAACTCCAGATGCGTGTGCCATCTTGTGTGCATATGTGACCTTGAGTGCTTGCGTCACCTTGTGCGTCTGACTACAGTGGGACATGGGGAATTGAATGGGTCTTTGGGCTTCACAGGCAAGCACCTTAACTGCTAAGCCACCTCCAGCCCCATCTTTTTAAAACCTTTTAAAATATTTTTTTATTTGAGAGAGAGAAAGAGGCAAGTAGAAAAAGAATGGGCACACCAGGGCCTCTAGTTGCTGCAAACGAACTCCAGATGTAGGCGCCACCTTGTGCATCTGGCTAACATGAGTACTAGGGAATCAAACATTACATGTTGTGTTAATTTATGGTTGGAAAAATAGTGTTGGTTGTGAAAAGGAGACTTGGGCACATAAACTTTGTAACCAGAGGAACTTCTGGGCTCCAGTTCTTCCATGAGCTACCTTAGAATGCAGCCTGCTTCTGTTTGAGTATTGTAATAGGGGGAAAATGTAGCATTTAGTAGCTCATGCTAAGAGGCTGATGCTGGGGAAGCTTACCAAAACCAGGACGCATGAAGTGAACCCCTTTGGGAAGAGAACACCGTTTGCTCTCATCCTCACTTCCTCCCCCCCCCCCAAGCTATACCTATATGTCTTCCTTCCAGCAGCCATGGTGCACGCTTGAGCAGACATGTTTGCTAGAGAGATTTGCCTATCTTCATTTCTCACTGACATGTCTAACACTTGTTTTTTAGTTACAAAGATGGCATGGTGGTTATAATTGACATCAGCAAGAAAGGAGAAGTCACTCACAGGCTTCGAGGCCATGATGATGAAATCCATTCCATAGCCTGGTGCCCCCTACCTGGTGAAGACTGTTTGTCCATAAATCAAGAGGAGGACTCAGGTAAGATGATGAAGAGAAACTACAGTACTCTGCCACATCAAGAGTCAAGTGGGGTGCTGGAGAGATGGCTTAGCAGTTAAGCTCTTGTCTATGAAGCCTAAGGACCCCAGTTCAAGGCTCGATTCCCTAGTACCCACGTTACCCAGATGCGCATGGGAGTTCACGTGGCTGGAGTTCATTTGCAGTGGCTGGTGTGCCCATTCTCTCTCTCTCTCTCTCTATCTGCCTCTTTCTCTGTCTGTCACTTTAAGATAAATCGAAAAATAAAAAATACAAATAAAACAGTCAAGTGGGTAGACCTGTCATCACCCAAGTTATATTTAAAACTTCAGGTTATTTAGGTTGGACTGGTGAGACAGATGGCCAGATTTTGGAATCCCTACAGACATTTTTCTGCAGCTTGAGGACTTTTGGGGGGATCGGAGAAAAGAACAACAGGACAAGCAAGCTACAATACACCCTTGGCAGCTGGCTGCCAAGGAGGTGGTAGATGAGAGGAAGAGAAAATGTGCCTTTTGAGCTAGGATCCAAAAAGCAGGCATGCTCAGCAGTGGAGGCCTCCACATAGCTGCATAGGGGCAGGGGCCTCTTCAAAGAAATGATGAGAAAATCCAGTGTTAGGACAAGCACAATTAGGATTTTGGCTGGGATCCAAAGAAGAGACAGAAAGGGGTAAGGAAAGGTTATAGTTTTTGAATTTAAACTCAGAAAAGTGGGCAGGCTTAATCATGAGGTTCTGCAAGCAACCACCCAAACTATCTTGTATCATATGATAAGTATGTACTTCATGGAAATTAAAAGCAAAATTACCCTGTCTCCCCTAGAAGAATCTGCAGTTCCTAACGGAAAGGTTATAGCAGAAGCCCCAGTCACAAAGGGCTGCTACTTAGCTACTGGAAGCAAGGATCAGACCATTCGAATCTGGAGCTGCTCCAGAGGCCGAGGTGAGTTTGATATATGTTCTCATGTGCTGTAACCTTTGATGATCCAGTGGGATCTGTTCTTCTTTTAGTTTGTCTGGTTTGGAGAATATCATTTATCCAAAGTTTGCCCTTGTCCCTCTTGTCCAAAAAGTTGCTGCCCTGGTGTAACCTGGTCTACTTGGCTCTCTAACACCTGAATTTTGTGTTAAGATTTTCTGATGTGGGCTGGCAAAATAGCTTAGTAGATGAAGTGCTTACCAGCACTGTGTAATCCCAGCACTGTGTAATCCCAGCACAGCGAGGGCAGGAAGGGAGGTGGAGACAGGGAAGTCGCCCAGAACTTCACAGGCCCACTAGCATGGTGAACAATAAGTTGAAAGATGAGGACTGACGCCCTGAAATTGTCCTCTGACCTCCACATATGTGTACAGGTTTCTCATGCTTTCCAGGAAAAGGCAAGAACCCTTGCTTTACTGAAAGATCCTGTTGGATAAGGAGAGAAGATACCTGTTTTAAGAATGGGAACATGGGAGCTTCCTCAGTTAGAGGAATGGGAAAGCTCTCTAGAGTTACAGCTTCTAATGTGGAGAAAGTAACATGCCCAGCATAGAGGAGATTGGGCATGTTCAGGGTGGTATGGCCATAGACCATGCCCAGCATAGAAGTGTGTGTTTACATGGGACAGCTCACTGGACTCAAATTAGCTAAAAATGCACATGGAGACATCTGGCTGAGATTCATGTAGGATGGTCTGTAAACCTAACTGCTGCCTGCAGCAGCCTTTGGTGGGCAGAATCAGCTGGAAAGCACCTCATGTCTACTGGCTCAAGTCTCCAGGACTGTGTGTGTATTTAAAGCTGTGCTTATGGCTCTGATACTGGTAGACAAGGAACCTCTAACTCAGTACTGGTTGTGGATCTCCCTTGCCACATGTGTTCACTGCCAAATTTCCCCTCTCTGGTGGATTTATAGCCAAACAAGAGAAGGATCCCATCTGTCCTTGCAATTTTTTCTTTCTCATTTATTTGACAGAGAAAGAGAGAGAAAATGGGTGTGCCAGGGCCTCCAGCCACTGCAAATGAACTGATCTCTTGTGCATCTGGCGAACGTGGGTCCTGGGGAATTGAACCTGGTTCTTTGGCTTTTCAGGCAAATGCCTTAACTGCTAAGCCATCCCTCCAGCCCTGTCCTTGCAATTTTGGATAATGTTATTACTCTGGTTCTCATTTCTAATTGGGAACTCATTATATTAGACAAAGAGACTCTTAGCAAAGATTTGAGGAGCCAAGATAGTCTATGAGCACTTGTTTGGCTTAACTGCTATTACCTGTTTTAAGAATGGGAACATGGGAGCTGCCTCGATTGGAGGAATGGGAAAGCTCTCTAGAGTTACAGCTGCTTTTTTTTTATGTTATTTTATTATGTTTCCGTGAGAAAACAAGGTAATTTTGGCCAGGCTTGGTGGCATACACCTTTAATCCTTGGGAGGTAGAGGTAAGAGGATCACTGTGAGTTCTAGGCCAGCCTGAGACTACATAGTGAATTCCAGGTCAGCCTGGACTAGAGTGAGACCCTACCTTGAAAAACAAACACAAAACAATCAAAAGTAAGTACCATACTTGCACACCATATACTATGCATTGTAAACTGCTAGGAAACTTCTAATTGCTGGTTTCAGTTTCTTGAGAGCTCAGTGGCTTTCCTTTAATCTGCAGGAGTGATGGTTTTGAAATTGCCCTTTCTGAAGAGAAGAGGAGGTGGAGTGGACCCAACTGTTAAAGAGCGTCTTTGGTTGACACTGTATTGGCCCAAGAATCAGCCAACCCAGCTGGTATCCAGTTGTTTTGGGTAAATCTTTTTGGATCATATTTATTTATGACCTGGAATTCACTGTGTAGTCTCAGGGTAGCCTCGAACTCATGGTGATCCTCCTATCTCTGCCTCCCAAGTGCTGGGATTAAAGGTGTGCACCACCACGCCCGGCATATTTTATTTATTTAAGAGAGGGAAAGAGGCAGAGAGAGAGAGAGAGAGAGAATGGGCACACTAGGGTTTCCAGCTACTACAAATGAACTCCAGACACATGCCCCTCCTTGTGCATCTGGCTAACATGGGTCCTGGGGAATTGAACCAAGGTCCTTTAGCTTTGCAAGCAAGCGCCTTAACTGCTAAGCCATCTCTTCAGCCCTGGATCATATTTTAATGTGAGAGAGAGAATTGGTGTGCCAGGGCATTCAGCCACCGTAATCAAATTCTAGACGTGTGTGCCACCTATGGGCATGTGTGACTGCATGTTTGCCTCACTTTGTGCATGACCTGGAGAGTCAAACATGGGTCCTTAGACTTTGCAGGCAAACGCCTTAACTGCTAAGCCATCTCTCTAGCCCCTTATCTGATTTCTAAAGAAGTAGTAATTTATTTGTGCGCATGCGTGTGTACCAGGGTCTCTTGCTGCTATTAAGGAATACCCATTTGGTAAAAGCCAGGCACGCACCTTTAATCCCAGCACTCAGGAGGCAGAGGTAGGAGGATCACAATGAGTTCAAGGCCACCCTGAGGCTACATAGTGAATTCCAGGTCAGCCTGGGCTAGGGTGAAACCCTACCTGGGGGGGGGGGGGGGGGGGAGCACCCATTTGGCTTTATGTAATGTAAATGGTTGAGGAATTAAGCCCAGACCAGCAAGTCTCTCCCCAGTCTGTCTTTGTTGTTGTTGTATTTGAGGGAGGATAGGTGCACCAGGGCCTCCACCTGCTGCAAACGGACTTCCAGATGCACACGCCACTTTGTGCGTCTGGTTTTATGTGGGTATCGGGGAATTGAACCTCGGCCCTTAGGCTTCTTGGGCAGGTACCTTAACCACTAAGCCATCTCTCTAGCCCCCAGATAGTTTCTTTTTGGCACAATAGATTTACAAAACAGAAACTTGGCTGCTGAGCTGGAGAGATGGCTCAGTGGTTAAGGCACTTACCTGTAAAACCTGATGACCTGGGTTCCATTCCCCAGTACCCAGTTAAACCAGTTGCACAGTGGCTCATGCATAAGAAAGAAAGGGAGAGAGGGAAGGAGGGAAAAATGAAGGAAGGATGGAAAATGGGCTGGAGAGATGGCTTAGCAGTCAAGGCACCTGCCTATAAAGCCAGAGGACCCAAGCTCAATTCCCCAGTACCCACGTGAGTCAGATACACAAGGGGGCACGGGCATCTGGAGTTGGTTTGCTGTGGCTGGAGGCCCTGGAGTGCCCATTCTCTCTCTTTCTCTCTCAAATAAATAAAATATTAAAAAAGAAAAAAGGGAGAGAGAAAGAAGAAAGATAGGCTATCAAGAGAAAATGGGATTAAACCTCTGTAACAAGAAGGGGGTACTTGCAGCATAATGTTTTCTGCAGTGATCAGAGACTGAGGCAAGTCCAGCAGCTAGAAGCTGACAGATGAAGGTGGTCAAAAATTTTGTCGGTCCTGATGGAAAGTTCACATCAGGAGGCAAATGGATCAATTTACTGTTGTTAGATTCTGGCCCAGTGTTCTCTAGCAGATTCTGTTCCTCATGTGATGGTAGTCAGACATTTTACTTCCTGTCAGTGTGTCTTGGGTTCAGGAGATGATTTGGGTTCATTTTGACTATACTGCAGCCATCTTGATTTTTGAGTTACCAAGGGAACAGTTAAATTATTCAGCAACTGAGGGTCTTGACTGGGGCAGAGACCAGCTACCATCTGCATGTGAAAGATGTCGCCTTTGTTCTTCCTTCTCAGAGGCGAGATGCTGCTGTGGGATCTCACCCAGTCCTGGAGACGGAAGTACACCCTCTTCAGCCCCTCGGCAGACGGGCAGAATCATTCCAGAATTGTGTTCAGTTTATGTCCTTTGCAGACTGAGGACGGTAAACACTTGCTGCTTTCCACATCCATGGATCGAGATGTAAGAACTGCTTCCCACCAGCTTTGTAGAGCTGAGCTGTGAGCCGTGGGTGGGGCTAGAAGATGTCAGCCCTCACACTGGTCCCTGCATCCCAGTTCAGTGATCTGGACTAGGTCGACCATATGCACTGGGGGAGGGGCGCAGGAACCACCATGAGGCTTTTGACGAGAGCAGACCTAAAGGGCAGTTATGTCCAGAAAAGGGTTGTGTGCCCATCGCTTCTGCTTATCCTGATCTGTAGTTCAGGTAGCAGACACTGTATATATGGAACGTGACCTTGACCATTAATCCTCCTGCCTCCGCTTCCTGTTGGGCCGAGTACAGGTGGTGCCACCTTCCTCCTTTTACGTATTGCTGGGATTGAGCCTGGGGCTTTGTGTGTGCTAGGCAAGCACTGTACCCAGAGATCAGAGAGCTACATCTCCAGCCCCTGGTTTGGTAACTTTGTTTTCTCAAGCCCGTGTGTACAGCAAGCGACACTTAACACTTTCACTCCTCCTCCTTAAAAGAGTAAGCGCTCTGCGTCTCCATCACCCTCGCCTTCCCTGTGCCGAGGGCCTGCTCTCCTCACCCTCCGCAGAGCCGAGCGGGGCCGGCAGCGCTGCAGCAGGCTGGGCAGGTGGCAGAGGTCTGTGAGGTGGCAGCCCGCGTTTTTGTTTATGGACTGCGTGATTCTGGGTTCATGAGGCATTTCTAAGAATAAATAGGCTCCCAGATCCGATCCCTGTGAGCTGCATAATGTTTTGCTGATTTCTTTTTTTCCACAAAAGATACTTTTTCCAGGGCTAGAGAGATGGCTTAGCTGTTAATCGCTTGCCTGTGAAGCCTATGGACCCTGGTACGAGGCTCGGTTCCCCAGGACCCACGTTAGCCAGATGCACAAGGGGGCGCACGCGTCTGGAGTTCGTTTGCAGAGGCTGGAAGCCCTGGCGCCCATTCTGTCTTTTGTCCTCTATCTGCCTCTTTCTCTCTGTCTGTTGCTCTCAAATAAATAAATAAATAAAATAAACAAAAAAATTTTTTTAAAGATACTTTTTCCAGTTTCTACTGGAAATTGTGTTATATATTTACCCATTCTTTAAGCCCATCCCATTTGAAAAAGGCTTTAAAAGTATTTATTTTCCCATTTCTCTGCTGCTTTCTATACTGGACCCTAACTCCTTAATCGTTTCAGGTAAAATGTTGGGACATGGCTACGCTGGAGTGTTGCTGGACCCTGCCTTCCCTTGGTGGGTTTGCCTACAGCCTGGCATTCTCTCCTGTGGATATGGGCTGCTTGGCCATAGGCGTTGGGGACGGCATGATACGTGTGTGGAATACACTCTCCATTAAGAACAACTATGACGTGAAAAACTTTTGGCAGGGTGTCAAGTCCAAGGTTACAGCGGTAAGGATACTTTTTTTTTTAATTTTAATTTTTTTTATTTTTTAATTTTTATTAACATTTTCCATGGTTATAAAATATATCCCATGGTAATTCCCTCTCTCCCCACCCCCACACTTTCCCATTTGAAATTCCATTCTCCAAAGGATACTTTCTTTAAGCTGTTTTTCAAAACGAATTTTTTTGTGGGAGGGGGGTTCAAGGAAGGGTCTCACTCTAGCCCAAGATGACCTGGAATTAACTATGAAGTGATCCTCAGGTTGGCCTTGAACTCATGGCAATCCTCCTACCTCTGCCTCCCGAGTGCTGGAATTAAATGTGAGTGCCACCATGCCCGGATGTTTTTCAGAATTTATTTCAGGGAGAGAGAAAAAAAAGACAGACAGAGAAAGAGACAGAATGGGCGCACCAGGGCCTCCAGCTGCTGCCAACAAACTTTAGACACATGCTCCACCTGTGCATCTGGCTTATGTGGTTCTTGGGGAATCAAAGCTGAGTCCTTTGGCCTTGCAGGCAAGTGCCTTAACTGCTAAGTCGTCTCTCCAGCCCTCAAAAAATTCTTTTGTAAAAAAAATATTTTTATTAATTATTTGAAAGAGAGAGAATAAGAATATGGGCATGCCAGGGCTTCCTGTCATCACAAATAAACTCTAGAAATATGTGCAATTTTTTTGTGCATCTGGCTTTATATGGATACTGAGGAATCCGAGCAGAGCCATCAGGCTCTACAAGCAAGCGTCCTTCACCACAGCGCTCTCTCTCGAGCCACTCAGATTCTTTCTAGATACTTTCTGCTCATTTAAGTGCACTCTCTTGGAATTCAAAGTTTGAAAGTATTTGTGATGAACCTTGAAACAAATTCACATTTAAAAAAATAATTATTGCCAGGCGTGGTGGCGCACGCCTTTAATCCCAGCACTCGGGAGGTAGAGGTAGGAGGATCACCATGAGTTCCAGGCCACCCTGAGACTACAGAGTTAATTCCAGGTCAGTCTGGACCAGAGTGAGACCCTACCTCGAAAAACAAAGAAAACAAAAATAAATAAAAATAATTATTTAATTATTTAAGAGATAATGGGCATGCAAGGGTCTCCTGCCACTTCAAAAACATTCCAGATGCATGTGCCCAAGACTTTGCAAGCTCCTTTAACTGCTGAGCCATCCCTCCTGCCCCAAGTTCACATTTTCTAAACTGTACAGGAATCTTTTATTCCCAACTTTACACTGTTGTGCACATGAACCACCATGTGCATCTGGCTTACATGGATTCTGGGGAGTTGAACCTGGGTCCTTAGGCTTTGCAGGTAAGCACCTTAATAGCTTATAGCCATCTCTCCAGCCCCCTCCCTTTTTTTTTCCTTCCTTCTTTTTTTTTTTTTAGTATATCTAAGTTGGTTCTCAAAAATACCTGTAAAGAGCTGGGTGTGGTGGTGCACGCCTTTAATCCTAGAACTTGGGAGGCAGAGGTATGAGGATCGCTTTGAGTTCAAGGCCAGCCTGGGACTCCACTGTGAGATCCCGGTCAGCATGAGCTAGACCGAGACTCTACCTTGAAAAAACTAAAAAATAATTTAAAAAAACCCCTGAAAATAGAGGCACAGTTGGCAGTGGGCTGTCTGTGGTGTTGAGACAGTGACAGTCATCTGCTTTTAACCCTGTGCTGTTTCTTGGAAACAATGAGAACTAGAAGAAATCAAGACAAGAGAGTTGTCACACGAATATTTAAAGGACAGCATGAGGATTGCTCTCACTGTCCCCTTTTCTCATCTGTTGTCATTTGAAAATGTTTCTTTGTAGCTATGCTGGCACCCAAACAAGGAAGGCTGCCTCGCTTTCGGGACAGATGATGGGAAAGTGGGATTGTATGACACCTACTCCAGCAAGTAAGCAAGGCCCAAGGGTTTGAGTTTATGAACCTGATGTGATAAAAATGGTACAGGAAGCTGTTGAATGGTAGAATCTTCTGTCTCTTTACACTGAGGTTTGGAACTTGGTATTGTCCTTAAAAAATTTATCAGGTGATACCAATTCAGACTGTCTGGCATTTGCTTTTTTTTTTTTTTTTTTTTTTTTTTGAGGTAGGGTCTCACTTTAACCCAGACTGCCCTGAATTTGCTGTCTAGTCTCAGGGTGGCCTCGAACTCACGGTGATCCTCCCACCAGGATAAAGCATTTGCTTTTGTTAGTACAGAACTTTTCAGGCATGCTGAAGCAGACAAACAAGTATTAAAAAAACAAACACAAATGCCGGTCGTGGTGGCGCACGCCTTTAATCCCAGCACAGTACTCGGCAGGCAGAGGTGGGAGGATCACCGTGAGTTGGAGGCCACCCTGAGACTACATAGTGAATTCCAGGTCAGCCTGGAGTAGAGTGAGACTCTACCTCAAAAAAAAAAAAAAAAAAAAAAAAAACAGAAAACAACACATATAGCTGGGCATGATGATTCACATCTTTAATCCCAGCTGAGGAAGGAGAATCTCTGCAAGTTCAAGGCCAGCCTAGGGCTCCAGAGTGAGTTCCAGGTCAACCCAGGCAAGAATGAGACCCTGCCTTGAGAAAAACAAACCAAACCATAAGAATGCCCAGAGATGACACGTGCCTCAAGTAGCCATAGCTAAGTGGGGCAGTGTCTTGACAGATGGGCTGTAGAGCCTGTTACTGTAGACTTTGTTGTGACCTTGATACTATATGTAAAACTAGGAATGTTAGGGTGCTTAACTTCACTAGGTGTTTTAGAGGGACCAGCGAGGAAGATGAGCCCAAAATAGCCAGATGAATAGAATAGTACGTTTATTTTGGGTAAAATCTAATTAGGGCTTATTTTGGTAGTGAGTAGTATTACATGGTCAATTATTCACTTGTTTGGCTTTTTAGTAGTCAACTGTTTGGAGAAAAGTCCTAGGGTATTATTTCTTTGTAATATCAGAAACTGAGGAAAGCTGGTCTACATTTAAATATTTAAATCTCCCTGTTCTCCCACCCCACAGACCTCCACAGATTTCTAGCACGTATCATAAGAAGACAGTATACACGTTAGCTTGGGGACCACCGGTGCCCCCCATGTCACTTGGTAAGTATCCGAGGTGTTGTTTAACAAACAGGAGCATGCTCTTTTGCTCTCGTTCTAAATATGAAAGCTGGAGCTGCACATACTGTGGTGCCATGGCTACCTTGTGCTGTGCTGTGTCCCCAGGAGTCCGCAAAGTGGGAAGGGTCATTGGACTTGCTAGAGGAAACATGGCCCATAAGCTCCTCAGACGCCAGAGCATCTTTCTTCTCCTTTAGCTGAGATTGTTCATTGCATGTAGTCAACCCCTTGCTGGGTCTTAGCCTGCCATTACTGGCCTGTCCTTTCCCTCTCTATGCCCCCAGTCCTCTACCAGTTGCTACTGGTATTCCTCAAACAGGGGGTCTTTCTTAACATCTTTCTGGTGGTGGAAGAGGGCTGTGGTGCCACTTACACCTGCGTCTTCACACGTGCTGGGCACACGCTCTGCCACCAAGCAATACATCCCCAGCTCTTTCTTTGTTAAGTCTTTCATGTACTTTCCTTAAGTATAATGACACATCTCTAAGCTTCTGTAGCTACCGGCCTTACATGGACAGGGATGAAAGCTACGTTGGAACTGTGGTTCATTTACTCAACAAGAATGCTTTGCCACTGTGGAGATTGTGACTTGCGAAACCTTTCTTTATGTAGTGATAGGAAGTCATGGAGCTCCATACATGTAAATGCCCAGAGTAGAGAACTCATTTCTGGAAGAAAAAGTGCATTATCAGAAGCTTTGACTTGAGCCCATGTATTTTTTCTGACTCCAGCTTCAGTGCCACTACTGTTTTGAATTTCAGATCAATGCTTACTATTATTTCTTAGAAATTAATGGACAAAAGTCGAGCGTGGTGGTGCATGCCTTTAATCCCAGGCAGAGGTAGAGGATTGCCATGAGTTCGAGGCCATCCTGAGACTACATAGTAAATTCCAGGTCAGCCTGGGCCAGAGTGAGACCCTACCTCAAAAAAAAAAAAAAAAAAATTAATGGACAAGTAGAATACATTTTTTTCCCCTCAACAACTGTGCTGAGATGGAAAGGACAGCTACCTTATTCCACTGCACTCAGATCCTCCAAGTATATAATCCCTTTCAACCCTTAAAGTCCTTAGTATGATATGACCATACTGTGGGAACACTTGGTTAAGCTGGTGAAATGCAAAACTTGCGAACTTTCTTTCCTTCATTCACACAGGAGGAGAAGGAGACCGGCCTTCCCTCACCTTATACAGCTGTGGAGGGGAAGGCATTGTGTTGCAGCATAACCCCTGGAAACTGAGTGGAGAGGCCTTTGACATCAACAAGCTTATCAGGGACACCAATTCAATCAAAGTGAGTTCTGATGGGCCAAAGTCTCCTGTGGTTGCCCTGCCCTGCATCCTCAGTGCCGTCCGTAACCGAGGCCATTGTACTTAGCCAGGCTTCCTGGTGGTACAAGGATGTCTGTGAATTTGTGGGCTGCCTCTATCCTCAAACAGAGCAAAGAATTTAACTCACAACAAGGGGCAGCTCAATCGCATTGGTGGTTTATTATAAACTCATAACTTGACTATCAAACATCCTTTTCAAGCCAACTACTTAACCAAAGTGAGCCCCTGGTAATAAGTCCAAGTTCAAGTACAAAATGGTTTTGCTCAAGAATTGATTTTTGCCGGGCATGGTAGTGCATACCTTTAATCCCAGCACTTGGGAGGCAGAGGTGGGCAGATCACTGTGAGTTCGAGACCAGCCTGAGACTACATGGTGAATTCCAAGTCAGCCTAGGCTAGAGCAAGACATTTATCTAAAAAAAAACAAACACAAAGGCAGGGGAGATGGCTTAGTGGTTAAGGTGCTTGTCAGCAAAGACAAAGGACCCAGGTTCAGTTTCCCAGTACCACGTAAAGCCAGATGCAGAACAAGGTGTATGTGTTTGGAGTGTGTTTGCCGTGGCTGGAGGCCCTGGCCTGCCCATTGTGTCTGTCTGTTCTCTCTCAGGTAAAATATAAAATATTGTTAAAAAAAAAAATTGACTTTTTTTTCTGTCTTGAAATCATGTCTCACTGTATAGCCTAGGGTAACCTTGAACTTCTGACTTAGCCTACCAAGTGCTTGTATTACAGGCTTATTCCTCCGTGCTGAGTGTGTGAGTGCAGCGGGGCCTCTTTCCTCTGTAAATGAATACCAGATGCTTGTGTCTCTTTGTGTCTGGCTTAGGAATTGAACCCAGGCAGCAAGCTTTGCAAGCAAGTGCCTTTAACCACAGCCATTTTCCCAGCCCTTATTGTATTTTATTTTATTTTTTCGTTTTTCGAGGTAGGGTCTCACTCTAGCCCAGGCTGACCTAGAATTCACTATGGAGTCTCAAGCTCAACAACAATCCTCCTACCTCTGCCTCCTGAGTGCTGAGATTAAAGGCGTGCACCACCACACCTGGCTATTATTATTATTTTTTTAGTAAGGGCTTAAGTAGTCTAGGTTTACTTGTTAATGTAGCTAAAGATGACCTTGAACACTTAATCCTTCTGCCTTCCCAAGTGCTGGGATTATAGGCATGTGCTGTCATACTTAGCTTCTTAGCTTGTCTTTTTAAAAAATATTTATCATTATTTATTTATTTGACAGAGAGAGAGGGAGAGAATGGGCGCGCCAGGGCCTCTAGCCATTGCAAACAAACTCCAGACACGTGGGCCCCCTTATGCAGCTGGCTAACGTGGGTCCTGTGGAATTGAACCTGGGTCCTTCGGCTTTGTAAGCAAATGCCTTAACAGCTAAGCCATCCCTCCAGCCCTTAGCTTGTGTTTTTAAAAAATTATATGTGTATATATATATTTTGTTTGTTTGTTTTTTGTTTTTCGAGGTAGGGTCTCACTCTGGTTCAGGCTGACCTGGAATTAACTCTGTCATCTCAGGGTGGCTTTGAACTCATGGCGATCCACCTAACTCTGCCTCCTGAGTGCTGGGATTAAAGGCGTGCGCCACCACGCCCGGCTTATGTGTATATTTAATTGTACACACTTTCAGCCTGTTTTTGTTTTTTGGCAAGCCCAATAGGCTGGTCTTTTTTTTTTTTTTAATGAGAGCAAGAGAAGGAATGGACGAATTGGCACACCAGGGCCTCCAGCCACTGTAAACGAACTTCAGGTGCTTGTGCCACTTGGTGCAATGTGCAACCTTGCACGCTTGTATCAGCTTGTGCGTCTGGCTTACATGGGATCTGAAGAGTCGAACATAGGTCCTTAGGCTTTGCAGGCAAGCGCTTTAACACCTAAGCCATTTCTTCAGCCCTTGGTCATTGTCTTTTTTTGTTTGTTTGTTTCTTCTTTTTTTGAGGTAAGGTTTCACTCTAGCTCAGACTCACCTGGAATTCACTATGTAGTCTCAGGGTGACCTTGAACTCAAGGTGATCCTCTTACCTCTGCCTCCCAAGTGCTGGTATTAAAGGTGTGTGCCACCATGCCCAGCCCTTGTCTGGTTATTTTTTGTTTGTTTGTTTTGTTTTGATTTTTTCCCGTCCAATTCTTTTTTATTTTATTTTAATTTATTTAACAGAGAAAGAGAGAGAATGGGTGCGCCAGGGCCTCCAGCCACTGCAAACGTACTCCAGACCCTTGGCTGGTTATTTGAGTTAATGTCTCATGCTAGCCAAGGCTGACCTGGAACTCACTATATAGTCCAGGCTGTTCTCCAACTCATGGCAATCCTCCTACCTGAGCTTTCTGTGCTAGGATTAAAGTCATGAGCCAGTGTACCTGGCTGTCACTTAAAGGAAATCATTTCAGATTTTCAAAAGTCACACACAAAAAAATTATTTTGGGTCCTTTGCCCAGATTCCCACATGTGATCATATTTGCTTTAATGTTGTCTCTGCATGTTTGTGTGACGCACCGTCTAATGAGAACACCTGTTCTCAGTGACTGACTAATGGCAGAGGCCATCTGGAGAACTGGCTGTCATAATTAGGATGCAGTGTGTTTTGGCTCTCGAGACTTTCTTCTCACGTGCCATTGGTCTGTACGCTGTGTGGAGAAAGAATGCTTCGACTCAGCATGGCTTGTGTTGTTTTCTAGTACAAACTGCCTGTGCACACCGAGATCAGCTGGAAAGCAGACGGCAGAGTCATGGCTCTTGGCAATGAAGACGGGTGAGCTTTGCACCATGCATGTTCTCTCACGCTGGCTAATGCCATCCGTGGTGCTAGTTTGAGAAGCCTAGTTGTGCTGGTGTTGGGGTCTAACCTGGCTCTCCTCAGCTAATCTGGGGCTTTCTGCATCTCTGAAAATGCAGTTACTTGGGAATTTTCAGCTCAAAGATGGTTATTGGGCTACAGAGATGGCTCAGCAGTTAAAAGCACTTGCTTGCAAAGCCTGACAGCCTGGGCTTGATTCCCCAGTACCCACATAAAGCCGGATACACAAAATGGCACATGCATCCGGAGTTTACTGTGGCAGGAGGCCTTGGCGCAACTATTCCCTCGTGCTGTCTCTCCTCTCTCTCAAGTAAGCAATAAATATTTAATTATATGTATCTGTATAAAACTATGGTGTTTAATGGCACTGTATTTTGGCTCTTTCTTTTTGTTTTGTTTTGTTTTTTAAAGATATTTATTGATTTGCAAGCAGAGAGAATGAATGAGAATGGGAGTTCCAGGGCCTCCAGCTGCTACAAACGAACTCCAGGTGCATGTGCCACTTCGTACATTTGGCTTGATATGGGCACTGTGGAATGGAGCCCTGCTTGTTAGGCTTTGCAGACAAGCACCTTAACAGCTGAGCCATCTCTCCAGTCCTTGTTTTGGCTCTTTTATGTCTCATAAAGGTGACTTTTTTTTTTTTTTTTTTTTTTTTAGAAAGAGGCAGATACAGAGAGAGGGCCAGAGCCTCTAGCCACTGCAAACAAAGTCTAGATACATGTACCCCCTTGTGCATCTGGCTTACATGGGTCCTGGGGGATCGAACCTGGGTCCTTTAGCTTTGCAGGCAAGTGCCTTAACCGCTAATCCATCTCTGCAGCCCTCTTCCTCCTCTTTCTTTCTTTCTTTCTTTTTTTTAAGAGATCATAGGCAAAAGTCCTGTTATGGTTTCTCTGTCTTGTCTGGTGTTAACAGTGCTTTTCTAGATGCTAGTTCATGATCCCTGCCTCCTGAGTGCTGGGACTGCAGCTGTCCGCCTGCACTGTCAGCTGGTTTCTTGTGAGAGGAGGGCCGCTGCAGAGACAGAGAAGGTGGTCTTAGCCTGCTCCCTTGCTGACACTGACTGGGTGAGGGAGAGCGGCCGCCTTGGGCCGTGCTTGATGTCCACCTTTCCCTCCTGCTCTCCTCCTCCAGCTCTATAGAAGTGTTCCAGGTCCCCAACCTGCGGCTGCTCTGCACCATCCAGCAGCACCACAAGCTGGTGAATGCCATCGCCTGGCATCATGAGCATGGCAGCCAGCCAGAGCTCAGCTGTCTGGTGGCTTCCGGCTCCAACAATGCAGTCATCTACGTCCACAGCCTGAAAGCTGTCCTAGGTAACTCTTCTGTGCTGGGGTGGTCTGTGCTCAGCTTCTTTCCAGCCACATGTTTGAGTGCTTGTATTTCAGAAATAGATATTCTCTTACTGTGCTTTCTTTGCTTTGCTCTTCTTTTTGAGGCAGGGTTTCATGTAGTTCAGGCTGACATTGAAGTCACTATGTAGCTGAGGACTTTCTATCCTCTGCCTCTACCTCCTTACTGGGAAAAGACCCTTTAAGATGAAGGGGAAATTATAGGCTTATAGACACCCCCCCCCAAAAAAAAAAAAGCCAGGTATGGTGTTGCACACCTTTAATCCCAGCCCTCGGGAGGCAAAGGTAGGAGAATTGTGGTGAGTTTGAGGCTACCCTGAGACTATATAGTGAAGTCGATGTCAGCTTGGGCTAGATTGAGACCCTACCTCAAAAAAACAAAAACAAAAGCGTTTGCTTGCAAAGCTTTTGGCTCAGGTTCATTTCCAAGCCACTCACCACGTGAGGCAGATTAAAAAGTGCCCCAAGAGTCTGGTGTTGGTTTGCAGCATCCATACAGACACATGCACACGTGCGTGCACACACACATAAATAGAATACTAAAGAACAAAAAGAAGTGAAATTTATGTTCTCCCTTTAGTTCCATCCCTGAGGGATAGCAAGATTACTGTTTGCATTCTCTGTATTTTTAAGGTGTTTATTAATCTATGTGTATACATAGGAAGATAAGTAGGTTTGCATTTCTTCATGCTGTTGGAGAGTTGATTCTGTTTCTTATTGTTATTACTTTCATTGGGATTCTAAACTATCAGTTTTGGTAAAGGGCATTAGCTTTTTATATTATTTGTACTTTTTTCTGGCACTGGGGATTAAGCCCAGAGCCTTGTGCATGCTATACAAGTACCCTGCCACTGAGCCATGGCCCCAGGCCAGCATTAATTTCGGGTGGTTTCATTTTTGTAGGCAGAATCTTTGTAACTAGGCAGCCTTGAACTCCTGATCCCTCTCTTTGCCTGCGCTAAGAGCACAGACATCCACCACCATGTCCGCATGCAGCCTTCGTACAGTGTTTGACCTTTGATAGCAATGTAGATCTTTGTCTCATGTCATATTACTGTCCTAGTTTTTTTTTTTTTTTTTTCTTTCCTAATCATTTAACCTTCTTTATTTGAAATACTTGAGATTTTGAGAGAAGCTGCAGGAATGACGCTGAAAGCTCCACACGCCTTTTTCAGATTCCTTGACTTTGGGTTCCATCCCTTTGACAAGCGCAGGACATTGTAGCTATCTGGTGTGGCTCGTGCGTAGCTTCAGATGATCTGTCATTATCTGGAGTGCCCTGTGAGTACGGGCGTGCCCTGAAGGCGTCATCCTCATGCTGGTGGCTTTTAGTAGGAAATGCTGGTGGGTAACATGGCTGCAGGACCCGTCAGTGTGCTGCTAAGTACCTGGCCTCCCAGTCTTGCCTCTTGCCACGATGATGTATTCTTGTGTGAACCCTTTGTTTTGGTTTTGGTTTTGGTTTTTTGACGTAGGGTCTCACTCTACTCAGGGTGGCCTGGAGCTCACATGGGTGTCCCTTTGTAAAAAATTAAATATTTTATTTAAGCTGGGCGTGGTGGCACACGCTTTTAATCTCAGCACTTGGGAAGCAATGGTAGGAGGACTGCCTTGAGTTCAAGGCCACCCTGAGACTATAGTGTTTTCCAGGTCAGCCTGGGCTAGAATGAGACCCTACCTTCTAAAAAACACATCTATATTTGCAAGCAGAGAACGAGAATGAACGGGCCATAACATCTTGCCATTGCAAGTGAACACTAGACGTATGACCACTTTGAGTCTGGCTTTTCATATAGGCACTGGGGAATCAAACCTGGGCTGGCAGCTTTGCAGTCAGGCACCTTTAGCCACTGAGCCCTCTCCCCAGCTCTGTGCGTCCCTTTTCTGGCATGGATTATTGTTTGTAACAGTGACTTCTTACCCTTATCTTTTAGAAAGCAATCCCGAGTCTCCAGTAACCATCACAGAGCCCTACCGGACCCTCTCAGGGCACACAGCGAAGATCACTGGTCTGGCATGGAGCCCACATCATGATGGAAGGCTGGTGTCTGCTTCCTACGACGGCACAGCCCAGGTATGGCTGGGCCCCTGGCCTGATGGCTGTTCGTTGTTAAGCTCTGCCCTCTTTCCATCCAACTGTGGATGTGTTTTTCCTTCCTCCACGGTCATCTTCTACGGAAAGGTTCTCAGAGCTCTAGAAGACGTACTTTTTTTTTTTTCGGGGGGGGGGGGTGGGATTGCTATTCAAGGTAGGGTCTCACTCTAGCCCAGGCTGGTCTTGAATTCATAGTGATTCTCCTACCTCTGCCTCCTAAGAGATGACAGGAATGTGCCACCATGTCCAGCCAGGGATATTTTGCTTTTGTTTTTGAAGCAAGGTCTTGTTCTGTAGCCCATACTGTCCTCGGTCTCCTGGGTTCTCCACCTAGGCACATGCCACCATGCCTGGCTTCCCAGAACAAATATGAACACAGTTCTGCTTTGGGACAGTGTAGCGCATGGGAGAGTGCTGGAGTCCTCCCCATAGGAATGCCTGGCACCAACTCCTAAGGGACAAGTTACAAGTCATATGAAGAAATAAAGGCCCATGTTGTTGGTTTTCCTTAACTGAACAAATTATGTTCCCCAGAATCATAGAACGAAATCCATTCTATGGTTTCAGGTGTGGGATGCTCTCCGGGAAGAGCCTCTGTACAATTTCCGGGGACATCGAGGCAGACTGCTTTGTGTGGCATGGTCCCCACTGGACCCAGATTGCATCTACTCGGGAGCAGATGACTTCTGTGTATATAGGTGGCTGGCCTCCATGCAAAACCATTCCCGGCCTCCTCAAGGTTGGTAAGAATGGGAGACCACAAATTGTTTGTCTAATTCCCTCCAAAGATGAAAGTTACACCAGCACCTCTCAGCAGCATGGTAGCAGTGTTAGTCGAGAAACACCGCACGTGTGTAGGGGTTGATGGGACGAGATGCATTTTCAGGGGTAACCTGCACAGTACCCTCAGCCAGGTGAGTAAAAGAACCAGCGACAGATAATAAAGTGTGTGCTGCCTCCCAGGTCGCCCTCAGATGCCCACAGCACTGCCTCGGTCCTAGCTGAAAATGCATAACCTCAGTACAGTGACGACAGAAATTTGACAGAATTAACTCTGCAGCAGGTGTCAAGTTTCAAGTGACCGGGGGAGCAGAGAGGCACAAATGCCGGTGCAGGGTGTGATACTGGACCCGCTCATGGGCGTAGCGCGCAGGGTTGTGTGGCGTGGACAGTGTGTCAGATCGTCCTGTCTTCATTGTGGTAGTGACGTGAGGTTAGAAAGTCCTTGTTTACAGGATGCATGTCAGTATAAGTTCAGGGGCAATTGGGCTTTATTTATGAGTCAGTGACTCCCAAAAGAGTTTGGTGAATATTATGATGATACAACAGAAAATTCCTTGCGAGGGAGGAGAAAAGGAGTAAGAAGGCTGTCAATCAAAACAGCAGTGTGAGGTTTGGGGTCATGTCAATAGGATGCTTTTAGCCAACAGTGTATATTTAATTTTTTGTTGTTGTTGTTTTTTTTTTTGCTGTTTTTGAGGTAGGGTGTTGCTGTATGTAGCCCAGGCTAACCTGGAATTCACTGTGTAGTCTCAGGCTGGCCTTGAACTCAAGGCAATCCTCCTACCTCTGCCTCCTGAGTACTGGGATTAAAGGAGTGTGCACCACTCCCAGTTTATATTTTTGTTTTATTATTTATTTGAGATATATAGAGAGAGGCAGATAGAGAATAGCTGTGCTAGGGCCTTCAGCCGTTACAGACAAACTCCAGATTCATGCGTCACCTCGTGCAACTGGCTTACATGGGTCCTGGAGAACAAAACATGAGTCCTTTGACTTTGCAGGTAAGCACCTTAACTGCTAAGCCATCTCACAGCAATCGTCCCACTTCTGCCTCCCTAGTGCTGGAATTAAAAGCATGTGCTACCATGTCCAGCTTTAAAACATTTTTATTTTTTAATTTTTTTTTAATTTTTTTATTTTTATTTTTTTTGAGGTAGGGTCTCACTCTAGCCCAGGTTGACCTGGAATTCACTATGTAGTCTCAGGGTGGCCTTGAACTCACGGCGATCCTCTTTCCTCTGCCTCCCGAGTGCTGGGATTAAAGGCATGCGCCACCGTGCCCGGCTCATTTTTATATTTGTGAGGAGAGAGAAAGTATGGGCATGCCAGGGCCTCTTGCCTCTGCAAACAACTCCAGACAGACACATGCTCCACTTTGCATCTTATTTTATGTGGGCACTAGGAAATTGAACCCAGGGCCAGCAGGCTTTGTAGTCAAGTGCCTTTCATCACTGAGCCATCTCCCCAGCCCCCATCTTACCCACATCTTGTATAGACCTCTCTATTGTGTTGATTTCCTGTGTTTTCCTTCAAGAGTTCATTTTCTTTTTTTTTTTTTTTTTTTTCTAAATTTTACTTATTTATTTATTTGATAGCGACAGACACAGAGAGAAAGACAGATAGAGGGAGAGAGAGAATGGGTGCGCCAGGGCTTCCAGCCTCTGCAAACGAACTCCAGACGCGTGCGCCCCCTTGTGCATCTGGCTAACGTGGGACCTGGGGAACCGAGCCTCGAACCGGGGTCCTTAGGCTTCATAGGCAAGCGCTTAACCACTAAGCCATCTCTCCAGCCCAAAAGAGTTCATTTTCTGCTTTGATTTTTTTTTTTTCATTTCTTCTCTGATTTCTTTCTTTCTTTCTTTTTTTGGTGGGGGCCTCTTGAGGTAGGTTCTTTTTAAATATTTTTTTTTTTGTTCATTATTTATTTATTTATTTGAGAGCAGCAGACACAGAGAGAAAGACAGATAGAGGGAGAGAGAGAGAATGGGCACGCCAGGGCTTCCAGCCTCTGCAAACGAACTCCAGACGCATGCGCCCCCTTGTGCATCTGGCTAACGTGGGACCTGGGGAACCAAGCCTCGAATCGGGGTCCATAGGCTTCATAGGCGAACGCTTAACCGCTAAGCCATCTCTCCAGCCCGAGGTAGGTTCTTGCTGTAGCTCAAGCTGACCTGAAATCCACTATGTAGTCTCAGGGTAGCCTCAAACTCACGGCAATCCTCCTGTCTCTGTCTCCCGAGTGCTAGGATTAAAGATGTGCACCACCACACCCAGCCCTCTTCTCTGATTTCTTTGAACATACTGGCAATCATTCTTTTGACTTCTCTGGCATTTCATCTGATGATTTATAATTTGGGCAGGGGCAGTTAAGTTGCCTTAATTTTTGTGATTCTTAAATTAGTGCATTGAGATTTTCACATCTCCGATTATTTCATAGCTTTGGTCTCTGTTCATCAGCTGGGTTCTTAGACATGTAGATGAGAAGTTATGCCTTCAGGGTAGGAGCTGCAGGTGTCACATGGGCTTCTGCACTGCTCCTAGGGTTGTAGCGATGACCCAAGCTGGTGGATATCCTGCTATGGGAATGTGGTAGCCATTTAACAGTGTTCCTTTTGACTTCAGTAATTGCTGGAGAGTGACCAAACAGGGCTAGTGTGAAGTATACTTGGGCTTTGGTTACTTAGAAGTGGAGCAGTGCAGGGTGGATTAGGGTGAGGGCTAGTATTAACTTTGAAAAAGAGGGAGGGGCACAAGTATGTGGGAGAGGGAAGTTAGGGTACTGTTAGTTTCCACAGGTTGTAGGGGTTGATGAGGCCATGGAAAGTTGAAGTTATGAAGAATAAAGAGGAAAGAATAGGGAAGAGAGAATGTGGAAAAGAACTTGGGAAGAGTAGTAGAGAGATCCCAGAGGCAGGCTGGCTGGAGAAGGCTACAAAACAAACCTAAAACCACCTGTGCAGCAGATGATCGAGACAAGCTAGCATGGACTGTACAGGCATGTGTGGGATAAAAGAAAGAGGCTGGAGAGGTGGCTCAGTGGTTAAAAGTGCTTGCTTGCAAAGCCTGTTAGCCTGGGTTTGATTCCACAATACCCACATAAAGCCAGATGCACAAAATGATCTCCGTCTCTCTTTCTCTCTCCCTCCCTCCCTCCCTCTCCCCGCTCTCCTTGCAAATAAATTAATACAAATATTAAACAGGAGGAGGAGAGGGGAAATGAGGGGTGTGGTGACTCGTACCTGTAACCCCATCACTTGGGAGGCTAAGGCAGCAGGAGGCTGGCTGGAGGTTCCAGGGTGACCTGGGCTGCAGTGAGTCCCAAGTCAGCCTGGGTTAGGGCAAGACCCTGCCTCAAAAAAGGGGGGAGGGGAAAGGAGCACTAAGGTTAAGAAGTATCACATGTGATGAAAGTTAACCCTAACACATGAATTATCTTAAAATGGCAAAATATACTAAATGAACATCAGATCTAACAAGTCAGTGTTTATATCTGCCTTAGCAGGCTGGGTTTTGAATTCTTTCCTTCGCTGGGACTTTTTTCTTTGGCAACCTGCCCTGAGATGGAAGGTACCATTAGCACTTCCAGTTCAAACCAACATACCCAGCTTGAGGGTATGTATTGCCCCAGTGTAAACCAGCCTAATTACCTTGTGGGGTCAGTTTCTGTCTTGCCCACGTTGGGTTCTGAAGCTCATCTCTGCTAGTTCAGGTGGCTGGGATCCCTTGGCATCCTGCTCAGGTCCTGCCTATCGAGGAGAGGAAATTGTGGGGTGCTGTCTTGAGGTGTTGTGGCTCTTTCAGGTTCTTGTGACTATGCAAGGCTCTACATGGGAGAATCCCTTCCCAGTGGTCTCCAGTGCTCTTGCTGGCTCGGGCACGGCTGAGCCAGGAGAAGCCCTTGCAGAGCTGCTGGCTGCCCACCTCGCTGCTTTTCTGCAGGGTCTCACCTGGCTCCTGCCCACCTTGGCGCACTGAGAAGACTGTGTTGTGTTAGCTTCCTTTCTCTTTCCCCGGGGTTCCTCGTGAGCCCCTCATTCCGCCATCTTAACCAGATGCTCTTCTTTTTTATCGGGGTCCTTTGTAGGCAAAAAAAGTATTGAATTGGAGAAAAAACGGCTGTCTCAACCTAAGCAAAAGCCCAAAAAGAAGAAAAAACCCACCTCCCGAGCACCCTTGAAGCAAGAGTCACCTGGCGGAAATGAAGATGAGAGCCCGAAGGAGAGCGAGAAAGGCGCCCCGCTGGAGAACGGTGTGTCCGACCAGGACCAGGACTGCGAGGACGACGCCCGCGAGCCAGAGCCGCCGTGCAGCCTCGCTCCTGCGCCTGCGCCTGCACCTGCGCCTGCACGTAGGTGGTTCTAGAACGCCGTGCTTCCCCAGCGCATCAGGAGATGAGTGCCTCAGTGGGGAGCTTCTGTCTCTGGCTTGCCTCATTTCTCAGCCCCATAACTTCTGTGGTATCTTCATTGAGCTTTTGCAATCTTTAATTTTATGTATGTCTCTAAACTAACCTTTGAAGCATTAAAGCAGGTCTAGTGGAATTGCTTTAGATAGTTGGTGCTTATTACCTGCTAAAAGGAATTGTTAAATAACAGACAGTCTGGGGCTGGAGAGAAGCCTCACGACCCCAGGTTTGATTTCCCTAATGCCCACATAAGCCACATGCACGAAGTGGTGCACGCATCTGGAGTTCATTTGCAGAGGCTAGAGGCCTTGGTGCCTCATTGTCATTCATTGTCTCTCTCTCTCTCTCTGCTTGCAAATAAAATAATAAATAAAAATATTTTTGAGTCAGGCATGGTGATGCACGTCTTTAATCCCAGCACTTGGGAGGCAGAGGTAGGAGGATCACCGTGAGTTTGAGGCCACCCTGAGACTACATAGTGAATCCCAGGTCAGCCTGGACCACAGTGAGACCCTACCTCAAAAAAACAGAAAAAAATATGGATGGATGGATATGTGTGTGTGTGTATATACACATAGTCTCAGCATAAGTGGGAACTTATGCTTAACTTTATGCTTACTTCTGCATATTTATTTATTCGGTCTCTTAGGGGGGGATTTGTATTTTTCAAGGTGGGGTCTCACTTTAGCCCAGGCTTATCTGGCACCCACTTCGTAGTCCCAGGCTGGCCTCAAACTCACAGCAGTTCTCCTGCCTCTGCCTCCCAAGTGCTGGGATTAACGGCATGTGCCCCCATGCCCAATTTAGTATTTGATTTATCTGAGAGACAGAGAATATGGGCCTCCATCTTCTCCAGGGCTTCTAGCCTCTGCAAATGAACTCCAAATGAGTGTGCCGCTAGTGTATCTGGCTTTACATGGGTACTGGGGAATCAAACCTGGGTCTTTAAGCTTTTCAGGCAAGCATACTGACCACTGAGCCATCTCTGCAGCCCTAAAAATCAATATTTTGATGTGACAATTAAAATGACAAAAATTATGGGTGTTTTTTACCCTCTGTGTCCCAAAGGTCAGCCTTTGGACCCGTAATTTGGATAATAAGGTGGTCAAAGCTCCTAGACTACTTCTTCAGGCTGATCAGATGCCTTTGTATGATTAAAGGGACGGCACATAATGTCCATCCTCCACGGGTCAGCAGCTTGTTGTAGAAAACAAGTCAAAAAGTCTATGTGCCCAGGATTGTGACCTGTGTCACATATGTCTAATAGCAGCTAATAGTGAAGTTGTTCATTCTCTCTGCTACTAAATATGCATTTTGTACTCAGTGGCCTAAATCAGTAAAAAGTAACTTGAGCAGAGTTGAGGTTTCCTGGCTCTAGAAGTTCAGGGTCAAAGCTCTGAATAACTAGCTTGGATTCCTCGGGCTTCAGCAGTCTGTGAGGAGGCTCCCTGCTTCCCACCCAAAGCACGTTTGCTAAAATTGAATTGCTGGTGCTCTGTAAAGACTAGATTCTGCATCGCTATTCACTCTAATGAGACAGGGTCCTGCCTTACAGTAAGGCCAGGCTCTACTAGGACTGTCTGTGGAGCAGGCTGCCCTCAAGCCTGCAGTGACTTACGGCCTCTATCCTTCTATTGGAATTATAGACACATGCTACCATGCCTGAGTCTACATCATTCTCAAACCAACCTTTTTCTCTTTTTTCTCCCATGATGTAGTTTCTGGAGAACCAGTTATCTACACTGTATTGTCCTCAGGCTTTGAGAAGTCAAAAATTACTATTAACAACAAAGTCACGGCACTGAAAAAGGAATCACCCAAAGAGAAGACAGGTCAGTATCTTGTGATCAGAATATTTTACTAAGCCATATTAAAACTCCACAAGCCACTGAAAGCTTTTTGGTTTGAGTTTTATCAGTGTTTTTTTGGAGGTAGGGTCTCACTCTAGTCCAGGCTGACCTGGAATTCACTATGTAGTCTCAGGCTGGCCTTGAACTCACGGTGATCCTCCTACCTCGGCCTCCGAGTGCTGGGATTAAAGGTGTGTACCACCAAGCCTGGCTTGGTTTGAGTTTTAAATATTTCTGTGTTCTGCTTCAGTTAGGGTGACCTTTTTTTTTTTTAGGTTTTTTTTTTATTAATTAATTAATTTATTTATTTGAGAGCGACAGACACAGAGAGAAAGACAGATAGAGGAATAGAGAGAGAATGGGCATGCCAGGGCTACCAGCCTCTGCCAACGAACTCCAGACGCATGCGCCCCCCTTGTGCATCTGGCTAACGTGGGACCTGGGGAACCAAGCCTCGAACCGGGGTCCTTAGGCTTCACAGGCAAGCGCTTAATTAACCGCTAAGCCATCTCTCCAGCCCCACCTTTTTTTTTAATATTTATTTTTCTTTATTTATTTGAGAGAGAGAGAGAGGCAGATAGAGAATGAGCACGCAAGGGCCTCCAGCCACTGCAAATGAACTCCAGACACGTGCGCCACCTTGGGCATCTTGGCTTACTTACATGGGTTCTGGGGAGTTGAACCTAGTGCCTTTGGCTTTGCAGGCAAGTGTCTAAACTGCTAAGCCATCCCTCCAGCCCTAGAGTGACTTTTTAAAAACACTTCTTTGGCACTTGACGAGATGTTTTCCAGTTGTTGATGTCAGCGAGGGCATTCTGCATGTCTTGGGAACGTGGCCCAGCCGACAAGGTGTGAGGGCTGCTCTGTGGGAGTGGCTCTTGTCCAGTGGCACCCTTCTGATAGCTGTCTCCCACACTGGGCAGTGGTTCCAGTCTGCTCCCAGTCTGCTCTTCAGCTGTCTGCTTTTATTACATTACAGAAGCTTTAATCAAGAAGAGAAAGGCTCGCTCCATGCTTCCGCTCAGCACCAGCCTGGACCACAGGTCCAAGGAGGAGCTTCATCGCGACTGCCTGGTGCTAGCGACTGCACAGCGCTCCACAGGTACAGACGCTGCCCGGCGCGCCAGGGTCTCGCGGGTGCTTGCTCACGGGTTACACTGAATGTCTAAAATTAGCACGTGCATTTCTGCATTCTTTGTCAGCTCCCTCCATCCCTCCCTCCCACCTCTGCCAGCTCCACGGACTACGGTATTGTCCGACCCCAGCACGCTGTGTCAGTGTTGGCACACAGCCTGCACGTCACAGTAGAGGTGCAGCCCCCCCTCTGCCGTCTGCACTGCCCGGTGCGCCTCTGAGGTCTGCTGCACTGTGTCTCGCCCAGCAGTCTGTGCCAGGCTCCGCACACCGCTTACCCATCTCAGCATAGATGCCCTCTCTGTCTTCCACACTGCCTGGTGCTGTGAGGTCTACCACACCATCTGTCCCCCATTCTTTGCCAGTCTCCACACGCAGCCTACCCATCCCAGCACAGACCCACTGCTCTGTTCACACTGCGCCATTGAAAGTGTCTTCACGTAGAAAAAGGTTCTTTCCTCACTGGACACATCCTTGTAATGTGACAGCTCCATTGGAATGTTTGATGGTTTGGGGATTGTTTTTCAAAGCCCATTTTTTGAACAGATTTTGTGTGTGTGTGTGTGTGTGTGTGTGTGTGTGTGTGTTTAAATCTTTGATCTATTTGAGAGAGACAGAGAGTGAGCACACTAGGTCCTCTAGCTACTACAAACAAAATCTAGACAAATGTGCCACCTTGTACATCTGCCTTATGTAGGGTTCTGGGGAATCAAACCTAGGTTCTTTGGCTTTGCAGGCAGGTCCCTTAACTGCTAAGCCATCTCTCCAGCCCTTATTTATTTTGACCAAGAGCACAAGTGCCTCCTTAGTACAGTAGGCAGCACGTCAGTCTCATATTTTGACCAACAGTGTGGATGTGCCAGGGCCTCTTGCTGCTGCTACAAATGAGCTCCAGATTGCACATGCCACACTGTGCGTCTGGCTTTACTTGGGTGTTGTGGAATCAAACCTGGACCAGAAGGCTTTGCAAACAAGCACCTTCCACCACCAAGCCATCTCTCTAGTCCAACTTGTTTTTGTTTTCAAATTTATTGTGTTGAAAAGGGTTGTATGTGCTAAGATGAAATTGAAACAGTATCAAAAGAAAGTAAACCTCCTTCCCACCCCTGACACACACATTCCCTTCTACTCTACTTCCAATTTTTCCTGTGGACTTCTGCGTTCTATGCACACACCCCGCATGTGCGCGGGCTTTGAGCGCTTAGCAGTGATTTCTACAGTTAGCAGTCATGTTCTGCTTGGTCTCCTTTAATAGACAAGAATTGATGTTTCTGTATCATTGGTGAGTGGGAGGCACTGGGGATGGAACCTAGGCTTTTAAAAATTATTATTATTATTATTATTATTTATTTATTTATTTGAGAGAGGGAGGGAGAGGATGGGTGCCCCAGGGCCTTGAGCCGCTGTAAACAAACTCCAGATGCAGGCAGTCCCAGTGCGTCAGGCTTACATGGATCCTGGGGAATTGAACTGGGGTTCTTTGGCTTTGCAGGCAGGTCCCTTAACTGCTAAGCCATCTCTCCAGCCCTGTCCTAGTGAAATCTAAATTGCTTATTAATTTGGTGTGCATTTTGCAGTATTTAAAAACATGTTGAGGTGTAGACAAATGGCTCAGCTTGCTTGCAACACATGATGGCTTGAATTTGATTCCCCAGGACCCACGCAAAGCCAAATGCACAAAGTGGCGCATGCATCTGGAGATCATTTTCAGTGGTTAGAGGCTTTGCTGTGCTCATCCTCCCTCTGTCTCTCTCCCCCTCCCTCCCTCCCTGGACTAGAGTAAGGCCATTCTTTAAAAAAAAAAATCAGGGCTGGAGAGATGGCTTAGTGGTTAAGGGCTTGCCTGTGAAGCCTAAGGACCCAGGTGACCCAGGTTCAAGGTTCAATTCCTCAGGACCCACGATAGCCAGATGCACAAGGGAGCGCACACATCTGGAGTTCATTTGCAAAGGCTAGAGGCCCTGGAGCACCCATTCTCTCCCTCTCCCTCCCTCTTTCTCTCTGTCACTCTCAAATAAATAGAAATAAACAACAAAAAAATTTTTTTTGGAAAAAAAAATCAAGCCGGGCATGGTAGGTAGTGCATGTTTTTAATTAAAATCCCAGCACTCAGGAGACAGAGATAGGAGAACAGCCTTGAGTTTGAGGCCAGCCTGAGACGACATAGTAAATTCCAGGTCAGCCTGGGCTAGAGTGAGACCCTACCTCAAAAAAACCAAAAGAGCAAAAGAAAAGTTATGGACAAAACACAGTAACCTATGTTATCACTTCATCTGATTTTGTTTTTTTTTTTCCCAATTCAAAATTGTCAGAACTAAATGAAGATGTGTCTGCTGACCTTGAGGAAAGATTTCACCTGGGGCTTTTCACAGACAGGGCGTCGCTGTACAGAATGATTGAAACTGAAGGTGAGGCCAGAACAGCCCACGTAATCCCTCCCGTCCCTGTCCCCCCAGCACTGACTTCACCTCTGTGTGGCTGCTGTTTTGTGTACTCATGGTTAGTTTCATGTTTACCAGTAGGCTCCCATTTTACACACTTACATACATCTCTTGCATGGTGATAGGACCCTAAACATAGTGTCCATTCTAAAAGATGAAAGTGAAGATAGTTGGGGATACAAATGACCAGATGGGCTTTGGGCACCATTCAGATAAATCAGTTCAGGTTAAATGTGATAGGCAATGTGTATAATCCCAGTACTCAAGAGACTAGATAAGGTCACAGGTTGTTCAAGGCCAACCTGAACTACATAGTTCCTAGCCAATCTAAGCGACAATGAGACCCTACCTAAAAATAATACTATTACCCGGTGTGGTGGCACACACTTTTTAAAATATTTTTTTTCTTTGAAAGTGACAGAGAGAGAGGGAGAGAAAGAGACAGATAGAGAGGGAATGGGCACGCCAGGGCTTCCAGCCTCTACAAACTCACTCCAGATGCTGGTAGCACACACTTTTAATCCCAGCATTTGGGAGGCAGAGGTTGGAGGATCACTGTGGGTTTGAGGTCACCCTGAGACAATATAATTAATTCCAGGTCAATCTGGGCCAAAGTGAGACCCTACCTCAAAAAAACAAAACCAAACAGTAAGAATAAAATAATACTATTAGTTAAAAATAGGTCTGGGGTCAGCTGGGCATGGCAACATGTGCCTGTAACCCCCGTCCTGCAAAGGGAAGCAGGGGATTGCCCGAGCCCATGACAAGCAGCAGGCCTGGTATCAGTGAAGACTCTACTTCAAACAAGAACAAACAGAAGAAGCCGGCGTGGTGGCGCACGCCTTTAATCCCAGCACTCGGGAGGCAGGGTAGGAGGATCACCGTAAGTTCGAGGCCACCCTGAGACTACATAGGGAGTTTCAGGTCAGCCTGATCTAGAGTGAGACCCTACCTTGAAAAACCAAAAAAGAAAAAAAAAAACTAAGAATGGACAGAAGATTAGTGACACACTCCTGGGTGTGAATAGGAGGCTCTTCTACAGAGACCGAGCTCAGGAGGAAACGGCCCCATACGCTGGGCTCCAGATGGAAGGCCTGCGCCTCACACATTCTCCCCAGTGCGACGTGCGCTGCTCTCCTGCACTGCGTTCTCTCCATCATGATGTCCTGAAACCGTGAGCCCAGATAAATCTTTTCTCCCTTTAAAAGTTGTTCATGGGAGCCAGGCGTGGTGGCACACGCCTTTAATCCCAGCACTCAGGAGGCAGAGGTAGGAGTATTGCCGTGAGTTCGAGGCCACCCTGAGACTACATAGTGAATTCCAGGTCATCCTGGGATAGAGGGAGATACTATCTCAAAAAAAAAAAAAAAAAAAAAGTGTGTGCAGAAGAGCCATGGAGTGGGATGCCCAGTGCTCTGGCCTCCACAAGTCAGTGCCCTGGGTGAGAGCACATAGTGTACTGCAAGGGCGCACACACGTGTACACGCTGCATTATACACACCAGCCAAAAGAGACGTCTGGAGAAAGTTCAGTCAGTCAGGCGTTTGCTGCACAAGCCCGCCGACCTGAGTTCGGGTCTTCAGAACCCACATAAAACGGGATGTGTGGTGCAGGAGTCCATGGCAGAAAGGCAGCAGAAGCAGGAGACTCCGGACCTTGCAGACAGCTAGCCTGCTGCGTACACCGGTGGGCAAGTGTGGCCCTGCCGCAAGCAGCCTGGAGGGCGGGGTCGGCACTCCCGGTTGTCTCCGACCGCCACGCGCCTGCGGCCACGCACCCTAACCTCAGCTGTAAAATCACCTCGGCAGATGGCTTCCCCACCAACGACTGACTCTACGTCTCCTGCCTTTCACTGGGCCTTTTGTTTCAGTAGTTTCTCTTCCCAACAGGAAAAGGCCACTTGGAGAATGGCCACCCTGAGTTATTTCACCAGCTCATGCTTTGGAAAGGAGATCTGAAAGGTGTTCTCCAGACTGCAGCAGAGAGAGGAGAGCTAACAGACAACCTTGTGGCGATGGCACCAGTAGGTATGTCCTTTTCAGTGGACTTTCTATCTTCTCTTGGGTGTGCCCCCACGGATGCCTCAGCTCTCATGTATCACGTGCCTCTAATGCCAGCACCTGGGAGGCTGAGGCAGGAGGCTCACCATCTCAAGGCCGGCCTGGGATACATAGCAAAACCCAGTCTAAAGAGCTGACTGATCAGGATTAGCGCTGAGCTTAAGGTCACACCATGAGGTGTCTGCAGCAGTGGCCAACAGATCGGCCCAAACCCACGCGTAGCCCTGCGCAGTGACGGGCTGGCTGCGACTGGTTCTCTGTAATGGAAAGGAGGTTATCTAGCTCATAGTTGTGAAGCTTGGGAGCCCAGGCAGGCACTGCACAGCCTGGCAGGGTCTCCAGGCCACTAGCATCACTGTGGTAAGAATGCAGGCAAGGGGGAGCTAGCTATAGCACCCCTAAACCCACCCGCAGTAACACACTTCCTGCAGCAAGTTTCTACCTCCCAAATTGCCACAACTTGGGGATCAGTATTCAAAACACATAAGTTTATGGGGACATCTGATTCAAACCATCACACCTTCAACCAGGCCCTAGCCTGAAAGAGGCCAACATTTCAGCCCTGCCTCGGTGAAGCAGGCCTCCCGCACATGAGAACTTGAAGGGCAGTTGGCCCGTTCCTGATGACTGTTAACATTTGGCCTAGCAGTTCTTATTGTAGGAATTTAACATTCCAACACACAGTGCCAAATTACATATGTAGCCTCTTTCTCCCTCTCTCTCAAATAATAAATAAAATAATTTTTAAAGCCTTGTTTCAGCCACTCTATTAATTAGTGGGTTGGTTTATTTATTTACTTTTATCCATCAGGAAGAACATTTAGATTCTAATCAACTGCCAGGTCACCTTCACAGTCTCCCCACTCCACGTTCTGAAACACGAGTTGATTTTAACAGCAAAAAACTGTAAGAACCTCTATGTTTATTGACAAGAGACTGGCTATATCATGCACACCCATGTAGTCAAAATCCCTGCCAACGCTGGAGAGATGGCTCAGTGGTTGTGTCGGTAGAATATTTCCTGAGGTTTCAGAAAAGACCAGAGGGAAAGGAGTTGACGGATGTGGTAGGAAGGTGCTGAGTGCTGCGCACTGGCTCAGCCTGTTCTTCAAGCGTGCTGTATGTAGAGAGAGCAGCCCACAGGCCAAGAGCAGACGGTGGATTTCACCAGCTGAACACAGCCTGCGTGTGATAGCACCATGAGGAAGCAACCTCGTGTTCCCTCCCACTTGCTCTCGCTGGCCTCAACAAGGGCAGTGGGAGCCGTTTTCCTGAACTTCCACACCTTCTTGAGTCTTTTGAATTTTGTATTCCAGACAACCCATATGTCATAATGTGGAGTGGAGAGACTGAAGGTGATCTGTCATGGCAGTTGATTAGTATTTAAATGGTCTTCCTGATAGAAAAAAGTTAAATAGGGGCTGGAGAGATGGCTTAGCAGTTAAGGCACTTACCTGCAAAGCCAAAGGATCTCAGTTCGATTCCTTCCCCAGGACTCTCATAAGCCAGATGCACACAAGGAGGCGCATGCATCTGGAGTTCATTTGCAGTGACTGGAGGCATGCCTGTTCTCTCTCTTTCTCTTTCCTTCTCCTCCCTCTTTCTCTCAAATAAATAAATAAAAATAAAATATTTTTTTTTAAAAAAGAAAAAAAATAAATAAGTCTTCTAACTAATAGAGTGGCTGAAACAAGGTTGTTGTTTTTTAACTACTATATTTATTTATTTGAGGGAGAAAGAAGCAGGTAGAGGGGATGGGTGCATCAGGGCCTCTAGCCCCTGCAGAACTCCAGATACATGTGACACCTCACCCAAGTGTACCTGTGTTTTCATCCACCGCCGGCTTTCAGCTGGCTACCAGGTGTGGCTGTGGGCCGTGGAGGCCTTCGCCAAGCAGCTGTGTCTCCAGGAGCAGCACGTCAAGGCCGCCTCCTACCTGCTCTACGCCCACAAGGTCTACGAGGCCGTGGAGCTGCTCAGGTGCCACCACTTCTACAGGTCTGTGCGCGTGGGGAGCCGGTACTCGGACCCACTGCTCTAAACTGCTCTGAGGGTAAAGCAGGACAGGTAGAGAAGACAGCGTATTAAAGTAATAAATGGCTGGATGATGTCACGTGAGGAACTCCCTTTGCATGTTCCGCCTAACTCTGTGTGCCCCTGCTTTTATTTATTTATTTGAGAGAGAGAAAGAGAGAACAGAGACAATGGGTGCCCTAGGGCTTCTAGCCACTGCAAACAAACTCCAGACACATGTGCTACCTTGTGTATCCAGTTAACATGGGTCCTGGGGAATTGAACCTGAGTCCTTTAGCGTTGCAGGCAAGCACCTTATCTGCTAGGCCATTTCTCCAGCCCTTAAGTATTTTTAAAAGTTGTGGGCCAGGCATGGTGGCACACGCCTTTAATCCGAGCACTTGGGAGGCAGAGGTAGGTAGGAGGCTCGCCATGAGTTCGAGGCTACTCTGAGACTGCATAGTGAATTCCAGGTAAGCCTGAACTCAAAGCCTACCTCAAAAAAATTTTTTTATTTGCAAGCAGAGAAAGGGGGATGAGGAAGGGACGCACCAAAGTCTCGGCACTGCAAACTAATTCCAGGTACATGTGTCACTGGTACATCTGAGTACTGGAAAATCAAGCCCAGGCTTTGCAAGCAAGCACTTTCTTTTTTTTTTTTTTCAAGGTAGGGTCTCACTCTAGTCCAGACTGACCTGGAATTAACTATGTAGTCTCAGGGTGGCCTTGAACTCATGGTGATCCTCCTACCTCTGCCTCCTAAGTGCTGGGATTAAAAGCGTGCGCCACCACGCCTGGCTCAAGCAAGCACTTTCAATTGCTGAGCCATCTCTGCAGCCCCACTTCAGTCATTCTTTGTGTTTCGAGGTGGGGTCTCACTCTAGCCCAGGCTGACCTGGAGTTCACTATGGAGTCTCAGCCTTGAACTCACAGCAGTCCTCCAACCTTTGCCTCCCAAGTACTGGGACTAAAAGGCATGCGCCACTCTGCCCGGCTAATCATTCTTATTCTACCTGTAACTTACGTGTTGTATGGCATTAGGAGAATGTTAGTTTGCTGAATGGTATGCATTGATACATTTCAACATAAATATTTTTAAAAACCATTCTTTACACCCTCAGTCTCAGAAAAGTCTTTAACTTTTAGAATACTGCAAACTCCTAATGGCAGGTACAAGTGTTATGAAATTATCATTTTCACAGAAAAGTTTAAATTTTATCACTGATAATCAGCACTGTTGTTCTGTGAAGTGACAGGCTTCTTATTCCTAAGAAATGCACTGTGGCTGGGCATGCTGGCACACACCTTTAATGCCAGCACTTACTCAGGAGGCAAAGGTAGGAGGATCACTCACTGTGAGTTCAAGGCCACCCTGAAACTACATAGTGAATTCCAGGTCAGCCTGGGCTAGAACAAACCCCTACCTTGAAAAAACAAGTAAAAAAAGAAAGAAGTGAGCTGTGGGGGAGGCCTCAGTGAGGGTGAGGCCATTTGCCATATTTACAGGCAGCTGGCACAGTTCTGACATTACAGAAGGGTCGGTTTGTCCTGTCCTGTAGCCCTTCCCAAGGCTTCATGGAGGAACCACTTCACCTTGGCTAAAGTACTTATTTTTGCCTTTAGAGAAGCTATTGCGGTTGCCAAGGCCCGGCTGCGCCCGGAAGACCCTGTCCTCAAGGACCTGTACCTCAGCTGGGGGTCCATTCTAGAAAGAGATGGCCATTATGCCTTAGCTGCCAAATGGTAAGGAGAGGGAGACCTGTGGCCCCAGGCCCAGGAGAGGCTCTGTCAGGAAGGAGAGTACTAAGGGTGGAGGTGGGAGTAAGGAACTGCAGGAAGGGGGATATTCCACCCACTGCCTGGCCCAGGAGGACCTCCCGCCATGCTCATTCCCCTCACAGACGACCCTCATGCAGCAGGGTCAGAAGGGGTCTTCCTCCATTGCCAGGAGGATGAGAGGGATCACTGTACGGAGCTGGCCTTGCCTTGCCTTGACTTCCCAGGAGCAGGCCAACCCTGGGACACTAGGGACCATGAAGAGGGCACTGCCTCGGGGGCTGCTCCACTGGTGACACTTGTGTTTTCTCGTGTTGCAGCTACTTGGGAGCCACCTCTGCCTATGACGCAGCCAAAGTTTTGGCCAAAAAGGGGGATGCTACATCGCTTAGAACAGCAGCAGAGCTGGCCACCATCGCAGGAGAAAGTGAACTGTCTGCATCTCTGGCTCTCAGGTGTGCCCAAGAGCTGCTTCTAGCGAAGAACTGGGTGGCAGCACAGGACGCCTTGGGCCTGCATGACAGTCTGCAGGTCAGTCTCCTGCGAGCAAAGCGAGGGCTGGACCCTCCTCCCGTCAAACCCACTTGAATAACCACTTGCACCAGCTTCCACTTTAGGGGTCCTTTAGAAGTGTCCAGAAAACTGTGGCCATACTGTCCCTGACACCGTCAGAGTAAGAGATAGTCTGGTCCCTCACTGTAACTCCCATAGTTTGTGAAAACCATAATGGCCTTGGTGTCCTGGTCTCTTCACAGAGATCATGGTGGTCTGCATGGCGCACCCTTCTTACCTGGAAGCAGAGTGGGGGGATAGTCATGTTTTTCTTTCTGAAATGCTGGCTGGTTCCCATCTGGCTAATAGTGAAGTGACTGGGCTAGGATTGTGGCTCGGTGGTAGAGTATTTGCATGAACAAGCAAATAGTAATAAATAATTTACCACTGTCTTTTTAAAATTTATTATTATTACTCTCATTTTTACCTTTTTATTTATTTATTTGAGAGAGGGAGAGAATGGGCACACTGCAAATGAACTCCAGATGTATGTACCACCTCGTGCATCTGGCTTCTGTGGGATCTGGAGAGTTGAACCTGGGTTCTTTGGCTTTGCAGGCAAGTGCCTTAACCACTGAGCAATCTCCCCGGGCTCACTGTCTTTTTATTTATTTATTTTTTTTTTTGTCGAGGTAGGGTCTCACTCTAGCTCAGCCTGACCTGAAATTCACTATGTGGTCTCGGGGTGGCCTTGAACTCATGGCAGTCCTCCTACCTCTGCCTCCCAAGTACTGGGATTAAAGGTGTGTGCCACCACACCCGGCTTCACTGTCTTATTTCTTATTTATTTATTTTGGTTTTCTGAGGTTGGGTCTTAGTGGAGCCCAGGCTGACCTGGAATTCACTGTGTAGTCTCAGGGTGGCCTTGAACTCTCAGCAATCCTCCTACTCTGCCTCCCAAGTGCCGGGATTAAAGGCATGTTCATTACACCCAACCTGCTTTTTTTGTTCGTGCATATTAGCTGTATGAGGTAGTGGGCTTCACAGTGTACTTGATTGTGGCCACACCCCTACCCACTGCCCTCTTTGTCCCCCACTGCTGACCTTTTTACAAATCAGAACTGGGATCACATGTGGCATCTAAGGCTCTGGCATTCTAACCTGGTTCTCCATTTAGGTAACATGTCATATATTAATGCAAGTTTTTCTCTTTCCCCCTTCATTTTTGAGAGACAAGTTCTCATTCCATAGCTGGTCTCCAACTTGTGCCAGTCCCCTGGCCTTGTCCTCCCAGGGCTGGCATTACAGTCATGAGCCACCACACCTGGCTCTGACCTGAGCAGTCTCAGTTCTTCTCTCCCTGGCGCCATAACAAGGCCCAAAGGCTGTGCCTGTCTTCACAACCCTGGGAAAGCCTGAAGGTGGGTCAGCATTCTGGGAACAGCAAACAGGCAAAATAATGCATCCTGGGATAGTACCAGAATAACCAAATACGGACAGTTGAACTCACCCACAACCAAAAGGAAGCCTCCAGGGTAGTCAGTCATTTCTTCCCTGAGGCAGCATCCTGGGCCAGGCAAAGCAAAACAAATAAAAGCAGACAAACAAAAAAACCAAATAACAAAACGTGCAACTGTACACTGCCAAGGACACAGAAACCCCTCTGCTCAGCTGAGAAGCGCCACAGGCGCCCCAGCAGCACAGGGCGACTTCAGTCCCGCAGCGCGAAAGCTGCTCCGCGGATCCCCTTCAGGCTGTGGTGGGGGGAGGGGAAAGCAGCGGATGTCGCCAGCCCGTCCGTCCTGTGAGGCCAGGACCTGGATGTAGCCGCCGTGGTGGTGACTGGGGCTGTCTTAGAGGGTGCTGTGCTAGAAAAATGGCTCGAGGGAAACAGAACTTCAGAAAGTGCTTAGAGTGCCGATGCCATCTGCCTTTCTCCCTTCACACTTGGCTCAAAACTTGACAGCCTGGTGAGGGGGCTGGGGTGCTGGGGGTGCCAAGGGCATGGTGTGGAGCGTGGCAGTTCTCGGGTATCCATGCCTTCCTGTGTCGCACCTCTGTTCTGGATCCTAGGGCCAGAGACTAGTGTTCTGCCTTCTGGAACTCCTGTGCTGGCGACTGGAGGAGAAGCAGCCTGCGGAAGGCCGGAGCTGCTCCGCCGTTCACCACGCGTGGGCCACGCGCACCCAAGGGCCCTTCGTACAGACAGTGATGACAGCGTGGCGAGGCGCCTTCCGCGTGGACAGCCCAGAGCAGTGCCGGGATGCACTTCAGAAGCTGCAAGATGTCAAGTACCCATCGGCTACAAGTAACACTCCCTTCAGACAGGTATCTATGCCACCCACCACACCAGACACATCACCTGGCACAAGGCTTCCTTCATGTACTTGAGTAACAAGTAGAATGTGGTTGGCATTTCAGAAAAGGCAGCACACACCTTTAACCCAGTATTTGTGGATCTGAGGTAGGAAGGTCATGAGTTCAGGGCCAGGCAGGGCAAGGCAGCCCAAGGACCTGGGGAGGTCCCTTCAAGCTGGTGACAGCCCTCAGCTTTGCCGCTAATCTTGGATAAGTATTTATTTGTTTTCAAAGGGCCTAAAAACATATTCCCTACCCCAAATAAAAGCCAGAATACTAGTGAGCATCAACCAGAATTTAAAATGTTCATAGTTTGTCATTTTTGATTCATAGAGGTTTTTGGCTTTGTTTTTCCATTTAGGGCTTTTGCTTGGTAAAAGTATAAGATAGTTGAAGTCTCTTCTCTCTTCCTCAGCCCTTTCGCCTTCCCTACCTCAACAGAGGCTGCCCCTCTGTATTGCCATGGGTAGTTTATGGCCATCTTATTTCAGGGTCATTGTAAAATTGTCCATATTGATACAAAGGTCAAGTAGAGTGAGTTTTAAATGGTTGGGTTCATCCTGGAAGCACACCTCAATTTATCTACTTTAAAAAAAATGTTTATTTTTATTTATTTATTTGAAAGCAACAGACACAGAGAGAGAGGCAGAGAGAGAGACAGAGAGAATGGGTGCACCAGGGTGTCCGGCCACTGCAAACGAACTCCAGACGCGTGCGCCCCCTTGTGCATCTGGCTAGTGTGGGTCCTGGAGAATCGAGCCTCAAACTGGGGTCCTTAGGTTTCACAGGCAAGCACTTAACCGCTAAGCCATCCCTCCAGCCCTTACCTACTTTTTTTTAATTTTAAAATTAGTTTTAGGGCTAAAGGGATGGCTTAGCGGTTAAGGTGCTTGCCTGCAAAGCCAAAAAGCCAAAGTTTGAGTCCCTAGGACCTACATAAGCCAGATGGACAAAGTGGCACATGTGTCTGGAGTTTGTTTGCAGCAGCTGGAGGCCCTGGTGTGTCCATTCTCTCTCTCAAATAAATAAATGAAGCCAGGCGTGGTGGCGCATGCCTTTATTCCCAGTACTCGGGAGGCAGAGGTAGGAGGATCACTGTGAGTTCAAGGCCACCCTGAGACTCCATAGTGAATTCCAGGTCAGCTGGGGCTAGAGTGAGACCCTTCCTCGAAAAACCAAAATAAATAAATGAAAATAGAAATAAAATTTTTAAATGTATTTTTAAAAAATTATTAAAAGCTGGGCATGGTAGCACACACCTTTAATTCCAGTACTTGGGAGGCAGAGATAGGAGGATTGCAGTGAGTTCATGGCTACACTGAGACTACATAGTGAATTCCGAGTCAGCTTGGGCTGGGGTGAAATCCTACCTTGAAAAATCAAAATAGCAATATATATTTATTTGAGAAAGAGAGGGAGAAAGGCAGAAAGAGAATGGGCATAGATGTGTTTAACTGAGACCTTGGCCCCTCTTCCAGCTCCTCCTTCACGTGTGCCATGACCTGACCCTGGCAGTACTGAGCCAGCAGGCAGCCTGCTGGGACGAGGCTGTGCCCGCGCTCCTCCGGGCTGTGATCCGGAGCTATGACTCGGGGAACTTCACGCTCATGCAAGAAGTCTACTCGGCCTTCCTCCCCAGCGGTAAGTGGCTGCACTTCGGCCCACCCAGCGATGGACAGCATGTTCATCTCCGAGGTTAGGACACTGGAGTGCTGGGGTCATTAAGATGGGTGGAAATTTGCAAAGTATGTTATGGTAAGTAATTTTCTTGTGTTCCAAAGATGTAGCCAGAGTCAGGCAGGGTGATGCAGGCCTGTAATCTCAGTACTTGGCAGAAGGATTACCATGAATTTGAGGCAAGTCTGGGCTACCTAGGGAGTTCTATGCCAGCCCCTGGGGAAGGGGGAAGGGGGAAGGAATGACTGATGACTGCACTGTGTTGTTTTGGTTTTGGGAGGTGTTTTTGTTTTGTTTTGGTTTTTTTTTCAAGGTAGGATCTCACTTCTAGAATTTACTATGTAGGGCTGGAGAGATGGCTTAGTGTTTAGGCATTTGCCTGTGAAGCCTAAGGACCCCGGTTTGAAGCTCAGTTACCTAGAACTTACATTAGCCAGATGCACAAGGGGACACACACATCTGGAGTTCGTTTACAGTGGCTGGAGGCCCTGGTGCACCCATTCTCCCCCCCCCCCCCCACCTCTTTCTTTCTCTGTCACTCTTGAATAAATAACAATAAACAAAAAAAAATCACTATGGAGTCTCAGGGTGGCCTCCAACTCACAGTGATCCACCCATCTGCCTACTTGGATTAAAGGTGTGGGCCACCACATCTGGCTAGGGTTTTTTTGTTTGGTGTATTATTATTTTTTAAAATCTGACTCTATCTACTTTCTGTGCAGTTAGTTTAAGAGGTGAAAATCTAGTCTAATCAACCCTAAGCTGGGAAGATTAGAGAAGCCACAGTCACTGAACTTGCCGAGCAGCCTGGTCGCCTTGGGCAGTGGGCTTCAAAGCATTGGATGTGGCAGATGGAATACGTTTTCTGCCACGCTGTGGCTTCTGGCCTGTGGCAGTGGTAACATCCCAAGCCAGGAAATACTTAACTGTTCCGTAAGTGTGCTATGAATCACACTGTTGTCCATTCTCCTGGGGTCTGCCTCTTGGATTATAAGAGCATGAGGATAGAAATCCAGGTTTCCAGGAGTTAAAGAAATGCAAATCTGGGCTAGAGGGATTGCTTAGTGGTTAAGGCGTTTGCCTGCAAAGCCAAAGGACCCATGTTTGATTCCCCAGGATCCACGTTAGCCAGATGCACAAGGTAGCGCATGTGTCCGGAGTTTGTTTGCGGTGGCTGGAGGCCCTGGCACGACCATTCTCTTTCTCTCTGTCAAATAAATAAATAAAATAAAAATTTTAAAAGTGTAAATCTGGGCTGGAGAGATGGCCTAGTGCTTGGGGCACTTACCTGTGAAGCCTAAGAACCCAAGTTCAATTCCCCAGAACCCACTAAGCCAGATGTAAAGGTGGAACATGCATCTAGAGTTTGTTTGCAGTGGCTAGAGGCCCTGGTACACCCATTCTCCCCCGCCTTCTCTTATTTTTTTAAAAAAGAAATGCAAGTGGTGCACATCTTTAATTCCAGCAGAGGTAGGATTGTCATTAATTCAAGGCTACCCTGAGACTGCATAGTTAATTCCAGGTCAGCCTGGGCCAGAGTGAGACCCTACCTCGAAAAACAAATAAACAACAACAAAAATAAGAAATGCAAATACTTTTCTCCGCCTAGGTTGTGATCACCTACGAGACAAACTGGGTGACCCGTCCCCTGCCACAGCAGCTCTCAAAAGTTTAGAGGCGTTTTTCCTTTATGGGCGATTATATGAAATCTGGTGGTCGCTCTCCAGGCCTGGCCCCGAGTCAGGAGTCTGGGTCAGGGCAGCTCACAGCACACCCTCTGTGGAGCAGAACCTGCCTGAGGACAGTGCCCAGGCTGAGGCTGCAGGTGCAGAGCCTGGGGCTGATGATGGGCCAGAGCCAAGCCGGCCACCCAGCCCAGGCCTAAGCCTCACTGAGGAAAGCAAGCACGTGCTGAGCGCCTGCCAGAGGCTTTTCTCAGAACAGCACGCCAGCCTTCAGAGCACCCAGAGGACAATTGCCGGAGCGCAGGAGACGCTGGCGGAGATGATCCGCCAGCACCAGAAGAGTCAGCTTTGCAAGGCCGCAGCCAGCGACTCCAACAGCAATGAGCCCAGCGTAGCAGAGCAGGCCCACTCCAGGCCTTCGAGCCCATGGTAAGTGCCATGTGCCCCCCCCCCCCCCCCCCCCCCGCTCCGTTCACAGAAGTGTGCTGTTGTGTAGTGATGAAGACACTGACTTGGGTCAGGTGAGAACTACTGAGACTAGCCTTCCCACGTCTCCAGCTTTAGTGTCCTCCTTACTAAACGAGGCACCAGCTCCTACCATGGTGGTGTGAAGAATGAAACAAATCCACATATATTGTTGACAATAGCATAGTAGTGTACCCTCCTGCTTTGAAATAAATAGATCTCTCCAAAATAACATCAAGTAGACTTGCAGCATTAATTGTTCTGGAAACTCCAAAAAAAGTGGCAGACTGAGCCAGGCGTGGTGGCACACGCCTTTAATCCCAGCACTCGGGAGACAGAGGTACGAGGATTGCTGTGAGTTCGAGGTCAGCTTGGGCTAGAGAGAGAGAGAGAGAGAGACCCTACCTCAAAAAAAAAAGAAAAGCGGCAGACTGAGCCAGTGGAGCATGCCTTTAATCCCAGTAGAGGTAGGAGGATTGCTATGAGTTGGAGGCCAGCCTGAGACTATATAGTGAATTCCAGGTCAACCTGAGCTAGTGTGAGACCCTACCTTGAAAAACAAACAAAAAGGGCTGGAGATGGCTTAGCAGTTAAGCGCTTGCCTGTGAAGCCCAAACACCCCAGTTCGAGGCTCAATTCCCCAGGACCCATGTTAGCCAGATGCACAAGGGGGCACACGCGTCTGGAGTTCATTTGCTGTGGCTGGAGGCCTTGCCATGCCCATTCTCTGTTTATGTCTCTCTCTATCTGTCTCTTTCTCAGTCTTGCTCTCAAATAAATAAATAATAAAAAGTTAATTTTTTTAAAAAAAATTCTGGCACATGCTATAACATTAATGAATTTTGAGGTCATTTTGATAAGTGAAATAAATCAGTCACAGAAAGGTAATTAATGTGCTGGAGAGATGGCTTAGTGGTGAAGGCACTTACCTGTGAAGCCTAAGGACCCAGGTTCCACTCCCCAGAACCCACATAAGCCAGATGCACATGCATCTAGAGTTCATTTGTAGTGGCTAGAGGCCTTGGCATACCCATTCTTTGTTCCTCATAAATGAAAGAAAAGAGAGGTCATGCCAGGCGTGGTGGCGCACGCCTTCAATCCCAGCACTCAGAAGGCAGAGGTAGGAGGATCACAGTGAGTTTGAGGCCACCCTGAGACTACATAGTGAATTCCAAGTCAGCCTAAGCTAGAGTGAGACCCTACCTCAAAAAACGAAAAAGGTAATTAATGATTGATGGAGAATTATGTGTAATGGTTACAGAATTCCAGTTTTACAAGATGACCAATTGTGTATATGGATGGTAACAGTGGTGGCACATTATGAAAGCTTTGAGTATCACTGAAATATATACTTGAAAATGGTCACGGTGATGACTTTTTAAAATACTTTTAATTTATCTTTTTCAGACAGAGAAAGAGGCAGATAGATAGAAAATGGGCACACCAGGGATTCAGCCACTGCAAAGGAACTCCAGACACATGTACCACCTTGTGCATCTCGCTTATGTGGGTCCTGGGCAATAGAACCTAGGTCCTTTGGCTACGCAGGCCAACACTTTAACTGCTAAGCCATTCTCCAGCCCCCCCCCCCCATTTTCTTTTAGGTAGGGTCTCACTCTAGCCCAGGCTTGCCTCGAATTCACAGCGATCCTCATATCTCGGCCTACCTTCCTGAGTGCTAGGATTAAAGACGTGTGCCACCATGTTTGGTACAATGGTGAATGTTTTTCCTTTTTACTAATTAGAAACTTTGTATGGAATCATCATGTGTTGGTACCATTATTTCCCTCTTCCTTGTCCCCATTCCGCTGAGGGGACACCTCAGTGGGATCACTGGTACTCCCCTAGGGTTGCGGGGTATGAGATGTGAGAGCAGCAGTCGATCACAATGGTGAATTTTAAATGCGTTTTGCCACAATAGAAAAAAATGGAGGGGATAAAAGTTGCCTAAGACAAAATTATAATTTGTATTTTATTACTGTTCTCACCAGCAAAGAGGAAAAAAATGAGCCAGTATCTCTCCTTGAATTAACCAAAACGCTCACAGAGGCAAATGAAAGAATGGCTAAGTTTCCCGAGAGTATTAAGGTAAGATTTATTTGTTAAAACACTATTTTCATATGCTATCAAATTCCTAAAGGCATCTACTTCTTTATGCCATTTTTGAAATCTCTTAATATGTGCTTAAAAATTTAGGGGCTGGGAAGAAGGCTCAGCTGGTAAAGGTGCTTGTTTGCAAAACCTGCCAGCCTGGGTTTGAGCCCCCAGTGCCCAGAGACAGATGCACCAAGTGGAGCGAGTATCTGGAGCTTTTTGCAGTGGCGCGGAGGCCTGGCTCACTGTGGAAGTTGGAATGTATGGCCCCCAGCATATTCGGGATTTTATTGAAGTTTGTAATTTAGACCTGCAGTCACCTGGCTGGAGGAGCTGTTACTTGGTGGATCTTAGGGTTCAGGGCTAAAGTGTGGACGTGGATCTGGAATTCCAGTCTACTAACATGCAGAGTGTTTGAGCTCTGCCTGGAGTTCCTGGAGTGTGCTTGCTTGCTTTTTGGTCGTGGCTTTTCTCTCTCTCTCTCTCCTTGGACCTGTGACAGCAGGCCAGCTTCTTCTGCCATGACGGAACTTCCCCTGGATCTGTAACCTTCAAAAAATAACCCTCCTCAGCCGGGCGTGGTGGCACACACTTTTAATCCCAGCACTCCGGGAGGCAGAGGTAGGAGGATCACCATGAGTTCAAGGCCACCCTGAGACTACATAGTTAATTCCAGGTCAGCCTGGACCAGAGTGAGACCCTACCTCAAAAAGCAAAAGTAAATAAATAAAATATCCCCTCCTCCATTAACTGTGCCTGGTCTGAAAGTTCATCTCAGTGACCTGAGGCAGTCTACTACACTCACCCATTCATATCCTCTTCCCCTATTTGAAAATAAAGCATAAAAAGTAAGGACTAGAGAGATGGCTTAGTGATTAAGGCATTTGCCTGCAAAGCCAAAGGATCCCGATTCAACTCTCCAGGACCCACATAAGCCAGGTGCACAAGGGGGCACATGCATTTGGAGACCAGTTGCAGTGGCTGGAGGTCCTGGCGCCCCTATTCTGTCCCTCCCTCTCTCTCTCTCTGCCTTTCTCTCAAATAAATATTTTTTAAAAAAAATTTAAATTGATTTTAAAAGGTAAGGATCTAGGCTGGAGCGATAGCTTAGTGGTTAAGGTTCAATTCCCCAGTACCCATGTAAGCCAGATGCACAGATGGCGCATGCCTCTGGAGTTATTCGCAGTAGCTAGAGGCCCTGGCATACCCATTCTCTCTCCCTCTTAAATAAATAAATAAGTAAAAATAAAAAGTTGAGGATCCAGTTACGTTTGGTTAGCTGAAGTGTTTTGTGAAAGTAGAATTACCAGTCCTGTGGTCATATAGCTCAGTCTCTAGGAAAACCAGTGTCATGGTAGAGGGCAGAAGTAGACAGGCGACAGCACCCGAGACACTTTGACAGTGGTGGGCATGTTGGACTGTGGCTCCCACTAGAGCAGCAGCACTGTGAGATTGCGAGTTGTTAGCGGGCGACTAGATCAGGTTCTGCTGCCGAGGACGCCCAGTCCCGGTTCTGGGAGTCCTCTTTCTGACAGAGAGAGGAAGCCCAAGCCGGGTGAGAAGCACCAGGCGTGCTCTCCTGGTTCTTCTACCGACGTTACCTGATTCATCCTGTCTTTCAGGCCTGGCTCTTCCCAGATGTGCTGGAGTGCTGTCTCATCCTGCTTCACATTGGGTCCCAGTGTCCTGGTTCTGTGAACCAGGAAACGCTGCAGCAGGCCCAAGAGCTCCTTCAGAAATACAGCCACACGAGAGCTTACAAAAGATACTGCCAGACCCTCCGCACATGAACTTCTAAGGACCTGAAGAAACTGCCACGGAACACGTGACGTCTTTCATCTCTGTGGCCACACATACCTTGCTCAGCATTCACCATGGCCCCTCGATGGAAAGTTGCTAGTGATCAGACTGATCTGGGTGAACCTTGACCCCACTCTGCCCTCTCATGGGAGTCCACCTGGGGCCTCGCGGTGGCTTCATGCTAAGGGAAAGAGTGATGAGGAGCCAGCAGGAGTCCCTGAGAACCAGCACCCATCGTGGCCGTGCCCTCTCAGCCTTACAGTGTCACCCAAAGAGGAGAAACTTGTAATCACCCAAAGTGTTACGTTCTTAAACACAGGCTACCTTTATAAATTCTTCACCTGATCATAAACATCTCAGTCTTGGAGATACATACAGTTGCCACATGTGATTGTTGGTATTTGGAAGGTTTCTCTTATTTTTGTTAGCTGGGTTTTCCCTCCTCTGCTCTCACAAAGACTAAAGAAATTGGCCTTACCCATCATGTTGACTCTACTTTGAAAATATTTTTTTTATGAGTTAATTTGGACATATTACTAAGGCTTTACAAGAACAAATAGCTTATTCAGCTGCGTGTTGTCCTCTTAGCTTTGTAACAAATGATAGAGATCAGATAGCTCAGGAAAAATAACTCAGTAGTTCTTAATGTTTGGGGGTCTCAAAACCCTCTTGAACAATGTGTATTTTTCATTTTACATGTGATTTTGGGGCCATCAGACTCCCACTTGAGCATAATGGAACCTCTAGTGCTCTTTGCTGTGTTGTCCTGTGAAGTAAGAGGCAGACGGTTCTGGCCTCCCGAGTTTCTAGAGCAGAAGCCCAGGCGAAGGTGGGAGGAGAGCCCTTCCACCCAGAGCTCTTTAGAGAGAGGTCCACTGTGGAGGCTTTTCTGCTTCAGTATCTGTTTGGTTGATTTTCCAGTTAGCCCATGGGACAAAGAAACATTTGTGTATGCCCTTCCTTTGGCATCTTACAAAAACTAAGAGTGGCTTGGCTCTTAAGGTGCTTGCCTGCAAAGCCTAAGAGCCAGAAGCACAAGGTGGTATGTGCGTCTGGCATTCCTTTGCAGTGAAAGCCCTGGCGCACACCCATTCTCCCTATCTACCTCTTTCTCTCGAATAAATAAACTTTAAAAAATGCTAAGCCCAAAAAAGGAAAGGTGTAAGACGTGAACCCTTATTGTCCTAAAGGCCCTTCCACTGTTCTCCACTGTTAAATGAACTCTAGAAGAAGCATTAGTCTTAGAAGTGTGACTCTTATGATGAGTGTGGGTGTGGCTAAGTGGAGGCCAAGGGAGTTCACCTGCAGAGAAGGGAGAACTGATTCTTGGCCTGAATAAAAGCAGTTGGGCTGCCTTTAATCCCAACCTTGGGAAGCTGAGGTAGGAGGGTCGCTGACCACACTAAGCTTCCTCAAAAGAAAAAAAATGACAACTCAGATTCCTCTAAAATTGCTCTTTCCAATGCTGCATGGTGTCATCAAACTTACAATTTAAGTATCATATCAGAACCACTAAGAGCCAGGGTACAAGATCACTCAAGGTGTGTGAAACTGGGAAGGATGTATCACTAAGCAATTCTGCAGCAAGGTAGGGATCCCTTATCCCTAAAGTAACTATGCAGTTTGTGAGATGGAACCCAGGGCTTTCTGCATGCTAGGCAAACACTCCACCAACCCCAGCCTCCTTTTCCAGTCTTTCGTATTGGTACAAACATGTAAGACAAGTATAGGAATTGGTATAGAATATTTGAAGGTGGGGGGGGACTGTTTCGAGGTAGGGTCTCACTCTAGCCCAAGCTGACCTGAATTCACTATGTAGTCTTAGGGTGGCCTTGAACTCATGGTGATCCTACCTCTGCCTCCCTAGTGGTGGGATTAAAGGTGTGTGCCACCATGCCCGGCTCTGGTCTAGAATTTGTCAGGGTCTTGTTACCCAGGCTGGCCTTGAATTCCTAGGCTCCCTACCTTGCTTCCTGAATAGAAGTAAATTACCACTGTGCCCAGCAGGTTGGACCCATGGTGGTGGAGGCAGCAAGATCAGGAGTTCAAAGATCATTCTCACCTACACAGCAACCTGGCTTGAGATACGAAGGGAGGGCCAGAAAAGCCCAGAGCTATGTCTGATGTTCAATTTGTCCTAAAGAATTCCACTAATTACGCTAACCCACCATAAATAATGAGTAACCCCAAAGAATTTCACTAATTATGCTAACCCACCATAAATAATGAGTAACCCCAGGGAATAAAATTAAAGCTATTATCCTGGCAAGACCCAACAGTCTGCAGGGGCATTAAGTGACTCAAGTCTATTTACACACATACCCATGAAAAGCTTCCTACAAAGTGTGATGATACAAACCCAACCTGACACTGAAGGCAAGAAACCCTTCAAAAAGACCAACTTCATACCAGGAATTAAAAAGATCTTTATTTTACAAAATAAAAAATATTTACAAGCATCTTAAATACCAGCTTTAATATTTGACATTTTTAAATCATTTTCAAGTTTGAGTATTCCCTTACTTATAAAATGCAAGGCTATTCATCCACTTCAGAGAGCTGTTTTCTTCCCCTTCCAGAAGCCTGTCACAACTGTCCATTCAGCACTCCTGTTATACTAATTTTAAAATGTCTTATGACATAGACTTCCTGCCACAGTGGGGGCCTGTGACTCCCAACAGACCTCTCCTGACCACATTCCATGACTGCCATGTTTACAAGTAGCTACTGTGTCCTCCTTAAAGACTCACATTACTCCAGCTCCTTGCTATCTCAGGTCTGCAGAGATGTGGGAATGGGAACATGGGAGAGTACAGATAACCACCTGAAATCACATTACTGGAAATAATCTGCCTTAAAACCCAAAGTCGGACTTTATTTCATTCAGGATCTAATCCAGGACATTTTATCACCTGAAAAGGCAAAGCGAGGCACGGCAGTGACAATCCCAGTGGCACAACGGAACACAGACCTAATTCACACACCTCAGTAGCCAGCCTAACACCCGTGAAGAAGAGTCAGTGAATTGCCTTGAAATCTCAGGACCATTCACGAGTGAGAAGCCACTTCCGTGTCTAGCACACGAGCAGCAGCCGGTGAGAGGACAGGCAGCCCCGGGTCCACGCCCACGCCCTCAACTCCACACCATGCTCCCAGAAGCCTCGGCTCGGCTGAGGCCCGGCACCAGAGGTGAGCAACAGAACCCAGAGAAAGAACGACAACAACACGAGTTATATACAGTTTACTGGTTTGTATGACATCCTGGACAATTTGTAAAGGTGTCATGGATGCTGGTAGCAAGAGGCAACGGAGAGGAGGGGCATGGGCTTGAGGAACAAGGAAGACCTGGTTACAAAATTCAGAGCAAGCTCCTCTCCACTGGATCTCAAATAAAGCGCTCTTGAAAGAAAACCCCAAGTCTCTGCTGGGCGCAGATGGTGGGCAGGTCCGGTCAGCATCACTGCTGCATGCCGCTAATCACCGCCAGGATGCTCACCTTCTCCTGGGCAGAGTCTGCATCCTCGCTCTGCTTCTGGGCCACCCCCGTGCCCAGGCCGTAGAGGCGCCCACAGTACTTGGCATCATCAATACTGTCCTCAAAGAACAGCTGCGGAACAGAGGACGGCAGTGAGGACCAGGCAGCTCCGGCAGTAACGCAGCAGACAGGCACCAAACCTCTCTTCGTGCAGGCTGCCTGCAGTCAGACTTGAGCCTCGGGAGTTAAGGCACTTACTTGCAAAGCCTAATGGCCTGTGTTCAATTCCCATGTAAAACCAGATGCATATTCATTTACAGTGGCAAGAGGTCTGGGTGTGCCCATTCTCTCTCCTTGCAAATATTTTTTAAGCCAGGTGTGGTGGCACACACCTTTAATCCTAACAACCAGGAGGCAAGGGAAGGAGGATCACCATGATCCCAAGGCCAGCAAGAGACTACACAGTGAATTAGAGGTTAGCCCAGGCTAGAGTGAGATCCTACCTCGAAAAACCAAAAGAGAAAAAAAAAAAAAAAAAGAAGAAGTGGGGCCTAGTGGAAGTGATCTGGGCACAGCCTGGAAGGGCAGCTGGGGTGGATCACAGCCTCTTCCCTCTGCCATGAAGTGAACCCACAAGTCCAAAATGGAGCCAGCCATGGAGCAAGACCTCTGAAACCGAACCAAAATAAACTTGTTTTTTCTTCTTTTTACCAAGGTAGGTACTCACTCTAGCCCAGGCTGACCTGGAATTCACTATGTAGTATCAGAGTGGCCGTGAACTCATGGCCATCCTCATACCTTTCCTTCCCAAGTGCTGGGATTTAAAGGTGGGTGCCACCATGCCTGGCAATGTGTCCTCTTTCCTGACCTCAGATGTGTATCACAACAGCAGAAAGCTGACAAGACTACAGACGCCATACAGTGTCCAAGAGCAACAAAGAGCCCTGCACGCCCTCTCCACTCCGTTCTAGAAGGAAGCCTACGCCAGCCCCTCATGACACTGAGTCTTGTTCACTCCTTCAAAGTGTCAATAAAATCATTTTAATTCAGGGCTGGGCTTGCCAGCCTCGGTTCAGTTCCCAAGCTGCCCATAAGCCGGATGTTAAAAAGTGGGACCAAGTGTCTGGTGCTCATTTGCAGAGGTAGAACGTCCTAGTTGGAGCACATGCTTTTGCACGCAGGCATGCACACACAAAAAGTTTAATCTTTCAAGGCAGTTTCTTAGTCTTTCCAGATTTTTTTTTTAATTTAATTATTATTATTATTATTTTTTTTTTTGGTTTTGTGAGGTAGGGTCTCCAGCTCACATTGACCTGGAATACTCTCAGGGTGGCCTAAAACTCACAGTGATCCTCCTACCTCTGCCTCCTGAGTGCCAGAATTAAAGGTATGCGCCATCACCCCCAGAAATTTTTATCTATTTTCAGGCAGAGAGAGAAGGAATGGGCATGCCAGGATCTCCTGTCGCTGCAAATAAAGTCCAGATGCATGTGCCATTTGCTTTAAGAGCATCTGGCTTTACGTAGGTACTAGAGAACCAAGCCCAGGCCATCAGGTTTTGCAAGCAAGTTCCTTTAACTGCTAAACCATCTCTCCAGCCCCCATGTGTGTGTGTGTGTGTATGTGTATGTGTGTATATATATATACACACACATATATATATATATACACACATACACACACATATAATTATATATATATATATTATATAAATATATATAAATTATATAAATCCCCCCCCCGAGATATGACACTTATCCAGGTTGACCTAGCACTCACTCTGTAGTCCCAGGCTGGCATCAAACTCATGGCAATCCTACATCTCCTTCTGTAGGGCTGGGATTAAAGGCATGTACCACCATGCTCAGCTCAAATATATTTTTAATTTTCTGTTTATTTATTTGAAAGCGACAGAGACAAGGAGGCAGACAGAGCACGCCAGGGCCTTCAGCCAGTGCAAACGAACTCCAGATGCGTGCGCCCCCTTGTGCAACTGCTAACGTGGGTCCTGGGGAACCGAGCCTCAAACTGGGGTCCTTAGGCTTCACAGGCAAGCGCTTAACTACTAAGCCATCTCTCCGGCCCTCAAATATATATATATATATATATATATATATATATATATATATATATAATTTATTTATTTATTTATTTATTTATTTGAGAGCGACAGACACAGAAAGACAGATAGAGGGAGAGAGAGAGAAAGGGCGTGCCAGGACTTCCAGCCTCTGCAAACGAACTCCAGACGCGTGCGCCCCCTTGTGCATCTGGCTAACGTGGGACCTGGGGAACCGAGCCTCGAACTGGGGTCCTTAGGCTTCACAGGCAAGAGCTTAACCGCTAAGCCATCTCTCCAGCCCCCTAAAATATATTTTTAAACCTAAGAGTAGGTAATTATTTAAAAGAAGGAAAAAGAAAACAAAAGGTAGGTAGGTGAAAAACCTTAAGAGCAATTCAACCTTTTTTTTATTGTTATTTATTTAGGGGGGGAACAGACGTGCCAGGGCCTCCAGCCACTGTGAATGAACTGCAGACACATGTGCCACCTTGTGCATCTGGCTTACATGGGTCCTGGGGATTAGAACCTAGATCCTTTGGCTTTGCAGGCAAATGCCTTAACTGTTAAGCCATTTATCCAGCCTGCAATCTTTTATAAAAAATATTTATTTATTTGAGAGAGAGAAAATAAGCATATCAGTCTCCAGTCACTGCAAACGAATTCCAGACACATGTGCCACCTTGTGCATCTGGGCTACATGGGTTCTTTGGCTTTGCAGAAAAATACCTTAATGGCTAAGCCATCTCTCCAGCCCACTTCAATCTTTTTTTTTTTAAAGAGGATTTTTTTTTTAATCTTTTTTTGTTCATTTATTTATTTATTTGAGAGCAACAGACACAGAGAGAAAGGCAGAGAGAGAATGGGCGCACCTGGGCTTCCAGCCACTGCAAAAGAACTCCAGACGCATGCATCTCCCCCCTTGTGCATCTGGCTAACGTGGGTCCTGGGGAATCGAGCCTCGAACCGTGGTCCTTAGGCTTCACAGGCAAACACTCAACCGCTAAGCCATCTCTCCAGCCCCCACTTCAGTCTTATTTAAGAGCTATAGGAGACTTGAACAGCATTAGTAGTGATCTAACTAATACATTCCTGTTGTAAAATCCAGAAGAAAGCATAATAATTGGAGGGCTAGGAGCACCAGTGAGCTGGGGACAGGAGCACACACTAGCGCCTCCAGAAGCAGCTATTCTCAAAGAGCCTCTGTCACGTCATAACACACAAAGGTGACTGTTTTCATAGTGGCTGTCAACTTCCATCACAAACCATGCAGGCAGCACATTTCATCATATAGGTCACCTACCTCCTTAGCCTTCTGTCAGTGATGCACCCACCCACTCCAGAGAGCCTCACACTCCCACAGCTTACCTCCTTCATCCTGAAGAATGCCATTCCGGTCAGCAAGGAGTCCGAGCCTGCCTGGTGCTGCCTCCCGATCCTCTGCAAATCCAGCTGGTCCGCCACTTCCTGAAGACCCCCCTGGAAGGAAAGAACGCAAGGGCAGCACACACCCAACACCCAATCGTCCTCTTGGGCTCAGCTGTAAACAGTCACACATGAGTTCACTTAACAGTGGGGCCATGCAGGGGACAGACCACTTCTAGGCCTCAGGACTCAGATTTTAGACCTTTCTGACACACTGTGTCATATTCAACTTTTGGTTCCTCAATTGTTTTTATTCCTGTTGTTGTGTGGAAGGCTCTTACTTTAGCTCAGGCTAACCTGGAACTCATTCTGTAGCCCAGGCTGGCTGGAACTTATAGCAATTCTACCTCAGCCTCCCGAATACTGGGATTAAATTAGCCACTATGCCCAGCTATCCCTTTCTTTACTATGGCTAGTTTTGCCAGGCAATAGCCCATACTACATGTACTGCTATAAAAGGAGGTTGGAAATGATACATGTCAGTCCAGCTTGAGACAGCAAATCGCTTACATCAACAATTTCTTAGAGTAGTTAATTTCTTGAACTTTCTACAGTTCAAAACCCCTCTGAGAATATGGGATAGTACAAAACTATCCTTAAAAAACTGCATATGGGGCTGGAGAGATGACTCAGTGGTTAAGGTGTTTGTTTGGTTTGCAAAGCCTAAGGACCTGAGTTTGACTCACCCACATAAAACCAGACATACAAGTTGGTGCATGTTTCTGGAGTTCATTTGCAGTGGCTAGAGGCCCTAGTGCACCCATTTGCTGCCCCTCTCTCAAATAAATAAATAAATACAATTTTATTTTAATATACATGGTCTTATATTGCCAACTATTTCACTAGTTTTCCTGGTCCTCAGGATGAAAGAAACGGGGCTCTCTTTGTACCCAGGTTGCAACAAAAACATGCCAAGCCCTGTGCCAGTGAACCCAGATGCACGCAAAACAGAACACAGCATAAAGCAAGGTGACAAGCCTGCCGTGAAGGTTTAGTTGCTGTACTGCTTCCACTCGGAAAAGCCTGTGTGGGGCGGGGATACTCCGGGGTTAAAGATCAGGACTCCACAGTTGAAAGACTGGGGTGAGCCAGGAGTGGTGGCGCACACCTTTAATCCCAGCACTTGGGAGGCGGATGTAAGAGGACTGCTGAGAGTTCGAGGCCACCCTGAGACTACATAGAGAATTCCAGGTCACCCTGGGCTAGAGCAAGACCCTAACCTCGAGGGAAAAAAAAAAAAAGTCTACCTTAAGGTTTTTGCAGCTCTTCATCAGGTATTTCACATCATAAATGGATGGGAAGAAGAGACTCAGAATATGGAAGAACTCGTGCTCTTCTTCGGGCAGTCGGGCATCTGTGAGCAACTTCACCATGTAGCCAAAGTCGTAGCCGCTGAAGGCGGAAGAGGCGGGGCGGTGAGAAAGCACGCACCTACCTTATGTGTGTAAACACCACTACTGCCTGCTGACGGCGACTTTGTCCTTCCAGAGAACATACACCTGACAGCCTACTGTAATCTGAACTGTCACCAAGTAACAACACAGGATAGCACAGGCCACTCAGGTAGGTCGTTCAAGAGACCAAGCAGGGCTGGAGAGATGGCTTAGCGGTTAAGCGCTTGCCTGTGAAGCCTAAGGACCCCAGTTCGAGGCTCGGTTCCCCAGGTCCCACGTTAGCCAGATGCACAAGGGGGCGCACGCGTCTGGAGTTCGTTTGCAGAGGCTGGAAGCCCTGGCGCGCCCATTCTCTCTCTCTCCCTCTATCTGTCTTTCTCTCTGTGTCTGTCGCTCTCAAATAAATAAAATAAAATAAAATAAAATAAAATAAAATAAAATAAAATAAAATAAAATAAATAAATAAAATAAAATAAAATAATAAAATTAAAAAAAATAAATAAAATAAAATAGAGACCAAGCATTTGTAAATGTGATTTGAGCCATCAAAACTCTAAAAGTGTGAAAATGTAAAATGCCTTTTTGAGTAGTTGGTAAAGAAAACCATACATGCAACCCTCTCCCTCCCCCAGGACGGCAGCACTGAGGCCACGCCGTGCGCCTGCCCGTGCTCCTCTGCAAGTCTGACTCACAGCAGTGCGCGCCACTTTCAACTTACAACTGCTGGTGAGCAGAACAGAGCTGGTGGGACTGCAAAAATGATTCCAGAGGGCTGCAGAGATGGCTTAGTGGTTAAGGCATTCGCCTGCAAAGCCAAAGGACCTCAGTTTGACTCTCCAGGACCCACGTAAGCCAGATGCACAAGGGGTGCATGCATCTGAGTTCGTTGGTAGTGGGTGGAGCCCCTGGTGCATCCATTCTCTCTCTCTCTCTCTCTCTCAAATAAATAAATAAATAAATAAATAAATAAATAAATAAATTTTCAAAAATATTCCAATTCTTCCCCACTGAAACTTAACAAGAGACAGAGGGAAACATGTTCTCTGGGACTGACCTGTGAAATGAGAGCCACTTGACATTGTCACAGAGAACCACTCCTGAAGTCATAAGCAGCTCTGCAAAGTGCAGCGTGTCAATCCCTTCCTCTTCGTGCTTCTGAAACTGCAGGCCTGAGTTAGCGAGGAGGTCAATGGAATCCTGGGAGTACATGTCCTCTCTACAACACAAGGACTCATTCACTGGCTGTACACGTGGAAAAGAAGCAGGAAGCAGTAACATTCCCATCACCCTCCAATTTTACAGTACGAGCACTCTTGAGACAATTCTCATGATCTAATAGCATCCATTTCCACAAGCATTTAAAACACATGAAAAATGTACTTTATCTCCCACCCTAAACTTTCTAATTTAGAAAAGATCTATATTCTCTCACTATTAAAGGAAGAAAAAAGCTGGAGAGATGGCTTAGCAGTTAAGGCATTTGCCTGCATAGCCAAAGGACCCAGGTTCAATTCCCCAGGACCCACATAACCCAGATGCACAAGGCGGCACGTGTCTGGAGTTTTGCAGTGGCTGGAGGCTCTGGTGTGCCCATTCTTACTCTTTCTCTCAAATGAGTAAAAATAAATTATATATTGAAAAAGAAAAAGGTCAGGCTGAAGAGATGGCTTAGCAGTTAAGGCACTTGCCTACAAAGACTAAGGAATCAGGTTTAATTCCCCAAAACCCATGTAAGCCAGATGCACATGGTAGCACATGCATCTGGAGTTTGTTTGCAGTGGCTAGAAGCCCTGGCACACCCCTTCTCTCTCTCCATAAATTTTTTTTTTTTTTTCAAGGTAGGGTCTCACTCTAGCTCAGGCTGTCCTGAAATTCACTATGCAGTCTCAGGATGGCCTCGAATTCACAGAGATCCTCCTAAAAAAGTCGCCAGGCATAGTGGTGCACACCTTTAATCCTGGCACTCGGAAGGCAGAAGTAGGAGGATCTTCATGAGTTCAAGGCCTGAGACCACATAGTGAATTCCAGGTCAGCCTGGACCTGAGTGAGATCCTACCTGGAGAAAAGAAAAGAAAAAAGAAAAACATTTCAGGGCTGGAGAGATAACTCAGTGGTTAAAGGCACCTGCTTTCAAAGCCTGACAGCCCAGGGTTTAATTCCAAAGTGAGACAAGCATCTAAAGTTTATTAGCAGGGGCTGGAGGCCTTGGCACACCCATTTTCTCTCTCTCTCTCTTCCCTCATCTCTGCCTGCAAATATCTCAATAAATAATAAAATTTAAAAGCAAAATATTCCTAGCTATCAAATGCTTCTTCCAATGTCCTGACGCCCAGTAAACCAGAGTCCTGAAGAACCAGGACCCAGTAGGGAACACAGGCAGCGAACTACTACCACCCTGGCCGGCCACCCACACTCAGAACCCCAGAGGCAAGGTCAGGAGTTCAAGGGCATCCTCAGCTACATAGTTCCCAAAGGTAAATAAACAAAGAGCGGTATCTGAGACAGGTATGACGGTATCTGAGACAGGTATGACGGTATCTGAGACAGGTATGACGGTATCTGAGACAGGTATGACGGTGCACACCTATAATCCCAGCACTGGGGAGGGAGAAGCAGGAGGATCAAAAAGAACTCAAGGTCATCCCTGACCACAGAGCCCACAGGAGAAGGAGAAAGGGGGAGGAGGGAGAACTACCATGTGATCCAGCAACCCCACTTCTAAGTATACATCCAATAGAAATGAGAGCAGGACCCTGAAAAAAATTTTGCAGGGCTGGAGAGATGGCTCAGGTTTAAGGCACTTGCCTATAAAACCTAGTTACCCAGGTCAGATTCCCCAGGACCCATGAAAAGCCAGATGCACTACGTGGTGCATGCATATGAAGTTTATTTGCAACAGCTACAGGCCCTATCCATGCTCTCTCTCTGCTTGCAAATAAATAAATTTTAAAAAATAAAAAGAGGGCTGGGGAAATGGCTTAGTTGTTAAAGCATCTGCCTGTGAAGCCTAAGGACCCCAGTTCAATTCCCTAGGACCCACGTAAGCCGGATGCACAAGGGGGCACATGTGTCCGGAGTTTGTGAGCAGTGACTATAGGCCCTGGCGTGCCCATTCTCTCTTTCTCTCGATCTGCCTCTTCCCCCGCCCCCAAATAAGTTTTTTAAAATATTTTCACTTATTTATTTGAGAGAGAGAGAAGGAAAGAGAAAGAGGCAGATAGAGAATGGGTATGTCAGTGCCTCCAGCCACTGCAAACAAACTCCAGACACGTGTGCTCCCTCATGCATCTAGCTTATGTGGGTCCTAGGAGTTGAACCTGAGTCCTTTGGCTTTGCAAGCAAACGCCTTAACTGCTATCTCTCCAGCCCTAAATAAATATTTTTTTTAAATAAAAATAAAAGCTGGGCGTGGTGGCACACGCCTTTTAAATCCCAGCACTCGGGAGGCAGAGGTAGGAGGTCGCCTTGAGTTCGAGGCCACCCTGAGACTCCACAGTGAATTCCAGGTCAGCCTGGGCTAGAGTGAGACCCTACCTTGAAAAAAAAATAAAAATAAAAAATAAAAATAAAAATAAGAGTCGGGCATGGTGGCACACGCCACCCTAAGAATACACAGTGAATTCCAGGTCAGCCTGGGCTAGGAGTGCAAATGCTGGGTCATATGATAACTGTTTACACTTTAAAGATCTATCAACCTTTGTTCCAAGAAGTTCCAAACAATTCTATACCCCCATGAGCAATGTGTAAGGATTCCAACTTCCCTACACCCTTACCAACACCTACATTTGTTTTACCAAGTTCTGCTAATTAAGCATTACTGTCTTACAGCCACTGCAGTGGGTAAGGTGTGGCATTTCCCTAAAGACAAATGTTTTCTTTTCATTTCATGGCCTTAATGAACATCAGGTATATATTCTCCGGGAAATGTCAACTTAGCTCTTTTGCTTTTTTTTTTTTTTGAGGGAGAGAGGCAGAGAGAGAAAAAATGGCATGCCAGGACTACTTTCAGGCTGCTGCTAATGAACTCCAGACGCGTGTGCCCCTTATGGCCCATGAGTAATATTGTGTGCTTGCGTCTGGCTTCGTGGGACCTGGAGATTTGAACATGAGTTCTTAGGCTTCACAGGCAAGTGCCTTAACCACTAAGCCATCTCTCTAGCCCTTTTGCTAATTTTTCGTTGGGTTGTCTTCCCCGCCTCTCCCGCCCCCGTGTTACAGTGTGGGAGCAAGTGAGGACAGTGCACATGCTGGGCCGGTGCTCTGCCATGGCGCAGCTCACCCAACCCTGGATGCCTTGTCCTAGTCATGAGAAGCCGTAAGAGCCTTTAAAGAAAATGAAGCTTCCTGGTCAAGCTTCTTCTAGACTATAATACCCAACATCCCCCTGGGTTCAGAGAACACAAACCTTCCAATCAGCAAAATACACAGTTATTTAAGACAAAACCTAAAAATAAAAATAAATTAAAAATAAATAAATAAAGACAAAGACTGAGTAGTGCCTCAGCTACTCACGTGAGATTAAACTTGAAGTTGAACTGCCACGTGTTGATTCCAGAAGGATATTCTCCCTTCTCGTTTGTGAACGTGAGGCCCAGCTGGATGATTTTTAAGAGGTCCACATTGCACCGCAGAAGCTGGTACTGGTAATCTATGGAACTGCGAAATTCACCAATGGGCCGCACCACAACACCGGGAAACTCTGTGTCCTAGGGAACAAAGCCTCTCACCATTAGCTTTCAAACACATTAGGTGCTGAAATAATACATAAATTAAAATTTACCTCAATTAATGAAAGTTACATGATAAGCCCCATTTTTAGCACAAAAATTTTTTTTTTTTTTTTTTTGTTGTTGTTGTTTTTCAAGGTAGGGTCTTGCTCTAGTTCAGGCTGATCTGGAATTCACTATGTAGTCTCAGGGTGGCCTCAAACTCACAGTGATTCTCCTACCTCTGCCTCTTGAGTGCTGGGATTAAAGGTGTGCACCACTATGCCTGGCCCAAAAGGAAATCCTGTTTTGTTTTGTTTTGTTTTTTTCGAGGTAGGGTCTCACTCCAGCCCAGGCTGACCTGGAATTCACTCTGTAGTCTCAGGGTGGCCTGGAACTCATGGCAATCCTCCTACCTCTGCCATCCGAGTGCTGGGATGAAAGGCGCACACCACGCCTGGCTATGACCCTGTTCTTATTGAACTCTCTTGAGTAGGACCAGCCTCAGCAGCTTTGCACAGAAGTGTGAAGAGTCTAGGCCGCGCATGTGGAAGGCACTGACCAGATACGCAATCAGAACACGCCTTCCATCCCAGCGCTCAGGAGGCAGAGGTGGGAGGATCACTGTGAGGTCCAGGCCACCCTGAGAATAGAGTGAATGAATTCTAGGTCAGCCTGGGCTAGAGTGAGACCTTACCTCGAAAAACCAAAAAAAAATAAAGAAAGAATATTTTTGGGCTGGAGAGATTGTTCATGGTTAAGGCGCTTGCTTGCAAAACTTCACAGCCTGTGTTAATTCCCCAGTACCCATGTAAAGCCAGATGTACAAAGTGGCGTGTCTGGAATTTATTTGCAGTGGCTAGAGGCTCTGTTGTACCCATTCTGTGTCTGTCTCTGTCTGTCTGTCTGTCTCTCTCTCTCTGCACTTGCAAATAAAGAAAGGAAGAAAAAACAGCCAGGTGTGGTGGTGCACGCCTTTAATCCTGGCACTTGAGAGGCAGAGGTAGGAGGATCACTATGAGTTCCAGGCCACCTTGAGACTACATAGTGAATCCCAGGTCAGCCTGGGCTAGAGTGAGACCCTACCTGGGGGGGGGGGGGGATGGGGGGACAAGCTCAGGGATAAGTAAAACACTGGCTAAAAGAAGAATGGGCAATAGGTGTCTGGGAAAATAGCTCAGCAGTTAAAGGTACTTGCTTGCAAAGCCTGCAAGTACAGATTCAATTCACCAGTACACATGCGAAGCAAGATGCATAAAGGCACACCAAACTCACTCTCCCCCCAACCCTCTTCCTTTCTCTCTTTCAATTAATAAAAAGAAAAAAAGATAGATGTGGTAGCACACGCCCATTTAATCCCAGTGCTTGGGAGGCAGAGGCGGGAGGATGGCTATGAGATGAAAGCCAGCCTGGGCTAGAATGAGCCCCGACCTAAACCAACCACTCCTGAACGGCCATATGCAAAGTTGTTCAATAAGTGTCTTCGGAGAAAGAAGGTTCTACTTCCTACCTTATCTTACCATTAAAGAGTAAAAAGAAGGGACTGGAGAGTTAAGGTATTTGCCTGCAAAGCCAAAGGATACAGGTTTGACTATCCAGGGCCCACATAAACCAGATGCACAAGGGGGCGCATGTGTCTGGAGTTTGTTTGCAGTGGCTGGAGGCTCTAGCCCACCCATTCTTATTCTCTTAATAAATAAATAAATTATATTTAAAAAAAAAAAAGAAAGAAAAGGCTTATTTTTAGCCAGGCATGGTAGCACAGGCCTTTAATCCCAGTTCTCAGAGTGGTAGGAGGATCACTGTGAGTTCAAGGGCAGTCTGGAACTGCAGTGTGAGTTCCAGGTCAGTGTGGGCTAGAGAGAGACCCTTACCTTTAAAATACCAAAAACAAAAAAAAAAAAGGTAGGAGCAGTGGCATGCACCTTTAATCCCTGCACTCAGGAGGCAGAGACAGGAGGATCAACGTGAGTTTGAGACCACTCTAGGACTAGAGAGCGTTAGTCAGTCTGGGATAAAGTAAGATCCTACCTCAAAAAAAAAAAAAAGAAGGCTAAAAAAATTAAAAAATTTTAAAAAGAGGGCTAGAGGGATGGCTCAGCAGTTAAAAAGCTGTTAAAGGCACTTGCTTGCAAAGCCTGGTGACCCAGGTCAAATTCCCCCACACCCATGTAAAACCAGATGCAGAAAGTGGACATATGCATCTGGAGTTTGTTTGCAGCAGCAAGAGGCTCTAGCTTGCCCATTTTCTCCCTCCCTTCCCCTTTCTCTCACTTTCAAATAAATAAAAATATTTTGTTTGTTTTTACAAGGTAGGTCTCACTCAGCCTGGGCTACCTCAACACTTCCCCACCACCACCAAGAAAAGAATGGGCAGAAAACAGCCAGGTGTGGTGGTACACACCTTTATTCCCAACTCTCAGGAGGCTGATATAAAATAGGGTGCTGTATATAGGCATATGCACGGGTACACACCACACACAAGCAACAAGAAAAAGAACCACAAGACATGGACTCAATGAGACATTCGGGAAAAAGAAAACAAGAGCACTGAACTGAGGGGCTGTGGACGTGGCTCAGTAGGCAGAGCGCCTACCCGGCACACACGAGGTCCTGAGCTCCACTGCAGCATCACATAAAGACATCTGCAAACCTAGCATTCAGTAGGGGAGAAGAAAGCCGGGCGTGGTGGCGCACACCTTTAATCCCAGAACTGGGGAGGCAGAGATAGGAGGATCACCGTGAGGTTGCGGTCACCCTGAGAAACAGAATTCCAGGTCAACCTGGACTAGAGTGACTCTACCTCAAAAAAAAGGTGGGGGGGAGAAGAAGCATCAAAGTTCCAGGTCATTCAAAGCTACACAGCAAGTTTGAGGCCAGCCCAAGATACATGAAACCCTGCCTCAAATAAAGGCAGACAAACAAAAAGAACCAAAGCCATGAAATGCTAACCCTAACCCTCAGGTGAGCACGCCAGTGCTACACTTACTGAAGTGAGAGCTGCAAAGGGAGCAACTAGTGGAAGGAGTGAAGGGGCTGTGACAACAGTCTCCAGCAGGGGGCAGGAAAGAGCTGCAGCACATGCCATGACACTCTCCCTCAACACTCAATGTCAGGCAGGAGAGCGCACCTTAGGCCGTCACATCTTCCATTTTTCCAAAAACGAGAGAAATCTGGAACTTAAGACAAGTGTCAGGATTTCTAACTACTACAAGCAACAAAATGTCTGAACATTTCTGAAAACATGTGGAACAGATGCCTATGGGCACGAAGCTCCCACTGTAAAGATTTACACAGATGAGCACAGCAGCACTCAAATGGCAAGATGGGGCGGGGAGGCAGAGAGAGGAGGACCACCATGAGTTCTGAGGCCACCCTGAAGTAGAGGGAAACTTGGCAATAAATATTAAGAACCTTTAAAGTAACCAGCAACTTGAAAATCAACTATGATGAAATAACATTAAATTTTTTAAAAACATGATATTGACCCAGGCGTGGTGGGGCACACCTTTAATTCCAGCACTCGGGAGGCAAAGGTAGGAGGATCTCCGAGAGTTCAAGGCCACCCTGAGACTACATAGTGAATTCAGGGTCAGCCTGGGCTAGAGACCCTCCCCCAAAAAACAAAAACCCAAAGGTGGGGGAGCTAAAATAAAGACTTTTGGCTGGGCAGAGTGGCACTTGCCTTTCATCCCAGTAATAGGTGGCTAAGGTGGGAGGCCACCCTGGGCTACATGGCGAGTTCTAGGTCAGCCTGGGCTATCATGGAACCCCACCTCAAAAAAAAATAAACTAAAATAAATGACGACTTTCAAACAGAGGAACACGGCATGTTACTATAGATTACACCCACCTCAGGGACCCTGGCTACCTTGACGATACAATACAAACTCCCATCACGTTTAGCTTACCACGGCTTTCCTGAACTACACTCATTTTTCCAGACTCGCACATGAAATATCTTGGAAGCCCACAGAGGGAGATCATTCAAACAAAAGACCTACTCACCATTGCAATGTAGCTGTAACTGAGCACAATTTCCCGGATCTTCCTCATCTCTTCCTCTAGATTGCTGGCCCACACTTCACAGATAACCTGGCTGTTCTCCACAAGTGCTGCAGGCATCCTGAAGACACCTGGGAGGTCACTGCCAGCTAACTATGTAAGAGAGCAAGGCACACGCTGGATCCAATCTAGATGGAAAAACGTTTAGAAAGCACATGAGCTTACACAGCAGCATAAGATGCCAACAGAACAAAGACTTCAAAATAATGTCTTTCACCGGTGTGGTGGAGCACACCTTTAATCCCAGCACTCAGGAGCAAAGATAGGAGGATTACTGTGAGTTCAAGGCCACCCTAAGACAACAAAGTGAATTCTAGGTCAGCCTGGACTACAGCAATACCCTACCTTGAAAAACAACAATAAAGGCTGGAGAGATGGCTTAGCAGCTAAGCACTTGCCTGTGAAGCCTAAGGACCCCAGTTCAAGGCTCAATTCCCCAGGACCCACGTTAGCCAGAGGCACAAGAGGGCGCATGCATCTGGAGTTCGTTTGCAATAGCTGGAGGCCCTGGCGTGCCCATTCTCTCTCTCTCTGCCACTCTCAAATAAATAAATAAGAACAAAAAAATTTTTTTTAAAAAGAAAAAAGGACTGGAGAGATGGCTTAGCAGTTAAGCACTTGCCTCTGAAGCCTAAGGACCCCGGCTCGAGGCTCAATTTCCCAGGACCCACGTTAGTCAGATGCACAAAGGGGCACACGCATCTGGAGTTCATTTGCAGTGGCTGGAGGCCCTGGAGTGCCCATTCTGTCTGTCTGTCTCTCTCTCTCTCTCTGCCTCTTTCTCTGTCACTTTCAAATAAATAAACAAACATAAAAAAGAAAAGAAAAAAAATGACAACAAATTAATACCATCTTTCAAGCCGGGTATGGTGGCACACACCTTTAATTCCAGCATTTGGGAGGAAGAGGTAGGAGGATCTCTGAGAGTTCAAGGGCACCCTGAGACTACATAGGGATGGCTTAGCGGTTAAGGCATTTGCCTGAAAAACCAACGGACCCAGGCTCCATTCCCCAGGACCCATGTTAGCCAGTTACACAAGGGGTGCACATGTCTGGAGTTCATTTGCAGCAGCTGAAGGCCCTGGCATGCCCATTCTCTATCTGCCTCTCCCTCTCACTCTCAGTTCTCTCCCAAATAAATTTTTAAAAAATTATAAATAAATAAATGATAGGGGCTGGAGAGTTTGCTCAGTGGTTAAGGCACTGTTAGGCCTGCAAAACCTAACAACCCCGATCTGATTCCCTAGTCCCCGTGTACTGTAGGGCTGGATACACCAAAGTGGTGCACGCATCTGGAGTTCCTTCCCAGTGGCATGAGACAGTGGTGCACCCATCCTTTCTCTCTCTTCATGTTTCTCCCTCTCTCTGCTTGAAAATAATTCATACAGCCGGGCGTGGTGGCGCACGCCTTTAACCCCAGCACTCGGGAGGCAGAGGTAGGAGGATTGCCATGAGTTCAAGGCCACCCTGAGATGACAGTTAATTCCAGGTCAGCCTGGACCAGAGTGAGACCCTACCTCGAAAAACCAAAAAAAAAAAAAAAAAAGAAAAGAAAAGAAAATAATTCACACATAAAACATTTAAAATAAACAAAAGTAAAGGCCCTGTCCTCCACGTGCAAGATATTCCAGTTTAAAGAAGCCAGCCCTACAGAAGCGACTGTTCGCCGTCCCTGAGAAGCCAGGGCTGCACCATGGACAGCACTGGCAAACCCCCAAGCTAGGAAGGTGCAGGGAAATGAGCAACAGCTTACAGGCCCCGAAAAAGTGTTAGTCAAGAGTGCTGACTCAGGTCACTGTAACCCCAGCTCTTGGGAGGCCAGCGTGGCCCAAGACTTAGCATACCCTAGGATAGCCTGGGCTACTGATGCTGTCATTTACAGACTAGGAATCACACAATGCACACTTAACTTAGCAAGTAAAATCCCTGGACATACTGGCCAAAAAGGACAGAAAACAGCAACTGGAGACCAGCCACTGGTCTGCCATTTTCCAGTCAGTGAGCACAGGCTCAACTGGGAGTGGAAGACAGGCACCACGGCACACTGCCTCAGGACTCTCTGCCTGCGCCTCAGGCTTTAACACACGCTCAGTCCTTAAAGGAAACCGAATTACTGAACTGGGGCTAAAACCAAAGAGTAACAAGTTTTATATTTTAAAGAAAAACTTTATGTTGGGACTGGAGAGGTGGCTCAAAAGTTAACACGTTTGCCTGCAAAGCCTAAGGACCCAAGTTCAATTCCCCAGGACCAATGTAAAGCCAGATGCACAAGGTGGCATTCATTTGCAGTGGCTAGAGACCCTGGCGTGCCCACTCTCTATCTGCATCTTGCGCACATGCTCGCTCTCTCTCTCAAATAAATAAATAAACAAAATATTTTAAAAAAGAAAGCCGGGCATGGTGACACACGCCTTTAATCCCAGCACTTGTGAGGCAGAGGTAGGTGGATTGCTGTGAGTTCTAGGCCACCCTGAGACTACACAGTGAATTCTAGGTCAGCCTGAGCTACAGTGAGATCCTACCTCAAAAAAGCAAACTAACACTCTCTCTCTCTCTCTCTCTCTCTCTCTCTCTCTCTCTCTCTCTCTCTCTCTATATATATATATATATATATATATATACACATACACATACACATACATACATACATGAGGGTTGGAGTGATGGCTTAGCAGTTAAGGTGTTTGTCTGCAAAGCCAAAGGACCTGGGTTTGATTCCCCAGGACCCATGTAAGCCAGTTACACAAGGTGGTGCATGTGTTGGAGTTTGTTTGCAATGGCAGAAAGCCCTAGAGCGTCCATTCTCATTTCTTTCTTTCTCTCTCTCTCCCTCCCTCCCCCCTTCTCTCTCTCTCTCTCTCTCTCTGTGTGTGTGTGTGTGTTTGCCTCTTTCCCTCTTTTACTATCAAATAAATAAAGCCAAGCATGGTGGCTCACACCTTTAAACCCAGCACTTGGGAGGCAGAGGTAAGAGGATCACAGTGAGTTTTGAGGCCACCCTGAGACTGCACAGTGAATACAAGGTCAGCCTGGGCTAGGGTGAGACCCTACCTGGAAAAACCAAAATAAGTAAAGTAAATATAAATTTAAAAAAAAAAAAAAAAAAAAGCAGCAGCAGCTGGCTGTGGTGGAACATGCCTTTAATCCCAGCACTTGGGAGGCAGAAGTAGGAGGACTGCTATGAGTTCAAGGCCAGCTTGAGACTACATAGTGAATTCCAGGTGAGCCTGGGCTAGAACAAGACCCTCCCTCGAAAATTAAAAAAACAAATAAATAAATAAATAAATAAAAAGAAAAACTGAGTGGGGTATGGTGGCACACACCTTTAACCCCAGCACTCCGGAAGGCAGAGGTAGGAGGAGCATTGTGAATTTGAGGCCACTTTGAGACTACATAGTGAATTCCAGGTCAGTCTGGAGTGGAGCAAGACCCTATCTGGGGGAGTGGGGTACTGTATGTTGGATATACTCAGAAATAAGATGCCAATTATGCACTCAAGAGGCTGAGGCAGGAGGATTGCCAGAAGAATAAGGCCATCGTAGGCTACAGGGAAAAGACTGTACTTGCTTTCTTTTTTTTAATTATTTATGTATTCATTTACTGGGTTTTTTTCGAGGTAGGATCTCACCCTAGCTCAGGCTGACCTGGAATTCACTATGTAGTCCCAGGCTGGCCTCAAACTCAGTGATCCTCCTACCTCTCTCTGCCTTTTAAGTGCTGTGAGATTATAGGCACGTGCTTTTTTTTTCAGGAAAAAAAAAGTTACAATCTCAATCTTTGCACCGCTCTAAGAATTTTTTTTTTTTTTAATTCATGAGAGAGAATGTGTGTGTATGGGCACACTAAGGCTTCTTGCCACTGCAAACAAACTCCTGATGCATGCTCCATTGTAGGCATCAAGCTTCACATGGGCACTGGGCTTTGCAAGCAAGCGCCTTTAGCCACTGAGCCATCTATCTCCCTCGTCCATCCCTTTCTAACATTTATTTGTGTGCCCATGCGTGTGTACGGACACACCAGGGACTCTTGCCTTCTCAAACAAACATCAGGGCCCTGGTTCACTTTTGGAGTCTGGGTTTTCGTGGGGACTACTGAGAACTGAACACGGGCTGGCCGGCTTTGCAAGCCTAGTTTTGATCACACTCAACGTTTGCCTCATAGGCTGACTTTAAAACTTGACTCCCACAGTTACAACTGAAATTGTGCGGAAGAGAGAGGTGCTCGCAGACACAGACACATACCCACCCTTGGAACTAACTGAGGTTCCTCCCCGCAGCGTCCCCGCAAGAGCAGGCTGCCCGCGACACAAACTTCTGCGCGGGGCTCCTCGTTCATCCAGAAGGGCTCTCCGAAGAGAACGAAGCCCGGCGCGAGTTCTGTGGGCCGGCCCTCCGAGGAACCAGGACGAGTCTCCGGCCTTCCTAGCGTCGTTTTAGCCTGAGTGGACAAGGAAAACAACGGACATCACTTCCCGCTTCCAGAGGAGGAAAACAAAGACGGGCGGAAGAGGAAGCGGCCCGTTCGAAGAAATGGCAGCGGGTCCTCCCCGGGCAAGCGCGGCCACCTGTGCACCCCGCGGGGTTCCAGGCCACGTCTCCACGCCACCCCGCGCCCCACGTCGGAGAGCTGGCTCCCTCTGAACGGCCAGGCAAAGCCTCAAACTCAGGTCCTCCCGGCTCCCGGCCTGGCCATCCTTCCGCCCCGGTTCTCGGCGGCCCTTCCGACTCGGAACCGTGTCGCCGCGCGCTGGTTCACAAGGCAAAGCCACTTCAATCGCAGGCCTGACGGCGAGACAGCCTTGCACAGGTTCAAGCCAGGCCACGTACCCGCGTACCCTCCGTGTCCTCAGTGTGCCCAGGCTGTGAAATGGGCTGGCCAGCAGCAGCCTGCACCTCGGAGGGCGGCCATGGACGCGACAGAGCATGAAGCCCGCGGGGCTCGGCCAAGTCCTGGCACACATCGCCAGAACACCGCCAATGTGTGCGGTCCTCCCCGCTCTCCCACCCCCGACGGCGCGCGCCCGCCCGCCGGCTCGCTCGCCCCCGCACGCTTCCGCCTCACGCTCCTCCCTCGGACGCGGAGGGCCCCGCTTACCCTGGCCGGCAGAGCCCGCTGAGCGCGGCTGGCAACCCGGCGGACTGAGTCCAGGTAGCGGCGACGTCGACAACGGAGGCGGCGGCGACAGCCCCTGACCCGGAGCTCTTCCTCCTTCTGCCCCGGATCTGTTCCTGGAACCGAGAGCTCCAGTGAGACAGCCGCCTGGATGCCTAGAGCGGCCCTATGTAGCGCCACCAAACGACCAGGCCGTGCCACTCTACCCACACATCCGGCCGACTCGCCTGCTCTCTGGCGTCACGCGAGGCCCGCACGCCCCGCCCCCTAGGCGCGCCCAGGCGCCGAAGCGTGGTAGGCCCGCCCACGAGCTCGCTGGAGGAAGCAGTGCGCACGCGCAGAACAAAAAAAAAACCAACAACGGGCCGGGCGGGGCGGCGGCCTGGGAAGGAGCTGCGCGCGTCCCGAGCACCGCGCCAGACTCGAGCGCGATTAGCTGCCACGGGCTCTGCTCCCACGCGGTCCCTACTCCGTGTGTGGGGGCCTTTCCGCGCGTTCCCGGCGGAGAGGAGGGAAGTGGCCGAGCGCCGGGCCGTCGTGGGCGTGTGCTGTCTGCACAGATCCCCTTGACCACGACGCCCCTCCTCCGGCTTTGAACTTCGGAGAACGTGGTTAGCCGGCCGGAGGGCGTCGCCTGACCCGGTACACCGCTGCGTCCTTCGCTGAGAGAACACTCACCTGACACGACTCCTTTCTGGAAAATAAGTTAGCTGGAGGTGGGGTTGGCGCCCCAAAAATCGACGGGAGTGACGCCCCGCAGAGACCCGCCTCCCCGAGCCGGGCGCGGCGCGTTCCCACGGCAACCGGCCCGCCGCCGCCGCCGCCGCCGCACAAAGGAAGCCGCGGGGCCCCGAGCGCGGCGCTCGCCGGCCTCGAGTGGAGAGCTGGCCCGGCGGCGGCGAGGCCCGGGGCGGGGCGGGCGCGCGCGGCGCTCTCCGGGATGGGAGGCAAGAAGCCCGGAGCATCTTTTCCGCCCGCGGCGGAGCTCCGCCCTGTCCCCGTCGGAGGTGGCGGGCGTAGCGCCGCGCCAGTGTCGGTCCCACGGGCTTTCTCCCGCGTACCGGCGAGTGTAGCCCCCCCATTCCGATCCTCATGTCCCGTTTCGCTGCTGCACTCTGCACCCCTTTGTCCCTTAAGACGTTCTCCAAGATCCGACCCCCGTTGCCCGGAGCTGGATGCTCTCCGGTCTCGCACGACAACTTCAGCGGAGGCAGTGTCAGGTGCATCTGAAGACTGCACTTCTCCCTCCAAATCTAAAAGAAGACACAGACGACACGCTTCCAAGCTTGTAGTCAAAAGTAAACTGAGTGGGAGAGTACCTCGTACCAAGGAACAGACTGCATAATTATATCTGGCTTCGCTTTGTTCTCGGTGTTTATTCTGCTGTAAGGCTGCGCGTACCTTGCTTGAGGTATGCTGAATTAAGAGAGGCGAGCTAGACACAAAGTGTGAGCAAAGCAATGGAGATTTATTGAATAAAAGTGAAAGCTCGGGGCTGGAGAGATGTCTCAGCGGTTAAGACACTTGCCCGCAAAGCATAAGGGGGGGGGGGGTTCCCTTCCCAGTATCTACGTACGCACAAAGTGGTGGGTGCATGAGGCCCTGGCGCGCCCATTCTCTTTCTCTATTCGCCTCTTTTTCTTTCAAATAAGTAATAATAAAAGTAAGCCGGGCGTCCCAGCACTTGGGAGGCAGAGGTAGAAGGAGTGCTGTGAGTTCAAGGCCACCCTGAGACTACGTAGTGGATTCCAGGTCAGTCTGGGCTAGTGAGACCCTAATTTGAAAAAAAACAATAACAAAAAAAACTATATAGATAGATAGATAGATATAGATATGTATATGTGTATAGATAGATAGATAGATAGATAGATAGATAGATAGATAGATAGATAGATAGATAGATAGAGCCAGGTGTGGTAGCCCACACCTTTAATCCCAGCACTTGGGAGGCAGAGGTTGAAGGATCACTGAGTTTGAGGCCAGCCTGGGACTACAGAGTGGGTTCCAGGTCAGCCTGGGCTAGAGTGAGACCCTACGTGGAGGGGGAAAAAAAAAAGAAAGAAAGAAAAGAATCTTGGGTTGGAGAGAGGGTTCAAGGGTTAAGGCACTTTCCCCGTAAACGACCTGAGTTCGATTCTCCAGGACTTACATAAAACCAGATGCACACAGTGGCCCATGCGTCTGGAGTTCCTTTCCAGCTGCTAGAGGCTCTGGCACATCCATTCTCATTCTTTCTCTCCCTGCCAGCCTTGATGGCACACCTTTAATCCCAGCCCTCTGGAAACTGAGGTAGGAGGATCCCTGTGAGTTTGAGACTACACAGTGAATTCCAAGTCAGCCTGGGCTAGAGGGAGACACTACCTGAAAAAAAAATAATAATTGCACGTGTGTGTGTGTCCTTATTGCTCACCAGGGCCCCTGTAGAGGAACACTAGATGCTTGGACTACTTTTTTTTTTTTTTTGAGGTAGGGTCTCACTCTAGCCCAGGCTGACCTGGAATTCACTATGTAATCTCAAACTAGCCTTGAACTCACAGAGATCTTCTACAGTGCAGGGATTAAAGGCGTGCGCCACCACGCCTGGCACTGCTTTTGCATCCAGTTTATATGGGCGGCAAGTGAAGGCCTTTAACCTCCGCCATCTTCCCAACCCGGAGTCCTGTGCATTTCTATCTCCTTTCAGCGTTTGTAGTTACAACCGAGAGAAAGTGACCTTGTGTAGCAGGCGCTGTGACCAGCAACCTCTGAAATCCTTGGAATTTTGTTTTTTTTCCTGCAGCACCGGGCCTGACTTACTTTGAAAAGAACAGGAAACACCCAATCTCCTCCCAGATACACAGGCTCCTCCTCTAGAATTTTCCTCATGTTGAGGACAAATTCTATTTCAGGAAGCCAGGCTTTATGCTGCGTTCATATTATTGCAATATCAGAAATACTGGGTGGGGGGAAGACTATTGGTTTTGAACTGCGGACCATAGTAAATTTTGAAGAAATGTTCTTAATTGGGAAAGAGTTAAAAATATTGAGAAACTAAAATGGCTGTGGTGGCGCACGCCTTTAATCCCAGCACTCAGGGAAGCAGAGTTAGGAGGATTGCCGTGAGTTCGAGGCCACCCTGAGACTACATAGTGAATTCCAGGTCAGCCTGAGCTAGAGTGAGACACTACCTCAAAAAAAAAAAATGTATGTATATATGTATGTATGTATGTATGTATATTGAGAAGCAAGCCCAGTGTTGTGGCTCTGGAAACTGAGGAAGGAGGATGGCAGGCTAGTTTGTTGGGAGCCACAGAATGAGTTCCAGGTTGGCCAGCACTAGCGTGAGGTCCTGCTTCAAATAAAGAAAATGCCCAGTGTGGTGGCTCATGCCTTTAATCCCAGCAATTGGGAGGCTGGAGTAGGAGGATAGCTGTGAGTCTGAGGCCACCCTGAGAATACATAGTGACTCTAGGTCAACTGGGACTAGAGTAAAACCCTACCTGAAAAAACTAAATAAGAGGGACTGGAGAAATGGCTTAGCAGTTAAGGCACTTAACAGGTAAGCCAGATGCACACGGAGGTGCATGCATCTAGAGTATCTGTGCAGTGGCTGGAGGCCCTGGCATGCCCATTCTCTCTCTTTTTATAAAAAAAAATGTGGAGGGCTAGAGAGATGGCTTAGCGATTAAGGCATTTGCCTGAGAAGCCTGAGGACCCCCGTTCAATCCTCCAGGACCCATGAAAGTCAGATGCATGCACCTGCATTTTGCAGTAGCTGGAGGCCATAGTGCGTCCATTCTCTCCCTCTCCCCTCCCTCTCTCCCTCCCCCCCCCCAAATAAATAAAGTATATTTTAAAAAGAAGAATGTGGAAAGCATTTCTGAGGTATGATATCCCTAAAATGTCCTCTGTCCTCCATAGGCATGCACAAACTTGAACACGTGTGCATGCACATTAAAAAAGGGTGTAGCCGGGTGTGGTGGCGCACACCTTTAATCCCAGCACTCGGGAGGCAGAGGTAGGAGGATTGCCGTGAGTTCGAGGCTACCCTGAGACTCCATAGTGAATTCCAGGTCAGCCTGGGCTAGAGTGAGACCCTACCTCAAAAAACAAAAAAAAAAAAAAAAAAGGGTGTAAAAGCCCGGTGTGGTGGTCTCATCACTTGGGAAGTGGAGGTAGTAAGAGGATCAGAAGTTTAAGGTTATCCTCAGCTACAGATCAAGTTCAAGGCCAGCCTGAACTACATGAAACTATCAAAAATAAATAGGTCTGGAGAGATGGCTGAGCAGTTAAGACACTTGCCTGTAAAGCCTAACAACTGGAGTTTAGTCCCCCAGTACACACATAATGCCAGATGCACAAAGTGCTGCATGATACTGGAGATCCTTTGTAGCTGCTAGAGATCCTGGTGCACCCATCCTCCCTCCTTCCCTCTCCTCCTTCTCCCCCCCTCCTCTTTCTCCCTTCCTCCCTCCCTCCCTCTCTCTCTCTATCTCCAGGGTTTGGTGTTGCATGCCTTTAATCCCAGAACTTGGGAGGCCAAGGTAGAAGGATTTCTGTGAGTTCAAGGCCAGCCTCAGGCTACATAGTGAATTCCAGGTCAGCCTGGGCTAGAGCAAAAACCTACCTTGAAAAATCAAAATTAAGGGCTGGAGAGACAGCTTAGTGGTTAAGCGCTTGCCTGTGAAGCCTAAGGACCCCAGTTCGAGGCTCGATTCTCCAGGACCCACGTTAGCCAGATGCACAAGGAGGCGCACGCATCTGGAGTTTGTTTGCAGTGGCTGGAGGCCCTGGCACGCCCATTCTCTCTCCCTCTCTATCTGCCTCTTTGTCTCTCTGTCCATCACTTTCAAATAAATAAGAGATAGGGTTTTTTGAGGTAGGGTCTCACTGTAGCTCAGGCTGACCTAGAATTCACTATGTGCTCTCTGTGTGGCCTCAAACTCACAGCGATCCTACCTCTGCCTCCCGAATGCTGGGATTAAAGGTGTGCGCCACCACACCCAGCTCAGAAAAAAAAATTTAATCAAAATTAATTAAATGCATAAGTGGCAGTGGCACTGTTTTTGTGTGTGTGTGTTATTTGTTTGTTTTTGATTTTTCAAGATAGAGTCTCGCTCTAGCTCAGGCTGACCGGAATTCACTATGCAGTCTCGCTCGGTGGCCTCGAACTCATGGCCGTCCTCCTACCTCTGCCTCCTGAGTGCTGGGATTAAAGGCATGCACCACCATGCCCGGCTGGTGGCACTGTTTCTAAAGGCATGGAGTGAGGGATGTAACTCAGTTGGCAGAGTGCCTGTCTGGAATGCATGAAGCCCTAGGTTTAGTTCCCAACATTGCGTAAACGGCATGGTGGTGAGAGAACGTTAGGTCTTCTGGGTCTCATTCTGTAGTTGATTGATTAATAGATCAATAGCTGGATAGATGATTGATAGATAGATAGATAAATAGATAAATGGAGATAAAATGAGTATGGGCATGCCAAGGCCTTTTGCTGCTGTAAATGAAGTCAAGATGCATGTGCCACTTTGTATACCTGGCTTTACATGGCTACTGGGGAACTGAAGGCAGATAGGCAGGCTTTGCAATCAAGTGCCTTTAGCCACTGCGCCATCTCCCCAGCCACATTTGTAACCTTTTTATCAACTTGGACTGCATGCCATCATCTTCTACTCACTTCTTTTAGAGTTAGTCTGTATACTGTGAGAAAACATTTTCTTAAGTCACAGAAGATGAAGGAAATTTAAAAAAAAAAAAAAAAAAAAAAAAAAAAAACACACACACACACAATAGCATGAGAGGAGCCCAGAGTTTGGCATTGAACTTGGTGTCCTCTCGGCATTGGGGACATGCCCTTGCAAAAGAAGTGTTTTGTTTCCAACGCACAGTTCCCAACTTTTTCTCTCATCACGTGCCTAGCCAGAGCCAGTAGGGAGCTCTGTAATGCGATCATCATGGCCAGCCGCCAGCCCCACTCTGGTGACAACAGGGTTAGCAGGCAGAACCTCGCACCAACCACTAAAGACATCAGGAGGGAAGAGACTGCACATTTGACCTGTGGCTAGGAGCTGAGGCGCTTGGGGCCAGCCTACAGCAGAGGTGAGTGCTACAGCGGGGCGGGGGGAGGCTGTTGGGGAAGGTCAGGCACATTTGAGTCTCCCTGGGTCCTCAGCTGGTCCTTTTCCCTCGCTGTAGGTGAGGAGTACTTCCTGTTGACGTCCTGGGACCTATGCCTCTTGATGTGTACATTGTCAGCATGTGTGGTCACTGTGTCTCCTCCCCAGTGGTGGTTTCTGGCAACTGAGATGCAGTTGTAGTGCTGTGGGTTTAACTTTAAAATCTGTGGAACAACAATTCCTAATAGGCAAATGAAAGCTGAAGGAGAGACTATCGGGAAGCAACTCCCGCCACACTGCCGCTCGCCTCTGGTCCACCATCATCGGCAAGCCATGGGGTAGATTGCCAGTTTGAAAGCCTCTGGAGGGACGTGTGGCTGTGGGCTGGTCAGCCAGGTCAAAGAGCTCTGGGTGCTACACACTGAGATGCATTGGCAGTGGCTCTGGGCTTCTGATTGCCAGTGGTCTGATGGAATGTAAGGACTCCCATCAAGGCTGACAGAAACAATGGAATATACGCTTCTGGCAAAGTGGGCGGGGGGGGGGGGTGATCAATTCAGTTTGGTAAACTAGACATGCAAGGAGGGTCACTTTGACTTCAGACAAGTGCAAAGGAAAGGCAAGGAAATGTTCACCAGCAAGCAATGGGCTCAAACCGGGCACCAAGCAATACTTTTCATTCTTTTATCTCTGCATTTATTTATTCAACAAATACTTCCTGAGTGGCTGTGACTACCAGGCTTGTGCTTGGCACTACACCTCACAGGGTACAAGACAGGAAGGCTTTCAGCTGTCAAGTACCAGTAACATTTTTTAAAAATAATATTCATGCTGGGTGTGGTTGCACACACCTCTAATCCCAGCACTCAGGAAGCAGAGGTAGGAGTATCGTCATGAGTTCAAGGCCACCCTGAAACTAGATAGTGAATTCCAGGTCAGCCTGAGCTAGAGTGAGACCCTATCTTGAAAAAAACAAAAATTAAAAAAAAGTCTGTTTTTATTTATTTGCATGTCTATGTACATATGCATGTAAACATCAGGATCTCTTGTTATTCCAAACAAATGCCCGTCTGGTTTCATGTGGGTGACTGAAGAATTAAACCTGGGCCAGCAAGCAAGTGCCTTTAATCACTGAGCCATCTCCTCAGACCCTAATTTTATTCTTGAGATAGTCTCACTGAGTTGCCCAGGCTAACCTCAAACTTGTGATTGTCCTGTCTCAGCATTCAGAGTTGCTGTGGTTACAGATACATGCCACTACTCCTGGTTGGCAAGAAAGTCTTAAAGGGGGACAAAGACCATGCAAGAAATGGGGTGGAGGGGGCTGGAGAGATGGTTTAGCAGTTAAGGCACTTGCCTGCAAAGCCAAAGGAAAGGATCCAGGTTTTATTCCCCAGGACCCACGTAAAGCAGATGCACAAGGTGGCGCTTGCATCTGGAGTTCATTTGCAGTGGCTGGAGGCCCTGGTGCCCCCATTGTGTCTCTTTTAAAAAAAGAGGGGAGACCCAGACACAAAATGACCTGGATATCCATGACCTCACAGTGCCTGACACTACCTACACAAGACCATCATAATAATAGGAGGAAAAGATGATGACATCAAAATAAGACTGATTGGGGGGGGGGTTATGATGGAGAGTGGAGTTTCAAAGGGGAAAGTGGGGGAAGGGAGGGCATTGCCATGGGACATTTTTTATAATCATGGAAGTTGTTAATAAATAAATAAATAAATAAATAATAAAAGGGGGAGGGACTGGAGAGATGGCTTAGTGGTTAAGGTGCTTGCCTGCAAAGCCAAAGGATCCAGGTTTGTTTCCTCACTACCCACGTAAACCAGATAGATGCACAAGGGGGTGCATGCATCTGGAGTTTGTTTGCCGTGGCTGGAGGCCCTGGTGTGCCCACTCTCTCTCTCCCTGTGTGTTTCTCTTTCTCAAATAAATAAATAGATAAAATATATTTAAGAAAAGAAAGAAAGAAGTGAGGTGAAGGGACCATTACTGAAACTATGCAAGGAAAGCCCCTCTCCCCCCGCTTAGGCAGCATGTGTCTCCTGGGTTCAGGACCCAGGCACCCTCCATCTGTGCACAGACCTAGGGTCATCCCAGCTCCTGCAAACCCCCTTCCACCAAGATTTCAGCTGCACTATTGCATTTGAGGTTGGTCAGCCTCCCCGGGTGGCTGTGAGCTGTGCCCAGCTCTCCCCTAGAATGCCAAGAGAAGGGACCCTCACCCTTACATCCACTGCTCGTTTACTGTCATCCCCTTCTGAAATAGAATCTGTGCCATTTTAAAACACGTGGCACTGCAAACGTTAGAAAGCCTGGTTTTGCTGGAGGCACTGTTGGATTTGGAATAGGCAATTTCTGTTATCTACATCTATCTCCTAAACATAGAGGAGATCTGGTTCTGGTTTGGGGGTTTTGGTTTCATGTAGCCCAGGCTAGCCTCAACTCACTATGTAGCTCAGACTGCCTTAGAACCCCTAAACCTCCTGCTTCCTTGTGGTAGTTGGAATGTGAACTGTCACCCATAGCCTCTAGTGTCTGTGATTAACCCTCATACTCAGTCCCCACAGGGTGGCCATTTGGGAGGTGGAGCCTTGCTGGAGAAGGTGTATCGCTGGGATGAGCGTTGGGGTGTTAGACCCTAAACTCCCCTTGCCAGAGCTAACTTGTTCTTGTTGCTACCTCTCAGCTCGTATGACAAAGTGATGCCCAGCCTCTTCTGCCACGCTTCCCTGCCATTTCCTCCTGGGAACTGTAGGCTGTTTTTGGTCAGGCATTTTGTCCCAACAATGAAAGGGTAGCTGAAACACTCCTCCATTTCCTAAATGCTGGGATGGTAGGCATGTACCATCACAACCAGCTTGTTTGTATTTTCGTGACCGGATCTCACTTGGTAGCCTGAGCTGCCTCCATCTCTCCCACCTCAGTTTCTTGCATGCTGTGATAACAAGAATGAACCTGTCTTGTTTTGTTTTGTTTTGTTGTTTGTTTCTCCAGGTGGTGTCTCCCTCTAGCCTAGGCTGCCTAGGCTAACTTGGAATTCACTATGTAGTCAGTCACAGGGATCCTCCTACCTCTGCCTCCCTGTGTCTTTCATACCTGTGCTGGGATGAAAGGTGTGTGCCACCACACCTGGCCCTTTGTGTGTGTATAATTTTTATTTTTTTATTTATTTTTGGTTTTTCGAGGTAGGGTCTCACTCTGGCCCAGGCTAACCTGGAATTTACCATGTAGTGCTCAGGGTGGCCTCAAACTCATGGCAATCCTCCTACCTCTGCCTTCCAAGTGTTGGGATTAAAGGCGTGTGCCACTACGCCTGGCCCTTTGTGTGTGGGGGTGTGGGGGTGGGTGTAAATTTTTTATGAGAGAGAATTGGCAGGCCAGGGCCTCCAGCCATTGCAACTGAAACCCGGGCGTCTGTGCCATCTTGTGTACATGGCATTTGTAGCACACATGGATCCTTAGGCTCTACAGGCAAGCACCTTAACCACTAAGCCATCTCTCTAGCCCTGTTTTTTTTTGTTGTTGTTTTGTTTTGTTTTGTTTTTGTGTGATATGATCTCACTGTGGCCCAGGCTGACTTGTAATTCACTATGTGGCCTCAGAGTGGCTTCAAACTCTCAAACTCACAATGATCCTCCTACCTCTGCCTCCCAAGTGCTTAGATTAAAGTTGTGCACCACCATGCCCATCTACAATAAAACAATATTTTCAATATGTTTATAAAGAGATGATACACGTGCACATAAGGATGACACATGTTGTATCTAAAAAATAGTAATACCCATCACACAGAACATCCAGGAACCTCCAATCTAGAAGATCTGAAAGGATTAGACTGCAGATGAATCTCAAATTTCAGCTGTCTTTTCTTCACCCCCTCACCCTGCTCATCTGTTTTAGATTCAGTTTCTTCAGGTCATGAATACTTGTGATAGCCTTATTTTGACATTTCTGTACACTGGATATATAATTTTTTAAAAGATTTATTTTTATTTATTTTTTATTAGAGACAGAGAGAGAAAGAGAGAATGGGCTTGCCAGGGCCTCCAGCCACTGCAAATGAACTCCAGATGTATGTGCTACCTTGTGCATCCAGCTTACTTGGGACCTGGAGAATCAAACCTAGATTCTTAGGCTTCACAGGCAAGTGCCTTAATTGCTAAACCATCTCTGCAGCCCTGGAGATGATTGATAGATTGATTGATTGATAGATAGATAGATATATAGATAGATAGATAGATAGATAGATAGATAGATAGATAGATAATAGAAATAATTTCAAGCCCAGGCTAACCTGGAATTCACTATGTAGTCTCAGGGTGGCCTTGAACTCATGACAATCCTCCTACCTCTGCATCCCAAGTGCTAGGATTAAAGGCATGTACCACCATGCCAGGCCCTACGTTGAATATATTTAATTTTTTTAAATATATACATATATTTATTTATTTATTTAAGAGAGAGAAGGAGGCAGAGAGAGACAGAGAGAGAGAGAATGGTCATGCCAGGGCCTCTAGCCACTACAAGCGAACTCCAGATGCATGTGCCCCCCTTGTGCATCTAGCTTACGTGGATCCTGGAGAGTTGAACTGGGATCCTTTGGCTTTGCCAGCAAAGGCCTTAACCACTAAGCCATCTCTCCAGCCCTTTATTTATTTATTTTTTGTTTTTTCAAGGTAGGGTCTCACTCTGGCCCAGGCTGACCTGGAATTCACTATGTGCTCTCAGGTTGGCTTCGAACTCATAGCGATCCTCTTACCTCTGCCTCCCAATTGCTGGGATTAAAGGTGTGTGCCACCATGCCTGGCCTTAGCCCTTTAATTTTTGATAAGGGTCTTACATAGCCCAAACTGGCCTTGAACTGATTTAGCTGTGGTGGTTTGAATGTAAAATATCACCTAACATAGCCTCATGTGTTTATGATTAAGCCTCATACTTAATCCAAAACTTGTATAGCTTTGTTGGAGGAGATCTGTCTCTGGGGACAGGCCTTGTGATTTATTAGTCCAGCCCAGCTTGCCAGTGATGAGGGTTCACTCTCATTTCCTTCTGCTGATGTGTAGAGATGTGAATCTGGGCTGACTGCTTTTCTCCTACTTTTCCTGCTGTGAAGAAACTTCCCCTTGAAGCTGTAAAAATAAACCCTTTCCATAAGCTGCTTCTGGCCTAATGTTTTTGTCTCAGCATGAGAAAGAAATTGCTACAGGAAATTGGTACCAGAAGTGGGGTTGTTACTGTGATGAACCTGATAATGGGATTTTTTTTAGTCTTATGGAATGGTTTTGTGAGAATATGAAAGGATTTGGAACTTTAGAGAGGCTTTACAATGCTATAAGCAGAGCTTAATAGGCTGTTCTAGTGAGTGAGTGAAAGACTAAAATGTAGAGAGCAGTGTAGACTGTGGGGCTCAGCTTATGAGGTTTCAGAGGAGGAAAAAGGACCTTGTTGGGAACTGGGCTAGACACAGTGGCAAGGAGGCTGTCTGTGTTCTGCTCATGTCCTGAGATTTGGAACAAAGGTGAATTTTTTTTTTTCAAGGTAGGTTTTCACTCTAGCTCAGGCTGACCTGGAATTTACTATGCAATCTCAGGGTGGCCTCAAACTCATGGCAATCCTCCTATCTCTGCCTCCCAAGTGTTGGGATTAAAGGTGTGTGCCACCATGCCCAGCTACAGAGGTGAATTTTTTTACTGTTTTTTGTTTTGATTTGATTTGTTTTTGTTTTTTCAGGGTAGGTTCTCATGCTAGCCCAAACTGACCTGGAATTCACTATGTAGAGTCTCGGGTTGGCCTTGAACTTATGGTGATTCTCCTACCTCTGCCTCCTGAGTGCTGAGATTAACGGCATGCGTCACAACATCTAAACTTTTAGTTTTTTTTTTTTTTTTTTTCCCAAGGTAGGGTCTCACTCTAGCCCTGTCCGAACTGACATGGAACTCTTTAGCTCCAAACTCGGTTTGAACTCACAATGACCCTCCTACTTCTGCCTCCCAAGTGTTGAAATTAAAGGTGTATTCTACCATGCATGGCCAAAGTTGAATTTACCGGGCGTGGTGGCGCACACCTTTAATCCCAACACTCGGGAGGCAGAGGTAGGAGGATCGCCGTGAGTTCAAGGCCACCCTGAGAGTACAGAGTTAATTCCAGGTCAGCCTGGACCAGAGTGAGACTCTACCTCAAAAAACAAACAAGCAAACAAAAAACAATAAAATTAATAGACAGCCACATGTGGTGGTGCACGCCTTTAATCCCAGAACTCAGGAGGCAAAGGTGGGTGGATCATCATGAGTTCAAGGCCACCTTGAGACTATATAGTGAATTCCAGGCCAGCCTGGGCCCTATGAATCAGGAAACAATAGTCAATACCAAAATACAACTTATTTGAGAATGGTAAAGCTAACCAGGAATATGTAACACATAAACTGTCCAGACAAATCAAGAGAGATTAGCACTTCTAGTGCAGCCCTATGTACCTGCTTTTGTGTAAGTAGGCCCTGTTACCTTTTGGAATGGCTTCCAACTCACCAATGCTGAGCGTCCACCTGCACCCCTCTCTGTTGCACTGTGGGTCTAGTGTTCTGGTTGGCTGTGTTGGATGCTGTGTGGCTGGGGGTGCATGAGTTCTCCCGAGGCCCACAGCACTGACTGTTGGGGGAAGGGAGGCTGTGCAGGATGCCTGAAGTTGTACTGGAGCTGCTCAGCTGGTCTGGTTGTGTTCTCCTTCAGCAGCTGCTCAGCTGGCCTCCGCCGTCTTCTCCTTCAGGTTTCTTGATTTTGTGAGGAGGTTGATGTGAGTGGAAAATCCTTCCACATGGTTTCTGCTCCTGCAACTCTGCCCAGCCAGGCCAATAAAAATATTTTTCTAAAAAGCCAGGGGTGGTGGTGCACACCTTTAATCCCAGCACTCAGGAAGTAGAGGTAGGAGGATCACTGTGAGTTTGAGGCCACCCTAAGAATACAGAGTGAATTCCAGATCAGCCTGGGCCACAGTGAGACCCTACCTAGAAAAACCAAATGTATTAAAGAGAGCCAGGCGTGGTGGCACACGCCTCTAATCCCAGCACTTGGGAGGCAGAGGTAAGAGGATTGTCATGAGTTCGAGGCCACCCTGAGACTACATACTGAATTCTAGGTCAGCCTGGGCTAGAGTGAGACCCTACTTCGAAAAGCAAAAATAACAACAACAACAACAAAAATCCAACTAAACCGTATTATTGGTAAACAATGTGAAAGAATTTCTGTGGGTGAAGACCCTTTACAATGCCCTCCATATGGGTGGCCCCTTCTAGAAACTTCCTATGTTCATATAAAACAGAAAGCATGTCTACCATAGGTAGAGAGGCTCAGAATTGGCATAAAACATTCAGCAGAATGACAGGGTTGTGTTGCTTCAAGGACCAAGGTGCCAAGGATGGTTATCGTGGGAGATGGCTCATGGGCGTGTGGGCATAGCTAGAGTAAATAGCACGTTAGGAAATCCTTGGTGCGTCTCATGAAATCAGATGTCAATAGATAACTACTGTTACTCTTATAGCCAAAGGGACTTTTCACACCAAAAGATAAAGCCATTTTCCCTTTGTCCAGGCTGTGTAGTAGAAGCAGAGTCCACAGTGAAAGGGCGTTATCAGTTCTAATCTCCGAGTGTCAGCACTACTTGGTTTCCATAACACAGTCCTGCCTTGTGGTGAAACCAGAGCTGTCCCCACCAACCTAGTCACTCAGGCTTTTGTTTTTAACTTTCTCCCTCCCTCCCTTCCTCCCTCCCTCCCTTCCTTCCTTCCTTCCTTTCTTTTCTTTTTGCTTACTCATACTTGATCCCTAGCCTCCATCTCAGTAAAAAGATATGTATCCAGCCGGGCACTCGGGAGGCAGAGGTAGGAGGATCACTGTGGGTTTGAGGCCATTCTGAGACTACATAGTGAATTCCAGGTCAGCCTGGACTAGAGTGAGACCCTACCTTGAAAAACAAAAAAAAACAAACAAAGATATGTATCAATAAGTCAACTGCAATGAAAGAAAAACTGTCTAAAACCACCAGAGACTAAATGCCTCCATGATAGAGGGAGAGATCTGTTCAGAAAACTTCCTGGTGCTTTGACTATAGCTGATTCGATTTTGAACTAAGCAAAATTACTCACTAGCCAGCCACATCTGTAATCTTAGCACTTGGGAGGTTGAGGCAGGAGGATGTCAAGTTTTGGAGTTCCTGTCTTAAAAAAATATATATATACTGGCCTGGCATGGTAGCACACGCCTTTAATCCCAGCACTCGGGAGGCAGAGGTAGGAGGATCACCGTGAGTTCAAGGCCTCCCTGAGACTACATAGTGAATTCCGGGTTAGTCTGGGCCAGAGTGAGACCCTACTTCAAAAAACCAAAACTAAACTAAACTAAAATAACTAAAAATACTGATAAGGAGGAAGAGCAGCCTGAGGGCACAAGCTTTGGGGAGGAAGTTCTTTTGAGACAAGGTCTCACTGTGTAACCTGGATAAACTCACCTTCCTCCTGCCTCAACTTTGCAAGTACTAGGATTACAGGTATGCACCACTGCTCCGGACAATTCCTCCACTTTGTGGCGATTGTAAACAGCACCTTAATGACTGGGCAGTGCAGATGTCTCAACACCCTGCATTTCTGTAGGCTACATATCCAGTAGCAAGACTGCGGGATCACATGTTCAAAGTGCTAGGATTACAAGTGTGCCTACCTAATAGTTGCTTTTTTTTCCTTTTCATTTTCTTAATAGTTCCATTTTAATTCTTTTTGGATCCACTTTAAAAACATTTTATTTTTATTTATTTGAGAGAGAAAGAGGCAGAAAGAGAGAGTGTGTGTACATCAGGGCCTCCAGCCACTGCGAACTCCAGACATGTGGGTCACCTGGTGCATCTGGCTTATGTGGGGCCTGGAGAATCAAACCTGGGTCCTTAGTCTTTGCAGGCAAGCACCTTAACTGCTAAGTCATTTCTCCAACCCTGCAGCTCTGTTTCCTGTTGTGTTTTGTTTTTATAAGTTTTTATTTATTTATTTGAGAGAGAGATTGAGAATGAATGTGCCAGCCTTCAACCTCTGCAAACAAACTCCAGCCCCCCCACCCTTTTTTTGTTTTTCAGTTTTTCAAGGTAGTCCAGGCTGACCTGGAACTCACTATGTAGTCTCTGGATGTCCGTGAACTCATGGCTATCCTCCTACCTCTGCTCCCAAGTGCTAGGATTAAAGGCGTGAGCCACCACACCCGGCATCGTGTTTTCAGTTGACACGTATTACATGTGTTTAGGGCAACCATCCATGCACACATGTTCTGAATGAAGATTGGAGCTATGGCAGACACATGTGATGCACAGTAGCAAGGGACAAAGTCGGGTCTGTGTGGGCGTAATCGGGTCTACGTATGGTACGTGGAAGAGCCAGTGCCCAGACAGATTTCCTCCTTACCCGACAGACTTGAACAGAGAAGACACGGTGAGTGTACTATACCCCAACAGTTACACGAAAGTGAGATATGCCACATGAAGGTCAAGAAATGGCAGGTGGCACAGGGCACAACCATATGGGTGCCAGGTCATTTTGACAGAATAGATGGACTATCACACTGATGTGCCAACTATGTGCCCAAGGGTAGCATAAAGAGCTGGGGCCATGGTCTCAGCCTTCATCTCCAAGACGCTCACTGTGGCACATGGAGACTCGCTGCTCTAAGCAGTGCTGTGAGCAGACTCTGCCCCAGAGCTGCTTGTCTATGACCGGCTTTTGAAACTTCCCAGTTCATACCTTTTTTATGGGAAAACTGTTACGTGAGCCTGGTGTGTGTACAGGTATCTCAAAATAGGGTATAAATTAACCTAACAGATAATAAATCATAAATGTAGGATGGGGATGTGGCTCAGTGTTTACAGTCCCTGCCCAGCATGGATAGAGCCCGAAATTCAATCCCCAGCCCTACGCTGGGTATGGTGGTGCATGCCTAGAAGGCGGATACTGGAGGATCAGGAATTCAAAGTTATCCTTAGCTACATAGGGAGTTGGAGGCCAGTCTGGAGTTGCATGAGACCGTCTCAAAAAAAAAAAAAATTTTTTTTTTTTTTTTTTTTTTGAGGATTGGGGAGATGGCTCAGCACTTAAAAGCACTTGCTTGCCAGGTTCAATTCTCCAACCATCCATGTAGAGCTTTATGGGCATTTGTTTGGCACAAAAAGAAGCCCTGGTGTGTGTGTACATATGCCCAGCCCTGAACTTCTGATCCTTCTATCTCCACCTCTTGAATGTTGGGATTACAGGTGTGCACCACCACATCTGGTTTATGAGGTGCTGGGAGCAAACTTTGTGTATCAGAGGCAAACACTCCACCAACTGAGCTGCCTCCACAGGCATCCTTATTATGCTTCTAAAAGAGTAGAACACTTTGAGCCAGGCGTGGTGGTGCATGCCTTTAATCTCAGCACTTGGGAGGCAGAGGTAGGAGGATTGCTGTGAGATCAAGGCCACCCTGAGACTACAGAGTGAATTTCAGGTCAGCCTGGGCTAGAGTGAGACCCTACCTCAAAAACACAAACAAACAAACAAAAAAGAGTAGAACACTTTGTATACACTATATAAAATGCTGCAGTTTGGCCTGGAGAGACAGCTTAGTGGTTAAAGGTGCTTGCTTCCCAAATATCCATGTAAAACCAGATGTACAGGTGGTGCATATGTCTGGAGTTCATTTACAATGGTCACTGTAGTTTCAGGGTGGCCTTGGACTCATGGTGATCCTCCTACCTCTGCCTCCCAAGTGCTGGGATTAAAGGTGTGTGTCACCATGTCCAGCCCAGATTTTTTTTTAATATATGTATATGTTAATTTATTTGAGACAGACAGAAAGAAGCAGACAAGAGTGACTACAAATGAGCCGATCATGGTGGCACAAGCCTTTAACCGCAGCACTTGGGAGGCAGAGGTAGGAGGATCACCATGTTCAAGGCCACCCTGAGAGGACATAGTGAATTCCAGGTCAGCCTGGGCTATAGTGAGACCTTGAAAAACAAAAAACAAAAAAGAAAAAAGAAAAGAAAAGAAAAGAAAAGTAACTACAAATGAACTCCAGATGCATGCACCACTTTGTACATCTGGCTTTACATGGGTACTGGGAACTCAAAACCTGGTCATTAGGCTTTGCAAGCAAGTGCTTTTAACTGCAGAACCATCTTTCCAGACTCCTCATGTTATTTTTTGTTTTTGTTTTTTTTCTAGGTAGGGTTCCACTCTAGTCCAGGCTGATCTAGAATTCACTATGGAGTCTCAGGGTGTCTTCAAACTCACGGTGACCCTCCTACCTCTGTCTCCCGAGTGCTGGGATTAAAGACGTGCGCCACCATGCCTGGATGCTGATATTGGCTTTTTTTTGTTTTTGTTTTTCGAGGTAGGGTCTCACTCTGGTCCAGGCTTACCTGGAATTAACTCTGTCATCTCAGGGTGGCCTTGAACTCATGGCAATCCTCCTAGCTCTGCCTCTGGAGTGCTGGGATTAAAGGTGTGCGCCACCACTCCCGGCTTGATTTTTTTTTTTTTTTTTTTTCAGATAGGGTCTCACTCTAGCTCAGGCTGGCCTGGAATTCACATGATCCTCCTACCTCAGTCTCCCCAGTGCTGGCATTAAAGGTACATGCCACCACGTCTGACCTGATTTCTCCATATATATCATATATATTTTAGGATGTTTGTCTGGTTCACGGGTCACTGGACTTCTTGTCCTGTCCCTCCTTAGCTGCACATGAAGGATTCATCAGGCCACCTGTGCTTTCTCCTTCCAGATGACAGGAGACTATGAGAGGGAGCCACCCAATGGGAAGTGCAAGCAGGTGAGTGCCAGGCCTCCCTGCCCTGAGGAGCTGCGGCCCTCCTCTCACCCACCATTCCGAAGAGTTTAGGGATGACTGCCGCACGGTGACATTCTCGTCTTAGTGACTGAGCAGGGTCTCCCGTACTAGCCTGAGGGCACATGTGTGTGCGCACAAGTGCACGTGTGTTGGGAGTTGGGAGGCCCCTTAGCTATCCTGCATTTCCTCTTGGCCCACACTTCCTGCCCAGGGTTCAGAGCCATCCTTTTCTACAACTGCTCTGGAGCCAACAGAGGTGCCATGGTGCCGAGAGGGTTACAGCACTGGCCCTTGACCCAGCTCAGCTCTGCACCGCGTGCTCCTGCTCCGCGGGGACCTTTGCTCCCCTTAGTACGGCGCCTATCATCGGGCTGCTACGCAGCAGGACAGCGGCTGGCCTGAAAATCCCCGACCGCATCCATGAAATTACGTTTTCATCTGACTTATCTTGGTTTACGGAAACTCAAAATATGAAGAATTCCCAGTGAGTCCTGAAGAATCCTAGAAACCCCGCAGAGGAACAAAAAGCTGGAGCAGCACAGAGCGCCTGCGCAGTAAACCCAGTGTGACCCAACTGGCTCGTGTCCAAGAACAAATTCCTGAGGGATGGGCCAATGCAGAGACAGCTCAGCTCCCTGTCAGCATCTGCAAGGCCTCCACTGACTGTTTTTTTTTTCCATTTTATTTTAATTTTTTGGTTTTTGGAGGTAGGGTCTCACTCTAGCTCAGGCTGACCTGGAATTCACTATGGAGTCTCAGGGTGGCCTCGAACTCACAGTGATCCTCCTACCTCTGCCTCCCAAGTGCTGAGATTAAAGGCGTGTGCCACCACGCCCGGCTTTTTTAAAAATATTTTTTAAAATTTATTTGAGAGAGAGAGAAAAAGGCTGAGAGGAAGAGAGGATGAACGGGCACACCAGGGCCTCCAGCCACCACAAAGGAACTCCAGATGCGTGCACCACTTTGTGCATCTGGCCTATATGGGTACTGCGGAATTGAACCTAGGACCTTAGGCTTCACAGATGAGTGCCTTAACCACTAAACCTTCTCTCCAGCCCCACTGACTCTCTTTTGATGGAGAATGGGGTGGACCAGGCTCTCTCTGTTTCTCTCTCTCTTTTTTTTTTTTTTTTGGTTTTTTGAGGTAGGGTTTCACAGTAGCCTAGGCTGGCCTGAAACTCACCATGTACTCTCAGGGTGGCCTTGAACTCATGGTGATCCTCCTACCTCAGCTTCCCGAGTGCTGGAATTAAAGGCGTGCGTCACCACGCCCAGCCCAAGCTGTCTTTTGATGGAGCGTGGGATGGACCAGGCAGGGAAGAAACAACTTGCAGATTCAGGTTGCTAAGAGAGGGCTGATGGAGGCCACGTGCTCCTCTTGTCTTCAGGCTGGCCCGGGAGCTGGCACCCTCCTGGGTCTCCCCCCACACTCTGCCCCGCCCGCCTTACTCACCAGCTTCAAGTGAGCAGAGGCTGAAGGACCAGCCACCTCCTGTTTTCTTTGAAGGAAGTCAAGATGAGCCCATTTTGGCTATGAACATAGAGTACACTGTTGTCCTTGCCACAGTGCAGGGAAATGGGCGACGCACTGGAGCTAGGGCCTTCCCAATCTGCGCCTGGGACTTTTGTGTTTGACTTTGGAGGCTGCATAAGCTATAGCTTAGAGAACTTTGTGAAGGAGAATACGTAAGGGTTTCCCAGTGGTCCTCCCGCTTTATTTTTCTTTTGAGACAAGGTCTCATATAGTCCAGGCGAGCCTTGGATTCACTATGGAACTGAGAACCATCTTGAACTCCTGATTCTCCTACTTCCACCGCCCAATTGCTGGGATCACAGGGGTGAGCCACAATGCCTGGCTCTGTAATTGGGATTTTTTTTTTTTTAAAAAGGTGACTCCTGGATAGCAATAATGGCTATTTCCATTACCAAGAAGACTGGTGACACATGACACAGCTGTTAAAAGCCTGGCCTGTCCCTCTCAAGAGTGGCAGAATTGCTCAACAGTTTCTTTGAAGCTGGGGTAATTCCCTTCCCTCCCCCGGCCTGGAGTTCTAGTTTTCCTGCACACACCCAGGTGCAGCCCGAGCCCTCGGCTGGGAAGGGCCTCCCCAGATGGGGAAAGGTCAGCAGCCACGGCTCTGTGTGGCTGAGATCCCACATCATTCCCACTGGCTTTCAGCAGGAACCTGGCTGGCCTGACACCTTCTTGTCCCTTCAGGAGGGGCACATCTGGGGTTCCATGCGGAGGACAGCTCTCATCCTGGGCTCTGGGCTCCTGCTATCGGTGGCCTTCTGGAACTCTGTCACATGGTGAGCCAGCACTGTGGGGGGGGGGAGGAGGGAGATCTGGGTGGTGGAAGTCGGGAAAGAAGAGGTTCTTTACCCGCCAACTTCTCCCAGAAACCTGAATCCTTCTTCTTCCAAGGCATCTTCAGAAATTTTGGGGTGCTTCCGGATACTTTTGGCAGGCCCAGTGGGAGAGGCTGCTGTCTACATTTGAAGGCAGAGAGTGGATCCTCTTCTTCATAGGTGAGGGCCCAGCACGGAGGGGCTGGGTGCCTTCATTCCTTCGTTGTTCTTTGTTGCTGGTTTATGCGGGTTCTGGAGAATCGAACCTGGGTCCTTAGGATTTGCAGGCAAGCACCTTAACTGCTAAGACCCCTATCTTTTAAATTTAAAGTATTTTATTTATTTATTTGAAAGAGAGAGAGGACGACAGACAGAATGGATGCTTCAAGGCCTCTAGCCACTGCAAACAAACTCCAGATACATGTGCCATCATGTGTATCTGGCTCATGTGGATTCTGGAGAATTGGACCTGGGTCCTTAGGCTTCGTAGGCAAACACCTTTTCTCCAGCTGCCCCACACGCACCTCTTTTTTGAGGTAGTGTCTCTCTCTAGCCCAAGCTGACTTGGACTTCACTATGTAGTCTTAGCCTGGCCTCGAACTCACTTCTACCTCAGTCTCTTCTTGAGAGAAAAATTAAAGGCATGTGCTACCATGCCCAGCTTGCCTTCTTTCTTTTTTATTTATTTATTTATAATTTTTATTAGCATTTTCCATGATTATAAAAAAACATCCCATGGTAATTCCCTCCCCCCCTCACTTTCCCCTTTGAAATTCCATTCTCCATCATATTGCCTCCCTATCACAATCATTGTACTTACATATATACAATATCAACCTATTAAGTACCCTCCTCCCTTCCTTTCTCTTCCCTTTACGTCTCCTTTTTAACTTACTGGCCTCTGCTACTAAGTATTTTCATTCTCACGCAGCCTTCTTTCTTTCTTTCTTTCTTTTTTAAATTTTTATTTATTTATTTATTTGAGAGCGACAGACACAGAGAGAAAGACAGATAGAGGGAGAGAGAGAGAATGGGCGCGCCAGGGCTTCCAGCCTCTGCAAACGAACTCCAGATGCGTGCGCCCCCTTGTGCATCTGGCTAACGTGGGACTTGGGGAACCAAGCCTCGAACCGGGGTCCTTAGGCTTCACAGGCAAGCGCTTAACCGCTAAGCCATCTCTCCAGCCCTTTTTTTTTTTTTTAAATATTTTTATTTATTTGAAAGAGAGAGAGAGGGAGGGAGGGAGGGAGAGAAAATGAGAGTTGTACACCAGGGCCTCTTGCCACTGCACATGAAATCCAGACCAATGTTCCATTTTGTGTCTAGCTTTACTGGGGAATCAAACCCAGGCCAACAGGCATTGCAAGAAAGTGCCTTTAACTGCTAAGCTTCCACTCCAGCTCCGCAGTTTCCATCTTAATGGGCGAGTTTTCCAGTGCAGAGGGCTGGGCGCCTGATTCTAGCTTCACTGTGCATGAGCTCCCAGTACAGAGGAGCTGCGCTCTCTCTTTTTTATTTATTTGTTTATTTATTTGAGAGCGACAGACACAGAGAGAAAGACAGATAGAGGGAGAGAGAGAGAAAGGGCGTGCCAGGGCCTCCAGCCTCTGCAAACGAACTCCAGACACGTGCGCCCCTTGTGCATCTGGCTAATGTGGGACCTGGGGAACCGAGCCTCGAACCGGGGTCCTTAGGCTTCACAGGCAAGCGCTTAACTGCTAAGCCATCTCTCCAGCCCAGGAGCTGCGCTCTCTAAAGACTGTGTGTGTGCACAGGTGGACGTGGAGGCTTGAGGGCAGCCTCAGGTGTCCTCATCACGGGCTGTCCACAGGGTCTCTCGCTGGCCAATTAGGCTAGATGGGGAGAACAGGGAGCCCCAGGGACCCTACTCTCCCCACCTCCCCAGTGCTGAGATTACAAGCACTGCCACGATAAGAGACCTAGATTTTTGTTTGTTTTTTTTTGTTTGTATGTTATTTTGTTTTCCGACGTAGGGTCTTACTCTACCTCAGGCTGACCTGGAATTCACTCTGTAGTCTCAGGGTGGCCTCGAACTCATGGAGATCCTCCTACCTCCCAAGTGCTGGGATTAAAGGCGTGCGCCACCACGCCCAGCTCAATTTCTTTTTTTTTTTTTAACAACTTGCATGATTGTAAACAATATCCCATGGTAATGCTCTCCTTCCCCCCACTTTCCCCTTTGAAACTCCATTCTCCATCATACCCCCTCCCCATCTCAATCAGTCTCTCTTTTATTTCGATGTCATGGTCTTTTCCTCCTCTTATGATGGTCTTGTGTAGATAGTGTCAGGCACTCTGAGGTCATGGGTATCCAGGCCAATTTCTGTCTGGAGGGAGCACATTGTAAGGAGTCCTACCCTTCCTTTGGCTCTTACATTCTTTCCACCACCTGTCCCACAATAGGCCCTGAGCCTTGGAAGATGTGATAGAGATATTGCAGTACTGAGCACTCCTGTCACTTCTTTCCAGCACCATGATGCCTTTTGAGTCATCCCAAGGTCACTGCCATCTGAAAAGAGAAGATTCTCTACCAAAAGTGAGAGTAGTATTAATATAAGGGTATGAACATTAAGAGAAGTGCTTACTGGGCAGTTTGATAAGTATAGTATAGTATATACATTTAGCCAGACAGCAGCAGACAGTATACCCCTAAGGCTCATGACTACCCCTGTTGTAGGTTTTCAGTATCAGGGGTGTATTCCCTCCCATGGAGTGGGCCTCCAGTCCAGTTAGAGGGCAGTTGGTTTCCACCATGACAGACGTGCCACTATTGCACCCATTGGCTCCTTTGGCCTGGCTGGCCAAATATAAGGCTTGCAGTGTCTACTGTTGAGTATCTTCATTGGTGATTTCTCTTTCTCCCATTGGACTGCATGCAGAATGGCTTCTTCCAGCTTTCTGTTAGCTGTGATACCTAGCTTTTTTATGTGGGTTCTGGAGATCAAACTCAGGTCCTCATGCTTATAAAGCAAACACTTTACCAACTGAGCCATCACCCCAGTACATTTATTTTTATTTACTTATTTGCAAGGAAAAAGGGAAAGAATGAGAATGGGCACATCAGGGCCTCTAGCCACTGCAAACTCACTCCAGATGAATGCGCCACCATGTGCATCTGGCTTATGTGGTTCTGGAGAAGCAAACCTGGGTCATTAGGCTTCATAGGCATGTGCCTTAACTGCTAAGCCATCTCTCCAGCCCTGGCCTGAAAATATTTTGACCAGGCTGGTCTTGAACTTGTGCCAATCTTCCTGATTCTGCCTCCCAAGTGCAGGAATTAAAGGTATGTGTCCCCACACTCAGCTGCCACTCTTGTTTTCTACTTTGAGATTCTCAGCTCATTACTACAGAGGATGAGGACTTCTAGGGTCAAAAAGTGGTTTAAAAAATCACGAGCTAGCCAGGCGTGGTGGTGCACGTCTTTAATCCCCGCACTTGGGAGGCAGAGGTAGGAGGATCACCATGAGTTCGAGGCCACCCTGAGACTACAAAGTGACTTCCAGGTCAGCCTGAGCTAGAGTAAGACCCTACCTCAAAAACAAAACAAAACAAAAATCACGAGCTGGAGAGATGGCTTAGGGGTAAAGGTGCCTGCCTATGAAGCCTAAGGATCCAGGTTCAATTCCCTAGTACCCATGTAAGCCAAACGCACAAGGCAATACATGTGTCTAGAGTTCACTGGACATGGCCAGAGGCCCTAGCATGCCCATTCTGTCTCTTGCAAATAAATAAATAATTTTTTTCCTTTTTATTTGTTTATTTAAGAGAGAGAGAGAGAGAATGAGTGCACCAGGGCCTTCAGCCACTGTAAACAAATTCCAGATGCATGTGTCACCTTGTGCATCTAGCTTATGTGGATCCTGGGGAGTCGAACCTGGGTCCTTCAGCTTCACAGGCAAGTGCCCTAACAACTAAGCCATCTCTCCAGCCCTAAATGAAAAAAAAAAACAACAGGGCACTGGAAATGGCTCAGCAGTTAAACAAACTTGATTATAAGGCCTGCTGGCACATGTGTATGGATCTCATTTGCAGTAATAAGAGACCCTCACATGCTCATGCTCACATACATTCCTTCTTGCAAATAAATACATAACATTTTTGGGAAAAATGGAAGGGGTAAGGGAGGGAGGAAAGCAGGCAGGCCACAGTTAATGTATTTGAGTACATTTTGAACACATTGGACATACAGTTTCTTATAAAACACCCTGGGTGTATGTATGTGCATGTATGTAATGCTGACTATCACACCCAGAGCCAGCTGCGCATGGTGGCACACACCTTTAAGCCCGGCACTTGGGAGGCAGAGGTAGGAGGATCACTATGAGTTTGAGGCCACCCTGAGACTACAGAGTGAATTCCGGTTAGCCTGAGTTAGAGTGAAACCCTACCTTGAAAAACCAAAAAATAGGGCTGGAGAGATGGCTTAGCAGTTAAGTGCTTGCCTGTGACACCTAAGGGCCTCGGTTCGAGGCTCGGTTCCCCAGGACCCACGTTAGCCAGATCCACAAGGGGGCGAACGCTTCTGGAGTTTGTTTGCAGTGGCTGAAAGCCCTGGCGTGCCCATTCTCTCTCTCTCTTTCTCTCTCTGTCACTTTCAAAATAAATAAATAAACCAAAAAAATAAAAAATAAGCAGAGAGCTTTGTACATGCTAAGTAAGCACTAGTATTTATTATTATTGGCTTTTCAAAAGAAGGGTCTCACTTTAGCCCAAGCTGACCGAAACTTACCCTGCCATCTCCAAGCACAGGTATTAAAGGTGTGCACCACCACGCCTGGCTACATACTACTTTAACATATTTTTAGAGCCCGGCCTGGTGATGCACGCCTTTAATCCCATCACTCAGGAAGCAGAGGTAGGAGGATCACTTTGAGTTCAAGGCCACCCTGAGACAACATAGTGAATTCCAGGTCAGCCTGAGCTAGCGTGAAAACCTACCTTGTAAAACCACCACGCCAGTTTTTTTTTTTTTTAAAGCTTTTTTAGTTATTTATTTGAGAGAGAGAGAGAGAAGAAAGAGGCAGAGACAGGGAGGGAGAGTATGGGCACGCCAGGGCCTCCAGCCACTGAAAATTAACTCCAGATGAGCATGCGTTACCTTGTGCATCTGGCTTACGTGGGTCCCAGGGAATGGAACCAGGGTCCATTGGCTCTGCAGGCAAATGCCTTAACTGCTAAGCAAACTCTCCAGCCCAATAATTTTTTTTTAATTCATTAACTTGAGAGAGAGAGGGAGAGAAAGAGGCAGATAGAAAAAGAGAATGGGTGTATCAGGGCCTCTAGTCACTGCAAACAAATTCCATATGCATCTTGGCTTAATTGGGCCCTGGGGAATCAAACCTGGGTTCTTTGGGTTTGCAGGCAAGCACCTTAACTCTAAGCCATCCCTCCAGCCCATACATACTACATTTTAAAAAATTTATTTGAGAGAGAGGCATATAGATACATAGAGAGAATGGGTGCATTGGGGCCTCCAGCTACTGCAAACGAACTCCAGAAGCATGTGTCACCTTGTGCAAATGAAGTTCAGATGCATGCACTACCTTGTGCATCAGGCTTAAGTGAGTCCTGGGGAATTGAACCTGGGTCCTTAGGCATCAGAGGCAACACCTTATCCCCTAAGCCATCTCTCCAACCCCATACTACTTTTTGAGACAGGCCTCATGTAGCCCAGGTTGTGCCTTAAATTTGCTATGTACTTGAAGCTGGCCTTGAACTCCTGCTTCTTCCTCTCAAGTGCTGGCAATTCAGACATTCATCATAACCTGACTTTCATCTGCTTTAAAAAGATTATTTCAAGCTGGGTGTGGTGGTGCACGCCTTTAATCCTAGCACTTGGGAGGCAGAGGTAGGACGATCTCTGTGAGTTTGAGGCCACCCTGATACTACATAGTGAATTCCAGGTGAAACTGTGCCTCAGGAAAAAAAAAATCAAATAATTATGGGTGGAGAGATGGCTTAGCAGTTAAGGGGCTTTCCTGCAAAGCCTAAGGACCCAAGTTTGAATCCCCATGACCCACATAAGCCAGATGCACATGGTAGTACATGCATCTGGAGTTCATTTGCAGTGGCCAGAGGCCCTGGCATGCCTATTCATTCTTTCTCTCTCTCTCATAAACAAACAAGAATAAAATATTAAAAAATTATGCTGAGCAGGCATGGTGGCTCATGTTTGTAACTATTGTATCCAGAAAGTTGAGGCAGGATGATCGCTATAAGTTTGAGACCAGCCTGGGTTGCAGTGATATAAAAAATAAAAAATCATGACAGAAAAAAAGAAAAGCTGGGTGTGGTGACACACACATTCAATCCTAGCACTCGGGAGGCAGAGGTAGGACGACTGCTGTGAGTCTGAGACCACCCTGAGACTACATAGTGAATTCCAGGTCAATCTGGCTAGAGTGATACCCTACCTTGAAAAATGGGAGGGAAAAAAGATGAGAAAGAAAAACAAAACTAAACTAAAAAACATAGATTGGATATGATGGTGTTCATCTCTAATCCCAGCACTTGGGACTAAGGCAGGAGGATCAGAAGTTCAAGGTCATTCTTGGCTATATACTAAGTTTGAGGCCAGCCTGGGCTACATAAGACTGTCTTGAAATAAATAAATAAATAGGCTGGCGAGATGGCTCAGCAGATAAGGTGCTTGTCTGCAAAGCCTAATGGACTAGGTTTGATTCCCCAGTACCCATATAAAAGCCAGATGCAAAGTGGAACATGCATCTGGAGTTTGCAGTGGTTAGAGGCCCTCGCACTTCCATTCTTTCTCTCTCACTTTTCTTGGAAATAAATCAACAAAATATTTTTTTAAAAATAAAGAGAAGCCGGGCATGGTGGTGCACACCTTTAATCCCAGCATTCAGGAGGCAGAGGTAGGAGGATTGCCGTGAGTTCGAGGCCACCCTGAGACTCCATAGTGAATACCATACCAGGTCAGCCTGGTCCAGAGTGAGACCCTACCTTGAAAAACCAAAAAAAAAAAAAAAAAAAAGAGAGAGAGAAGGGGGCTGGAGAGATGGCTTAGCAGTTAAGGTGTTTGCCTGCAAAGCCAAAGGATCCCAGTTCAATTCCTCAGGACCCACGAAGCCAGAAGCACAACAGGTGCACACATCTGGAATTCATTTGCAGTGGCTGGAGCCCCTGGCGCACCCATTCTCTCCCTTTCTGTCTCTTTTACTCTCCCGAATAAATAAATAAATAAAATATATTTTAAAAAGAGAGAGAAAAGAAGGAAAAAGAAAACAAAGCAAGCACAGACAAGTAGTGACCTGTCCGTATTCCATGGCTAACGTGGTACCCAGAACTGAGAAGACCCTGGTCCGGAGCATTAGGAAGCCTGGCCAGGGGTGGTCAGTTGCACGACCGGGGCCTGGACCGTGCTGACCCCCTCTGCTGTCTGCGTGCAGGTGCGGCTCTCGTGCCTGTGCTGTTCTTCTGGGGTTTCAATGGGCTTCTGCTGGTGGTGGACATGACTGGAAGACCCAACTTCATTGCCCGTTACCGTATTCAGCAGGGCAAGAACGAGCCGGTAAGTGCCGCGTGGCCCCTGCTCAGATCTGGAGTGCAGGGGCTCTGCCAGCAAGAGCCGAGGAGTCATGTCCACGGCAGGCATCCCAGTTCAGAAGGTTACACAGAGAAGCAGGGCGCCCATAGTCTCAGAGGCACTCAGCTAGTGGCTGGTGGTCTGGACCAATGCCCTGGTCTCCTGATTCCAGTTCAGTCAGTCTGTACCCGCCAGGGCTGCTGCCCCAAACTGCCCTGTACATTAGGAAAATACGTGCCTGCCTCCACCTGGGATAGGGCTGTACCAGACGAGGCCCTAGTGCCACTTTGTCCACAGGCACCGAGACCCTGATGATGGGTGGCTGGGTAGTAGGTATCTTGCAGGAACAGAGCAGTGGGGCGGTATTTGTTTAAGTGACCAGGACAAACCCGCAGCAGAGCCAGGCGCAGGACCTGCTTCTTCTGAGCAGCAACTTGTCCAGCACAGGAAGTGTGCCCCACGGTCTGGAGCGGAGCCCGCCCGCTGCTCTCACAACCTGCAGAAGCCTTTCCTTACACAACAGGGAGGAGGCTGATTCTGAAATCAGATTGTTTCCTCAGCTCCACCCAGACCATGTCCTGGCTCTTTGCCCAGGCAAGACAATCATCTCTTAGTCTGCCCAGGTGAGTCACCTTAGCTCTTAGGGTAGTCTGGCCAGCCCCATACCGGCGAGGCAGAATGGGTAAGAGTGCTGCTTCCAGAGTCCTTTTAAATGGCCTCTTACTAGAGCTGGAGAGATGGCTCAGTAGTTAAAGCACCTGCTTGCAAAGTCGGCTGGCCCAGGTTCAATTCCCTGGTTTCCACATAAAGCCAGAGGTACAAAGTGACATGCACATCCGGAGTTTGTTTGCAGGAGGCTCTGGCGCGCCCATTTCTCTTTCACTCTTTCATTTCCTTTGTCTCAGTCCTTATTTGACGTGACAGTTACCAACCAACCAGAAGGGCTTCTTCTAGTCCAGCTTGGTAGGACAGACTGGAACCTAAAATGTCCGTCAGAGTTTTGCCTGTGAACAACTGTCAGGCCTGGACATCTCTCTAGCAGCAGCCACCAGGGACTAAATACTTCCATCTCTGATGGCAGTCTTGATTCATAGGAGGAGGTAAGGGCTGTGCAGTGGCTTCTGGGTAGAAACAATGCAGATTGTGATGGGGTGTGTCGTCCTTCCCTCTTTCCTCCCTCCCTTCCTTCCCATGTAGGCCTATACCTATATATGGCTTTTATCCTAAGCTGGCCTCTCTGTGTAGCCAAAGATGACTTTTAACTTCTGGTCCTCTTGCCTCCGCCTCCCAAATGCTGGAATCACAGGTGTGTGTCACCATGCCCAGTTTATGCAGTACCAGCGACCAAATCCAGGATTTTGTGTATGCTGGACAGTGTATCAGCATGTAAGACAGTCTACAAACTGAGCCACATCCACAATCCCAAATTGATGCTTTCTTATTTTTTTAACCTTTTTTGTTTTTTAAAGATTTTTATCTTTTTTTTATTTATTACAGTCAGAGAGAGAGGGAGAGAAGAGAGAGAGGGAGAATTGGCATGCCAGGGCTTCTGGCCACTGCAAGCAAACTCTAGATGCATGTGTCATTATGTGCATCTGGCTTATGTGGGACCTGGAGGATCAAACCTGTGCCCTTTGGCTTCCCAGGCATGTGCCTTAACGTCTAAGCCATCTCTCCAGCCCATTCTTTTAACTTTTAAAAAAAAATTTTCAAGGTAGAGTCTCACTCTCGCCCAGGCTGCCCTGGAATTCACTGTATAGTCTAAGGGTGGTCTCAAACTCACATCAATCCTCCTACCTCTGCCTCCCGAGTGCTGGCATTAAAGGCGTGTGCCACCACACCCAGCTTCAAACAGGCTTTCTCACTACATGGCCCACGAAGCACCCCCAGTCCACATGGACTCTGGACGAATACCTGCCTCCCCCCACCCCGTAAACCTTCATCTGTGGTGAGCAAAGAGTAATAGCACTGTCTCTGCTTTTTCAGAGGCCAAGTGCTGGAGAGGTGAGGACTAGCTCCAGCTCAGACTTAACAGAATGCAAAGCCACCTTTCACCCATCTGACTCCAAGTCCAAAGCTCCTTTGTCCACCGTGTCCCTTCCAGAGCAAGGTAGAGAGATGCACAAGGTGGCACATGCCTCTAGGGTTCGTCTGCAGTGACTGGAGGCCCTGGTGTGCCCATTCTCTCTCTCTGCCACTTTTTCTCTCTCCAGTAAATAAATAAAAAGGATCGCTGTGAATTTGAGGCCAGCCTGAGACTACACAGTGAATTCCAGGGCAGCCTGGGCTACAGCAAGACCCTACCTTGAAACAAAGAACAAAAAACAATCCTTGGTTAGGCGTGTTGGCGTACACTTACAATGCCAGCACTTGGGAGATGGGGGCAGGGAGATCATAAACTCAAGGTTATCTAGAGCTACAAAGAGAGTTTGAGGCTAGCTGGGCAACCACGAGACAATATCTTGAGAAAGAAAACAGATTGCTCGGTGGTTAAAGGTGCTTGCTTGCAAAGACTGCTGGCCAGGGTTAAATTCCCCAGTACTCATCTACAGCCAGATGCACAAAGTGGTGATGCATCTGGAGACTGTTTGCTGTGGCAAGAGGCCCTAGCATGCCCACACTCTCTTGGCTCAAAAATAAATATTTACTCACCATTTATTAAAAATATTTATTTACCTTAGGCCAAAGCCCCTTGAGTTTGTATCTCCAAAACTCTTTCCTGAATTGAGGCACAGCTATCCAATGGCTTCATTGCCATTTCCACAAGTATGTTAAAAAGTATGTCCAGCCGGGCATGGTGGCGCACGCCTTTAATCCCAGCACTCGGGAGGCAGAGGTAAGAGGATTGCTATGAGTTCGAGGCCACCCTGAGACTCCATAGTAAATTCCAGGTCAGCCTGAGCTAGAGTGAGACCCTACCTCGGGGGTGGGGGTGGGGAGAACATCTCCAATTCAACATGCCCAAAGAGCCTTTTCCCATTTCCCCCACACCTTTGCCAGCTAGCTTACCTGAACCGAGCTGGTGGCAAACTCACCCTTGCGGTTGCTCATGTCTAAAACCATACAGCCACTAAAAAAAATTAATTTATTTAGGCTTGGCATAGTAGTGCACACCTTTAATCCCAGCATTTAGGAGGCAGAAATAGGAAGATTACCATGAGTTTGAGGCCAGCTTGAGACTTCATAGTGAATTCCAGGTCAGCCTGGACTAGAGTAAGACCCTACCTCAAACAGAACAAAACTAAAACCCTAGAATATGGGTATTGCCAGGCCCCAGCCATTGCAAATGCATTCCAGATATGTGTGCCCTTTTGGGTATTTGGCTTTATGTGGGTTCTGAGGAATGAATTCAGGCTGCCAACTTTGCAAGCAAGTGCCTTTAACTGCTGAGCCAACTCTCTAGCCGCTTTATTTAATTTTTTGAGCAGAGTCTCACTCTAGACCAGGGTGACCTGGAACTCTATCTGTAGCACCAGGCCAGTCTCAAACTCACAGAAATCCTCGTATCTCTGCCCCGAGAGCTGGGATTAAAAGATGTGTGCCATGCCATCATGCCTACTTCTATTCTTTCTGTCAGGAAACCCTATTGGCTGTTGTTAAAACAGATTCAGAATCTAATCACTTCTCACAACTCCCCTGCTCTCTCCCTGGCACCAGTTCTCACTAGTTTTTTTTTTTTTTTAATTTTTTATTTATTTATTTGAGAGCGACAGACACAGAGAGAAAGACAGGGAGAGAGAGAGAGAATGGGCGCGCCAGGGCTTCCAGCCTCTGCAAATGAACTCCAGACGCGTGCGCCCCCTTGTGCATCTGGCTAACGTGGGACCTGGGTAACCGAGCCTCGAACCGGGGTCCTTAGGCTTCACAGGCAAGCGCTTAACCGCTAAGCCATCTCTCCAGCCCTCTCACTAGTTTTTGTGGAATTATGCAGTCTCAGGCAGGCTTTGAACGCACAACAATCCTGCTACTTTGCTGGAATTCAAGGGGTGTGTCCCCACGCCCCGCCGTGAGTCACTTCTAACTGGTCTAGTTTCTGTAGGCTTGCATCTGCACAGCAGTCAGGCATTCTTATGCCTGGTCACTTCTCACTTAAGTTATTGACAGCCTCCTGTTCTTTGGGGCAGAAGTCCGAGTCCTCCAGGGCCTACACGACCCCGTGTGGTCCGGCTCTCCTAGCAGGCCCACCCACCTCCCAGCACACATGCTTGAATGCCTGCCGTTTCCAGTCTCTCTTCCCCACCAGAATCTCTACCACCAGCTGGCAGAACACTGAACGCCACGTTGGGTCAACTTCCCACGTACTACTTACACCCTATGACCCAATAAACAGATAGGATTGTTTGGTCCATCTTGGCGAAGGTTTCTAGAAGATGGACACGGCCCCACTGAGGGCTGAAGTCAAGCACCTGTGAAGTGCTGTGGGTATGGGCGTTTGGAACAGCTGTCCAGAGGGCCCTGGTGACACGCTTGGGCAAGCCCCGTGGTGGAAGCCAGAATGTGGTCAGGCTAGAAAGGCAGCTGCCGGCCCGCCTCTTGCTGCCTAGGGACTGTCCACTGAGGCTGAGGACACAGGTGACAATGACTGAGTCTTCAGTAACCCGAAGGGTACTGAAGAGGTGTGCTGGAATGCTAGCCTGAGAGTTGGCAGCATCTGGAAGGCTCTGGGTTACCTGCTGGGAATACATGGGCCTTGGCCTGAGCAGCAGGCAGGTATACTGGTGCTGTTTGTAGAACCGGAAGACAGGGTGCTGCTGGGTGCAGTTTCCTTACCACATATCACCCCCAGAGCCCAGCACTGAGCAGGGCAGGGGAAACGGATTTCTCACTCAGCCCCTTTCCCTCTTCCCAATCACTTGGCAGGTGGACTCTGGGAAACTCCGCCAGGCTATCCATACTGTTCTCTTCAACCAGTCCTTCATCTCGCTCCCCATGATAGTCTTCCTCTACCCCTTCTTCAAGTGGTGCGGAGACCCCTGTCGCCGAGAGCTACCTACCTTCCACTGGTTCCTCCTGGAGCTGGCCCTCTTCACCCTGACGGAAGAAGTCTTGTTCTACTACTCGCACCGGTGAGCGCCCTGCCGGGACCAGCTGGCCCGCCTGGGGGAGCTCCCTGATCTGGCGCCAGGAAGCAGAAAGATCCAGCCTCCTACTGGGTAACAGAGACAACTTTCTGTTCCTGTTAACTGGCTCCTTGAGACAAAATGTTCAACAAAGGCTGGCTACGTTTTTGTGGAGGGAGGGCCATTCCCTACCTCCTTCCTTATGAAACCCTTTGAACATCACCCCACTCCACAACTGGGGCAGAAAGCTATGTTGGCCACTCCCCAGATCCAGTGCACATGGGCAGAGAGTGTCAGGCCTGTGGGACTTAAGTCTAGCCATAGACACGTTCATTCCTCCCTTTGGCTTCTTTTTAAAGTTTATTATTTGTCTTTAGTTGGAAATTTTCATACAGGTATACAATGTATGTTGATCATATTCACCCCATTAGCTGCTCTTGTCCCCTACCCGCTCCGCTATCAACCCTTTCTCCCCAGTGAGCCCTTTCCTACTTTCATGTTTTGTGTGTTTCACAAAAATGTCGTCAGGCTTGCTTGCATGAGCCTGGTGGGGAGCTGTATTAGAGCACTGGAGACTTTATAGCAGCTACATCACTGAAGGGCATGACTCCCCTCTCCCAGTAACCAGTAACTGACGATGGGTAACTTGGGGCCTCCCTTTGGCTTCTGATGACCTGGTCAGGGATGGAGGAGGAAAGGGAATTAGATTATTATTATTTTTTTTTTTTTGAGGTTGGCTCTTATTTTAATCCAGGCTGACATGAAATTCACTATGTGGTCTCAGGATGGTCTTGAACTCATAGCAACCCTCCTGTCTCTGTCTTCCAAGTGCTGGGATTGAAAGTGTGTGCCACCACGCCCGGCTTGAAGATTATTAACTGAGTTATTTTCCAGGCTCCTCCACCATCCAGCATTCTATAAGAAAATTCACAAGAAACACCACGAGTGGACAGCCCCCATTGGTGTGGTCTCCCTCTATGCACACCCTATAGAACATGTGGTGAGTATGGCTCCAAGCGCCCCAGAAACAGGCCTTCTTGTTCCAGCCGGGAGACCACACAAGCCTTTTCTTTCTTACCATTATAGACCAGGCTGTGCCACGTGCCTAAAACATGATTTTATATGCTCTTCCCAACAACTTTTTAAATGCTATTTTTATTTTTCAAGATATGGTCTCACTCTGGCCCAGGCTGACTGGATTCGCTATGTACTCTCAGGGTATCCTTGAACTCATGCCGATCCCCTGTCTCCACAGTGCTTTGATTAACAGGGTACAGCACCACGCCCAGCTTAATCCCGATTTTGGGAGCTGGGGAAATGACTTAATGGAATAAAGTACTCACTGCTCAAGTGTGAGTTTAAGTCCCAGAATCCATACAAAAGCCAGACACTGTTGTGGCAGGTGTAATTCCAGCATGCCTATGGCAAGACGGGCTGCGGAGACCAGTCTGTTGTAATCTCGAATAAACCCTGCCCCAAATGAGGTGAAAAGCTGTGGGCGGGGGGAGGGGGGACCCGACACCTTAAAAGTTGCCTTCTGACCCCCACATGCACTCTATGGTACTCACACACCAAAAATTAAAAATAAAGAAAATAAAGGGCCGGGTGTGGTGGCACATGTCTTTAATCCCAGCACTCAGGAGGCAAGAGGTAGGAAGACTGCTATGAGTTCAAGGACAGCCTAAAAGCACACAGCGAATTCTTGTCAGCCTGGGCTAGGGTGAGACCCTACTTCAGAAAAGCAAGCCACAAAATAAAATAGCCTGACTTACGAGGAAGATGCATCTCATTTACTAACTTGTCCCAAGTCACAAAGCAAATGTCTCTCCAGCAAGCCAAGAAATTCTTCCAGTTTCTGCAGATCTCAGTTAAATTGTTCTGAGGGAGCACACAGGGCATTCCCCTCCATGTCCTGGAATCACGTTTCTTCTCACAGGCCTCGAACATGCTGCCAGCCATGGCCGGTCCCTTAGCCATGGGCTCCCACCTGTCCTCCATCACGGTGTGGTTCTCCTTGGCTCTCATCGTCACCACCATTTCCCACTGTGGCTACCACCTGCCCTTCCTGCCTTCCCCCGAGTCCCACGACTACCACCATCTCAAGTGAGCCAAACCCCTTGCCCCCAACTGGACAGGCCCTGGTTCTTCAAGCGACTTCCGTTTGAATGTGGGTGCCTTTGAGGGGAGAGGCCTGGATCTGGGGAAGGTATTGACCACACAAAAGCTCCTGTTTTTTTATGGAGTCCTTCCCCCAACTGGGAGTTTTAACCTTTATTTGGGTTCTGAGCCCTCTGAGTCTCTAACATGAGACATGTATGTAACTCAGAAAGATGCACAGGTGCCTAGAAATTTGGCACAATTGTGCTCTCTGCAAAGCCCTGGTCTTTTCTAAGAACCGAGTCACCAGAGGTGCTCATTTAAAAAATATTTTTGCAGCCGAGTGTGGTGGTGCATGCCTTTAATCCCAGCACTCGGGAGGCAGAGGTAGGAGGATCGCCGAGAGTTCGGGCCACCCTGAGACTCCATAGTGAATTCCAGGTCAGCCTGGTCCAGAGAGAGACCCTACCTTGAAAAACCAAAAGAAAAATAAATAAATTTAAAAAATAATACATATATGTATTTGCTGGATGTGGTGGTACACATCTTTAATCCTTTAGCACTTGGGAGGCAGGAGGACTTCCATGAATTTGAGCCTACTCTGAGACTACACAGTGAAGTGAATTCCAAGTCAGCCTGGGCTAGAGCAAGACCATACCTGGAAGGTAATAAATCTTTGGTTCCCACCCCCAAGGAATTATTTTTGTTGTTGCTGTTTCTTGAGGTAGGGTCTTGCTCTAGCCTAGGCTGACCTGGAATTCACCACATAGTTTCAATCCGGCCTTGAACTCATGCAATCCTCCTACCTCTGCCTCCCGAGTGCTGGGATTAAAGGCGTGCGCCACCACGCCCCGGCTATTATTATTAGTAATAATCACTGTGAGTTCAAGGCCACCCCGAGACTAAATAGTGAACCCCAGGTCAGCCTGGGCTAGAGTAAGGCCCCTCATCAAAATTAAAAGCACGCCCCCCCTCAGGTGGTAGACTTTTCAGAGGACGTCAGGCTCTTCTGATGCGGGCAGGGGAGAAGGTGGTGACGGCATGGGCAGGCTGGCACCGCAGCCTCCACTGCCAGTCCACAACAGCATCTGCTCTCCTCTAGGTTCAACCAGTGTTACGGGGTGCTAGGGGTGCTGGACCACCTACATGGGACGGATGCCCTATTTAAGCAGACCAAGGCCTACGAGAGACACATCCTTCTGCTGGGATTCACCCCACTCTCTAAGAGCATCCCTGATCCCCAAAAGATGGAGTAAGGACCATCCTGGCCGTCACCTACACATGCACACATCAGGATTCCAAGATGGCCCGGACCTCGTCACTAACTCCATGATCTGACACCCTTGCCTGCACCATCACGGTGGGAGGACAGCCAGGGTAATGGCTTGGGTTTCCCTCAAACCATTGCCCTTGTTCCATTACAGTGCCAGGAGTTGGCTCCAAGAACAGGAAAAACAGGTCCCCAAGCTGGGTCCCAGCCAGAGGGAAAAACCCGTTGTAACACCCCTGGCCCGTCCCTAGTATCGGCTGCGGGAGGACGGGGTCCGGGCAGCTTCACCGCACAGCCCATGCGGCCTAGGCAGGGAGCCGAAAACGAGAGGACAGTGGAATGGGGACCTCAGGGAAGTAACACTACTTGTCTCAGAGGTTGTGTTACATCCTGCCAAAGCCAGGACTCCCTGGCAAATGGCTAGTCTTGACACTGCCATGCTTCCTTGCACACTGCAGCCCATGCCCTCCTTAAAGAGAACTGAAAACCAGCAGTAACTCCTCCCTACAATAGTGCACACCCCAAACCCAGCACCCGAGCTTTGTGGGGAAACCAGGATGCTCAGCTGGGGCCCTATCACCTACCAGGAAGGGCTAGCCATTGCCCCATGGGGACATCCAACTGGTACCCCCAAGTAACCTTCACCCCCGCCCCCAGGTAGCGTTTCATTGTAGCTCAGGCTGACCTGAAATTCACTATGTAGTCTCAGGGTGGCCTCGAACTCAAAGCAATCTTCCTATGTCTGTCTCCGGAGTGCTGGGATTAAAGGCTTGCACCACCACACCCGGCTAAAAAAATATATATATATATATATTTTAAAAAACAAGAAAATAGATATGCTGGGAGTATAGTTAGAATAATACCGATCAGTTTTAGGTATGCAGTTTGTTGAATTTTGCTAAACATCTGTAATTCCTTTGTAGCCATCACCAAAACAAGACAGAGAGAGCTCTTTTGTCAACCAAAACTATTCCTATGCTGGCAAATAAAGAAGTCCCCTGACCACACACCCCAGATAATCATTCAGTTAAAAGAATATATTTTCATTAATGTGAGAAAGTAGAAAAAAGAAAGGGTAGAAAGTAGAAAAGAGTGTGTGTGTATATTGGGCACACTAAGGCCTCCAGCCAATGCAAATTCCAGACGCATGCACCCCCTTGTGTATCTGGCTTATGTGGGTCCTGGGGAATCGAACCTGGGTCTTTGGCTTTGCAGGCAAGCACCTTAACTGCCAAGCCAAACCTCCAGCCCTTCTTCATTTCTAAGTCAAAACCTGAGCAGGGAGCCAGGTGCGGTGACACACACCTTTAATTCCAGCACTCAGTAGGCAGAGGTAGGAGGATCGCCTTGAGTTTGAGGCCAGCCTGAGACTACAGAGACACTACCTTTGTGGGTGGGAAGCTGAGTAGGCCAGGAACCAAGAGTAGGTGGGAGACAGTGGCTTCACCCTTGCTAAATCTTAAAAGCACTTATATTGATTTTGCATTCTTGCTTCTCTTGGGCCAAGAAAACTGTTGTGGCTTTATAAAACATGGTAACATAGACGGGTCCAGTGGTCATACCACAGCTCCAGCTGCTTGGGGTCTAGGGCAGAAGAGATCACTTTTAACCCAGGTCAAGGCTAGCCTGAGCAATAGACCGAACTCTTAAAAAAAATTAAACCAGCTAGGCACATACTTTTAATCCCAGAACTTGGGAGGCAGACGTAGGAGGATCACTATGAGTTTGAGGCTACTCTGCTATTACATAGTAAATTCCAGGTTGGCCTGGGGTAGAGCAAGACCCTATCTTAAGACCAACAAAAAAGGGCTGGGGAAATGGCTTAGTGGTTAAGGTGTTTGCCTGTGAAGCCTAAGGACCCTGGTTTGATTCCCCAGGACCCACATGAGCCAGATGCGCAAAGGGGCTCCTGTGTCTGAAGTTTGTTTGCAGTGGCTGGAGGCCCTGGCGTACCCATTCTCTTTTTCTCCCTGCCTCTTCCTCTGTCTCTCAAATATAAAAAAAAAATGAACTTTAAAAAAAAATTATTTTTATTTATTTGAGAGCAACAGACAGAAAGAGGCAGAGAGAGGGGGAGGGAGGGAGAGAACGGGCACGCCAGGGCCTCCAGCCACTGCAAGTGAACTCCAGACGTGTGCGCCCCCTTGTGCATCTGGCTAACGTGGGTCCTTAGGCTTCAGAGGCAAACGCCTTAACCACTAAGCCATTTCCCCATCTCTCCAGCCACCCCCCCCCGCCCATATGAACTTTTAACGTGCAATAGAGCCAAGTTTCCAAAATATTAAACAGGGACTTCATGCTATGGACCCTCAGCCCCTGCTCTTGCCTACTCTGGTTGGAGCACTTAACAGCCAGCACCCATCCTGGCTTCTACAGCCCCACTCTGTTCTATTCTGGCCCTGGTGGCCCCAGCCACTGCTGGCCTGTACCTATTCCCTTCCTACAAAGGAACATCTAAAAAGTTTTTGATGCACTTTTGAGTAGGGAGGGGGCTGAGAGATGGCTCAGTGGTTATGGTACTTGTCTGCAAAGCCCAATGACCTGGGTTCAATTCCCCAGTACCCATGTAAAGCCACCTGCACAAAGTGGTGCATACACCTGGAGTGCATTTGCTGAAGGCCTGGGCCCATACACTCTCTCTGTCTTTGCTTGTAAATAAAGGGTGGGAAGAGGGTGAGAAAGAGCATATAAAACCGGAGGAAGAACAAATGCAATTCCCACCTTCAGCACTTTCGCTCTCAAGGTGCTGAGGGACGAGGGACTATCTTTCCTTGAGTCGCCAGCAGACAGCCCTACCCTTACCCTTTCCTGCCCTACGCAGAATGGCCCTGAAGAAGGAAAACATGGCTGATGGCTTTAACTTCCTGCAAAACCTGTGAAAGAACCTTAGAAATAAAGTGTCCATTTGACCCCAAAAGATATTTCAGGCTTTTTTTTACCCCCCCCCCCCCCCCCGTCAACTTTAAGACCTGTTACAACCTCACAATCCCAACACTTGGGAGCTAAGGCAGTGCACCTGGGTAACCCGGTAGCCCCCTTCAAGACCAGAAGTGAAGCGGAGTAACTCGGCTCGGCTTGGCTCCTCGTTGGCACAGCAGCAGGCAGACTGGGGATGAAGGCAGCGGCCACGATGAGCACCTCACCGCTGCGGGCCAGTGGTGAGCACCTCTTCCTAGGAGCCTCAGATGGAGGCAGGCCACACCTTACCTCTGGCTGTCACCATGCATGGTGGCCTCTCCTCACATTTTCCCTTTGGCTGAGGGTAACCTGGACCTGCAGGTCACCGAGGTTCCAACTGCTGCTCCTTAACTCCTGCAGGGATGTTGGCTCAGGAAGGGCAGTGCCAAGTCTCCACAAGAATCCATGGGGCCTTTTTCTTCTTGGTCCTACAATACCAACACAGCTGATGGACAGAAAACTGGGATCTCACTTCTGTGGCCCTATGATCTCACAACAGAGTGAACTGTAGTCCTCAGTGTTGTGGAGGAAGTCACCTGTTGCCACCTGAAAGAGGCTTACCTTTGGACTCCCTGAGAGCTAATGGCAGGCCCCAGGTGAGGACGCACACTGGCCCCTCTCTTACACCCGACAGCAATCCCTCAGGTGGAGATCAGCCAGTATGTTGCCTTTTCAAATTTTTATTTTTATACATTTTTTTGTATTAAAAAGAAAAGCATAATTACCACAAATTACAAAGGACGAAAGCAGGACTAGAATAATGAATGAATCACTTCAGCCTGGAAAGCAGATACTCTCAATAATATTAATGTTATAATACAAGCTCATTCAAGTATTTTACATTTTTTTTGTCCTTTTGAATGTGATATCCTAGCACATGGTAAGATAATGTACTACGAGCGTAAGGTGGAACCTTCTCCGCAAAGCTGATCACAAGTTTTCCTCTCCAGTGAGAAGCGGGCTGCAGTTCTCTTCTGCCTCTGCCGTCACCTCGGCTGAGGAGTGGGTGGGACTAGCAGAGCCCAGGGACCCTGCACAGGAGGTTTCCTCGGGGCTCCCATCCAGAGGGTGCCAGATGATCTGAAGACGCTGCCCAGGCCTTTGGCAAACCCTGCCCCTCCAGCCTTACCTTGACTTCCCCTCCCTACTTCCAAGGGCTCTGAACAGCTAGCTTTCTTTTGTACATCAATCACCAGAAAGGGTGGGGGAGCTACAACGGAACTAAACAAAAACATGGAACAAGTTTGACATGGGCTCAGCAACAGTGAGCCCTGGGGTCCAGGCTGGAGGAGGGCTGGGCAGCCTTCTCTTCTGGTAGTGCCCTCACTCCCAGACTCAGGGCCAATGACCTGCCCCTCACCAGGGCCTAGGTGCATGGCCAAACCTGCCAAGGCAGGGGGAGGGAGTTTGGGCAGGCTGTTGCTGTCTCAGGTCTTGGATGCTGTGGGAAGATGGCAGATGGGGAAGTGGCTTGCCGTGATGGCCCTGGCCACCCCTGGCATGCTTGTCACAGATACATCGGTCCTAAATTCAAGTGTCTTCAGAAGGTGAAGATGTAAACTACTCTTTGCAACATTAATTCCTAACACGGTACAGAAAAGCAAAAAGAAAACCCACCCCACTCCTTCCTCGGCCTGTGTTGAGATGATAGCTTTCCGTTCTGCCGTGAAGGCGTTTCCTCCCTCTGGTCTCAGAGGTTCAGGGCAAGAAGGCAGCCCCTAGCCTAGACAGGGTCTAGATGGGAGCAGCCTCCCTCCTGCTGTGTTGCTGGGTACAACGCAGGGATGTGGGCAAAGGACAAGAAAAAGGGAAGGAGGGTCTGGTGCAACATGGCAGGCAGCAAGCTTGGGAAGGCCTCGGATCCATCGTCAGCAGACTCCCCTCATCCTCGGTCGAGACGACTGCGTTGCAAGAACTGAGCCAGGCTTTCCACACGCTAAGCGCAGGGAGGGCAGAGCGGGAGGGTGTGCACTAAAAGCAACCAGGCACCCAAAGAGAGCACAAGCTTTCCCAGTCGGGGATGCCGTCTCCAAGACCCAGCCTTTGGGACAACAGAGGAACCTGATGACAAGGAGGGCCACAGGAGTCTCAGTAACTGAGTAACAAGACCTAAAACTTGTGGAGCTGCCCAGGTCCCACTGGGGGTGGGTGCTCAGTCGGCCTGAACTGGACAAATGTTCCAGTCTGCGGTTGGTCCTCCATCACCCTCCCCAGCTTCTGACAACAGTAGCCACTCGACTGATGCTTGCAGGCCAGCTCAGGCAGTCAGTGCTGCAGCAGGTAAGTCAGGTATACTCTATGTCCACATATACCTTCCTGCCACAGGGCTTCATGACCGGCAGGATTCCCCAGCCCCTCCACAGCCCTTGTTCCCGGGAGAGGTCAATGAGAGGGTGGGCAGGGGGGGATGTAAGATGGGAAGACCCCGCAGACCATTGAGGGAGAAAAAACTATTTCTCCACCTGGTGAGACAAGGCCTCCTTTGAGGGTTCAGGTTTTTCAGTCAACACAAAAAAGATCCAGGCCAAGGCTACCCGGTGCTCACCTGCCCCTCTGGGCTGGGGAGATGCTCCAGCTGATGACATGTGAGGCCAACTCTGTTTTCTAACAGTCTTGAAGCAAACTTGGCCTTGGGGTTCCAAGGGCAGGACAAAGGGTGTACAACAGGACGGCCCGGCGTGAGGCCACAGCAAGCAGAACAAGGACACAACAGTGACGGCAGCGCGCAGACACGACGTCAGCGCCACACGATGCGATGCAACAGCAGGGGCGTCCTGGGCGCGGCTCCCACGCGCCACCCCAACTCTCAGGCCTCCAGGTAGGAGGCAAGTACATGCAACTCAGTCCAGGGAAGAGTCTAGCCAGCCCGAGCCCAGGCACATCCAGAGCAGGCGGAGGTTCCTCAGTTGACTCCGCCGAGGAAAACAGGCATTTGGGATTGTTTCAGGTTCCAGCTCCACAATAAGGCAACTTTTAAAAAAATATTATTTCCAAGAACAAACAAAACAAAAAAATCCCAATGAAGGAGAAAGACATCACGTACTATGGATTAGGTGGGGGGAGGGGTTCTGATTTTTTGGTTGTGTTTTTTTTTATGGTCGATTTTGTCTTTTTTTTTTTTTTCATTTTCCCAAGGATGGAAAGGTCAGAGAAAAATAAAATAAATCATCTTTTGATAGTCTCTGTGGGCAGGGGTTAGGGGTGGGGAGAGGAGTGGGAGAGGCTGAGACTTCCCCCAACTCCCACTGTGAGACCCTTTGGTTTCCTTCTCCCAGAGGTGACAGAAGGCGCGGCAGCACAGCAGGCACGGCGAGGGCAACGCCCGGGTGGTCAAGGGCTGGCGCTTCTGGGGCCCAGAGGCGCCACCAGAGCCTTCCGAGGGACCGTGCTGGGCCTGGGCCCCAGAGCCTTCCGTGGGCTGCATAGTTGGCTTGGGAGCAGGAGGCGGCTGTGGGGACAGGGCTGTGGCCTACCAACCGCAGGGCAGGGCTGAAGAGTGATTTTGGTAATCCAGACAAACTATCAATAATTTAAAACTTGATATATATATATATGTATATATATATAAAAAATCTCCCCCTTTCCCTCCCCCCTTAGAAGCTAGGATGCAAGTCATGAAGGGGGAGAAGGGGGTGCAGGAGGCTCCTGCCCAGGGGGCACAGCCAACAGCCCAAATGGTGTTCACACTGCTACTCAGCACAAAGACCTGTCCTAGTAAACCAGGCCTGTCCTTTCTCTGTCTGCTCTCGGGTCTGGGCATCCCTAGGGACCCTTGCCCACCCCACCCCTTCTCCCCAAACCCCAGGGGGCTTCAAGGGATTCACTTTCCCAAAGTCAGTGTGTCCGAGTGCTGGCTTGTCCATTTAGCATCTTCCCGGATGGGCTGGCCAGTAGGTGGCGTAGGAGGTTGGCTGATCCCAGTGGCAGGCCTACTGGAAGACTGGGAGGGGCATCGTTTCCTGCCCTCACCACTGCCTCCCGCTACCACCGGGTGTCTCTTGTGGTTGCCCTCTTCACCCATGGGGGGCTGAAACAGAAAAGGGAGTCAGACAGTTAGTGAACTGGCCACACCCCTGTCCAGGCCAGACAGAAACCTCTTTTCTACCTCAAGAACAGAAAGTGAGTGGTTTGGCTGTACAACCACAGCACATCTCTATGCCAAGTACTGTCTCCCAGAGTCCATCCTATCCTTCCAAATAGACAACACCACATGACCTTATAAATGACACAGAAAAGTAATGTGCCTCAGGTTCAACAGCTGGCAACCGACAGACACATGACTGAGGTTCATCTATCCTTGAAGACGGACTTTTATGCAGACAAACTTTGCTCTGCTGTGAAGGACTCTCATGCTTAGGAAATGATGTGTGGAGGATGGCATACAACATGCTGCCTCAGCTTTAAAGGGTCACATGCACTGGACTCCCTCGGCTCCCGCATCCCTGTATGCTAATCACCACCCCATACCATCCCTGAAGACTGGTGTAACGTCCCCTACCCCACTTCTCAAACACTGGGCTCCCTTCAACCCCACCCCTCCATACTGATCCGACCACACTTGAGATCCACTCACCCTCCAGCATCAACACAAGGGGTCACCTTGCTCCTCTGCCCTTGTACCCACCCTAGCCTTTTACAAGTCTGTGAGTGATCCACCAGTCTGTGTAACACTTCCAAATGTTTTATAACCTCCAAGATTACTCGCTTTCCTTTACAGGCTTTTATCCAGACAAAGCCCTTCATGCACCCTAACTATTTATCATTTACAGATGCTTCCTCTCCAGGAGTGGAAGAAAACACTCATCTTTACAATGGGAGAACGGAGCAATGCTGCTACTTCCTTCCAGTGAGCACAGGCCTCAGTTCAACCATCCATGTCATGATGTAAGTCTTGCCTTTTCACAGCTTACGGTTTCCATGTCTATGAAGTCATGTAAGCATTCAATGCTACCTTTCAAACGATTATGAGGACCATTACTTCATTTACTTACATCTGCCTTACTGTTTTGGTTTTTGGTTTTTCGAGGAAGGGTCTCACTCTAGCCCAGGCTAATCTGGATTTCACTATGTAGTCTCAGAGTGGCCTCAAACTCAAGGTGATTCTCCTGCCGCTGCCTCCCAAGTGCTAGGATTAAAGGTGTGTGCCACCACGCCTGGCTTTTACATTTGCTTTTGATGCTGATGATTGCACCAAGAGCTTTGCACCTAAAGGGAGGTGCACCACAGACACTATGAATATTGTAAGGAGAGTCATTCATCTCTGAAGTCCTGGAAGCAATCAGCACAGTAGCACCCAACCAAAATCATCTTACTCAATTAAGCAAATGACTTTAAGTATGTCTCTGGATGTGCACTCAGCAATAACCCAGATTCACCACAGGATGTCACTGTTGAGGCACTGCTTCAGGAGGAGGAGACCTATTTTTTTTTTTTTTTACAACTTTTTAATTCCTGCTACCAATTTTTGTTGTGTTTTGTTTTTTGATTGTTTTGAGGTAGGGTTTTCTTCTAGCCCAGTCTGACCTGGAATTCACTATGTAGCCTCAGGGTGGCCTCAAACTCATGGTGATCCTCCTACCCTTGCCTCCCAAGTGCTGGGATTAAAGGCATGCGCCACCATGCCCGGCTCCCAATTTCTGTCACAGCTAGTTTTATGCTGCTGGGATGAACCCTTAAATCAGATACAGTTTGTGGAAGAAAGGGATTTATCTTAAGCTTACAGATCTAGATGAAGTCTTATAATGGTGAAAGAGAAAAACCACCACTAAAAGCAAGCACTCTGGGAACCCCAGGCTCAGCTTAAGCATTCTGTACACCTTAGGTTGGAATTTAGATACACCCCCATTGACATGGCCCCTCCCCCCTTGGCAGGTGTCCATTTGTTAGGAGTAGAAACTGTAAACTTAATTTTCGTAACACCTGAGTCTATTAGGGAACATTAGCACATTTATGGTGGTTTCTGGGTAGCTTACCCAGATGATCCCTAAACTAGTAGTGGTAGGCCTGGGCCCAGCAGCAGGGCAGGCTATGGCTCCAGTCAGCACCCACTTCCACTCTCACCTACAGAAGACAGTGCAAGTGCAGACTGGAGGGCGGCTGAGGGGGGAGTGAGAGGGAGTTCCTGGGAGCTATTTTCGTCCACTTTCAGAACAAGGATCCAAAGGAACAGAGGTTTTCACTCACATCTACTCGGAAGTCTTCCAGACGCCGGAATTTGCCGAGGTATTCTTGCAGTTTGGGGTCAATGTCCAAATTTTTGGCTTTGGAATATTTCAAGAAGGCCCAGAACTTCTCTAGCCCATAGAGTTGGCCTGTAAGAAAGGAGTGTGAAAGGAGATGAGGACAAGGCTGGAGGGAGCAAGGGGAACAAAGAGGAAGGCCTGACTTAACTGGGCTTACTGACATCTGATGGACTCTTACCAGCCTCATAGTCCTTCACCGTTTCCTCCTGGAAATCCTTGAATATGTCCAGCCGGAACTTCTTTTCCAGGCCATAACTATAGTATCGGAAAAGGCACTCCAAACCATATCTGTGGGGGCAGAGGTTGGCAAGTTCAGCAGTGCCTTCATTGGAAGTTGGTGTGGGGGTTGGGGCGCGGGGGGGTGCCAGCCTAGCAGAGTATGGTGGTTTAATTCAGGTGTCCCTCCAAAACTTATGTGTTCTGAATGCTAGGACCCCAGCTGATGGCAATTTGGAAATTAAAGCCTCCTGGAGGCAGTATATTGTTGGAGCCAGTGTTCCCTTGCCACCTGAAGTTGGCCAGGGGGTGATGTCCACCCTCTGGCCATGCCATCGTGTATCTTCTCCTGAAGCCTGTAAGCCAAAATAAACTCCTTTTTCTCCAAAGCTGCTCTTGGTTGGGTGATTTCTGCCAGCAATGTGAACCTGACTGAACTACAGAACAACTAAACTACTAAACCTGAACTAAACTACAGAACAACTCCAACACGGCATTGTCCATGCACACTAGAGGAAGGCTGTGACAGCATTTCACTCGACCCGAATGAATGCGGCAGTGAATGTTCATGGTTCACCAGGGGGTCAGAGGACTCAGTCCATCTCCGGCCCCACGCCCACCTAGTTCACTGCTTTGATTTAAGTTTCTGGCTGCTTTTCTGCTCCAAGAGCAATGGAATAGCTGTGACAAGAGACCTTATAGCCTAAAACTCAAATCATTTATACTCTATACTTTATAGAAAGAATACTTGTCAATCCTTGCTGTCAGCCCAGAGCAAAGCCGTTTCACCAAACCAAACCTGCTAAAGTGTATTCATTTATTTGACTCAGAAAAAACATGGAAACTCTTACAGTGGGTTTCAACTGTTAAAAATTATACTTTTAAACCTAAGAAGCTATTAATCAATCATATGGAAACCTACTTTCTTTGACAATGGAAAACTCAGGAGCCATAGACAGTTACTAGAAAAATTTCAGTACCAGGAATGGGATACCTTCCAGTGCGGTCTCTGATGCCCCTAAAACATTACAGGTCATTGCTGTGGCCTTTGGTTCGCACCACGAAGAGAACTTTCTCTCTCTCAAGTTACTTTTGTTTGGGACAGGGGTCCCTTTGTAGCCCAGGCTAACTTTTGAACTTGCAGCAATCCTCCTGTCTCTACCTTCTAAGTGCTGGGCTTATATGTGTGAGCTATTAACACTTGATTTTCAATTTTCTCCTTAATATTATAAATTATCTTGATAGCATATGAGGTTGTCTGAGGTCTGGAGGTGACATTCCTACCAAGGTTGTTGGGGGCTTCATGTGGCCATCACTTGTAACCTGTCTCTGTCTCCCAGCTGGGGCCCAGGGTTAAAGTATTGATAAATTCCATGAGACCCAGTGCTCACTGCCTTGCAGGATTGAATCAAGAACCTGTGGGCAAAAAACATTATAGGCCATTGCCGAGGCCCTTGGAGTCCCACCAGGAATAGATGGTAAGACCCTGTTGCTGAAGACTCCACATACTTGGGCTGCAAGGCCACTGAGAAATCCTGCTGGAACTGAGCTGATAACCTTCTTTGTGTAGACCAGCTGACAGAAAGCTGGAGGAAGAAGCTGTTCTGCATGCAGTTCAATGGGAGAAAGAGAAATCACCAGTGAAGATACTCAACAGTGGACACTGCAAGCCTTATATTTGGCCAGCTAGGCCAAATGAGCCAACAGGTGCAATGGTGGCACGTCTGTCACGGTGGAAACCAACTGCCCTCTAATTGGACTGGAGGCCTGCTCCATGGGAGGGAATACGTCCCTGATACTGAAAACTTACAACAGGGGTAGTCACGAGTCGTAGGGGTGTAATGTCTGCTGCTGTCTGGCTAAATAGATAACTATGCTCATCAAACTGCCCAATAAGCACTTCTCTTAATGTTCATACCCATATATTAATGCTACTCTCACTTTTGGTAGAGAACCTTCTCTTTTCAGATGGCAGTGACCTTGGGACGACTCAGAAGGCATCACAGTGTTGAGAAGTGACAAAGGAGTGCTCTGCACTGAAATATCTCTATCACACCTTCCAAGGCTCAGGGCCCATTCATTGCCGAAGAGGTGGTGGAAAGAATGTAAGAGCCAAAGGAAGGATAGGATTCCTTACAAAAGACTATTTTGCCCCTCCAGACACAAAATGGCCTGGATATCCATTACCTCACAATGCCTGACACTACCTACACAAGACCATCATCATAATAGAAGGAAAAGATGATGACATCAAAATAAAAGAGAGACTGATTGCGGGGGTGGGGGGATATGATGGAGAATGAAGATTCAAAGGGGAAAGTGGGGAGAGGGAGGGTATTAGCATGGGATATTATTTACATTCATGGAAGTTAATAATAAAAAAATACTAAACTAAAAAAGAAAAAAAAACACAAAATAAATGAACAAATAAATAAAACAAGAAAAAAAATTATAGTTTTAAGCTGGATGCAATGGCGCACACACTTGGGAGGCAAAAGTAGGAGGATCGCTGAGCTGGGCTAGAGCAAGACCCTACCCCTGAATCCAGGGTTTGTCACCCTGATGTGCTGAACCCTTTCCTTTCCCTGGCCTGGGAGCCATGGGGAGACTTCCCAATGACATAAAGGCAAAATCCAGCAGAGGGGTAAAGGAAACTGCATTTTAATAAACATGTCACCTAAGCATGCACTACACATGCATGCAAAGTCTGGAAAAGCAAAAACTTAAGATTTTTTTGTTATTTATTTTGAGACAGAGACAAATATAGAAAATGGGCCTGCAGCATTACAAAAAAACTCCAGACACATGTGTCACCTTGTACCTCTTGTATTACACCTGGGTACTGGGGAACTGAACTCGGGTCCTTAGGCTTTGAAAGCAAACATCTTAACTGCTGAGTCATCTCTCCAGACCATAAAGAAAAAACTTAAACGCTTTAATAATGTGCTGGAGGCATGGCTTAGCCAGATGCACAAGATTGTGCATGCATCTGGAGCTCGTTTGCAGTGGCTGGAGGTCCTGGCATGCCCATTCTCTCTCTCCCTCTTTCTCTTTGTCAAATACTTTTTTAAATAGTCTTTTGTTTTTTTATTTGTATTTATTTACTTGGCAGAGAGGGTGGGAGGATGAACGGGCATGCCAGGGCCTCCAGCCACTGCAAGCAAACACCAGACACGTGCACTACCTTGTGCATCTGGCTAACATGGGTCCTGGGGATTTGAACCTGGGTGATTTACCTTTGGAGGTAAACACCTTAACCATTAAGGCATCTCTCCAGCTCAAGACTTTTATTTTGTTAAAAAAAAAAGTTAATAATGAAGCTGATGAGGTGACTCATACTTTTAACCTCAGCCCTCAGGAGACAGAGGTAGGAGACTACAGTGAATTCCAGATCAGCCTGGGCTAGTGTGAGACCCTACTTCAAGCAGGGCCAGACATGGCAGAGCATAAACTCATCCCAGTACTCAGGAGGCTGAGGAAGGAGGACCCGCTGTTAGGTCAACATTAGCCTGGACTAGTGCTGAGTGCCTACTTCAAACAAATGATAATAGCAATGGGTTATCCTTGGGAATGCGATTTTCTAGTCATTGTCCTCATCTGTAGGAAACTTCACGCAAAACAAAACAACAAATTTACTGACTAAAGAGGAAATGAACACCAGGTCTGGTGGTGCACCTCTGTGATCCTAGCACTTGGGAGGCTGAAGTGGGAATCTCGCATGTATGAGGCAGTTATGGTGCATAGGGAGACTGCCCTCAGTAAAATCATACCAATAAAGTTAAAATGTGGGCTGGAGAGATGGCTCAGTGATTAAAGGGACTTGCTTGCAAAGCCTGTTGGCCAAGTAATGCATTAATTTAGAGTTTGTTTGCAGTGGTAGGAGGCCCTGGTGTGCCCATTCTATAAAATTACTAAATAAAAGTATTAAAACCACAAATAAGAATAGACAAGAGGATGTCACAGATGAACACATCACAACTTGCTGTCTGGACCCAAATATCACCAGCTTTCCATAGCATTGAAACTGGCAGGGAGAGTATGTTATGTTTATATTAGAAACCAAAGGGAATCTTTTACAACAGTTTTTGTTTTTTCCTTTTTTTTTTTTTTTTTTTGCTTTTTTTGAGGTAGGGTCTCACTCTAGGCCAGGCTGACCTGGAATTCACTATGGAGTTTCAGGGTGGCCTTGAACTCATGGTGATCCTCCTACCTCTGCCTCCTGAGTGCTGGGATTAAAGGCATGGGCCACCATGCCCGGCTCCTTTTTTATTTTTATTTTTTTTTTGAGGCAGGATCTCACTCTAGCCCTGGCTGACCTGGACCTTATAGTGCAGGGTTTAAGGCTTGCATCACCATATCCAGCTTTTCCTTTATTACATAGTAAGGCTTATAGATAACCTCCGTATCTAAAATAGGAGATGGGAGGCTGGAGATATGACTCAGTGGTTAAGGTTCCTGCATGCAAAGCCTTACAAATGACCTGGGTCTGACTCCCTAGTACCCCTGTTGGTAGAGTCAGAAACTAGGTGGCAGGAGCAGGGAAGAGTAGGAGGCTTTTTCGCTGTGTAACCACTTAAACTGTGAAATGTAGGCATGTAACATATTGCTCATTTAAAAGTAAGTACAGGGGAAACAAGTATGGGGCTCCAAAGATGGCTCAGCAGTTAAAGCACTTGCCTGCAATGCCTAAGGATATGGGTTCGATTCCCCAGTACTCATGTAAAGCCAGATGCACAAGGTGGTACACCTATCTGGAGTTCATTTGCAGGAGCCAGAGGCCTGGCACACACAGATTGAGTGCTATGAGTTGAGGCCAGTCTGAGACTATAGTCAATTCCAGGTCATCCAGGGCTAGAATGAGACCCTACCTTGGGGGGGTGGAGAGTATATAGAGGGCTGGAGAGATGGCTTAGCAGTTAGGGTGCTGCCAGCAGTGGTTTAAAAAAAAAAAAACTGGGCGTGGTGATGCACGCCTTTAATCCCAGGGCTAGTGTGAGACCCTACCTCAAAAAAGCAAATCAAATCAAAACACAGCATAAGAAAAGGGCCAGACAGGGCAGAACATAACTAATCCCAATACTCAGGAGGCTGAGGTAGGAGAATTGCCAGGAGTTCGAGGCCACCCTGAGGCTACAGAGTGAATCCCAGGTCAGCCTGGGCCATAGTGAGAAGCTACCTTGAAAAACCAAACAGGGGCTGAAGAGAAGTGCCCAGTGGTTAAAGGCACTTGCCTACAAAGCCTAACAACCAAGTATGATTTCCCAGTGCCCATGTAAGGCCAGATATACAAGGTATACCCATCTCTCTTCTCTCTCTGATGCAAATAAATACTTTTTTTTTAAAGTGCACATAGAAGGGAATTCCAGCTAGATATGGAAGACTCGTAAGCCATCGCCAGCCCCAGTGCTCACCAGCCCGCCGCCTCCACCACTCACCTGTAGCCATCTTTGGCATCCTCCAGAGCCAGTTGCTTGAACTCCTCATACATCTTTTTGTTGAAGTGATCTCGGAGGAAGAAGGACCAGAAGCGGAAGAGGGTGTTCATCTCCTGAGACTGGCCAATGCCCAAGCGCTTCCGCTCTAATGGGAGATAGCACAAGGTCAGCCTGCCTCTGTTCCTGGAAAAGGGTCCCTGGGCTGCCTCCTGTACCTGCAAACTCCCTGTTCGTAACCTGCCCATCACCAGATCTACTGAGCACTCATGGTTTGGCAGGATCTGTTGGTGGCACTGACCTCTACTTGTAAATTCAAGTTACATCTTTCTCATTCAAGACAAGACACTGAGAAAACTAACCCTTGGAAACTGGAGAGATGCTCAGAGTGTGAGAAGCGCTTACAAAGCCTGACAGTCCAGGCTTGAGCCCTCAGTACCCACATAAAACCAGATGTGGGCTGGAGAAATGGCTTAGTGGGTAAAGCGCTTGCCTGCAAAGCAAAAGGACCCAGGTTCCACTCCCCAGGGGCCATGTAAGTCAGAAGTACAGGTGGCACATGTGTCTGGAGTTCATTTGAAGCAGCTGGAGGCACTGGTGTGCCCATATTTATACACTTTATGTCTATGTCTGTCCATTATTTTGTTTCTCTCAAATAAATAAAATATATTAAAAAGAAAAGAAGAAAGAGCTGGGCAAGGTGGCACAGAGGTGGAAGATCTCTGTTAAGTGTGAAGCCAGCCTGGGCTACAGAGTGAGTTCTAAGTTATCCTGGGCTGGAATAAGACCCTACCTGGCAGGAAGGGGGCTGGAAGGGAGGTACACACCTTTAATCCCAGCACTCAGGAGGCAAAAGGAGGATTACCACAAGTCTGAGGGCAGCCTGAGACACTACCTCGAACCACGACCCCACCCCCCAAAAAAGTAGAGCTTCTAGGACTTAACAATGAGAACCAGCTAAGAATATCCTCCATATAGATGTTCCTCCACAAAATATGTAGCATGTGAAAACAATGCAGACAGGGACAAACCTGTATGGGGACGCCATCTCACACCCTCCAGGACCACCAAGCGTAAGACAAATAAATACCATAAAGTCTGTCAGGATGTGGACAAACCAGGACCCTCCATGATAGCAAACTCGAAGTCTCCCACGTGACCAAAAACACTGCTCTCCACCCAAGGTGAAGCAGAACCACGCTGAGGCGAACCGACGCGGGACGGCTGGCAGCACTGCGCAGCAGCATGACGATTGTTTTAATTTTGAAAAAATGTTCTTACTGATGTACAACTACGACTCCGTTAAAAAGTACTGCCCTTAGCCAGGTGTGGTGGCGCATGCTTTTAATCCCAGCACTCGGGAGGCAGAGGTAGGAGGATCGCCATGAGTTCAAGGCCACCCTGAGACTACAGAGTTAATTCCAGGTCAGCCTGGACCAGAGTAAGATTCTACCTCGACCCCCCCCCCAAAAAAAAACAAATTAAAAGTACTGCCCTGTCTACTCCAAATGATTTTTACGAAATTTGTCTCAGCACCGCCCCCCACCGCAGTACATGCAAAGTAAGGCAGATGAACCAAGACTCCAGTTAGCCAGGTATTCATCTCTGAGCTAGCCTACCTACCAAATGGGTGTCGAGATCGGGCCACATAACTTCACACCAACATACAGAGTCCTACCATTACAAGGCATCTTGTGACCACAGCAAATCCAAGATCATCTACTTACTATCTTCCAGAGCAGTGCCAGCGACCTCTTTAATGTGAAATGGCCTGTAGGTGACCCTTGCTGCGTTCTTGTCTGCAAAGCCCTGCTCTGGAGTCACAGTCCCCTCCAGCCTACCGTGAGGCACCATCACAGGACAGGCACTGAGCAAGTCATCTTACCATAGCTGTAACAACCAGCTGTTTTGTTTTTGTTTTTTTTTTTTTTTTGGCTTTTCGAGGAAGGATCTTACTCTGGCTCAGGCTGACCTGGAATTCGCTATTTAGTCTCAAACTCACGGCGATCCTCCTACCTCTGCCTCCTGAGTGCTGGGATTAAAGGCGTGCGCCACCACCTCTGGCCAACAACCAGCTTTTAAAAAATTTTAATTTTGATGTATTTATTTATGAGAAAGAGAAAGAATGGGTGTGCCATGGCCTCTAACCACTGCAAATGAACTCCAGATGCATGTGCCACCATGTGCATTTGGCTTATGTGAGACCTGGAGAATTGAACTTGGATCCTTAGGCTTCGCAGGCTTAACTACTAGGCCATCTCTCCAGCCCACAACCAGCATTTTTATCCCAACAGGGGAAGAAACCAGAGTTGGAATATTCTGAGTGTTACAGTCCTGTGGCTTCCTGCATTTAAAAAATATTTCACCTAAATCTTACTTAGGTTTTCTGTTCCTTTTTAGTTTCACTGTGAGATCCAAGGCCGGTTTGGAGCTAAAGATGGTCCTGCCACAGTCCCCAGGGTGCTGGATTACAGGAAGAGGTCATCTACCTCCCTGGCCCCCCACCCAGCCTTCCTACTCTTAAGTGTAGGCCATATCGGGGCGAGGCCCTCCCTACTTACCATTAAGGCAGCGTCTCCGATACTTGTGGTAGACGTGCTGTGTGAAGCCATTTTCTTTGAGCAGCTCATGGGAAGGGTGCTGGAACTTGGGCAGTGACTGAGGGGTACAGCCATAGCTGCCGACGGCAGGCGTCCCTTCTGAGGGGCTGGAGCTGCACAGGCCACAGGGAAGATGTGTCACCAGCCACTGGGTCTCCCCGCAGCTGCACCCTAGGGTTAGGAGGGGTCCCTCTGACTCTATCAGCCAGAACACACCGCCTTGGGTATGATGAATAATGTGGAACCACCTCAGAGGGCTTTGAAAGGTCACCAAGGTACAGAGACTGAAGACTTGTCCTGGGTCAAGCACTGGTTTACCGACAGTCACGTATCCAGTGCCAGTAACTAATGTGTAACATTCTTTGTTTTCTTCCTTCAAGGTAGGGTCTTCCTCTAGCCCAGGCAGACCTGGAATTCACCATGTAGTCCCAGGGAGACCCCGAATTAACAGTGATCCTCCTACCTCTGCCTCTTAAGAATTGGGATTAAAGGCGTGTGCCACCATGTCCAGCTAAATCTGATTTTTTCAAAATATTACCCACTTCCTACCCCTGCCACTCTGCAAGAGAAAGTGCACAGGTTGGTATTTCCAAAACCTTGCTTTACAACAGGGACCACCATGATTTTTTTTTGGGGGGGGATTGGTTTTCAAGGTAGAGTTTCACTCCAAACCCAGGCTGACCTGGAATTCACTCTGGATTCTCAGGGTGGCCTCAAACTTGTGGCATTCCACCTACCTCTGCCTCCCGAGAGCTGGGATTAAAGGTGTGTGCCACCACACCTGGCTGAGACCACCATATTAATGAGAGCCAACAGAAAGACATGTGAGCCCGACTTTAAGAAGCTGAGCTAGCTAGAGCTAGGTGCTCCTGAGGATGGAACCCAGACTTGGGCACACAAGATATGCATGCTCCTGCCATGACGATCATCAGCCCTGTTGCAGTAATAGCACCAATATCCTCCTTCAGATGGGGACAGGTTTGCAAATAATTCAGAGGGAGATTTCTCTCGAATACAGCTATGACAGAATGTTTTCAGAAAGAAGCCTTAGCTGGCCATGGTGGCACACACCTTTAATCCCAGTACTTGGGAAGCGGGGATAGGATTGCCATGAGTTCAGGGCCACCCTGAGACTATATAGTAAATTCCAGGTCAGCTTGGGCTTCAGCAAAACCCTACCAAAAAAAGGTGGGGGGGGCGGGGGAGAAGCTTTCTCCTCCTGGGTTCTGGGTCCAACCCAGATTACTGGTCCCGCAGATGAGGGTTCCTCTAATATCCAGGCTGCTGGATGGAAGACTGACAACCTTGGGCAGCGTACCTAATGGAAGCGGTCCTGGGCCGGTGCTCCCGAGAATCCATCACCCAACCCACATGGCTCTCCAGGGGTGGGTTCGAGCTGTGCCTTGTCTTCCTCTTTCGAGGCATCTGGAAAGATGGAGTTCACGACTTGTTACCTGCATGTTTGTAGCTCAGAAGCATCACCAGAACCTTCCTGAGTAGAGGGCTGCACTACTGATCTGATCTGTCCCAAGCCCATGAAACATGTCCCAATCTGTCATTTCCCCCCACGCTCTTCATAGGTATGAACTTGTCTCATAGGTAAAGAAAGAAGGGTTAGGAATTAGGTGACTGCCAACTTGCGGAGGCCTCTTCCAGCCACACCCACTTACAGGAGTTCCTCAGTATAGGGCATGTGGGAGATCTGGTACTTTCTGGAGACAGCAAAGCACGGAAGGCCCAAGAACTGGCCCAGGAAGAACGCCTCACCTTGGCATCTAGGGTCCGCCCTTCTTTCACCACTGGGTAAAAACGTGGTGTCTGGCTTGAGTCTTTGAGCTGGGGGGTCCGGGGAGTGCGGGGGGTCCTGGCATTGCGGTAGTTTGGCGACTCTGGGACAGTGGTTGGTAGAGAGCGGGCGATGGTGGAGGGCTCAGGAGCACCGAACAGCTTGTTGGCCAGGGCGTCAGTGGGAACTGCAGAGGCAGAGTGAATGAGCAAGCAGGAGGCATGCTTAGGGTGCTACTCCTCACCAAAACCTGTCCTCACCTTGCTGGAACCTGGGGGGCCCAGGAGGAACCTCCTGGTTGGGATCCACAGGGGGCTCAGGGGTCAGTGTGTCAAACTGCTCCCGGCTGATCATGTTGACTTTCTTGAAGTTCTCAACTTCTTGCTGCAAAGGATGTGATGGGGGGAGGAGCTGTTAGTCAGCAACCTGCTCAAGCCAGTTTAGGAACAAAGATGGACAGGAAGGTGGGCCCAGCCCAACAGCAGCTTCCGAGGAACAGGCTGCAAACTCCCCAACATCTCCCATGCACCCCACGTCTCTCTGCACCACTGTCTGGTGGCAGAGCTTGGACCTGTGTCATCTCTACACACTGCTAATATATATGGCCACTCACTGAAGGCCCACCCAACACCAAACACACCTACTCTAAAACCTGACGAGACCCTCCTTCCACGAAGGCCTCTTTTCTCCATTTCTACAGGAGAGCTCCTCAAAAGGCTTTTCAACTTCTGCAAAGAACCTATTACTGAAGATTACCTGGCAGTCTAACCTCATTCTGGTCTCTACAATGGCATAGCCAACTACTGGCCACCAAAGACAGATGGACACACAGGACGGTTAGTGACCCCACATGCAGTTCAGTGCCTTCGTATCTCGTCCTGCATTCAGTGCAACATTGATCATGGACCCTCTTATGCATTAAGACCAAGGCCATCATAGACGACAGGAACCTGACCAAGGTCATGGCCTTTCTCTCCTCCATACATTAGTAGCACCCCGGTCTACATACTCACTGCTATGCTGGAGCCTCACCTTGATCTGGGAATACTCAGGTTCAAACTTCTCTGTCCACAGGTCCTGCTCATAGTAGAAGAGCCCATCATTAATGACCTTGGCCAGCTCAGCACTCATCTTGGCACGGGATGTGTGGTTGCCTGTGCGGTCCCCCCCAGGATGCCGGCGCATGTAAGGTGGTGTCTGAGTGACAATGAGGATCTTGTTGACATCCCGGTCATCAATCTCATAGTCGGAGTCCTCATCAGACCAAGCAGTAAAGGTGTTCTTCCGCCCATCCATCTGTTCCATCTCCTCATCAAACAGGAAATCTAGTTCTTCCTGCTCTTCCTGGTCCTTGGACATCGGCTGCTGGGAGGGAAGCTGTGGGGGCAGAGTGGTGGGGTGGGAGAACCTGGGCTCCTCTGACTTCTGAAATAGGGACAGACCAAAGAGGAGAATTACTGAGCTGCCCCACAACAGGTGCTCTGGATCCTCACACTGAGAAGCCCTAGTAACACCAGCAGATTGCTGGTGCGCCTCTAGACTCAGCTTCTGGATAGATGGATGGCCTGAAGGAACCGAGCTTTCTGCTCACAGCTCACACATGGTCACTTTGCCTTCATGGCCCACACAGCAACTGTTAGGAGCCCAGTTACCCGTCAACTTCACATAGCAAACAGGAAATTGTGGCAAGAGAGTCCAATTTCCACTCTCCTCACTGCCCCAAGCTGAGACACAGCTAGGCAAGTATTCAATGAATTGATGAATATGCTTGTACATAACACTACCAGGTCATGTATAAAAGCCTATAAGCTAGCCGGGCATGGTGACGCAAGACTTTAATACCACCACTCGAGAGGCAGAGGTAGGAGGATCCCCATGAGTTCAAGGCCACCCTGAGACTACATAGTGAATTCCAGGTCAGACTGAGATTCAGTGAAACCCTATCTTGGGGAGGGGAAAAAAGTGTGTAAGCAAAGTGGAGCAAGACAGGCTTCCAGGATCCATACGGCATGAGAGCAAAAGACAAGACCCAAGATGCTGGTACAGCAAAGGTACTACGCGGGGCCTCAGGGGCACACGGAAGGGTGGATGTCCAGCTATGAGGGGAGGTGAGGGACGGTTAGGAAAGGCTTCCTGGAAGAAGAGGATGCAGGCAGGATAGGCAGGTCTCAAAGGCAAAGGAAGCCAGGGTGCTGTCAACAAGGAGAAACACTGCACAGGACTGAGGACGTGTGCCCAGCACGGGGGAGAAGGAAGCAGAGGTCTCTCACACTGTCACATGCCAAGAGACATCCTGCCAGACCAAAGCTCCCAGGAAACTCTTTGCCACCTCTTTAAGTTCAAGACAGGCCAGACAGGGGGTGTGGGCTCTAATTCTGGAATGGAGCTAGGATCAGTTTTAGCAGTTTCCTTCCCAGGTGTTCCCATCTTTCCAGAGCCATACAGCCCACAAGCCTGGGCCTCTAAGGATGCCATCCACTCACGATCTTTCTCCCAGTTACTCTGGCTGAGGCAATGTGAAGTTCTGGGAATGACCAGACAAGGAAGAAAGAGGAGATGGGACAGGAACACAGAATTCTACAAATGTGGAGCCAAGGCCTCTGAGCCCCAGACCAAAGACCTCTCCAAAGAGTGGTACTACTGAGGAAAAGGGGGAAGAGATAACTTCAGTTCTTGGAAGGCAGACACTCATTTTAGTTCAAGATTGAAGCACTCAGCTAGAAGTGAATGCCACTTGTTCTTGTCTGAATATGCACACACTTATATACACAGACATTGCCTTCCCTCATTTTAAGACAGGGAAAATTGAGGCCTTAACACAACTGACCAGCTTCTTAAGGACCCCTAGCCACCAGTGCAGGAGATATGCACCCTTGTCCCTTGTCTCTTCTAAAGCCCAAGAGTTTACATGAGGACAAGTTCAGGGAAAAGGCCCAGGGGTGAGATGAGGCAAAAATAACAAAGCTAAGATTCAAAAACTCTGTACCACCATTGACTCATGACCTTGTCTTGTGGGAAAGCCACCCAGGAGCTCCTTAAGAGATGGCCTGAAAGGAGGTCCCCAGGAAGGGAAGAGAACTAGGTCCGTCAGCCTTCCCAGACCACAGGCACACTGCAATGCAAGCCTGCATGCAGAGCCCATGGCAGTCAGGTCTCACCCACCTTAGGCCGCGCTGGGGAGGGACGAGGCCGTTTCTTCACCTCAATCCAGCTCTCAGAATCCAGGTCCGGGAGGCTGGCAGACAGGCCCTTGGGCAGTGTCTTCAGGTTGCTGACCTCCTCTGTTTTGGTTGGCACAGGGGTGACTGCACGAGGAGAGCCAGGCGCTGACTCTGGGGGAGCAGAGGTGGGTCCTCACTGCTCTCGTCATCCTGAGGGCAGTCCCGACACTGCTCGCAGGAAGACGGGGGCAAGAAGTCATCCAGCTGTCACTGTACTGGCTCCTACCTGTCTCCTTCTGGTAGTGCTGGCGAGGCACAAACTCAGGGCAGTTGAGAAGCTGAGAGAAATCAGTCTGAGAATAATCCACTATTGGGGGACCAGGAAGAGGCCACTTCTCAGGCTCCTCCCTCCTGCGGACTTTCTCTTCCACGATTTCCACCACCTTGCTGTCCTTTAGGGCCTATAAGGATAAGAAGGGGAGGAAGAGCAAGATTAAGGTAGAAGGAAATCTTGTGGGTGGGGGAGAATTAACAGGCCCCAAGAGTTTGGGGGTTAAGTCCACGCCAACAATACAGATAAGTGGCACCTTCTTTCAAGTTTGGCAGATACAAAGCCTGAACGTAAAAGCCTCACCCATTTGCTAACCCTGAACCCCTCCTTCTAGACCTAAAGAACCATCACAGGGGAGACTGTGGGTGTTGAGACTTGGCTAAAAGGCTACTCACAGTAACACTGTAACAGGATCCAAACCTGGACATCATCTAAGGTGCCACCATGGTACATTTCCTTCAGTGCAATACACCTTGGACATTCAAGCTACTTTTGCTTTTGTTGTTGTATGTTTTGATTTTCGAGGTGGGGTCTCACTCTAGCCCAGGCTGACCTGGAACTCACTATGTAGTTTCAGGGTGGCCTCGAACTCACAGTGATCCTCCTACTCTGGCTCCCACGTGCTGGGATTAGAAGTGTGCACTACCAGGCATGGCTTGGAATTTCTTTTTTTAAACCAAGCTTCTGATAAGTTTTAATAAAGAAAATTGTTGCATGGATACTTTTTAACCAGTTTGCTCTGGCATGCTTCTAATAATGTCAGAATGCCTGGGTCAATCAATGTTAGAGCACGTACTCTGTGTATTTTTTTAAATAAAGAGGAATTTTTTTATTTTCATTTATTTATTTGAGAACGACAGACACAGAGAGAAAGGCAGATAGAGAGAGAATAGGTATGCCAGGGCCTCCAGCTGCTGCTAACCAATTCTAGATGCATGCACCCCCTTGTGCATCTGGCTAACGTGGGTCCTGGGGAATCGAACCTTGAACCGGGGTCCTTAGGCTTCATAGGTAAGCATTTAACCGCTAAGCCATCTCTCTAGCCCTCTGTAAGTATTTTTTTTTATTTTATTATTTTACTTGCGAGAGTCAAAGAGAGAATAAAATGGGTGAGCCAGGGGCTCCAGCCACTGCGAACAAACTTCCGATGCATGCACCCCCTTGTGCATATGGAATTGAACCTGGGATCATAGGCTTTGGAGGCAAGCGTCTTAATTGCCATCCCTCTAGCCCCTCTGTAGTGCTTTTGCATGCTAGGCCCAATCTGACACCACGGCCACTGTAGTAATGAGAACCAGTTCTGGCCAACTGAGCATCTTATGCTGCTTCAGATTTCCTCAAAGTTGGACAGTCACTGGTAAAGATCACAAATGTCACTCTGCCATGTCTGATCATCTCCAGAGCACACCCCAGGACCTACTTGCAACTTTTCATGATAAGCTGGAGCATAAATTTTTAAAATATGTGTGTTTGTGAGAGTGGGTGTGTCAAAACATATGTGTGCAGATCAGGGCAACTTCAGGATGATCCTTGCTTATTCATCTCATTTCAGGTGAAGCTTCTCACTCTGGTCTCTCATTTTGCCCGTCTCTCTCCCTGAGCTGCCTGTTTCTGCCTCCCATCTTGCCTTTCCTGTCAGCATGCTAGAAATACAGAAGCCCGCCACAGCTTCTGGATTTTTATGGAAAGTCTGCGGATCAAACTCAATATTCCAGCTTGAATGGCAAAGACTGATCCACCGAGTCATTTGTCTGGCACCTAATATCCCTTTTTTACTTGAAATCTTTTTAACACACTTATGAGAAGTTTTGCTACAGAAAAGCTCTGCATTACTTACTCTTCACTGGTCTGTTATGGTGTCTTGTCCTTTTTCTTAAAAAGATTTTCTGTGGAAGCTAGGCGTAGTAGCATATGCCTTTAATCCCAGCACTTGGGAGGCAAAGGGAGGAGGATCATTGTGAGTTCGAGGCTACCCAGAGACTACATAGTGAATTCAGTCAGTCTGGGCCAGAGTGAGGCGCTATCTTGGAAAACCATGGGCTGGAGAAATGGTTCAGCAGTTTAGGCACTTGCCTGTGGAGCCTAACGTCCAGGATTCAATTCCCCAGTGCCCATGTAAATCCAGATGCACAAGGTGGCACATGCATCTGGAGTTCATTTGCAGTGGCTGTAGGTCCTGGTGTGCCCATTATCTCTGTCTCTCTTCTCTCTTTTTCCCTCTCTCTGCTTCCAAGTAAATAAATAATTTTTTAAAAGTTAAGTACTGGGCTGGAGAGATGGCTTAGCGGTTAACCGCTTGCCTGTGAAGCCTAAGGACCCCGGTTCAAGGCTCAGTTCCCCAGGTCCCACGTTAGCCAGATGCACAAGGGGGCGCACGCGTCTGGAGTTCGTTTGCAGAGGCTGGAAGCCCTGGCGCGCCCATTCTCTCTCTCTCCCTCTATCTGTCTTTCTCTCTGTGTCTGTCGCTCTCAAATAAGTAAGTAAATAAATAAATAAATAAAAATTAAAAAAAAAGAAAGTTCCCCTTCTGCCTTTAAAAAAAAAAAGTTAAGTACTATAGGTGAGGCACCTTCAAATACTGCTAGTAAGAAGGAAAATCTTTAACCTTGACAATTATTTAGCAAAATTATAGTTGTAATCTTCTTTGAACAGCTATCCACTTCAACTATGGTTAAAAAAAAAAAAAACCTAAACAGGACAATTCATTACAGACCAGTGCTGTTTACGTGAGAGGGGGAAAAAAAACCCCAAAAAACAAAAAACTGGAAACAGAGCTGGAGGGATAAGCTTAGCAGTTAAGGAGTTTGTCTACAATGCCAAAGGATCCAGGTTCAACTCTCCAGGACATACATTAGCCAGGTGCACAAGGGGGCACATGCATCTGGAGTTCATTTACAGTGGCTAGAGGCCCTGGCTGCCTATTCTCTCTCTCTTCCCTCTTTCTCTCTCAAATAAATAAATAAATAAATAAATTTGCTTTTTGTTTTTCGAGGTAGGGTCTCGCTCTAGCTCAGGGTGGCCTGGAACTCACTAGGTACTCTCAGGGTGGCCTCGAACTCATGGCGATCCTTCTACCTCTACCTCCCAAGTGCTGGGGTTAAAGGCGTGTGCCAAAACGCCCAGTTAATAAGTAAAAAGAAAGTTTTTTAAGCCGGGCGTGGTGGCACACGCCTTTAATCCCAGCACTCAGGAGGCAGAGGTAGGAGGATCGCCATGAGTTCAAGGCCACCCTGAGACTACCTAGTAAATTCCAGGTCAGCCTGGGCTAGAGTAAGACTCCACCCTGAAAAACCAAAATAGCCGGGTGTGGTGGTGCACGCCTTTAATCCTAGCACTCAGGAGGCAGAGGTAGGTGGATCGCCATGAGTTCAAGGCCACCCTGAGACTACATAGTGAATTCTAGGTCAGCCTGGGCTACAGTGAGACTTTATCTCAAAACAAAGGGGGGGGGGTGGACTAGAGAGATTGTTTAGCAATTAAGATACCTGCTGGTGAAACCTAAGGACACAGGTTCAATTCCCGAGTACTCATCTAAGCCAGATGCCCAGGTGGTACATGCATATGCAGTTCATCTGCAGTGGCTGGAGGCCCTGGTGTGCCCACTCATCCTTTCTCTCTGCCTCTTTCTCTCAAATAAGTATTTTTTTCTTTTAAAAAAGGACAACTAGGGCTGGAGAGATGGCTTAGCGGTTAAGTGCTTGCCTATGAAGCCTAAGGACCCTGGTTCAAGGCTCGATTCCCCAGGACCCATGTTAGCCAGATGCACAAGGGGGCGCACACGTCTGGAGTTAGTCTGCAGTGGCTGGAGGCCCTGGCGAGTTCCTCCCTCTTTCAAAAAGACATTTTTTTTTTAAAGGGACAACTACGGTATTTCAATGTACATCTCATGAACAGGGCCTGAAAACACCATGCAGCATCCATGACGTGCAAAATGGAGACAGTTCTCTATTATATACCACTTTGTAGCTAGCTTTCAGATATATCAACTTAAACCTACACATCAGCCGGGCATGGTGGCACACGCCTTTAATTCCAGCTCTTTGGAGATACAGGTAGGAGGATCACGGTGAGTTCAAGTCGTCCCTGAGACTACATAGTGAATTCCAACAAGTATCAGGTCAGGGCGAAGGCTTGGCAGCTAAAAGTGGGTTTCCAATACAAAAAGAGGGGAAAAAAGCCCCTCTGTAATTTAGTTGATGGACTGGTTGAGGTCTTTTTTCTTTATAAGGCCTTCCTGGGCAAGTATGATGACCTGTGAGGCCTGAAATCACAGTCTGAAACCCTACAGCCCCAGTGAGCGGCTGGGCCTGGCCATGCATGTCTGTAACCCAGTGCTGCAGGGGCAGAGGCTGGAGAATGGCTATGGCTTGTGTGGTATTTTGGATGGATATCCCTAACAGATACATGAAAGCTTTATTCAAGCTAGTAACTCCAGCTGCCTCCTCTCTCTCTGCTAGCAAATAAATATATACAAATAAAAAAATTTAAAAACAATAACTATTATCTCATTCTGTATTTTCCCACCCATCAACAAAGATCAAGCATGTGGCAATAATCACCCTAAGCTCAGTCCATGATTTAATAGCTCCTCTAAGAGGAGCCAGAATTCCTTTAAAAGCAGCAAATCTGGGACAGGAAATTTACGGGCGAAACAGGGCCTTGCTGGCTCAATGTGAGACAGTGCGATCCAAAACATTAACCACAATGGACTAGAAAAGAGACGCATGAAGCCACACACTGAAAAACAAGAAAGGCCAAAATCCCACCAAGTCACCTCTTTTGGCGAAGAGAAATCAACCAGCAATTCCACAAACTGCTCACTGATCTTCCCTTCCTGTACCACCTAATGTGAACTGAACAACCGACCAAGCAACTTTATCCCCTAAAAGGTGACTAATAGGGGCTGGAGAGATGGCTTAGCAGTTAAGCGCTTGCCTGTGAAGCCTGACGACCCCGGTTCAAGCTCGATTCACCAGGACCCATGTTGCACAAGGGGGCGCACGCATGTGGAGTTCATTTGCAGTGGTTGGAGGCCCTGGTGTGCCCATTCTCCCCCCCCCCCCCCCCGCCTGTCGCTCTCAAATAAATAAACAAAAAAAATTTTTAAAAAGGTGACTAATAGAACATCACTATTTTGTAATTCCTAAGGAACTTATATGCAATAACTAACAAATTCTGTCACAACAGAGTATAATTCACTAGGATCCACAAAGCCTTCTTGCAGAGAGGGAAAACTCTCAAGTCCAAATCTAACTTCATCGCTCAATCTCTTATCAGAATTCAGGACTCTAGATGACCATGTAAGTGACACCTGTGACATGGAGATACAGCCCTGCTTAACCAAGCAGGAAGAAGGAAACAAGACAGAATATAAGTCTTATTTTGGACTCTGACTCTACAAACTTAAAAGAAGTTGGATTGGGGGAACACAATTAGGTGAATTTGAGTGTGATGATGGTAGTGTGGTCATGCCTTTTAGCAATTATTTATAATGAAACAACCAAGACTGAAATGCAAGGTTATCTAGGAAAACCCTCCCAGTAGTAAGAAGAGATGGTGAGAGCCTACTGTACTACTGGGTTTACCTGTGTGAATGTCTGACCTTTTTTGTATCAAGGGAGAGGAGGAAGGAGCTGGCTTTTCCAGGGCTAAGCCCCAAACTCCAGTTTGTAAGTACAGACCTTTCTTTCCCTGGCACCCTCCCCTCTTTGAATGAGACATACCGCAAAAATGAGTGAGATGTCAGTGGTTAGAGCCTGCACACGGTGAAAGGAGGCAATAAGGGTGATGGGAAGGAATCCCTCGGAGTCCATTTTCCGTCTCAGGAAGAAGTCTCGTTCTAAATTGTCCACACTGAAGTAGTACTCACTGGGCAGAGAAGAGGTACCACTGAGAAGCGGTGGGCCTTTCTTGTTCCCTGTCTACCCCAACACTCTCACATTTCTTGCTTCCCCCCTTTTGCCCCCATATAGTGTAAGGTCCAAAAAGCAATGATAACCTCCTACTATGAGTCAAATCTCTCCCACTGCCCTCTGACCCATCGGCATGCCCAAGAAACTAATCCTCTTTTAAAACCCATTTCTGAGACTGCTAGTCACTGCCTCTTCTGCTCCTAAAACTGTTCCCGTTATCCACTTCCTCCTACTGCTCTTTTCTGTCCCGTGGGACCATGTGACGTGGCTGAGCACAGCTTTCACAACCAGATAGGCACAGCTTCGAATCTTGCTTTGTTCTGCACCACCACTAACTGGGCCTGTTTGCTCATCTACAAGGTGGGGATAAGAAACCCAGCTTATAGGAATCCAGCAAACAAAATCACAGGACAGGACAAGGTAGTGCTTGTGATGCAGGGCACACACCTGGGTCCACTGAGGACTCGGTACATGTTACTGGTGTGTCTCTGCTCCTGTACAACACAGGAGCCACGAGAGGACCAGCAGCTGTTAATATCATTTCTAATTTCTGTAGAATAAATGTGTTTTCACTTCTGCAAGTAAGTGTCTGTCTATGGAAAGACAAGAGAAACTATCTTCCACAGCTCCACGTGAGCTACAGCTGCTGCCAAGGCTGGAAAACCCTCGGGAGCTGGCTCTGGGCCCCACCAACCCCCCCAAGGCTCCCTGGGCACTCACATCTGGCGTTTGATGTAGTCCTTGAGCAGCTCCTGGTCTACGCTGTAAAGCTCAGTGCTGCTGACATTGTCGAAGTAGTAGGTGATGTTGTTCATGTACTTGGGGGCACGTAGCCCTTCTGCACCATCAAACTTCCGGTAGCCAAACTGGTAGTCAAAATGGGCTACAGAGAAAGCAGGCATCATGAGGGAGAGAAAATGCCTACCCACCACCCCACCACGCTCCCACGAACATCCCAGAGCCCAAAGGGGCCTCACGTACTTCGAGTGCCACCCCGGCCACGTCCCCGGCCGCGACCACGCCCCCGTCCACGGCCACGGAAGGAAGCCCGCGCCCCACCAGCCCCATCACTCTTCACACTCGAGGTCTCATCCTGATCGTGCCAGGCAGGCTCCGGTTTGGTCTCTGGTTGCCAGGCCGGGGTGGGGGGGGGCCACAGACACAGGCATGTAGGTGGCAGGCTCAGACCCTGTGGGAAAGAGGGTACCGAGGTCAAACCTGAGGGGATCCCTTGTGTCCAAACCCTCCATGGTGAGCAGGGCCTACCTTTGATCTCCCCGCGGTTGGTGGGTGTGTGTCTTGGCTCCTGTGGGCGAGTGGGGCGTGAGGCCAGTTTCTCTCTCGGCACTTCAGGCTTCATGTCTATTTGCAATGGAACCCACTTGTGTTTGTTCCCTGAGAGATAGCACGGCACGTCAGAGAGGTGTTGAGTGGACCCCTCCCTACGCAACTCTCCCCTTGCTTAAGGTTTGGGCCCACATTCTGATCTGACAGCCTGGACAAATTCCTTTCCTGCACACTGCACCTCAGTTCTTCTCTAATACAAGGTCAGTTGCCTTTCGTGTGAACTCACAACCCTGACTTCGCTAGGGTGAGAATCACCTTCTGGAGTCAGACACATAGCTGCCCAGAATGAAGACAAACTTCCCTGGCTCCCTTTAGACATGTGCCAAAAAGCTGTCTGGGTGCTGTGAGGCCCCTCTGAGTACAGCGCCCACAAGGAAGAGATACTCCCCCTCTCTTGCAGCAGTGAGCAGGAACTAGGATAGGAACCATCCTGGTGTGGAGGCTGGGGCTGCAGCCACACGGAGGGCCAGAGGGCAGAAGGTGGTAGAACAAGTGGCACGTGGCCTGGCCGCTACACAGAGGACTTCTGGGAGATTGATGAGCTTTCACTTTGCTTAAAACTATTGATGTTGAGTCCTTCCTGAGGCAGCCATGCCTGTGCCTAGCCATGCCAGTACGTTTGCAAACTTGCTTTAGGAGGAACTGCTGGACTGAGGCTGAAGAGAATGTGGCTGTCACGACCAGTCAGCCACCTCACACTTCTGACACTTCAGCTCTACCCTCAGGTGACCAGGTCTTATTCCAGCCACTCACCTTTCTTCTTCTGCCCGCTTCGCTGGCAGTCCTCATCCCCATTCTTCTCCTCCCCTGATTCATCCGATTTGGTTTTGGGGCTCTCCTTACTATCGCTCCCTTCTCCTTTCTCCTGCTCTTTCATGTCTTTCTTGGGTGGCAGCTTCCGGGCAGGCTGAGGCTTGTGAGGCTGTGGCTGCAGTAGGGAATGAGGTAAGGGAGGAAGGTACTCCCAGTATCTGGGAAAGCAGTGACATGTATACTACCCTTTCTTAAAAACCAAGAAAATTGAGCCGGGCGTGGTAGCGCACACCTTTAATCCCAACACTTGGGAGGCTGAGGTAGGAGGATCTCCAAGAGTTTGAGGCCACCCTGAGACTATATAGTGCATTCCAGGTCAGCCTGAGCTAGCATGAGACCCTACCTCGAAAAACAAAATTAAGAAAAAAAAGAAAAAGAAACAGAAAATTAAGCCGGGAGTGCTGGCTCACACCTTTAATCCTAGCACTTGTGAGGCAGAGGTAGGAAGATCGCCATGAGTTCAAGTGCACCCTGAGACTACATAGTGAGTTCCAGGTCAGCCTGGGCTAGAGTGAAACCCTACCTGGGGGGGGGGGGGGAAGAGAAGGAAATTAAGGTCAGGGCACTGGGAGTTCCGAAGCCAATCAGGATAATGTAGACAAGAGTCCAAACTGACCTATTCCTCCCCACACTCACCTGTATACTCTTGTGGGCTATCTCTCCAGGGGTAGGCCAGTTGATTGCATCTCCAAAGTCACCAACCTGCAAAGTATATACTATGAAGGCCCCAGAGTGGCTCTGCACCTGTCATTTAACTCCAGGTCCCCTGGGGAATGGGAGGCTAGATCAACCAGTGCAGCCGACACTCCACCACCCCCACCTTAGAGGACTCAGGTGCCCGAGGGATTACCCATCCCAATTCCTTACCTTGCTCCCTTTGCGCTGTTTAGGAACTGCTGCCCTCACCACCTTGGCTGGAGCAGAATGTTCTGTGGGAACACGAAACAGTCGTGTGGAGTCTGTGTGAAAGGCACCAGCTACTCCTTTCTCATCCTACTACATCCCACCAAGCAGCCAAACCCAGGAGCCCCGACTCTGAGGTGGGAGGCTCCTTACAGGATGCCAAGCCTGCTTTTCAAGGACTAAGGCCTAGAGAGGGAGATCCATGGCAGAGCCAGCACAGAGCACGGAGCTCCCAAATCAGGGCAGATTCAAGTCTCTGCAGGAACAAAGGAGGACACACTAAAAACTCTTAAGGGGGTAACAAAGAATCCAGGGGACACTCCCAGGCCACTTCTGTCCTCACTGATCTATAGTTTAGTTTAGGCCAAGAGCTAGCCACTCAGTTTCTAAAGAAAGAATGGGCTTCCATTTGACTCAATAGTTCTGCCCTTTTAAAATTTATCTTAACAACACAAATGAAACAAGAGCTGTGTACAAAGACACTTATCTGTATGCTGTTCACAACCCAAGAGAACTGAAAACAACATATATGTCCAATAGGAAGGAATGCACAGAATTAAAAATTCGCCATCTTTAGAAAAGTTATTAAAAAGAAAATCTCAGGGCCAGGTATGGTGACACATGCCTTCAATCCCACCACTAAGGAGGCAGAGGCACGGCCATAGTGAGTTCCAGCTGACCCTACTCAAAAAAAAAAAAAAAAAAAAAAAAAAAAATCTGTGCTTTACTATCCCCCCCCCCCCTTTATAGCTGCTCTAACTCATTCTGTAGCCCCAGGCTGGCCTTGAACTTACGTTTTTTTCTTTTGGTAAAGGACTGGTTAAATGAACTTTCCCAACACTGCTCTAAATGCCAATTGAGCCCATCCTCCCTCTATCCACCAGGAAAACATACACCCAGAGATTGTCATCACCCACATAGCCCTCACGGAGTCCTCTGCTGGTCAGCCACATGAGGGCAACAACTGCCCCAGCCCCTGAGCACAGAACTCTGCCAGGCTGGCCTCAGGAGGTAGGCTCTGGGTCTTGAACAGACCATGTCCTTCAATGAGCAGAAAGTGCCCTCGCCTGATCCTGTGAAGGAGATGCATTCCTGGCTCCCACCCCCACAGGGTCACTGCTCCCTCCAGGTATGCCTTCTGGTGGTGGAGCCGGGGAACCCAGACCATGGCACCCCTCACCCCCAGTGGTGAACAGCAGAAAATAGAAGAGATCACTCATAGGGGACCCACCCTCCTGTGGCCTTTGGGATGACCCAGATAACCTATCACTACCCAGGTAGTTCCTGACCTGTTAGCCTCCAGCTCCTTCCTTCCAGGGCCAGGCTAGCTGCCGTCTGCACTGCCATACCCAGCGCACAGGCAGGTGCTACACGCTAGCAGGACAGCGGCCACAGCGCTGGCCACAGCAGAGAGGCGAGAGGAGGGGAGGGGAGCCAGCAGGGCAGGGGAGGGGTTCTGAAGGCCTTCCCTGGAAGGTTCTCAGGCCACTGGGGTTGGGGTCTTGTCAAGTAGCCCGGGCCAACCTGGAATTTGCTATATACTACCAGTCCTTGCGGGGCCGAGTGTTTTCCATGCATCCACCAGGGGAAGGAATGGGCCAAAGACCGGCTTAGTGTACTCCTAGGCGGCTTCCTTGCTTTACCTAACAACTGAGTTCTGGCAGGTCAGTGTGGAGGGGCAGGCCCTGGCCCTAGCAGAGCTTCCTCCTTAATCAAGGCCTGTTGGGCTAAAGGTGATCCATAGGCTCAGTGTCAGTACTGGTTCTGGCTCTAAGGGACCAATGGGCATTTGTTAAACCAAAAAAAAACAAACAAACAAACAAACAAAAAAAACCCCACCAAACAAAAACCAGGGCTGGAGAGATAGCTTAGTGGTTAAAGCACTTGCCAGCAATGCCAAAGGAACCAGGTTTGAATCCCCATTACCCACATAAAGCCAGATGCACAAGGTGACATTTATCTGGATGCTCTTTACAGTGACTGGAGGCCCTGGTGTGCCCATTCTTTCTCCTCTCTTCCTCTCAAAAAAATTTTTTTAAGTGAAAAAACCTGGGTGTGGTGGCGCATGCCTTTAATCCCAGCACTCTGGAGGCAGAGGTAGGAGGATAGCCAAGAGTTCAAGGCCACCTGAGATGACAGAGTTAATTCCTGGTCAGCCTGGACCAGAGTGAGACCCTACCTCAAAAAAACCAAAAAAGGGAGGGAATTACCATGGGATATATTTTATAATCATGGAAAATGTTAATAAAAATTTAAAAAAAAAAAAAAGATCCACTGAAACTTTTAGGAGAAGACACAATAAGAGTGCATGGCACACAGTAAAACACAACAAGGCCAAGTGTGGAGGCATGTGCCTGTAATTCCAGCACTTGGGAAGCTGAGGTCGGAAGAGGGTCTAAGTTTGAGGGGAGCAGAGTATGAATTCCAGGTCAGCCTGGGACGGTGAGAACCTGCCTCAACACCACGAAAACACTCAAAGGCTAAATGTTACCAACTCTGCCCCAAAGCTTAGTACCTCTAACTAATCTTCCTCCTCATGAGAGAAAGAGATCAAGTAAGAAAATCACTGTGCAGAAAATCTACAGAGATCCCCTGTCTCCAACTCCCCAAACCCTGATTACATTGGAGGCCCCAAGCTGTGTCCTCCTGGGTCAGCTTTCCCAAGAAAGAAGGGGAAAAAAAATCTGTTTTTTGCAGTCTTCAATAGGGAAAAAAGATAGGGGAATTTACCACAGCTCCCCATCATGCAGACTTTGACATGAGTTCTGTTTAGCTACAGAGGAAAACAGAGTAAGGTCTAGAGCTATTGCCGGTCAAGTGCAATCACTGTATGGAGATATATTTAATATATAATATATGTGCATATATATATTTTGTTTGTTTTTCGAAGTAGGGTCTCACTCTAGTCCAGGCTGACCTGGAACTCACTATTCAGTCTCAGAGTGGCCTCAAACTCATGGCGATCCACCTAGCTCTGCCTCCCAAGTGCACCACTACGCCCAGCTCCAGTCACTGGATGCTTTTTACTCAAGAAGAGCAAGAGAACCCAGGTCTCACAGGGTCTCTCAGCCAGCAAAGGACTTAAGCCCATTCACACCGGTACAAAGGCTAGCAAGTATTTTCCATGCTACATGTTCTAGAACAATCCCAAGGCCCCAGACATCCTGAGCTGCAGCAAGGACCAGATTCAACAGTGGGAGCAGCTAACAGCACATGGTGACCAAACCACATCAGGCCATGGCAGAAGGACAAAGGGAAAAAAGCTGGAATGACACTGAGGCTCCAGTATGGTGCTAGGAGGGATGGGGCTGGGCCACATGGGAAATTTTATAGGATGGAGAGAGGGTGGCCAAGGCTTTCCAGGGTTGGTGGTGTCTCCTGCAGACAGGCGTCCACCAAGCTTTTAGCCTGTTAGCTGGGCTCAAGGGACACCTGAGGTTCACATGCACCTCATCTGGCTGCAGGGACAGCCTCTGCGAGATGAGATTCGAGAACCTGGGTACAGCCAGCCCCTCTGCTAGGTGCTCCCTCTCCTCGTGCTGTGTGTTAGTGCCCAGGGCTCCCCTGGCTTTTTTTCTCAGCCTAGAGTCTGTGCAGGGCCTAGCAACCAAGCCAATCCCTGATCCCTGTAACCTAGACATTGTTGGCTCCCACAGGAGCCCAGGCTCCAGCCAGGAGGCCAGCACTTATCATTTGTGTGGCCATGAGGACACACTACCTGCCACCCTCCCAGCCCCACCTTCTTCAATTCTGTGAGTGTGAAGATGGGACATCTTGTAAAGGAGAGACGCAAGCATAATATCAACAAGCCAAATAGTCACAGAGTGCAAACTGCTCAGCTTTAACCCTGAATGATTCCCTTACTCCTTTAAGTAATGAGTTAGTTTTTCTCAGTGGACTCACTTTATAAATGAAGTCAAGGTAGGTAGTAAAAACAAAAAAACACCTACTTGGGGGCTGGAGAGTTGGCTTAGCAATTAAGGCACTTGCCTGCAAAGCCAAAGGACCTTGGTTTCATTCCCCAGAACCCACATAAGCCAGATGCACAAGGGGGCACATGCATCTGGAGCTGGTTTGCAGTGGCTGGAGGCCCTGGTGCGCGTGCATGCTCTCTTTCTCTCAAATAAATATTAAAAATATTTTTTAAAAAGTTTAAAAAGCCAGGTGTGGTGGCACACACCTTTAACCCCAGCACCAGCACTTGGGAGGCAGAGGTAGGAAGATCACCATGAGTTCAAGGCACCCTGAGACTACATAGTGAATTCCAGGTCAGCCTGGGAGAGTGAGACCCTACCTCGAAAAACCAAAAAACAACGATGACACAGAAGAGTATCATCTGAGACTGGTTTGAAGAATATGGCAAGACTGAAACCACAGAAGTGATGGGAGACAGGCAGAGTGGAAAGAGAGAGTTTCTTTCATAGCTTTCAGTATCATGATTCAGTTGACAAAATTGTTTAGAAATCACACTATTAATGAGCATAACTGAGGTGAAAAAGGCTCTTTCTAACTAAGAAATGCAGTCGGCTATGCCACAGAGAGATCGTGGAGGTGATCTGGGAATTTCATGGGTCACGGTGGAAACTTTGGTGGAAGAGGTGGCTACAGTGGTGGAAGTGGCAGCGGCACAGGAAGGCGTGGTGGAGGTGATGGTGGATATATAAAGGATTTGGACGTGATGGTGGCAACTATGGTGGTGTTTCTGTAGAGAAGTAGAGAAGGCTATGGTGGTGGTAGACCAGGAAATGGAAAATAAGGTGGCGGATATGGTGGTGAAGGAGGGAACTAGGGTGATTTTGGAAATTATAGTGGGCAACAGCAGTCCACGCCCAAGTGTGGACCCATGAGGGGGCAGTTTGGGTGGAACAACCTCTGGCAGTCCCTATGGTGGTGGCTATGGATGCTGTGCTGGAAGGGGTAGATATGGTAGCAGAAGGTTTTAAAAACAGCAGAAAAGGGCTACAGTTCTTAGCAGGAGAGAGCAAAGAGATGTCAGGAAAGCTGTAGGTTACTTTAAGACAGTCGTCCCAAATGCACTAGAGGAATGTAAAAATCTGCCACAAAAGGAGCGACGATCTACAGTCAGAAAAGTTATTGCAGCATGGGCTGGGGAGATGGCTTAGCGGTTAAGCACTTGCCTGTGAAGCCTAAGGACCCCAGTTCGAGGCTCGATTCCCCAGGACCCACATTAGCCAGATGTACAAGGGGCACATGCATCTGGAGTTCATTTGCAGTGGCTGGAGGCCCTGGCGCACCCATTCTCTCTTTCACTCTCAAATAAATAAATAAAAATGGACCCCCCCCCAAAAAAAAAAAACTTTTAAAAAGCTACTGCAGCTTAAACAGGAAATCATTCTTGCTCAGGACTGTCAAAGCCACAGTCTGCAAAAAAGTACAGATATTGATAAATGCAATATCAATTAGATGTACATTCCTGCGGTCTTTCATCTGTTATAGCTATAGTTTTCTTTTTCTCATGGCATAAGGTATTTTGCCCTACAAACTGTGCCAGTGGTACCAGTTAAAAATAAATAATATATATTTTAAATATATATATATAAATAAAATAAAAATAAATAAATAAAATAAAAAGTTAAGGAATTTGGGGCTGAAGAGATGGCTTAGTGGTTAAGGAATCTGCCTGCAAATCCCCATGTAAGCCAGATGCACAAGGATGCTGCATGCATCCGGAGTTTGTTTGCAGTGGCTGGAGGCCCTGGAGCGCCCATTCTCTCTCTCTCCCTCTGTCTCTCAAACAAATAAAACATATTTTTTAAGAATTAAGGAATTTTTTTAGTAGCAGAGGCCAGTAAGTTAAAAAGGAGATATAAAGGGAAGAAATAGGAAGGGGGGGGTACTTAATAGGTTGATATTGTATATATGTACGTACAATGATTGAGATGGGGAGGTAATATGATGGAGAATGGAATTTCAAAGGGGAAAGTGTGGGGGGGGGAGGGAATTACCATGGGATATATTTTCATAATCATGGAAAATGTTAATAAAAATTTTTTTAAAAGAAGGAATTTTTAACTTTTCACTATTTGTATAGGTCAGTTTGTCTACATTTAAGTACAGAAACTTTAACAAAGTGCAGTTTTGAAGGTGTTTCCTTGTGAGGTAACAAGTAAAGAAGATAAATTTTAATTACTATTTTGCATGAATTTTGTTGAAGTTAACTGTAAAGAAACACCTACTGACTTGCAGTTTAAGAGGAATCTGCTCTCCCTACTTCCAAACCATGCTATGAATGGGCACTGACATGTGGAGAGAGTGGTTATCTGCTGTGACAACAAGCAGAACAGGACCTGAAAGTACACACTATGACTTTTAGAGGTCACCAGCTCACTGTGGTCAACGGCACAACTGCCTGCAGCTACTGAGCAGCACAAATGAAACTGCACTCTTCGAGCACCAGCGCCCCCACGCCCCCCCAAAGGACGCTGCCCAGAGCACAGCCCTCTAGAGCCCACCCCTACCCCGTGGCAGGCACGGCACAGACTTTGCCCCCAGAAGGTTACTCGGCCACACCCTGGGCCACAGCAGAGGCTGGGTGTTGGGGGCAGCTGATAGGGTGACGAAGGCCAGTGCCATCTATGGAAGGCAGTAGGACCATGGGAAGGGCCATCCACCTGTGCACATCCTTCCCAGGCCAGCCTGGGGACAGTCTGTGAAAAGCCTGACTACACTCAGCTGTCACCCAGCCAGGGACAGGGTGGAGTAGGAGATGCCCTGACCCATCCGCATCGGCCCAGCAGCTCCTCGCAGGCGCAGGTTTCTACACAGAATGAACAGATGCTTGATCACCCTTCCCACCTTGCACCTGCTTGCTGCCCACTGCTTGCTGATGCCACTCCTCCAGCCTGCAGATGAGGCCAGGTGGAGCTGAGGCACACTTGTGAGGAGACTTCAGAGGGTCAGACAACATTGTATCCCCACAGAAAGGAAGCTGCAGGTCTGCATCCAAAGTACTTTGCATCCCAGGCTCTGGGAGGAAGGATGCAGGAGGGCCGGGCTACCTTTAGCATACAGTGCCCAGGTGGTCTGAGTTCCCACTTTTCCTTCTCAGACAGGGAGCCCACAGCCCTGCTGTAAAAGGATAGGATCTTTCCAGTTTTCCAGCAAAGGAGACTGAGGGAAGGGATGCCTCAAGGTCACACAGATCCCAGCATAAAGCATTCCCTCTTCGCAATGCCCACTCTAGAGTGCTGCCCAGCCAGCTACTCGGGATCAGAAGCTGGCTTGGCTCTCCTGCCAGATGTCAGCATCCGTGTACATGTCCCTCACGCTGCACTTGATCACCACCCACCAGCACGCAGCTCTGCACACTACCTACGTCTCTTCCAGGTGGCTCACATTTCACAATAGCGCAGACACAGGCATGATCAAGAGGCCACGAATAACAGATGAGGAGACCAAGTCTCCCACACCACACACACCAGTGAACCCCAGACATCAGACCAGGCCTGCGGTTCTGGAACCACCTCCTGTACACCTGGGAGGGATGACAAGAGGGAATGCCACCTTCCCCTAGCTACCACCTCAGTGATATTCCACAAGACCCCTTCCTTACAGAGCAGTTTCTCTTCTTTTCTCTCCAAACCCTTAAGACCCCCATCCCTTCCCTTCATTGGAGCTCCAAAGTTTCTTCCCCTTTTGCTCTGGATCCTGCCATTTCCCCCTTGTATTAGAGTAAGTCTTAACTCAGCCACGGTCACCAACTAGTCAGTATCAGAGATAGGACTGAAACCAAGGTAGTTTGTGCCCTCCACCCCCACCTTACTAGTTTGCAATACAGCCTACAAAGAGAATTACTGGCAGCTCCATGAAGGCAGATTATGTCTATGACATTCCCTAGCCTGCGGAGGCCAGGATTACAGTCTGTGTGTGGGAAATGGTGATAGTTACTGACTGAATGCAGCAAATCGCATATCACAGTTGCTTCTTTACTTATCTTCTATTACAACTGAGCAGTACAGCTGAGTAGTCTAGATGGATGCATGTCACTACAAGCACAGAGAGGCAGCTGTGGGGAATAGGACTGAGGGTCTGCAACAGATCAAACATAGCAAACTCCCCAGGGCCCCAGATTTCAACATGCAGGTCCCAGGCAGACAGAACACAAACCACCACCAGGCTGCTGGGCAGTTAAGATCCAGCCCTGCTGCTGCTTAAGCCACATTCACCGAACATAGGCTTAATGTTGGCTGCAAGATGTGAGTCTGCAGGAAAAACAGCAAAATTAGGTGGATATTAGTAATCCACACTTTATTTGGGGAAAAGGATTTTTGCAACAGTCTCTCGTGTAGCCCAGGCTGGCCTCCACCTCACAAGTACCACGGGTACACACTAGGATGGTGTCTGACGTTAGTTCACATTCTACAGAGCCCTTCTACAAACCACACTGAGCTATGGCTCCCTTGGCTACCACCTGCTGCCCTAACACAGCCTCCCTGCCTCTGCAACCACCTTTGATAGCTTTCGCACCACCATCCATTGTCTTTAAGACAGGAATTCACTAAATAGCTCAGCTAGTCTTGAACCTGCAAGCCTTCTGCCTTGGCCTCCCAGGGGCTGAAATTCCATGTGAGCCACTCATTTCTAGCTTAGGCTCATTTTTCCCCCTCAAGATTTTTTAAATTAAGTATTTATTGACTTTTTTTGGCTTTTCAAAGTAAGGTTTTGCTCTAGCCCAGGCTGACCTGGAATTCACTATGTAGTCTCAGGGTGTGCCACCATGCCCAGCTACATACTTTTATTTAGAGAGAGTGAGAGGGTGTATGGTGCCAGTACCTCCTGTCACCGCAAATGAACTCCAGATGCATATGCCACTTTGTGTGTCTGGCTTTACAGGGACACGAGGGAAATCAAACCCAGGCTATCAGGCTTTACAAGCAAGCACCTTTAGCCACTGAGCCATCTCTCCAATCCCATGTTAGGGAGAAAGATACTCTATCAGGAAAATTAGCCGGGTATGGTGGTGCACACCTTTAATGCAGCATTTGGGAGGCAGAGCTAAGAGGATCGCCACACTGAGGTTAGCCTGGGCTAGAGGAGTAAGACCCTACCTTGAAACCTGCCTCCCCCAACCCCCAAAAAAGGAAAATGTATTATTTTTTAAATATTTAAAAATAAATACCCTGAAGTGGTAGTGTCTACCTTTAATCCCAGCACTCAAGAGGCAGAGATAGGAGGATCACTGTAAATTCAAGGCCAGCCTGAGACTACAAAGTGAATTCCAGACCCGTCTGGCTAGGGTGAGACCCTACCTCAAAAATACATAAATAGGAGCCAGGCATGGTGGCACATGCCTTTAACCCTAGCACTAGGGAGGCAGAGAGGTAGAAGGATCACTCTGAGTTCAAAACCACCATAAGACTACTAAACACCCGGTCAACCTGGGTTAGAGTAAGATGCTACCTTGAAAAAGAATCCTAAAAATTAAAAATACAGAACCTTAATATATGTAAATACAGTCATTTGGTCATTTTCCCATCCTTTTTTTTTTTTTTTTCCTCTGAGGCAAGCCCAGACTGGACTTTTTTTGAGAGAGAATGAATGGGCACGCCAGGGTCTCAACCACTGCAATCAAACTCCAGATGCGTGCACCCCCTTGTGCACATGTGCAACCTTGTCTGCTTGCCTCACTGTGTGTGTTTTGCTTACATGGGACCTGGAGAGTAAGTGCTCAGGCTTAGCAGACAAGCGTCGTAAGCACTACGCCGTCTCTCTGCCTAGGACAGCACAGCACAGCTCTGACGACTCCATCACCAGTGTGCTCTCCTCCCAGTAGTCTCCTCCCCTGCTCCAGTGCCTCTGGGGCACTGGCACAGCCCTTCATCAGTCGTGGAGGGAGGGCCTGGCATGTAATCTTAGCACTCTTGAGGTAAGACAGGATTGCCAGTTTGAGACTAGCTACAGCAACATGGTGGAACATTGTTTTGAAAAAATTTTTAAAAATTTAAATCAGGGTTGTAACTCTGATTATCATTTATTGCACTTTTGTGCGTGTATGTACATGTGCATGAGCACGTGTGGAGGTCAGAGGTAATCTGGGGGAGTTGGTTCTCTCCAGTTTGCTTGAGACAGGGTGTCTCCTATTTTTGCCACTTGGGAAGGAAGGCCAGACAAGATGCCCAGGGTCAGAGAACAGGAGCTTGAGAAGCCAGATCATTCCCTTCTCACCCCAGTCTGCTTTCCAGCTCTGGGCAGCAAGAACCACCAGGCTGAGAAGCCACAGCGAGTGTCATGACGGACATGAGGCCACAGGGATCAGTCTGGGATGGGCTTGAGGTTTAATTTTACACCAGGCTTCCAACTATAACTCTGCCAGAAGAATGAAGCTTTTGGAAGGGCTGGTCCATCTGTGCCCTACTTAAAGCCACTGCCTTCACCTTCTCGTACACCAAATCTTGCTGTTCGTTCACCCAATGTCCTGTTGTCTGAGTCCCTTAAAATAATGGCTACTACTCACTCAGCATTTTCCTCAAGAAGCCAAGCAAACTGCTTTGTGCAATCTGAGAAGTGGTTAAACCAAAGGACACATAGGGGAAAGGTCAGTGACCCCAAAGATCTGAAAATACAGACCTGAGACCCTAGAGTGCTGCAGGAGATAAACACTAGTTTGTTAATGTCTCTAAGAGACTCCAAGTTTAAGCTTCGAGCCCCACAGGGCAACGAGGCCACTCAGCAGAATTCACCTCCTTGGTGCCCACTGCTCATCTGCTGGAAGGGGTGAGGCTGCCAGCAGCAAGAAAGTTCTGGGCTCTGGCCAGCCAGCACCAAGCCCCAGGGGAACTTCAGCTCCTGCAGAACAGAGCCCAGCCCGGACAACTACAGAAACCTGCAGCTCAAAAGGCAGGCAGGGGAAGGGAGAATGAGGTGAAAAGGCACAGGGTTTATTTATACAGGATCTGTTCTAAAGCCCAGAAGAACTGAACCACACAATCTGTCATAGATATAAACTGCCTTTCCCCACTCTTGGTGATCAGTGTTGACTGGCCCTTAGGCACTTACCCACCATTACACTTGCGTCACCAGGGCAGGCTGAGGGAATACCCATGTCACTCTATAGTACAGACTTAGACCACCTTCTTGGCTTGTCGTCTAAAGAACAGTGAAATGGTGAGGTGGTACATGCCTTTAATCCCAATACTCTGGAAGCTAAGGTGAGAGGATCACCACAGCATTGTAGGCTAGCCTTGGCTAGGAGTGACAGCCTGCCTCAAAAGCAAACTACAACTGGATGTGGAGGCACAGGTGGGGGATCAACATGATTCCAAAGCCACTCTAATACTACATAGTGAATTCCAGGTTGGCCTGGGCTAGCATGTCTCCTACCCCAGGGAAAAAAGAGAACTGAACCTGAGAAATGGAGTCCTGGGCTCCTACACTGTGTCACAAAGCATTATGAGCATGGTAACTGTTGACCTGGCTGCTGCAGGTCTGTGTGTCAGACACAGGGGAAGCAGCCTTCAAAGACAATCAGCACACCGCGGCCCCAGTTTATAGGAGGCTTTAACCTCCCCTCGGCCGTGACTGGCTCATCGTGACTGCCTGGGCGCTGTATGCACCAAGGAACTCAGGTAGCAACGGGCTCAGGTAAAAAGACCAAGCCCATTGTCTGTTGCCAGGGGAAGGACAGCAGCCAACAATAGCACTATGATTCCTGTCTGCTGGCGACAGGCTGTGTTCTCCATCTCACAACTAGCCACACGAGTATCTGGTCCTGTACACGGAAATGGACAGACTGCCAAGAATCCAGCCCACACGGGTGACAGAGCCGCCAGGCTCAATGTACTCTCTTCAGGGGCCACTCTGTTTCAGACAAGACCTGTGTAACTCTTAGCTCTGGGTTCACTCAGGTAAATTAAGGCAAGACTCAGGAAGAACAAAATGGAGAAACCCAAGGCAAGACCCAGAGAGCAGGCACGTCTGCACTCTAGCGCTGGAACCCATTCGTGTCGGCTGGGATCATCCATCCTGGACAAAGCGCCACTCTAACTGGATGACCCTGGTTTTCTGTAACTGGGAACGGAGTTCTTAAAATAAGGAGACTGGGAAGATTAACTGGGCTGATAATGAAGTGCTTGGGAAACGCCTGGCACACTAAGAGCACTCAGTACCTGGAAGCTGTTATTCTGGATGTCAGGGACTTCTGAGTATCTGAGGAGGACCCTGGCAAGCTTCCCCACTACCCAAGCTAGGAAGGTGGACAGCAGAGGGCTGGCAACCTGCTTGCAGAAAACAGAGATCATCTATGGACAAAACCTTCCCTTTCAATGGTTCTCCTTGGCTACAGTGTCTGACAGGACTGGCCGCAGGGGTGGTGCTTTCTTCTACAATCAGCTCTTTCAGAGCATGATCCTAAAGCAACAAAGCAGTGGGAACCGTGAGCTCCTTCAAGACACCTGTGATGCTGAAACAGCTTTACGTTAAGTGAAGAGTAACCAGACAGATGGCTTGAAAGGCCTTCTCACAGTGTAAGATCTCCAGAGAGCTGAGCCTTGGGGGCAGCAGTGGGGATGACATGGCAGGGGTTTGGCAGGGAGGCTACAGCACGAGGGAGCACTTCCAGACATGCATGTGCAGCTCCCACCAAAGCCGGCCCTTACCCGCCCCTCCCATACTGTCCTCTGGTCAGATGTCCCCATGAACCTCTCCCCATGTGCCTCCCGCTCCTGGGAGGAAAGGACAACAGTCAGGCACCTTTAAAAACTGGACCCTTGCCAGGCACTTGGAATGCTGAGGTAGGAAGACTGCTGTGTGAGACCCTATACCTCAGGGGTAAAAAAGGACCCTACTGGAAGGGAGGGGGCTACACAGCAGAGACCCTGACTCACGAAAGCAACTTCACTACAACTGACCTAGTGAATCATTATGGTAAATACCTCCACTGCCAGCTCTGAAGGGCCTGAGGCAGGAGGACCAAGTTTAAGATTAAAGCCGGGTGTGGTGGCACATACCTTTAATCCCAGTACTCGAGAGGCAGAGGTAGGACTGCTGTGAGTTCGAGGGCACCCTGAGACTCCATAGTGAATTCCAGGTCAGCCTGAACCAGAGTGAGACCCTATCTTGAAAAACCAAAAAACAAAAAAAAGGTTTAAGGCTAGCCTGAACTACAATGAATTCAAGAATAGTCTGAACTAGATAGAGACCCTGACACAAAACAACTAATAAAAACTCTGAGGCTGGCCAGGCGTGGTGGCGCACACCTTTAATCCCAGCACTCAGGAGGCAGAGATAGGAGGATCACTTTGAATTTGAGGCCACCCTGAGACTATATAGTGAATTCTAGGTCAGCCTGAGCTAGAGTGAGACCCTACCTCAAAAAAAACCTGCAACAACAAATATGTCTATAATGAATTGGTATTGCTTATATAATTTAAGAGACATTTCCCCCAGCAAGTAACCGTATTCCCTATGTCTTTAGTAACTGGGGGCCAGAAAGTCTTACAAAGCCAGGAGTCCTCCCTTCCTACTCACCCAGAAAACTCCAAGGTCAGCACCCCTCTTTGCAGCAGATCTGCATGACCCTGACAGAGCTAAAGAGAACACACACATACATCTGTGGTCTGGGGAATGCAAGGCCAGACAGCAAGTGAGGGATTAGCTCTTGAGCCAATCTGCAATGGGCTCAAGTCACAGCTGGAGTCGATCTGCAATGGGCTCAGATCACAGCTGCTTATGCTAGTGCGGCGTTAAGGAAGAGGTAGACTTCTCTGAGTGCTAGTTCTTACTGTAAAATGAGGCCCCACGGGTTTCTGGTGACAATGAATGGGCTGTGTGCAGTGGCTCGGAACTCCGGTAAGTATGCAGAAGTGGGGGTTCTCTAGCACTTCAGCTAGGATCCCTAGCCCAAACCTGCCATCCATGAGACAGATTCAAGCACACTGGCGGAGCTGGAGGCACATCAGCAATGTCAAGAGAAATTAGAGAACAATTTGGCAGCTTGCTCTGACCCTAATAAAAATCTTACCTGGTATCAAAACTCACTTTCTATTCCAAGAAGAACAGAAAATTATGGTAGAGACTCTAGGTCAGGACCATTCCCACCTCATCCAGGACCTTAGGTCCCTTCCCTTGCTCCTGCTGGTATCCCTGCTAATGTCCCAGGGACAGGACCACCTCTCAGGAGACCCAAACCAGGGAGCCTTAGAAAACCCCTTTCTGATCGGGGCACACAGCACAGCTAACTACCTAGCTGTGACCACTGTAGAAGCACCGTGGTTAGAAACAGCAACTTAAAAGCTTCCTCTCCAGTGGCCTCCACTCAAAGCAAACAGTTAAAATAAAATCAGGGCTGGAAAAGATGCCTTAGTGGTTAAGGCACCTGCCTACAAAGCCAAAGGCCCTAGGTTCAATTCCCCAGGACCCACGTAAGCCAGATGCACAGGTGGCATTTGCAGCAGCTGGAGGCCCTGGCATGCTCATTCTCTCTCTCCCTCCTTTCTCTCAATAACTAAATAAAAATAAATATTAAATTAATAGAATTGTACACATGAACTCTATTTGAGATAGCTGACAGTCATCAGGATGGGACCTAACTGTGGTAAAAACACCAAGAAGGAATCCAGCCAGCCTCTCTTCAACCTAAACTGGAAATTTTAGAGCAACCATGTTGCACAGCTCTCTAGCCTAAATCCCCTGGAGTGAGATATGGTGGCACATGGCTGAGGCTGAGGCAGAAGGATCATAAGTTCTAAGTCAACATGGGCCTGAGCTACATAGCTAGATTTCATCTAAAAGAAAGAAAGGTGGGGGGAATTTGAGTCCTGAGCAGAGTAAAATCCTGTGTGGTGGCCTTTATTCCCAGCCCTCAGAAGGCAGAAGTAGGAGGATCTCCATGAGTTTGAGGCCGCCCTGAGGCTACATAGTGAATTCCAGGTCAGCCTGAGAGACAGTGAGACCCTAGCTCAAAAAAAAAAAGGCGCGGGGGGGGGGGGGGGGAACGGGACGGGACACTAGAGATATGGTTCAACACCTGCAAAGCCTAAGGACCCAGGTTCGATTCCCCAGTACCCACATAAAGCAAGATACACAAAGTAGCACATGCATCTGGAGTTGGTTTGCAGTGACTGGAGACCCAGTTGTGCCCATTCACCATCTCTCGAGTAAATAAATGAATAAATCAGGCCAGGCATGGTGGCGCATGCCTTTAATCCTAGCAGTGGGTGGAGAGGATCACTGAGTTTGAGGCCACCCTGAGACTACATAGTGAATTTCAAGTCAGCCTGGACTAGAATGAGACCCTACCTCAAAACAAAAACATCAGCAGGGAATAAAATTTTTAAAGAACTTTAAAAAAAAAAAAAAACAAGGGCTGGAGATGGCTTAGTAATTGAGAAGCTTGCCTGCAAAGCCAAAGGACCCAGGTTCAATTCCCCAGGACCCACGTAAGCCAGATGTACATGACATATTCATCTAGAATTTGACTGCAGTGACTAGAGGCCCTGGCATGCCCATTCTCTTTCTCAAAAATAAAAAACAAATCAGCAGGAGGCTGAAGAGATGGTTCAGTGGTTAAGACACTTGCCTGCAAAATCTAACCATCCAAGTTTGATATTTTCCAGTTCCGACATAAAGCCAAATACAAGGTGGTTCACACATCTGGAGTTCTTTTGTAGTGGGTAGAGATCCTGGCGCACCCATACTCTCCCCCTCCTTCTCTCGCCCCCCCCCCCCTTTCTCTCCTTGCAAACAAATAAATATTCTTTAAACCAGGTGTGGTGACACATGCCTTTAATCCCAGCACTCAGGAGGCAAGAGGTAGGAGGATCCCTATGACTTTGAGGCCAGCCTGGAGCTACAGAGCTGGAACTGACCTGGAGGTCAGCCTGGCCTAGAGTGAGACTCTACCTGGAGAAGGAAAAAAATTCCAGGGGGCTAAATAGGTAGCTCAAAGGTTAAATATGTACATGCTAGTAAGGCTTGATGACCCAGGTTCAACTCCCTGGTACCCCCATAATGCCAGACACCAAAAAGAGGCACATGTGACTGAAGATTAGTTACAGTGGCAGGAGATCCTTGAATACCCATTCCGTCAGTCTGTCTCTCTCTCTGCCTTCTCTTAAATAAATGACTTTGGTTTGTTTGAGTTTTGGTTTATCCAAATAGGTTTTACTATGCCCAAGCTGACCTGGAATTCACTAGGTAGTATCAGGCTGGCCATGAACTCATAGAGATCCTCCTACCTCTACCTCCTGAGTGCTTTGATTAAAGATATATACCACCATGGCCAGCAATAAAGTTTTTTAAAAGTCCCTGTTGGGGACTGAAAGATGGCTCAGCAGTTGTTTGCCTGCAAAGTCTAAAGTCCCAGGTTCGATTCCCCAGTAACCATGAAAGCCAGATGCACAAGGGGCACATGTATCTGGAGTTCATTTGCAGTGGCTGGATGCCCTGGTGTGGCTGTCTCTCTCAAAATGGGTAATTAAAAAAAAAAATCTCAACATCTCGATCACACCTTCCAAGGCTCAGGGTCTAATGCGGAAGAGGTGGCGGAAAGAATGTAAGAGCCAAAGGAAGGGTAGGACTCCTTACAACGTGCTCCTCCAGACACAAAAGGGCCTGGATACCATGACCTCACAGTGCCTGACACTACCTACACAAGACCATCATAACAGGAGGAAAAGATCATGACATCAAAATAAAAGAGAGACTGATTGAGAGGGGGAGGGGATATGATGGAGAATGGAATTTCAAAGGGGAAAGTGTGTGTGTGGGGGGTATTACCATGGGATACGTTTTATAATCATGGAAAATGTTAAAAATTGAGAAAAAAAATTTAAAAAAATCTCTGTTGGGGGGGATGGAGAGTTGGTTAAGTGGGTAGGACACTTGCTTGCTTACAGTCTGACTGCCTGGGTTCAATTCTCCAATAACCACATAAAGCCAAGTTCACAAAGTTGCCCACGAGCCTAGAGCTCACTGACAGCAAGCACGCCTGTTCTGTCTCCCCACCCCAGTGCTCTCCTTGTAGATAGATGCGTGGACTTCAGATGATGAGCGACTGTGGTCAGTTCAGTTTAGAAGCCTCTGGGCTACAAGTGCCCCTCTTCTCCGGCCCTCATATGCTCCTGAGGAAAGCAGAAAGACCCCTAAGGTGCTGTGCTTACAGAAGGCGAAGGGAAAATTTCTGCTGAAATCTTCACTTAAACATTGCAACTCAAGTCTTGTTGTGGGAGATGCAAACAATCTTCTGGACTGGTTGAGGTCTCCAAGAAACAAACCTGAAAACAACTTTTATCACTTTGTAATTTTGACCCAACCCATTTCTGGACCAGTTTTTTTGCTAATAAGTATCAAAATGTATCTAGGGAGCCTGGCATGGTAGAGCATGCCTTTAATCCCAGTATTAGGAGGAAGAGACCCCACCTGAAAAAAAGAACAAAGTATCCTAGGAAAAAAACATCAAGCTGGCTTATTTAAGGAAGAAATAAACTGGTGTTTAGTAAACACTCTCGTGTTTCCAGGTCAGCCATTGTTTTTAAAAAATATTTTATGTATTTGTAAGCAGAGAAAGAAAAAGTCAGAGATGCTTTTCCAATTTTAAGAAGCCATTATTTCAAGAAGATCAAGGTGGGGTCACTGCGTCCCTCGCTGTCCTGCAAGACGCAGGTCTCCCACCAGCCTTTCTGCATCTACCTTGATCTTCCCACGCCACGTCCTGCACAGAACTGAGCAATCCTTAATCAGAAACCACAGGTCACTTCTTCCCCATGCCCAGAACAGAACGCAGCCTGCAAGCGCCTCCCTCTCACACAGCCGTCCTACCTTCCCTGGAAGGCACTAGAAGCCTCTCCAGCTAGCACGCTCCTCCCAACACTGCCTTCTGGGCTTTCCCACCATGTACGCACTAGACTGCCTTCGTTTTTTTCTCGCAGCCCTTGCCCCTAGCTGAGGATAGCATGCTCATGATGTGTTAAAGATGGCTGCAGCTGGATATAGTGGTGAATGCCTGTAATTCCAGCCACCAAGTAAAGCTGCAGGGGCCATTTCCAAGTAGCAAGGGACCCTGGTGCATCCATACACACGCACATAGATGAAATTTTAAAAAAATAAATTCAAGTTGGGCATGATGACTCATGCCTTTAATCCCAACACTCTGGAGGCCCAGGTAGGAAGTTAGCTGTAAGTTCAAGGCCACCCTGAGACTACATAGTGAATTCCAGATCAGCCTGGACTAGTGAGACACTACCTTGAAAAAGCAAAATAAGTAAGTGCAAATCAACTGAATTTTGTCAGTAGGTTAGACTGGGCACATACAGGTGGACTGGGGGCGGTGGGGGGAATGACCGCTTATGACTGTTTTCCCTTTAATATGCACGAATGTGTGCATGTGTATAGGGGCTCATGCCACAGGTGCACCTGTGGAAGTCAGAGGACAGCTGCAAAGTGTCTGTGCTCCTCTCCCTTTGCGCCACCAGTCTCTTGCTCCAAAGGAATGACTTGTGAGCTTCATATTTTCCTAGCTTCGCCTCCCATTCCAGGAGGAACACTGGGATCACTGACACATAAGCCATTTTGCATCCAACTTCGTGTGGCTGCTGGGGAAATGAACCCTGAGCCAGCAGGTTTTGCAAGCAAGTGCCTTTAACCACGGAACTATCTCCCTAGCCTCTACTTCTTTTTGTCTTAAAAAATATATATTATTTTTATTTATTTGAGAGACAGAGACAGTAAAGAGGGAATGGGTGTGTCAGGGCCTCTAGCCACTGCAAATGAACTCCAGATGCATAAACCACTTTGGGCATCTGGCTTATGTGGGTCCTGGGGAATCGAACCTAGATCATTTGGCTTTGCAGGCAAGCTCCTTAGCCACTAAAGACATCTCTCCAGAACAACCCCCACCCCCACCTTTTGAGATAGGCTCTCACTCTAACCCACGCTAGCCTTGAACTCACAGTGATCCTCCTACCTCTGCCTCCACGTGTGCCACGGTGGCAGCTCTACTTTTCCTTTCAAGACAAAGCCTGGCCCTGCCTCCTCAAGTACTGGGCTCACAGACACACACCATCACCCACTGGCTCACTCATTGCTTCTGCCTTTCAGAACTAGCTTAGCTGTTCTTGCCTGCTAAGCCTGAGGACCTAGGTTCAACTCCTCAGAACCCATGTAAGCCAGGTGCACATAATGGTGTATGCATCTGCAGTTCATTTGCAGTGACTGGAGTACCTGGTGCACCCATCCTCTTTCTAATAAATAAATAAAATAAATACAACCATGGCAATAATTTATCTTGCTTACCATTAAATTCTGGGGCCTGACACCTGAGAAGGGACTGAAAATTTTCTGAATTAACAAATCTAGGGCTGGGCATGGTGGTGCATACCTTTAATCCCAGCACTCCCAAGGCTTAGGAGGATCACATTGAGTTCAAGGCCACCCTGAGCTACAGCGAGACCTTACCTTGAAAAAGAACCAAAAAAAAAAAGTTATCAAAATCTAGGGGTTTGGGTGATGGCACACTGCTTAGAAGTGCTTTGTTTGTAAAGCCTGCCTGCCCAGGTTCAACTTCCCAGTATCCAGGCAAAGCCAGATAAAGTGACACATGTGTCCACAGTTCGCTTGCAGTGGCAAGAAGCCTTGGAATACTCATTCTTATTCATTCATTCATTTATTCATTCTCATTAATAAAATTTAAAAATCTAGAGTGAACCAGAGGTGGTATTCACCTAATCCAGCACCCAGGAGGCAGAAGTAGGAGGACTGCTGTGAGATCAAGGACCACCTGGAATAGAGGTGAGACCCTGCCTCAAAAAAAAAAAAAAAAAAAAAAAAAAATCTCAGGCTGGAAGGATGGCTTACAAATTAAAGCACCTGCATACAAAGCCAAAGAACCAAGGTTCAATTCCCCAAGACCCACCCAGATGCACCAGGTGGCACATGTGCCTGGAGTTCATCTGCTAGAGGCCCTGGCGCACCAATTCTTTCTCTGTCAAATAACTAGCAACCTCTACCAGCCTTTCCCATTTCAGCTCCCTCCTGTCCCACAGCTCCTCGGAGCTCTCCAGAGTGGGGCTGGGCAGTATGGTGTCTTTCCCATGCAGCAGCCTCTGGACCTGGGCTTCAAGCACTGTTCTCACCTCCCACCGCAAGCACTCCAAGCATGCTGAGTGGATGCTGCTCAGACAAGACCCATCCACTCACTCCCAGGACCGACCCACTACCGTGCCCCAGGCATAGCTATGGCGCTAGGGCCACCCTGACCCACTGGGACAAAGCAGGGCTTACGGGATGAAATGGAGAGCCCAGAGGCAGGGTCACTTGTCCATGAGGGTGATCTGGGAAGGTCTTACCAGTACAGCAATCTAGGGGAAGAACATTCTAGAACTAAAGCTGAATGCCAGGACATGTGCAAGGGAAACTGAGGCTCATTGGGCAATTGCTGAGAGGGAGGATGGGAAGGAGGGGAGCAGCACAGCATGAGGGACCACTCGGGAGGTCTAGGGAAATAAGGGATGCTCTAAGAACTGAGATTTCCCTCTGCTCTGAGAAGCCACCAGGAGGTCAAAGCAGGGTGAGATAAGGCTGTCAAAAGGCTACTGCAGGGCTGGAGAGAAGGCTTAGCGGTTAAGCGCTTGCCTGTGAAGCCTAAGGACCCTGGTTCAAGGCTCGGTTCCCCAGGTCCCACGTTAGCCAGAGTCACAAGGGGGCGCACGTGTCTGGAGTTCGTTTGCAGAGGCTGGAGGCCCTGGTGTGCCCATTCTCTCTCTCTCCCTCTATCTGTCTTTCTCTCTGTGTCTGTCGCTCTCAAATAAATAAATAAAAAATATTTTAAAAAAAAAAAAAGGCTACTGCAACCACACAGGTGAGAATCAAGATGTGGAGATGGGTCACAGAACAGGCAGACAGAAGCATTTGGATCTGTTACCAACTTTTTATTTTATTGGATTTTCGAGGCAGGTGTCACTGCAGCTCAGGCTGACCTGGAACTCACACTATGTAGTTTCAGAGTGGCCTCAAACTCACTGCAATCCGAATTCACTGCAATCCTCCTACCTCTGCCTCCCAAGTGCTGGGATTTAACAACCACACCTGGCCTCTGTTACCAACTGTTAGGAGCCAAAGGATGTGCTAGTAAATTAGATGTGGGATAACAAAGAGAGTCAAGAGGCATGCCGACATCAAGGGTCTCTGCGCAGTTAGGACAGCCTAGTCCGCCTGCTGACAGGGCCTGGTGAGCACCAGCAAGCGCTTACTTGTGTGTCACTAGCCTAGTGTCCAGGGTCTAGGTAAATCAGCATGTGTGACAGGAGAGTGAAAGCCACAGAACAAAAACGGCTCCTAGCAGCCAGGCTTGGCGAAGCACACCTTTAATCCCAGCACTTGGGAGGCAGAGGTAGGAGGATCACCATGAGTTCGAGGCCACCCCGAGACTACATACTGAATTCCAGGTCAGCCTGAGCTGAAGTGAAACCCTACCTAGAAAAAAAAAACAAGACCACCACCATGAAAAAAGCTCCTAGCTACTCTGGGATTTGAGGGCTTTGGATGGAAGGGTCATGTGGGTTTACTAATGACCTCAAACTAAGAGAAGACGCTCACCACCTAAGAGTGTGGCCAGCTTTACCAACATCATGAACAACGCCCACACTCCTCCTACCATCAGTACGTCTTAAGGTTCTGCCAAGCCAAAAGGAAGACACTCCAGGCCACCTGCTACAGGAAGCTGGCCACCTTGACAATTTACCTGCTCCCTTTTAGGAAAGGCATGGTTAATCCCATAAATAGGTAATTACCTCAGTCTACCATAAACCATTTCTACTTGTGTGGGACTTTCTAACCCATCAACCTGGTCCTCAGAGCCTCCCAGCACCAGCCAGAAGCCCAGTTTGTGGAAGGACAAAAGAGGCCGGGTTAGCTGAGGAAGGCCACACTCATTTTAAACTTCATCACCATCCCAATCTTTTTTTCTTTAGGTTTTCCAAGGTAGGGTCTCACACTAGTTCAGGCTGACCTGGAATGCACTATGGAGTCTCAGGGTGGCCTCCAACTCTCAGCGATCCTCCTACCTCTGCCTCCAGAGCGCTGGGATGAAAGGCGTGCGCCACCACGCCTGTCACCATCCCAGTCTTCACAGCTACTCACCCACCCCTAGAGAGCCAGTGCCACCTTAACCCAATACCACAACTTGAACCCAGGCAAGGCAGCTAATGCTTTCTGCTGGTGACTTCCTTTGGGTCACCCTGGAGCAGCTAGGGAGGCTGGATGGAAGCTCTCAAGGCCCAGCACCTAATTACCCCTGAGTTTGTCTTAAACTTCACCAACAGGGGCACTCCTATCTGCCCAGCTCTCCATTTTAAAGACAGCTTTGTGGTTTGGGGTGCTGCTGCTCCTCCTCTCTGACCACCTCCAAGGAAGAGAAGGCTAGGTGCCCAGTAATAGCACAAAACGCTGACTAGACTCAGCTTAGGTCCCTGCGTAGACCAGGGGAGGGGGAGCGGACTCCACCCCAGGGGCAGTTCAGAGTTCAAGAGTGCTGGTGACTACTCCACCCACCCTCAAGAGCCAGCACCACCTCCCAACCGTTGGCAGGCACTCACTTCCCTGCTAGAGCCAAGCTCAGGCTCCCGATGGTCTGCTCCCTCCCCTGCAAGGGTGTCCTGTTTGTGTGCCCGCTTCAGAAGAGAAAGTGACTTGAGTCTGGAAGAAGAGCAAGTCTCCCAGGCTGGACCAGGGTTCACAGAACAGTGTGTGCAATGCACAACACAAGTCAATGACCACGATGCCTGTCTCTGGCAAGTTGGCAAGGTCAGTTTCCTTACTTGTCACCAAAAGAATTTTTTGTTTGGGGAGTTTCATTTGCTTGAAACAGGATCTTCCAACATAACATTGCCCAACAAACAATGCCGCTATCTTTCCGTCTATATGATCCCTGGTAAAAATTCATCTGAGCCAGGCGTGGTGGCACACACCTTTAATCCCAACACTTGACAGGCAGAGGTGGGAGGATTGCTGTGAGTTCAAGGCCACCCTGAGACTACATAATGAATTAATTCCAGGTCAGCCTAGACTAGAGTGATACCCTATGGGGGGGGCACCTGAGCTGGAGAAAGGTTTCGGCAGTTAAAGACACCTGTTTCAAAGCCTGAAGACCCAGGTAAAGCCAAGCACAAGGTGGTTCATGTGTCTGGAATTTGTTTGCACTGGTAGTAATCTCTGACATGACATGTACATATTCTTTCTCTCTCTCTAATAAATAAAAGTATTTTAAAGGAAAAAGAAACAACAAGCCTGGTGGCCCACACCTTTAGTCCCAGCACTTGAGGACTGAAGTAGGAGGATTGCTGTGAGCTCGAGACCAGCCTGGAGCTACAGAATGAGTTCCAGGTCAGCCTGGGCTAGCGTGAGACTCTACATGGAGAAGACAAAACAAAAGACATAATAATTAGGGCCTAGGGAGTTTGTTCAGTGGGTAAAGGGGCTTGCTTGAAAAGGCTGACGGTCCAGTTTCAATTCCTCAGTACCACGTAAAGCCAGCCTCACAAAGCCACAAAACAGCACCTGGAGTTCGTGTGCAGCAGGAGTTCCCAGTGTGCCCATTATCTCTCTCACAAATGAACAAATACTTTTAAATTAAATTACAACAACAACAAAAAAATCAGGCTGGAGAGATGGCTTAGCAATTAAGGCGCTTGCCTGCGAAGCCTAAGGACCCACGTTTACTGTTCAGACCCCACATAAGCCAGACACACAAGGTGACAAAGTTGCATATGTGCACAGGGTGGCTCACACATCACATGTCTGGAGTTCAAATGGAGTAGCTGGAGGCCCTGACATGCCAAGTCTCTCAAAAAAAAAAAACCAACAACAACATAGGGCTGGAGAAATGGCTTAGCGGTTAAGTGCTTGTTTGTGAAGCCTGAGGACCCTGGTTCAAGGCTCCATTCTCCAGGAACCATGTTTAGCCAGATGACTAGGGGGTGCACACATCTGGAGTTTGTTTGCAGTGGCTGGAGGCCCTTGCACACCCATTCTCTCTCTCCCTCTATCTGCCTCTTTCTGTCTGTTGCTCTCAAATAAAAAAAAAAAATTAAAAACCATAAAGACAGAAAAGGAAATGAGGTAACTGCTATCACAGTCAATTAATTTGTTCCAATCCCCATTTTCCCTGTAACCTGGTAGTTCAATCTACAGGTTCAGTTTGTGTTTGCTGGGGACTGTTTTCATAGTTCACTCCAACACACACTCCAAGCCATCAACCTTAGATCCTGAAGTACAGTCTCTCCAGCTTTCACAGCTTAGAAATGAGACAGGAATTACCAATGTAAAGACATGGACAGTAGCAAGGGAATGGAGCCAGTCTACATGTCCCTCAACGGATGAGCGCATAATGAAGATGTGGCACATTTATACAATGCAGTTCTATTCAGCAGTAAAGAAAAATGAAATTGCCTGGCACAGTGGTGCAGGCCTTTAATCCCAGCACTTGGGAGAAGTAGGAGGATCACTGTGAGTTCGAGGCTACCCTGAGACTACACAGTGAAAATTCCAGGTCAGCCTGAGCTAGAGTGAAACCCTACCTCAAAAAATAAATAAATAAAGGCCAGTAAGCTAGAAAGGGGACATAAAAGGAATAGAAAGGGAGAGGGGACTTAACAGGATGGTTGTATATATGTAAGTAGAAAAGATTAACGGGGTGGAAAGGCCTAAGTGAGGTCAGGGGGAGACAGAGTAAAGGTGGGGGGAGGGCTAATGAAGATATAAGTAAGTCATATGGAAACCTATTTTTTTGGACGATGGAACACCCAGAAGCCACAGACTGTTACTAGAAATTTTTCATTGCCAGGGATGGGATACTTTCCAGTGAATTGTTGACCCTGATGCCCCCAAAACATTACAGGCCATCATTGCCGAGGCTCCTGGTTTCCCACCAGGAATAGATGGTAATAGATGCTGAAGACTCCACACTTGGGCTGCAAGGTCACTGAGAAATCCTGCTGGAGCTGAGCTGGGAACCTCCTCCATGTAGACCAGCTGACAGAAAGCCGGAAAAAGCCATGCTGGGTGAGAGAGAAATCACCAGTGGTGATACTCAACAGTGGACACTGCAAGCCTTAAATGTGACCAACCAGGCCAAATGAGCCAATGGGTGCAACAGTAGCATGTGTGTTATGGGGGAAACCAACTGCTCACTCCTGCTGGTGTCTGGCTAAATGTAGATGCTATGCTCTCCAAACTGCCTGGTAAGCACTTCTCTTAATGTTCATACACATATAGTAATGTTACACTCACTTTAGGTTAGAGAAGCTTCTCTTTTCTGATGGCAGTGACCTTGGGACGACTCAGGAGGCACCATGTTGCTGAGCACTGCAGTATCTCTATCACACCTTCCAAGACTCAGGGTTCATTGTGGAAGAGGTGGCAGTAAGAATGTAAGAGCCAAAGGACTCACAAGGTGCTCCTCCAGACACAAAAGGCCTGGATATCCGTGACTTTGAGTGTCTGACACTACCTACACAAGACCATCATAATAGGAGGAAAAGATGATGACATCAAAATAAAAGACTGATTGAAGGGGGAGGGGATATAATGGAGAGTAGAGTTGCAAAGGGGAAAGTGAAGGGAGGAAGGGAATTGCCATGGCTTATTGTCTATAATTATGGAACTTGTCCATAAAAAAAAAAATAAATCAAAGTCAGGTGTGGTAGTGCACACCTTTAGTCCCAAAACTTGGGAGGCGGTGATAGGAAGATTGCTGTGAGTTCAAGGTCACCCTGAAACTACATAGTGAATTCCAGGTCAGCCTGAGCTAGACAAGAGTGAGACTCTACCTCGGGAAAACCAAATAAAAAATAAAGAAAAAGAAAAGGGGGGGAGTTGGTCTTTCTTTCTCCTTCCTTGCAAAAAAAAAATTAGAAAAGAAAGACAAGACAAGAAAAAAAAGCTGGGCGTGGTGGTGCATGCCTTTAATCACAGCACTTGGGAGGCAGAGGTAGGAGGATTGCCATGAGTCTGAGGCCACTCTGAGAGAACACTGAATTCCAGGTCAGCCTGAGCTAGAGCGAGACCCTACCTCGAAAAAATAAATAAAAAAAACAAGAAAAATATAGACATGGACAGACAGATTCATGGATGGATGGACAGACAAGACACACACACATACATTCTAGGCTGGAGAGGTGGCTCAACAATTAAAAGTACTTGTTTGCAAAGCCTTCTGGTCTAGGTTTGATTCCCAGTGCCCAACTGAGGCCAGATGCACAAACTGGCGCATGCACCTGGAGTTCAGGTGTTATGGCAGGATGCCTTAGGGTGACAATTCACTCTGTCTCTCTCAAGTAAATAAATAAAAATATTTTTAAAGGGCTGGAGAGATGACTCAGCAGTAAAAGGCTCTCGCCTGCAAAGCCCAATGGTCCAAATTTGATTTCCTAAGCCAAATGCACTAAGTGGCCCATGCATCTAGAATTAGTTTGCAGTGGCAGGAAGGCTTGGCATGCCCAGGGCTCTTTCTGTCTTTCAAATAAGTAACTAAAAATAAAATGTTGGGTTAGGTGTGGTGACACACACCTTTAATCCCATCACCTGTGAGGCAGAGGTAGGAGGATTGTAGTGAGTTCTAGGCCACCTTGAGACTACACAATGAATTCCAGGTCAGCCTGGGCTAGAGTGAGACCCTACCTTGAAAAAACAGAAAGTAAATAAATAGATAACCCTGTAGTCCAGACAACTGAAAGCTGGAAAAAGCTGCACTGTATGCAGTCTTATGGGAGACAGACTTCATCAGCGGTGAAAACAGTGGACGCTGGAAACCTCAAGTTTGGCCAGACAGGCCAAATGACTGAACGAGTACAACACTGGCATGTCTGCTCTAGGGGAAACTAACTGCTCTCTAATTGGAGGGAACGGGAGGGAATACGTGCCTGGTACTAATCAAAAGCCTATGGCAGGGGAGGTCATGAGCCTTAGGGATATAAAGCCTGCTCTTGCCTGGATAAATGCATTTATTACTCTCACCAAATTGCCCTGAAAGTACTACAGGGAATGTTCATACTCATATTAATGCTACTCTCACTTCTGGTTAAAGAAGTTTCTCTTTTCAGATGGTGATGACCACTGGGATGACCCAAAAAGCAACATAGTGACGAGAAGAGACAGAGGAGTGTCCAGCACTAAAACATCTCACACCCTCCAAGGCTCAGGGTCCATTGTGGAAGAAGTGGCAGAAAGAATATAAGAGCCAAAGGAAGGGTAGGACTCCTTACGTACACGGACAGAAGTTGGCCTTGATATCCAAGACTTCGCTGTGCCTAGCAATACCCACACAAGACCCTTACAACAGGAGAAAAAGATAATGACATCAAATTAAAAGAGAGACTAATGGAGAGAGGGAGGGGATATGACGGAGAGCAGTTGTAAAGGGGAACCAGGGTTTGTTGTCTGTAAGTACAGAAACTGTCTGTCTGTCTGTCTATCTATCTATCTATGGTGGGTCGGTAGGTCGGTCTGTTTATCTATCTATCGTCAATAAAATGTTGGGGCTGGAGAGATGGCTCATTGGTTAAGAAGCACAAAGTGTGGGCTGGAGAAATGGCTTAGCGGTTAAGTGCTGGCCTATGAAGCTTAAGAACGCCGGATGGAAGCTTGACTAGCCAGATGCACAAGGCGGCGCACGTGTCCGGAATTCGTTTTCAGTGGCTGGAGGCCCTGGCGCGCCCATTCTCTCCCTCTCTATCAGCCTCTTTCTCTCTGTCAGTTGCTCTCAAATAAATAAATAAAAATAACAGCCAGGCGTGGTGGCGCGTGCCTTTAATCCCAGCATTTGGGAAGCACAGGTAGGAGGATTGCCATGAGTTCAAGGCCACCCTGAGACTCCATAGTAAATTCCAGGTCAGCCTGGGCTAGAGTGAGACCCTACACCTCGAAACGGAACAAAACAAAACAAGAAGCACAACGTGGCACCACATGTGTCAGGAGGTCTTTGAGGTGGCTGGAGGCCCTGGAGCACCCATTCATTCTTATTCTCTCCTGCACCCCCCCCCTTGCAAAAAGTAAAATATTAAAAAAAAAATGTTGGGCTGGAAGAATAGCTTAGCAGATGAGGTGCTTGCCTGCAAAGGCAAAGGACCCAGGTTTGATTCCCCAGGACCCACATAAAACCAGATGACACATGCGTCTGGAGCTTGTTTGCAGTGGCTAGAGGTCCTAGCATGCCTATTCTCTCTCTAATAAATAAACAACAAAAAAACACCTATTTTTTGGTTTTTCAAGGTAGGGACTCATCCTAGTCCAGATTGATCTGGAATTCACTATATAGTCTCAGGGTAGCCTTGAACTCATGGCCATCTTCTTACCGCTGCCTCCCTAGTGGTGGGATTAAAGGTGTGCAACCACCACACCCAGCTTAAGTAAGTACTCAAATAAATACTAAATTTTTTAATAATTAACTTTTTAAAAATACTTTATTTATTTGAGAGAGTTGGAGAAAGGAAGAGGCAGATAGAGAAGGAGAATGGGCATGCCAGCGCCTCTAGCCACTCCAAGGGAAAGCCAGATGCATGCAACACTTTGTGCATCTGGCTTATGTGGGTCCTGGGGAATCGAACCTGGGCCCTGATGCTTCACAGACAAGCACCTTAACCACTAAACCATTTCTCCAGCCCAATAATTAAATTATTAATAAGTAATATAAATTTTTTTTAAATGAGATGGAGACAGGCATGGTGGCGCACACCTTTAATCCCAACACTGGGGAGGCAGAGTTAGAAGGTTTGTGGTGAGTCTGGGGCCACCGTGATATCACTCAGTGAATTCCAGGTTAGCCCATGTAACCCCAGATGTACAAGGTGGCACATGCATCTGGAGTTTGTTTGCAGTAAGTAGTTAGAGGCTCCGACAAGCCCATTCTCTATCTACCTCAGCCTCTCGTAGTAATTTTTTAAAAAATGTGCCCCTCTGCCAGGCCTCCTTTTAAGGCTCAGAATCGTTCTTTTATTTTCTGAGGCATGGTCAATACTACTCAGTACCACAGGCTGGCCCTGAGCGCTCAGCAGTCTTTTTGCCCTGGCCTCCCCAGCACTGTGATCAGGGTCATCAGTCACTGTACCCAGAGCACAGGTCCTTTCTTCATGCAGTGCAGAGAGATGATGTATGAAAAGAAAAGACATGCATTCCCTAACCTCCTGAATCACCAGACTCCATCATTTACGATGTCTTCACAAGGCTCGCTCACAATGACCCCATGAGGCAGGTACATCATAAATTAATCCGTTACACACGGGGAAGGCGAGACACTGGGTTAAGTAACTCGAGAGGCAGGTGCACCGCAGCACAGTGGAAGTCCTAGTAGCATTTAAGCCCTTCAGTTTGAGCGCAGCACCTATTCCATTTACCAGTTCTTGCTTTCACTCAGCATAGATTTTGGAAGGGGTGTGGCCAAATAAGTAGGAAAAAAATTAAACAGTTCCTGAATACCATGCACATTCCCATTTGCAAATATCATGCACAATACAATACCCAACGTCCAAAATGACAAAATGCGAATCTCGAAACTTGTAGCTACAAATCTAAACCTAGATCACCTGTGATCTTAACAACAGGAACAGACAGAAGAAATCAGGAGTTCAGGAACAGCCTGGACTACATGAGCAATCTGAAGCCAGCCTGGATCATCACATGAGACTGTCTCAAAACAAAACAAAACAAAAAAAAAAAAAACCAGTCAAACCTAGGATTTGGAAACTTAAAACTGGAATAGAGAACTCCACAAGAAAGGAAAGAGATCATAAAACATATTTTATTACTAGTTACTGCTTGTGTCCCTTAAGAACTAAAACACCATCATCCGAGCCAAAAGAAGGGCTAAAAATAGGCATGTGCAGTGAGCTTTGGAAAGCTTTTAGCTTGCTTATGAGACACTCATTTCTGTGGACTCCCAAAAACATATGCATCACAGAACACAGAAATTCCCAAGACCACACAGCCACTCCACGAGTGTCACATTTAAATCTGTCCAGGCTGCAAATAAAACCAGGGCTGGAAAAGGTCCTAGAGATCCATGTTTGGCTCCTGAGATAAGGCCACCACCTAGCTTTACCAGACAGATGACTCAATCACAGAATTCACTCTCAAAAGCCCTAATAGCAGACTCAAACCCAGAAGCCACTGGATTAATTCAATTAGTTTGCCAAAGACTACCCCAGAGATTCCAAACCTCTCTCTTTTGCCTTAGGATACTAGAAAAAGGACAGACGTGGTGATGCGAGACTTCAAGCCCAGCACTCAGGAGGCCGAGGTAGGAGGATTGTGGGACTGGAGTGAGTTCCAGGTCAGCCTGGGCTGCAATGAGACCCTACGGGGGGGGGGGGGGGGATTCCAGAAAAACAGGGGCAGAGCAAATTTTGCTTTGGGCACTCTACAGCATGTGAGCTTAACCCACTAGGTTAAGTTAAGCCAGCCAAGCTGTCTTCCCACGATCAATTCCCCAAGTGACGCAAGCTATCAAGGGCCCCTGGCTTTACACAAAATGCCAGCTCAGGCACCCAAATCTGCCTGATGTCATGGCTGATTTAAAACCCACAGGGCAGGTTCGCCATCAGCCAGGCGGCAGCGGCCAGGGCGAGAAGCCCCATTTAAACTTCTGAGGAGCGCTCCTTCTGGAGATGATTACACCTCTGAGTTTAAAGAGGGGCAGGACCAAAGAGCGTCTTAAAGTTGTTTTCCCTTACTCTGTGGGTGGATAGCAGGGATCTGAAAGAAAATGGAGGTTTCGGCACTGCCCCTTGCATAAGAGGTTTCTGGAAGGGGAGGAGGAGGGGAAGAGGGCGAAAGGAAGAGAAACACACGGCACTGAGGCACTACAGCACACCCCACATGTTTCCTCCTCCCCCGAATGAAGCAACCTGAAATGAAATTAAAACGGCAGCAGCACGCTGCTTTCAGGAGCCGGCTAGGTTCCCCAGGGCTGGGCGTAGGTCTTCCACTGCGGAATGCGAACGTATCCAGGTCCCTTCAGCTTTCCCCGGGTGGACGGTGGAAAGCAGCAGCAGGAGGAGCTCCGGAGAAGCACCGAGGCCCCAAGCCATGAAAAAGCACCCCCAAAAAGCCCAGGAGCCGAGACGCCCCGGGTCCCTTCGGCCCCCCCCCCCACCGCCGCCCCCGCCCGGAGCACGGCCTGGCCGTGGCCCGCAGGAGAGGCCCAGGGTGACTCCACGTTCTGCGGCCCCGGGTCGGCGATCGCCCTCTCCCCGCCACCACAACCGGCACGCCAGGGGCCGAGCCAGACCCGCTCGAAACCCGGAGAGCCTCCCGGGGCCGCGGGGAGGCCGCAGGGGGCGCCCACACGCACGCACGGACGCACGCACCGGCCCTCCGCCGCCGCCCGCGCCGAAACCTAGGCCAGGCCGCCGCGAGCAGCCCGCGGGCCGCATGGCGCCCAACTGTCACCGCCCGCCCGCCCGGCGCGGCCACTCCCTCCCCCGCGCACACGCCCCTCGGGCCGCCGCATGCCCCTCACCCGCTCACGTTTTCCGCCAGCAGGCCTCAACACCGAGCCGGCTCCGCGCTTCCAGGAGAAAAGACCGGGGCGGGGAGGGAGGAGGAGAACAGGGGGGAAAAGGAGCCCCGAATCCCTCCAAAAGACACACACCCTCGAGTGACGCGCCGGGGTCTCCAGCCGTCGCCGCCGAGCTCCCCGCCACCGGCCCGACGTCTCCAAATGGCGACCGTACCGTACTCGAGGACGAAACTTGCTTAACTTTACATGCCGAGCCCGCCCGCGCGGTCGGCGGCTCAACTCCTGCCCACTGACAGATGCTCAATAAAGACACACAAGGCCCCCGGGGGGGACCGGCGAGCACGCGTGGGGACAGGCCCGGCGCGACCCGGGGGGCCGCCTGGGCGCACACGCTCGTGCGGCCGCGGTCCCTCGCCGGCCGGCGACGAGTAGGCCCGAGGCACGCCGGTTTGCACCCACCGCGGCGGCCCAGGCCGGGCCCTCGGGCAGCTCCCGGGACAGCGCCGCGGGCCGGACGCTACGGCGACCTCGAACCGGCCAAGCCGCCGGCCAGAGGAGGGGAAAAAAAAAAACACCCGAGTCACCGCGACCGGCGGCCGCTTGGGGGGAGGGGACGCCCGTGTCCCCGGAAGCAGCCCCCGGGGAAAGAGGAGGAAAAAAAAAAAAAGCCGACGGGGACACCCACCTGGTGGCGACTGTCCATTCACGGTGGCCAGGGCCGGCGGCAGCGCGTTCTTCGTCCACGGGTTCACCTTCGGCGGAGGGGCTTCCACGAAGTCTCGGCGCCCGCTGCCCGACGCTCCTCCGCCCGCGCCCGGTTCGCAGCAGCCGCCGCCGCCGCCGCCCTCCTCTCCGTCGCTCCCGGCCGGGCCCTCGGCGCCGGGCAGCGGCTGCGTGTGCGGCGGCCGCGGGCTCTCGCGCTCCGGCGGCCCGGCGCCCTCCCGGTGCGGCTTAACGCAGCAGGGCCGAGCTCTCCGGGAGCCGCCGTCCGGCTCCCCCCCGCCGCTACCGCCGCCTCCGGCGTCGTTCGGGACCGGCTCGCCCTTGCCTTCGGGAGCCAGCGGCGGCTTCTTCCTCACCAGGCCGCCGTGCTCCTCGGCCTGCAAGAGCGGGGCGCCCCCCGGCAGCAGCGGCTCCACCTGAGTGGCCATCTGCGCGCCCGCCCACCCCGGAGAAGCCGGGCGCGCCGGAGGCGGACTCCCCCCGCCTCGAACTCGGCTCGCAGGGCGTCCGCGACGCCTCCCTCCGGGGCGCTGGGCCCCCGGCCCCCGCCGACAGAAGCCTCGGGGCTCAGGCTAGGCGCGGCCCCCTCCCCACCACGGCGCGCTCGGATGCAGTCGCCGTGGATGCGAGGCCCAATGGCGGGGCGGGGGGGGTGGAGGAGGAGGAGGAAGGCGCCCCACTCTGCGGTCCAGGCCTCCTCGGCGCGCGTCCCCCCCCCGCCCGATCCTCGCCCGGCGCCCCCCACTCCAAGCCCCGCAGGCTGCTCTCTTCGGTCCCTCCCTCCCCCCCCGCCCCCGGGGCGGCCCGGGCTTCCCAGCTCGGGGGGCTGCAGCAATATGGACGGACGGACGGACGGGGGAGAGGCGCGGCGAGCGGAGCAGACCACGCGATCCGCGGCAGGCGGCGGGCGGGCGCGCGCCTCGCGACGCGGCGCGCGAGGGGAGGGGAGGGGCGGAGGGCGCGGCGGGGACGCGCCCGCCGGGGCCAGCCTTTGGCGACCGGGCGGCGGGCGGGCTGGAGGCGGCGGGCACGCGCACGCACGCACGCACGGTCGTGCTCGTGGTCCCGCCCCCCCTCCTCCTCCGGACCCCGCCCCTCGCCTCCGATTCCTCCAGCGCCCGGCCAGCTGGGGGTGGGGATGTCGCTGCGACCGGACGGGGGCGAGCACGTGCCTGATGCAACTCGGCCTGGGGAGGGCGGCGAGGGGGGAGGTGCCTTAAAGGGCCAGCGCCCGCCCGCGGCCGCAGGTGGAGCACATGGGACTCGGCCATGCGGCCCGCTGGGCCTGCTCACGCTCCTCGTTTTGCTTGCTGGGTTGCGGGGAAGGTGGTTCCCGGATCGCACCGGACTCCCAAAATGCAGAGTTAGGGTTCTTCACCCGCCGACCTTCGGCCTGTGCCAGGCCGAGTCTAGTCTCCTCCAGGCCGCGCCCGGGTGACCTTGGCCAAGCCGCTCTCGCCTCACCTTCGCGGGCGGCGCCCCGCTCCTCCCCTCGGGGCCGGGACACTGCCCCTGGGAAGGGATCGGCTCGGGTGGCCGGCCTGGACATTGCGGTCTTACCCACCCTTGGGACAGCGAGGACCTCCGAAGTGGAGACGGGGAACTTCCCAAAGCGCCCACCCCACCTAGCCCCCACCCCCCGCCAGACTAAGTATTTATGGGCAGGAAATGTCTTTTTTTTTTTTTTTTTCAGGTGGATTTTGTATTTTCTAAAGAATTGTTTGGGTGGAGTTGCCCTAGCATTTGATTGGGACTCGAGATCTGAGATTTGATCCCAACCCAGTCCCTGCCCTTTACCAAGTCTGCAGCCGTCAGTTTCAACTCCCTGAGCCTGCATTTTCCCATTGTAAAATGAAGGGACCGTGTATTATTTCAAACTTTACTGTGCATTTAGTTCATTAAATACTTGCGGGGCGGGAGCAGGCATGGTAGCGCATGCCTTTAATCCCAGCACTTGGGAGGCAACAGTTGTAGAAGGATCACTGAGTTCGAGGTCAACCTGGGCTAGAACGAGACCCTACCTTGAAATATCAAGTATTTTCTGACGTTGATAACAGGTTTGTCAATAGGGACACTAACAAGTCCCTATCCTTCCGGAATCCAAATCCTAAAAGTATGAAAAGGGACTGTAAACGGGATCCTGAAACGCGGTTATCTATGAAGACAATAATCCTTGATATAATGAATCTAGATTGACTAGTTTAGTTTGAATGAGAACAGATTTCCTTCATCTAAGATCGCAAGGGCTGGGATTCCATCTAGAAATCTTCCAGAATCTTAAGACTCCCCCCCCCCCCCTGCGGCGCTGGCACACCTGCCTCAGGTGTCCTGCACTTCACTGGAACAGCCTTAGCCTCTGACTGGTTGTGGTCCCCTGGAGATACAGCAGCCTGCAATATTGACCATATCCTATGCCGGGACTAGACGGGCACCAGGTCTACAGGAACTAAGTTTATATAGATGAGCCTTGGTAGGCTGAGCTGTGGAAGTGCTGGGACAAGTACTGACGGCCATCTGATGTCCAGCACTACTCAACTGGCCTCCAGCCTCCTGCAGCTCTCCACACGTACCTGAGCCCCCTTCCTCCTGGAGGAAAAATGGGGGTAATAAGGATTCAGGGAGGAGGTTATTGGGAGTGCTTTGCGGATGGGATGCACTGCGGCTGTTTCAGGAGGTGCAGAGGGAGCATACGGTTGAAGGATGGCCCAGGAATGTAAGCAGGCTTCTGCATAATTACACTCAACACCCTTAATCCAAAGACAAATCGTTGTACATTGTCACTGGAGTGGACTTTTACTCTTCAATAAATATTTCCTGGAGATAATATTCACACTACCCTCTTCAGGTTTTGCTGTTATTGACGGTTGGCATTGTTTCAGGACACAATTGTCATGGGTGGCCACCTTTTATTTGTTTGGTGACCTTCCTACAGCTAAGATAACAGGCCTGCACCACCACACCTGGGTTATGCAGCACTGGGGATGGAAATCAGGGCTTTGTGCTATGTCCTCAGTCCTGTTTGTTTATTTTCAATATTACTGAGCCCAAGCTGTTTTCCAGTTTACTAGGTAGACAAGTTAGACCTTGAACTCCTGATCTTCCTGTCTCCACCTCCCAAATTCTGAGATTACAGACTTGCAACACAGTACCTGGCTGTTGGTCAGTTTTTTGTATGACAGTTTTTCCGTAACTAGAAACTGAGGACAGTTATACCCTCCTACAACTGGTAAACATACCAGGGTGCTGTGTGTTCAAGTAAGCGACTTATCTGTCCAGCAGTCAGAGTTAAGAGCCCAACAGTGGTGGCCAGCTTCTGCTTTGTAGGAACTTCAGGGGCCCTGGAATCCCAAGCCCAGGGCCCTACCCATAACCAGGAAGGGCCACTATGGGCCCAAAGAAACAAAGACTCTATGCGACTGTATCTGTAACTAGAGGTTGTTAGGGCTTCAAAAATAACATGCAAGGCTGAGCATGGTAGCGCACACCTTTAATCCCAGAGCTGTGAGTTCTGGGCCACCCTGAGACCATAGTGAATTCCAGGTCAGCCTGGATTAGAGTGAGACCCTACCTCAAAAAATATACATATTTTTAAAAATTAGACCAAGCATGGTGGCTCATGCCTTTAATCCCAGCACTTGGGAGGCCAAGGAAGGAGGATGATGAGTTAGAGGCCACCTTGACACTACAGAGTAAATTCCAGGTCAGCCTGGGCTACAGTGAAACCCTACCTTGCAAACCCAAAATAGGGCTGGCAGGATGGCTCAGCTGTTAAGGCACCTGCCTGCAGTACCTAATGAGTGGGGTTCAGTTTCCCCAGTCCCCATGAACAGCCAGACACACAAAGTGACCCATGCATCTGGAGTTCATTTGTAGCAGCTGGAATCTCTGACATGCCCATTATGCCTGTCTCTCACTCTCTTCTTCTCTCTCTTTCTCTCTGTGTGCTTGCAAATAATTAAATAAATAAAAACTTTGTTTTGTTTTGTTTTTCCAGGTAGGGTCTCACTGTAGCCCAGGCTGACCTGGAATTCACTAGGTAGTGGCCTGGAACTGACGGCGATCTTCCTACCTCTGCCTCCAGAGTGCTGGCATGCACCACCATACCAGGCTTAAATAAAAAATATTTTTAATTAAAATTTAAAAAATTTTAATGACTTATTTGGGGTGGTAGAGATGGCTCAGTGGTGAAGGGTGCTTACTTACAAAGCCTGCCAGCCCAGGTTTTATACCCCAGTACCCATATAAAGCCAGATGCACAAAGTGGTACATGCATCTAGAGTTCATTTGCAGTGGCAAGAGATGCTATTGCACCCATTCTCTCTGCTCATGTGTGTGTGTTGTTGTTTTCTGTTTTCAAGGTAGAGTCTCACTCTAACCCAGGCTGATCTTGAACTCACTCTGGAGTCCCAGGCTGGCCTTGAACTCAAAGCAATCCTCCTACCAAGGTGTGCGCTACCACACACGGCTCACAAAAAGGGAGATGGCTAAAGGAATGGCTCAGTGGGTAAAAGCACTTGCAGCATAAGCCTGATAACCTGAGTTCAGATTCCACAGAACCCACATAAAGCAGCACGTGGTAGCACAGTAACATCTGTAATTGCAATGTGAATAAACTGAGGTACACGGTAGGGAGAGACAGGACAACCCCGGAAGTCTAAGGCCACGAGAGAGACCATGCCTCATACAGCAGCAGAGGCAAAGACCTGCATCCGAAGCTCACAAACAATATGTAAATAAATGAAAAAAAAAAAAATTCTAGGGCTGGAGAGATGGCTTAATGGTTAAGGCACTTGCCTGCAAAGTCAAAGGACCCAGGTTCAGTTCCCCAGGACCAACACATAATCCAGATACATAAGTTGGCGCATGCATCTGGAGTTTGTTTGCAGAGGCTGGAGGCCCTGGTATGCCCATTTTCTCCCTCTCTCTGCCTCTTTTTCTCTCTTTCAAATAAATAAATTTAATATACATATTTTAAGAGCCAGGTGTGGTGGAGCATGGCTTTAATCCCAGCCCTCAGGAGGCAGAGGTAGGAGGATCACTAAGAGCAGGAGGCCAGCTGAGACTACATACTGACTCCTGGATCAGCCTGGGCTAGAGAGACCCTACCTTGAGAAACCAAAAAGAAAAAAAAAGGGGGGTGGAGGGCTGGAAAGATGGTTTATAGATTTAAGGTACTTTCTTGCAAAGCCTATCATCCAAACCACTCATGTAAAGCCAGACCCAAAAAGAGGGCTGAAGAGATGGCTTAGCGGTTAAGCGCTTGCCTGTGAAGCCTAAGGACCCCGGTTCAAGGCTCGGTTCCCCAAGTCCCACGTTAGCCAGATGCACAAGGGGTCGCACGTGTCTGGAGTTTGTTTGCAGTGGCTGGAAGCCCTGGCGCGCCCATTCTCTCTCTCTCCCTCTATCTGTCTTTGTCCCTGTGTCTGTCACTCTCAAATAAATAAATAATGAACAACAACAACAAAAAAAGCCAGACTCAAAAAGGGGTGCAAGTGTCTGGCATTCATGTATAGGGGCAAGAACACACACACACACACACAACACATATGTACAAATAATTTTTAAAATAATAGCTAATCTTGTTGAATACCTATTATTTTCTTTCTTTTCTTTTTTTTTTTTTTTGGTTTTTCGAGGTAGGGTCTCACTCTGGTCCAGGCTGACCTGGAATTAACTCTGTAGTCTCAGGGTGGCCTTGAAATCACAGCGATCCTCCTACCTCTGCCTCCCGAGTGCTGGGATTAAAGGCGTGCGCCACCACGCCCAGCTTAAAAATAGCTATTATTTTCTAGGTTCTGTGAAAAAAATATTTGACATCGGGCCAGGCGTGGTGGGTCATGCTTTTAATCCCGCCACTCTAGGGAGGCAGAGGTAGGAGGAACACTATGAGTTTGAGGCCACCCTAAGACTACATAGTAAATTCCAGGTCAGCCAGGACTAAGTGAAACCCTACCTCAAAAAACCAAAACAAACACACAAAAAATACTTGATACCATTACCTTATCTAATCCTCATTCCACATAATTAGTTCCTTATTCATTCTTTACTCAAATATCAAATGAACCTCTCTCTCCTAGGAACAAGGACAAGAAAGTAAGGCAGGACAGAATCATGGCAGCTAAGTGTCAGAATGGGGTTTTCAGGGCAATCTAAGAAGACCCTGGATCCTGCTGTTACCACACCACACCCCGTCATTGCCATGTTTATGGGTATTTATGAAGAATCCGTCAAATGTACAGACTTTGACACATGCTAAAATTATTGAATACTCTCTCTCAAAATATATTGAGTAAAAAGAATTCAGCAATTAAGCTTGGGCCAGGAAAAGAGGTTAGATAAAACATGATTTTTTTTTTCAGCTGGGGATAATGGCTCATGCCTATAATCTCAGCATTTGGGAGGCTAAAGTAGGAGGATAGCTAAAATTCAAGACCAGCCTGGGCCCCAGGGTGACCTCCAGGCCAGCCAGAGACTGAGTGAATTCCAGATCAGCCACGGCTAGAGGAGATCCTATCTCGAGAAACAATAAATAAATAAATAAATAAAATAAAGTAAAGATGGGCTGGAGAGATGGCTCAGAGGTTAAGGCCTTTGCTTACAAAGGCTGATGGCCCAGGCTTGGCACATGTTTCTAGAGTTCATTTGCAGTGGCAGGCCTTGGCTCACCCATTCTCTATCTCTCTCCATCTTTTTTTTTTTTTTTTAATTTTTCGAGGTAGGGTCTCACTCTAGCCCAGTCTGACCTGGAATTCACTATGGAGTCTCAGGGTGGCATCGGACTCACGGCGATCCTCCTACCTCTGCCTCCCGAGTGCTGGGGTTAAAGGCGTGCGCCACCACGCCCAGCTTTCTTTCTTTCTTTCTTTTTTACTTCCCACGTTTTTCAAGGTGGGGTCTCGCTGTAGCTCAGGCTGACCTGGAATTCATATGCAGTCTCAGGGTGGCCTCGAACTCATGACGATCCTCTTACCTCTGCCTCCCTAGTGCTGATTAAAAGCTTTATTTAAAGCGGCACATGCCTCTGAAGTTGCAGTGGAAGAAGGCCAGGGCACGCCCTCTCCCTCTTCCTCTCAAATAAATAAATAAATAGTTTTAAAATAAAATAAAATTAATATTATAGCCAGGTATGGTGGGGCATGCCTTTAACCTTAGCACTCAGGAGGCAGAAGTAGGAGGACCACCATGAGTTCTAGGCCAGCCTGAGACTACATAGTGAATTCCAGGTCAACCTGGGCTAGAGTGAGACCCTACCTGGAAAAAAAAAAAAAAAAAGTTAGCTGGGCGTGGTGGCACATGCCTTTAATCCCAGCACTTGGGAGGCAGAGGTAGGATTGCTGTGAATTCGAGGCCACCCTGAGGCTACATAGTGAATTCCAGATCAACCTGGGCTAGAGTGAGCCCCTACCTTGAAAAAACAAAAACAAAACAAAAAATAAAATAAAATATTTAATAGTTTATATTATTTTAATTTAAAAAATATTAAATATTTAATAAAAATAAGCATAGCCAGGCATGTTGGAGCACCCCCAGGACCCACAGAAGCCAGATGCGCAAGGTGGCATATGTGTCTGGAGTTTGTTTGCAGTGGCTAGATGCCCTGGAATACTCTCTCTCTCTCCCTCTCTTTCTTTCGCCTTTAATATCAGCCCAGCCCTTGGGAGGCAGAAGTAGGAGGATCACCATGAGTTTGAGGCTACCCGGAAACCTACATAGTGAATTTCAGGTCAGCTTGGGCTAGAGCAAGACCATATCTGGAAAAATAAAATAAAACAAACAAACAAACAAAAATAAGCCAGGAATGATGGTGCACACCTTTAATCCCAGCATTTGGGAGGCAGAGGGAGGAGGGTCACCATGAGTTTGAGGCCACTCTGAGACTACTTAGTGAATTCCAGGTCACCCTGGGCGAGAGGGAAGCCCTACCTCCAAAACAAACAAATAAGCAAACAAACACCAGTGGCAGGTTCCACTTTTTGCACTTGGCTTTAGGTGGGTCCAGGTGGTGGCAGACTTTGTAGACTAGCATCTTTAAGAACGCAGCATCTTTACAACACCACTGCAAATTATTTAGGTATTTATTTATTTATTTGAGAGGGAGAGAGAGAGAAGGAGTCAGAGATAGAGAGAAGAGAGTGGAAAAGAATGGGAGCGTCAGGGCCTCCAGCCTCTGCAAACGAACTCCAGACACTTGTGCATCTGGCTTATGTGGGTCCTGGGGAATCAAACCTGGGTCCTTCGGCTTTGCAGACAAGTGCCTTAACCACTAAGCCATCTCTCCAGCCCAAGATAATTTTTGTTGTTTTTGTTGTTTGTTTTCTGAGGTAGTGTCTCACTCTAGCCCAGGCTTATCTGGAATTCACTGTGTAGTCTCAGGGTGGCCTTGAACTCACAGCAATCCTCCTACCTCTGCCTCCTAAATGCTGGGATTAAAGATGTGCACCACCACACCCAGCTTTTTTTATTTTCATATGGGTCTTGCTGTAGTCCAGGCTGACCTGGAATTCACCGTGTAGCTCCAGGCTAGCCTCAAACTCACTGGGATACTCCTACCTCAGCCTCCCCTCAGGCCTAGAATTGTAGGTGTGAACAACCACATTCCCACCTAAGAACAATTTTTTTCAGTTTTTAAATTTTTATTTATTTATTTGAGAGAAAGAGGAAGAGAATGGGCACACCAGGGCCTCTAACCACTGCAAATTAACTCCAGATGCATGCACCCCCTTGTGCATCTGGCTTTTGTGGATCCTGGGAATCGAACCAGGGTCCTTTGGCTTTGCAGGTAAATACCTTAACCACTAAGCCATTCTTCAGCCCCAAAACTAGCTTTTTTTTTCCCCAATATAATTTTACTTATTTATTTATTTGAGAGGAAGAAAGAAGCAGAGGGAGAAAGAGAGACAGAATGGGTGCTCTAGGGCCTCCAGCCACTGTAAACGAGCTCCAGGTGCATGTGCCCCCTTGTGCATCTGGCTTATGTGGGTTCTGGAGAGTTGAACCAGGATCCTCTGGCTTTGCAGGCAAATGCTTTAACCACTAAGCCATAACTAAGAACTTTTTAAAAATTAAATTTATTAAAAGCTGGGTATGATGGTGCACGCCTTAAATCCCAGTACTTGGGATGCTGAGGTAGGAGGATTACTATGAGTTTAAGGCCACCCTGAGACTACATCTGCAGACTCTGCACCTACCCCTTCCCCTTTCCCAGGAGTCCTTGCTCTTCTTGAGTGAGTGGTCCCGTGATAGGCTTCTTAACTGACTGGACTTCTACCCGCTAGCAGCTTGCCACAGAGCCTCAGGCATCTCTCTTATCCGGATAGACTTTTGACAGGCTCCATCACGGTGTCAAATCTCTACGTTCACACCCAGACAGCCAAACTCTGACCTCTAGACTTCCACCCACATATCCCAAACTCTAGCAATAGTGGACCACAGTTCAGCCTTCAGGGTAATGCAAACAAAACCTACAATGAGATTCCGTCTCAGCTGAGATAGAAAGGTTTATCAAGGCGGGCCTGGGTTCTCATGCCTTTAATCCCAGCATTTGGGATTTTGAGGTGAGAGGAGCATTGTGAGCTCAAAGCACACCTGGGGCTATTGTGAGACCCTCCCTCAAAAAGGTTGGGGTGGGGGGGGGAGCCAGGTGTGGTGGTGCACACAGGAGGCAGAGGTAGGAAGATCACTATGAGTTCAAGGCCACCCTGAGACTACATAGTAAATTCCCAAAATAAAAAAAGAGGGGGTGGGCGGGCTGGGGAGATGGGTCATTGTTTAAGGCACTTGCCTGCAAAGCCTAAGGAACTGAGTTTGATTGCATACTGCCCTTGTGAAGCAAGATGCACAGGGTGGCACATGCATCTGGAGTTTGTTTGCAATGGCTGGAGGTCCTGGCATGCCCATTCTCTCTCTAGCTGCCTTTTTCTCACTCTCTCTAAAAGAAAGAAAGACTCATCAGAAAGGTGTTGTGGCGCATGCCTTTGATCTTAGCATTTGGGAGGCAGAGGTAGGAGGATTGCCATGAGTTCAAGGCCACCCTGAAACTACATAATGAATTCCAGGTTAACCTGGTCTAGAGTGAGACCCTACCTCAAAAAAAAAAAAATTAAATAAATAAATACACCAAAAAAAAAAAAGGTTTTGCTGGGTGTGGTGGTGTACACCTTTAATCCCAGCACTTGGGAGGAAGAGATAGGAGGATCACTGTGAGTTTGAGGCCAGCCTGAGACTACATCATAAATTCCCAGGTCAGCCTGGGCTAGAGTGAGAACTCACATTTGAAAAACCAAATAATAATAATAATAGTTAGAAAAAAATTAAATATATAATGCCTTATGAATTTATATGCTATCATCGTGCAGGAGATATACTAATTTTCCCTGTATCATTCCAATTTTAATATATGTGCGAAGTGAGCCCTAAAAAAACATATTTTAAGGGACCTTAGCCGGGTTTGGTGGCACATACCTTTAACACCAACATTCCAGAAGTAGGAGGATACTGTGAATTTGAGATCAGCCTGGGCTACATTGAGACCCTACCTTGAAAAACCAGAACAAAGAAGACTTCCGGTTAAGATGGCGGCGTAGGTACCACGCCAAAACAGCCTGGGGGGGGAAGACCAAAAAAAACTCAGCAAAATACACACTTTTACTAAAAAGTGAGGTGTATAGGAAGTTGAGGCGGCAGCGGAGAAGTAGAAGAGTTCCAGAGCATCCAGAGCCTGCACAGGCGGGAACAGTGGCTCCAGGCCGCTCGACTACCCGCCGCAACCGCGGAGCGGCAGAAAACCGCCGGACTCTTGGCTCGAGCCGCAGGACAAGCCAGGTGCGGGATTTTCCCCTCACACCGCGCTCTCCGCAACTCGGGAAACGTGAGGGGAGAGCGGCAGCGAGCAACGGAGGGAGGAGCAGACCGCGAAGTAAAAGCACACGTGGAGAAACGATACAACCAGAACAGCGCGGCTCCCTCCCCTCCCCTGCCGCCTGAACCCAGCTCCAGCGAACACAGCAGCGGCCCGGGACCCGGCCACGCCAACTTGGGCTGACGGCGGGACCCAAGCAGGAGCAGAATTTGGCAGCAACTTCAGCGGCTCCAGCACCGGTACCAGTGGCCCCAGCAGCAGCGGACCCAGGAGCGGCAGCGGTGACAGATCCCACAGCAGCGACTTCGGGGGAGCAGCACCGGTGGACACGGCAACGGCAGCTTCAGCAGCGGTGGGGGCTCCGGGGGTGGCGCCTACAACAGCTGCAGAGACGGCGGCAGCGGCTCGGTTTGCCCCGTAGGAAAAGCAAGTGCCCAGCTCCAGAAATCAGAACAGCAGCCCGACGACCCAGGCAGCAACTTGACTGAGACCACAATCACCCAAGGTAACTGGGATTGCACCAGGGAAGGGTCTCACTTGGTCACAAGCTGACTTGGATACCTCAACAGACCAGAAATCTAAACCTCTTTGTTGATAGAGGATCTGGTCATTATAATAACTACTCTTGCATACATACTCGGGGCTGTTTTTGATGGAATGGGTACAGTGTTTAGCTAAATTTTAGAATCTACCAGTATATTATTCCACTACCTTAAGGTCCTACCCTGAAAATATATTACACCAAATCAATTGATACAGCTAAGAATACACAGCTAGCTAGATAATCCAAGCATTCACTTAATCCAAGATGCAAAAATATATACATTATAACACAAGAAACACTAAAAAGCAAGACGATATAAATCCACCTAAAAGTATTAATGCATCAGAAATGTCCTCCAGTGAGAAAGAGTTAGAGGAAATGCCTGAGAAAGAGTTCAAAAGAATAATTATAAATATGTTCAAAGAGGTCAAAGAACACATGAAAACAATCAAAGAAGAAATCAAAGAGGAAATCAAAGAGGAAATCAAAGGAATCAAAGAAGAGGCAGGACACCAATTTAATGAAATAAAGAAGGCAATACAAGACATAAATAGAGAAATAGAAATAATAAAGAAAAACCAGTCAGAATTACTAGCAATGAAGAACACAGTTAATGAAATAAAAAACTCTGTAGAAAATCTCACCAGTAGGATGGATGAGGGAGAAGACAGAATATCTAAGCTAGAAGATCAGGTGGCAGACCTAATGCAGTCCAACAAAGAGAAAGACAAACTTATAGAAAAGTATGAGTGGGAATTTCAAGATATTCGGGACACTATGAAAAGATCCAATATAAGAATTCAGGGCATAGTAGAAGGAGAAGAATTCCACTCCAGAGGCATAGTAGGCATCTTCAACAAAATCATAGAGGAAAATTTTCCCCAAATTGGGAAAGAGGTGCCAATACAGATACAGGAAGCCTTTAGAACCCCAGCCAGACAAAACCCAGAAAGAAACTCTCCTCGCCACATTATACTCAAACTTCCAAACACACAAACCAAAGAAAAAATATTGAAAGCAGTTAGAGAGAAAAATCAAGTTACCTACAAAAGCAAGCCCATCAGGATTACAGCAGATTATTCAACACAAACTTTTAAAGCCAGAAGGGCCTGGAGTGATATATTCCAAGTTCTGAAAGATAACAACTGTCAACCAAGGTTACTTTATCCTGCAAAGTTATCCATCCAAATAGATGGAGAAATAAAGACATTCCATGACAAAAGCAGGTTAAAGGAATATCTGAAGACAAAACCAGCTCTACAGAAAATACTTGATAGAATCCTCCATGCTGAACAAAAGGAAAAGCACACATATAAGGAACCTAGAAAAAACCAGCCATACTCAAATACCAGTTAACAGAAGAGAGCACAGGTAGAACAAGTAACACACACACACACACACAAATGGCAAACATAAATACACACCTTTCAATAATATCTCTTAATATCAACGGTCTCAATGCCCCAACGAAAAGACATAGATTTGCAGACTGGGTTAAAAAGCAGGATCCTACAATTTGTTGTCTTCAAGAAACTCACCTTTCTACAAAGGATAGACATTATCTTAGGGTGAAAGGTTGGAAGACGGTGTTTCAAGCAAATGGGCCTAGAAAACAAGCAGGGGTTGCTATCCTAATATCAGACAGGGTGGACTTTAGCCCGAAGTTAGTCAAAAAAGATAAGGAAGGTCACTTTATATTGATTAAGGGCACACTCCAACAGGAGGACATTACAATCCTAAACATATATGCACCTAACATGGGGGCTCCCAAATTCGTCAAACAAACACTATTAGAACTAAGGTCACAGATAACACCAAACACGGTGGTGGTGGGTGACTTTAACACCCCACTCTCATCAATTGACAGGTCATCCAGGGAAAGAATAAACAGAGAGGCATCTGGACTAAATGAGGTCATAGAAGATATGGACCTAACAGATATATACAGGACATTTCATCCAAAGGCTGCAGAATATACATTCTTTTCAGCAGCACATGGAACATTCTCTAAAATAGACCATATATTAGGACACAAAGCAAATCTTAACAAATTCAGGAAAATTGAAATAATTCCTTGCATTCTATCTGACCACAATGGAATTAAACTACAAATCAGTAGCAAGAAAGGCTACAGGGCATACACAAAATCATGGAAGCTAAACAATACACTACTAAATGATGAGTGGGTCAATGAAGAAATCAAAAAGGAAATCAAAAAATTTATAGAGTCAAATGATAATGAGAACACAACATACCAAAATCTCTGGGACACAATGAAGGCAGTTCTAAGAGGTAAATTTATAGCCTTAAGTGCCTATATTAAGAAATTAGAAAGGTCGCAAGTAAACGACCTAATGCTTCGCCTTAAAGCCTTGGAAAAAGAAGAACAAGGCAAACCAAAAAGTAGTAGACGGGAAGAAATAATAAAGATTAGGGCAGAAATTAATGAAATAGAAACAAAAAGAACAATCCAAAGAATTAATGAAACAAAGAGTTGGTTCTTTGAAAGGATAAACAAGATTGATAAACCCTTAGCAAATCTGACCAAAAGAAAGAGAGAAGAGACACAAATTAATAAAATCAGAGATGAACAAGGTAACATCACAACAGATTCCAGAGAAATTCAAAAAATTATAGGGACATACTATAAAAGCATATACTCCACAAAGTATGAAAATCTGAAAGAAATGGATGATTTCCTTGATCTATATGACCTACCTAAATTAAATCAAAATGAGATTAATCACTTAAATAGACCTATAACAAACATGGAGATCCGAGCAGTTATCAATAATCTCCCAACTAAAAAAAGCCCAGGCCCGGATGGATTCACTGCTGAATTTTACCAGACTTTTAAGGAAGAGCTAACACCATTGCTTCTTAAGCTTTTCCAGGAAATAGAAAAAGAAGGAATCCTACCAAACTCCTTCTATGAGGCCAGTATCACCCTGATACCAAAACCAGGCAAAGATAGAACAAAAAAAGAAAATTACAGACCAATCTCCCTCATGAACATAGATGCAAAAATTCTCAACAAAATCTTGGCAAACAGAATACAAGAGTATATCAAAAAGATCATTCACCCTGACCAAGTAGGCTTTATCCCAGAGATGCAGGGATGGTTCAACATACGCAAATCTATAAATGTAATACATCACATAAATGGGTTGAAGGACAAAAACCACATGATCATCTCATTAGATGCAGAGAAAGCATTTGACAAAATCCAACATCCCTTCATGATAAAAGTCCTACAGAGACTGGGAATAGAAGGAACATATCTCAATATAATAAAGGCTATTTATGACAAGCCTACAGCCAACATATTACTAAATGGGGAAAAACTGGAAGCTTTTCCACTAAAATCAGGAACAAGACAAGGGTGTCCACTGTCTCCACTTCTATTTAATATAGTTTTGGAAGTCTTAGCCATAGCAATAAGGCAAGAGACACACATAAAAGGGATACAAATTGGAAAGGAAGAAATCAAGTTATCACTATTTGCAGATGACATGATTCTATACATAAAGGACCCTAAAGACTCTACTAGCAAGCTGTTAGAGCTAATCAAAACCTACAGCAATGTAGCAGGATACAAAATAAATACACAGAAATCAGTAGCCTTCATATATGCTAACAACAAACACACAGAGGATGAAATCAGAGAATCACTCCCATTCACAATTGCATCAAAAAAAATAAAATACCTTGGAATAAACCTAACTAAGGAAGTAAAGAATCTATACAATGAGAACTTTAAGACACTCAAGCGAGAAATTGCAGAAGACACTAGAAAGTGGAGAAACATCCCTTGTTCCTGGCTTGGAAGAATCAATATCGTGAAAATGGCAATCTTACCTAAAGCAATCTACACATTTAATGCAATCCCTATCAAAATTCCAAAGGCTTTCTTCATGGAAATAGAAAAAACAATCCAAAAATTCATTTGGAATCACAAAAAACCTCGAATATCTAAAATAATACTGAGCAACAAAAAAGAGGCTGGTGGTATCACCATACCTGATTTTAACCTATACTACAGAGCCATAGTAACAAAAACAGCATGGTACTGGCACAAAAACAGACATGTAGATCAGTGGAACAGAATAGAGGACCCAGATGTAAGCCCAAGTAGCTATAGCCACCTGATATTCGATAAAAATGCCAAAAATACTCATTGGAGAAGAGACAGCCTCTTCAGCAAATGGTGTTTTGAAAACTGGATAAATATCTGCAGAAGGATGAAAATAGATTCTTCTATCTCGCCATGCACAAGAATTAAGTCCAAATGGATTAAAGACCTTAACATCAGACCGGAAACTCTGAAACTGCTAGAGGAAAAAGTAGGGGAAACCCTCCAACATATTGGTCTTGGCAAAGACTTTCTAAATACAACCCCAATTGCTCAGGCAATAAAACCACAGATTAACCACTGGGACCTAATGAAATTACAAAGATTTTGCACCGCAAAGGACACAGTGAAAAAAGCAAAGAGGCAACCTACAGAATGGGAAAAAATCTTCGCCAGCTATATATCTGATAAAGGATTAATATCTAGGATATACAAAGAACTCAAAAAGTTAACTAATAAGGAATCAAACAGGCCAATCAAAAAATGGGCTAAGGAGCTAAATAGAGAGTTCTCAAAGGAAGAAATACGAATGGCATATAAGCACCTAAAAAAATGTTCTACGTCACTAGTCATCAGGGAAATGCAGATTAAAACTACATTGAGATTCCATCTCACTCCTGTCAGATTGGCCACCATCATGAAAACAAATGATCATAAATGTTGGCGGGGATGTGGAAAAAAAGGAACCCTTCTGCACTGCTGGTGGGAATGCAATCTGGTCCAGCCATTGTGGAAAACAGTGTGGAGGTTCCTAAAGCAGCTAGAGATTGATCTACCATATGACCCAGCTATAGCACTCCTAGGCATATATCCAAAGGACTCATCTCATTTCCTTAGAAGTACATGCTCAACCATGTTTATTGCTGCTCAATTTATAATAGCTGGGAAATGGAACCAGCCTAGATGTCCCTCAACAGATGAGTGGATAATGAAGATGTGGTACATTTATACAATGGAGTTCTACTCAGCGGTAAAGAAAAATGAAGTTATGAAATTTGCAGAAAAATGGATGGACCTGGAAAGTATTATACTAAGTCAGGTAACCCAGGCCCAGAAAGCCAAGCGCCACATGTTCTCCCTCATATGGGGATCCTAGCTACAGATGACTGGGCTTCTGTGTGAGAATGAAAATACTTAGTAGCAGAGGCCAGTAAGTTGAAAAGGAGACATAAAGGGTGGAGAAAGGAAGGGAGGAGGATACTTAATAGGTTGATATTGTATATATGTAATTACAATGATTGTAATGGGGAGGTAATATGATTGAGAATGGAATTTCAAACGGGAAAGTGTGGGGGTGGGGAGGGAGGGAATTACCATGGGATATATTTTATAATCATGGAAAATGTTAATAAAAATTTAAAAAAAAAAAAAAAATAAAAAAATAAATAAATAAAAACAGAAAAAAAAAAAAAAAAAAAAAAAAAAAAAAAAAAAAAAACCAGAACAAATAATTAAATAAAGAGACCTTTACAGACAGTACCGTGGGTGGGAATATAAGCTAGTGTAGCCACTGTGGTGAACAGTATGGAGATTCTGCCACAGTCTAAAATAGCTGTCCAGTGTGATCCAGCTACACGGATTCTGAGTATGAATCAGGAAATAAAGGCAGAGGACAAAAAGAGGTCTGTGCACATCCACGTGTTGACTGCAGCACTAGTCACAATGGCCACGGTCAGGCCCGTCCACAGACGATGAGATCAGCTATACGTGCATTACTGGGTATGGTGGTTCACACCGTTAGTCCCAGTACTCGCTGGGGACCCTGAGGTAGAGGCCAGCCTAGAACTACAGAGGGAGGTTCAGTACAGCCCAGGCTAGAGTGAGACCCTACCTTGAAAATAAAAGTGAGCAGGGCGTGGTGGCGCATGCCTTTAATCCCAGCACTCGGGTGGCAGAGGTAGGAGGATTGCCATGAGTTCGAGGCCACCCTGAGACTCCATAGTGAATTCCAGGTCAGCCTGGGCTAGAGTGAGACCTTACCTCGAAAAACCAAAAAAAAAAAAAAAAAAAGAGAAAAAAGAAAAGAAAAGAAATAAAAGGGTATGTAAGGACAAGGGAGTATTGCCTTAAGAATGCAACTCGCTCAATTGTAAGAAAATGAATAGTTTCATCCAGGTAGGGTCTCACTCTACCCAGGTTGACCTGGAACTCACTCTGTAGTCCCAAACTGGCCTCGAACACACAGCAATCCTCCTATGCGCCACCACACTCGGCTCCCATGGTAATTAAAAAAAATATGTATTTAATTTATTTATTTGAGAAAGAGAAAAAGGCAGATAGTAAAAGAGAGAGAGAGAGTGAGCACACCAAAGCCTTTAGGTACCACAACTGAACTCCAGACACCTGTGCCACCTTGTACATCTGGCTTTACATGGGCACTGGGGAATCAAACCCAGGTCCTTGGGCTTTATAGGCAAGTGCCTTAACTGCTGAGCCATCTCTCCAGCCCCCATTGTAATTTAAAAATATTTTTATCCTTCATTTATTTGAGAGGAAGAGAGAAAGAATGGGTGGGTCAGGGTCTTCAGCCACTGCAAATGAACTCCAGATGAATGTCCCACCTTGTGCATCTGGCTTACATGGGTACTGGAGAATCAAACCTGGGTCCTTAGGCTTCATAGGTAAGTGGTTTAACCACTAAGCAATCTCTCCAGCATCTCTCCACAGTAATTTTTGTTTGTTTTTGTTTTTAATTTTTTTTGTTCATTTTTATTTATTTATTTGAGAGTGACAGAGACAGAAAGAGGCAGATAGAGAGAGAGGGGGAGAGAGAGGGAGAGAATGGGTGTGCCAGGGCCTCCAGCCACTGCAAATGAACTCCAGATGTGTGTGCCCCTTTGTGCATCTGGCTAACATGGGTCCTGGAGAATAGAGCCACGAACCGGGGTCCTTAGGCTTCACAGGCAAGCGCTTAACCACTAAGCCATGTCTCCAGCCCTGTTTTTGTTTTTTTGAGGTAGTGTCTCATGCTAGTCCAGGCTGACCTGGAATTTACTATGAAGTCTCAGGGTGGCTTCAAACTCTCAGCAATCCTCCTGCCTCTGCCTCCCGAGTGCTGGGACTAAAGGCGTGCACCACCACACCGGGCTAGTAATTTTTTAAGTAGTTAAGTGCGGCTCCATGGATGCCAGCCCACACTGTTGACCTAGGCCTTCCCTCTGCTGCCAGCTCATTCAGATGCCTACACAGATTAGCGAGACGTCAGTCACTGGTCTATGATGGGCAGAGAAATTCTAGAGCCCAAAGAAGGAGTATGGAGGACTCTAGCCACAAGGAACAGGGAACAGAATCAGGGAAGCCTTCATGAGGTGATTGGACTTGTGGGAGAACCTGATAGGGGAGATCTACTTCAGGATACGGTGACCTTAAGGGACATATCTATGCTCCCCAGTGAAGCTCTCTGGGCCCTTTTCCTGGTAGAGTTGAGGAAAGATAAGAGCTGCTTTTTACTGCAAGTGAGCCTTGCGGTCCTGGAGGCCCAAAGTCAGCACACACACGGTCAGTATTGGCTTGTAGACAGACTAAGTGACCTGTCTCTGAGACTCGATGCTGAGTGAAGCAGTCATGTGACATGTGGCCCGTGTCCTCAATCATAGGACCAAGCATGATAATGATGAGCTGGGAGTGGTGGCGCTCCCCTTTAATCACAGCACTTGGTTGGCAGAGGTAGGAGGAGCTCTATGAGTTCAAGGCCAGTTTGAGGCTGCAGAGTGAGTTTCAGGTCAACCTGGACTACATTGAGACTCTTCCTCAGGAGACGAAAAAGAGAAAGAAAGAAAGTAAGAAAGAAAGAAAGAAAAGAATGACAATGACGTTTAAGGGCTAACATTTGTTATACTCCTACTGTGAGGTAGACCCTGGGGAGAGGAGAATTTGTTGAGGGCAGAGCTCATGTGGAAGTCCCCACGATCAACATTCACCAAGCTGTATTCTATTTTCAGTTCATTTGGTGAAACTCGGAGTTAAACAATTTTTTCTTTTTTATTAATTTTTTGGGGGAGTGGGTTAAACACATAGAATTTTTAGAAGTTGGGTGTGATGGTGCACACCTTTAATCCCAGCACCTTGGGAGGCAGAGGTAGGAGGACTGTCTTGCGTTCGAGGCCAGCCTGAGACTACATAGTGAATTCCAGGTCAGCCTGGGCTAGAGTGAGACCCTATGTCTAAGAAAAAAAGAAAAAAAGTAAAACAACAATAACAAAAGCAACTCAAGTCCAGACCCCTCACCTTAGCTCACAAGACCTTGGGTGCTCCTGACTTCCTCTCTCCTGGTTTTTTCCTACCAGTCAAAGGGGAGGCAGCTCATCCCCACATGATCTCACTCCCTGAGTCCTTACCTGTCCTCTGAGCTTTAGCTGTGACAGTCCTCTCCAAGACAGACCTCCCTTGGCCAACTTGGCTGATGGCCTCCAAGCTTTTTAAAAAAAAAAAAAAATTATTTACTTATTTGCAAGGAGAGAGAGAGGAAGAGAGAATGGGTGTACCAGGGCATCTAGCCACTGCCAACAAACTCCAGAATCATATACCACTTTGTGCGTGTGTGTTCTTTTTTGGTTTTGTTTTAGTTTTGTTGTTTGTTTTCTGAGGTAGGGTTGCACTTTAGCTCAAGCTGACCTGGAATTCACCATGTAGTCTCAGGGTGGCCTTGAACTCACGGTGATCCTCCTACCTCTGCCTCCTGAGTGCTGGGATTAAAGTCATGCACCACCACTCCCGGCTTTGTGCATCTGTCTTTATGTGGGTACTGGAAATCGAACCAGGGTCAAAGGCTTTGCAGGTAAGTGCTTAACCACTGTACCATCTCTCCATCCTTCCTCCACTTTCTTTTTGTAGCCAGATAACATTGTGACTTTGTATGTCAACTTGCCAGCGCCCCCGCCTCCCCACGTGGATGCTGTCAGTGGCAGGAGCTTGTGGCTATTTCTGTTATCTTTGGCACCTCCAGTGCTGTGCTGGGCATAGTGGGCACTCAGGATTTAGTGAACAAGTGCTGTGTAGCCTCTGACATGTTGCTTCCCATCTCAGGGGCTCTATGTCTCCATGAGTGGGAAGAAGCAGACTTGAGGTCTGCGGCTCCTGGGCCTCAGGCCCAGAAACAGCTCAGCATGCCCCAGCTCTGAAGCATATTTAATCGGGCAGCAAATACCCTGCCGTTTAGCATCCTGCCAGCCCTCCTCCCTAGACCCTGGGCTGGGAACCACGCCGTCAGATGTCAAGGATAATCCATGTGCAGCCACCTGTCCTCCCAGCTCACGATCTCAGGGCCAAGGAGGGCAGGTGGGAGGGCATAGTGGACAGGAGGAAGGGCAGGGTGGGCATTTGGAGGGCAGAGTGTACAGGTGGGTGGACAGATGGAGGGCAGAGTATATAGGTGAGACGGCATTGCCCAGCTCTCCACCTTTAATCTAACTGCCTGTAAACATCCTGTCACGTTGATACTACACAAAATGACCCTGACTACCTATCAAAGGATCATCTCTCCGATGAATGGCTTTGTTTAGAAAGGTCATTAGTGCTAGAGAGATGGTTCAGTGATTAAGGTATGTGCCTTATAAGCCTAAGGACCCAGGTTCAATTCCCCAGTACCCATGTAAAGCCAGATGTACAAGGTGGCTCAGGTGTCTGGAGTTCATTTGCAGTGGCTAGAGGCCCTGGTGTGCCCATTCTTTCTTTCTCTTTCTCTCCCTAATAAAGTAGAGAGGTCCTTAATAAGCTGAGGAATGTACCTTGAGGCAAGGCAGCGTAGGGGTGAAGGGCTGGGCTGGGTATGCTGCCCACTGTCTGAGTGGCATCTCAGCTCTGCATCTTGCTGGGTGAGCTGGAGCAAGCCGGAAGAACTCTTTGGGTCTCTCCTTCCTCTTCTGTTGTAGAGGGGAGAGGGCACGTGTGCCTGTTTGACTTCAGCTACTCAGTGCTTTTGTTTTTAAATTATTTTTTTAAATTTTTGTTTGTTTATTTATTTATTTATTTATTTATTTGAGAGCGACAGACAGACAGACAAAGAGGCAGAGAAAGAGAGAGACAGAGAGAGAGAATGGGCGCGCCAGGGCCTCCAGCCACTGCAAATGAACTCCAGATGTGTGCGCCCACTTTTGCATCTGGCTAACGTGGGTCCTGGGGAATTGAGCCTCAAACCGGGGTCCTTAGGCTTCACAGGCAAGTGCTTAACTGCTAAGCCATCTCTCCAGCCCTGCTTTTTTTTTTTAAATTTTTATTAGCATTTTCCATGATTATAAAAAAATATCCCATGGTAATTCCCTCCCTTCCCCCCCCCACTTTCCCCTTTGAAATTCCATTCTCCATAATATTACCTCCCCATCTCAATCATTGTACTTATATATATACAATATCAACCTATTAAGTACCTTCCTCCCTTCCTTTCTCTTCTGCTTTTGTTTTTGATAGCGTCCGGAGCTCTGAGTTACTTGGTTGGTTTTGCAGTCAGGTTCTCATTGCTGGCAGAAATCACTTGACCAAGAGCAGCTTTTGGGGGAAGAAAAGGGGGGGTTATTTTGGCTTACAGACTCGAGGGGGAAGCTCCATGATGGTAAGGGAAAATGATGGCATGAGCAGAGGGTGGACATCACCCCCTGGCCAACATCAGGTGGACAATAGCAACAGGAGAGTATGCCAAACACTGGCATGGGGAAACTGGCTATAATAACCATAAGCCTGACCCCAACAATACACTGCCTCCAGGAAGCGTTCATTCCCAAATCTCCATCAGCTGGGAACCTAGCATTCAGAACACCTAAATTTATGGGGGACACCTGAGTCAAACCATCACAGCCTGCCCATGGCCCCCATAAACTAATAATCATCCATGATGTAAAATGCAATGCATTCAGTCCCTTTAAAAGTCCCCATAGTTTTGTTTTTTTTTTTTAATCAAAGACGACATTGGGCATAGCGAAGAAACATTCAACTAATACAAGATTCAAACAGGGCAAACATCAAATTCTGTAGCTCAAGACCAACAACTCTAGCCAGTGACCAGTTTCTAAGCCCAATAATCCTATCTAGCAGCAAGCCTCTGGAGTTCCAATTCTGCCCTTCCAGCTAGGCTACTTGCAGTCCTGGAAAACTTCATCCAGGGCTGGCAGCTCTCCTTGGCAGCCATCTCATGGTCCAGCATCTCCACTGGGTCTCCAGTGCAACCCATGGTTCACCCTCACAGGTCCATTGGGTCTCCATGCAGACATCCAGCAAACCTGCTTCACACTGCCCATGCCATTTCCAAAACACAAGACTGTGTCACAAACTCAATGACTCTCTCTTTCCTGAATTTCTTATACTTCATATTACCCGGTAGGGTGCCAAATTGTTAATCCAATGGGTAATAAAGCAGACTTTGAAGAATAGGACACTCCTTCAGCCTTCAGGCCCCTTCAAAAGACTGCATTCTGGACTGGAGAGATGGCTTATGGGTTAAGGTGCTTGCCTGCAAAGCCAAAGAACCTAGGTTTGATTCCCCAGGACCCATAAAAGCCAGATGCACAGGGTGGTGCATGTGTCTGGAGTTCATTTGCAGCAGCTGGAGGCCCTGGCACACCCATTCTCTTTTTATCTCCGCCCCGCCCCTCTCTGTACTTCTTTCTCTTAGTCTCAAATAAATAAATAAAATAAAATATTTAAAACAAAAAAGACTTCATTCTTTCTGTTGTCCCAATGTAGGTCAGCTGGCCCAATCTCAAAGGTTGTAATCTCTCATACAATTGCAGCTGACCAGGCAAAATTGTCAGCACAAAGATTTCATTTTTGTGCTATATCCCTCGCTCACAGTGTCTATTTCTATGTAAAGCAACCCTGCACAAGTTCTCAGGACACTGGCATAACAACAAGCCTCTCACACAAACTGCTTCTAGCCCAGTCCAGGTAAAGCTCTTTCTCACGCTCATAAGCCAAACCTCACACTCCACAGTTCTTACTGCATTCAGATCTTTCAACTCTGACCAGAATAGTCCATCAAGCTGTACTTACAGCACTGCAAGGCATCTCTTGGGCCAAGGTTTCAAATCCTTCCACATTTCTCTTGAAAATCACCTCCCAAAGGCCAAAGACACACAGTCCAGTGTCTAGCAGCAAAGTCATTCTCGATACCAACTTTACTGTTGCAGTCAGGTTCATATTGCTGGCATAAATCACCCGACCAAGAGCAGTTTATGGGAAAAAAGGTTTATTTTGCCTTATAGACTTGAGGGGAAGCTCCAAGATTGCAGGGGAAAACGATGGCATGAACAGAGGGTGGATATCACCCTGGCCAACATCAGGTGGACAACAGTAATAGGAGACTGTGCCAAATTCTGACAAGGGGAAACTGGCTATCATTCCCATAAGCCAGCCCCCAACAATACAGTGCCTCCAGGAGGCGTTAATTCCCAAATCTCCACCAGCTGGGAACCTAGTATTCAGAATACCTAAGTTTATGAGGGACACCTGAATCAAACAACCACTGATGGTCATAGAGAGTGCCCAAAGAACCCAGGCAATTCACACCCTTTGTTCTGTGCAAACACGTTCTTTCTGAGCTTTCTGAGCTCGGGAGCCTCCTCTAAGAAGGAGAAACAGTCTTGCTACCTGTGTGGACCAGAGGTGTACAGGAAGTGCAAAATATACAAGTGGGCTCTGAAGGGGAGTGGCACACACACCTGAGGGGTTCACCGGCCTCTCTGGAGAAGACCTTGCCTATCAGCAAGTCACACCAGCTTCAAGCAGTGATATGTTCTGTTCCTGGGACTGTGTTGTGAAGCTGAGGCTAATCCCATTGGGATTTTCTTTTGAGCTGGAATTCACTATTTAGCCTCAGGGTAGCCTTGAACTCATGGCGATCTTCCTACCTCTGCCTCCCAAGTACTAGGATTAAAGGCGTGTACTGGGCTGGAGAGATGGCTTGGTGGTTAAGCCTAAAGCCCTTGTTCCGAGGCTCGATTCCCCAGGACCCACATTAGCCAGATGCACAAGGGGGCGCACGCCTCTGGAGTTCATTTGCAGTAGCTAGAAGCTCTGGCGCGCCCATTCTCCCTCTCTCTCTCTCTGCCTCTTTCTCTTTCTGTAGCTCTCAAATAAATAAATAAAATAAACAAAAAAAATTAAAAAAAAAAAAGCGTGTACCACCATGCCCAGCTCCAGTTCCTTTTTCTAATATTTTCTTTTCTTCCTTTTTCTTTTCCCCTTCTTTTCTTTTTTTTGGGGGGGGCAGGGGTGGGGAGGTTTTGAGGTAGGATCTCACTCTAGCCCAGGCTGGCCTGGAATTTGCTATATAGTCTCAGGCTGGCCTCGAACTCACAGCGACCTTCCTAGCTCTGGGATTAAAGGTGTATTCCACCATGCCCAGCCCCTCCCCCCTTTTTTCTGTGGTATTGTGCCTGGGACAGTGACCTTAATCTACCTCCTCTACTCCCCAGGAACGAGGATGTAGGGCCCCGTCCCAGGACAAGCTTTGAGCTGAGGGCAGAGCCATGCGCAGACAGGAAAGGCTGTCAGCTACAGTAATTGTAATAGATAATTTATCTCAAAAGAATGATTAAGAGCATGTAATTAACACTTTGTACGCAGACATTTTCTTCTCTGAGGAGCTCTGAGAGGAGCGCAGAATATTTAAATATATATCACATCCATTGCTGGAGACAAACGTCTAGAATTGTAGAACATAATTAAAATTCCTCTCCCTTTGGAATTAAGAAAATCATCTGTGGGATGAATATAATGTCCACCAGACACATGAACGGGTCCTAACCTGGGAACTCTTGACAGTGCTGGACAGGATCCCAAAAAAAAAAAAAAAAACAAACAATTAGTCCAAGAAAGACAAATATCGAGGGACTAGAGAGGAATTGGCTTGGTGGTTAAAGACGCTTGCTTGCAAAGCCTGTCGACCCAGGTTCAATTCTCAAGCCGCCACCCACATAAACTGGCCACAGAAAAGTGGTGTAAGCAGCCGGGCATGGTGGCACACATCTTTAATCTTAGCACCCAGGAGGCAGAGGTAGGAAGATTGTGGAGAGTTCGAGGCCACCCTGAGAATACAGAGTGAATTCTAGGTCAGCCTGGGCTAGAGCGAGACCCAACCTTTGGAGGGTGTTGGGGGGAAAGTGGTGCAAGCATCTGGCACAAAGGAAAACAAATATTGAGTAAACCTAATACCTATTTCAAATCCCTGCTCATGCTAGAAATGGTTAATCTGTCCCAGCACTCTGCAGGCAAAGCGTGGACTACTCAGGACCTGATTTTGCTTGCTTACTAGGGTCTCTGTAGTCCAGGCTGGCCTTGAATCCCAAATGCTGGGATTAAAGATGTGTCCCTCCACACCCAGCTTTCTTGGGACTTTTTGTTTTTGTTCTTTTTGTTTTTTTGAGGTAGGGTGTTGCTGTAGCCCAGAGTGATGTGAAATTCACTACAAAGTCTCTGGGAAGCCTTGAACTCACGGCTATCCTGCTACCTTTGCCTCCCAAATACTGGGATTAAAGGCGTGTGCCACCATGCCTGGTTTTCTGTTAATTCAAGGTAGGGTCTCTCTAGGCCTGGCTGACCTGGAATTCACTATGTAGTCTGAGGCTGGCCTTGAACTCACAGTGATCTTCCTACCTCTGCCTCCCAAGTGCTGGGATTAAAGGTATGTGCCACCATACCTGGGCTGGGCTGGGATTTCTTTTTAAGTTTTAAAAAACATATTATTATTTATTTGTAGTCAGAGAGAGACAGAAAGAAGAGAGAGTGAGTGGGAAAACCAGGGCCTCTAGCTAATGCAAATGCACTTCAGATGCATTCATATGGCTTTTACATGGGTTTGGGGGAATTGAACCCAGGTCTCTAGTCTTTGCAGGCAAACACCTTAACTGCTGAGCCATCTCTCCAGCCCTAAATTTTTTTTATTAATATATAAATGTAATATTTTTATTTTTATTTGTTTGTTTGAGAGAGAAAGACAGAGGCAGACAGATAATGGGCTCTCAGGGCCTCCAGCCACTGCAAACGAACTCCAGACGCACGTGCCCCTTGTGTATCTGGCTAATGTAGGTCCTGGGGAGTTGAACCTGGGTCTTTTGGCTTTGCAGGCAAGCACCTTAAGGGCTAAGCCATCCCTCCAGCCCTTGTTAGCATATATTAACTGTACATATGCATAGTGTTTTTCATTCTGGCATTTTACTCATGTATAAAATGTGTTTTAGTCACATCACCCCCATTACCTTCTCTCCCCTCCCGATGCTCCCCTTCCTCTTCCTAAGCCTCCCTTCTACTTTCCGGGGCTTTTTAAGTGACCCACTGAGTTTCATTAGCCAGGTGCACAAACATGAGTGAGGAGTTATTTACAGGAGCAGGGGCAATTTACCAGTGGCTACACCACTGAAGAAAACGTCTCTCCATCCCTTAGTAACCATTAATTGCTCTTAGCTACCATTAACTGCAAACAGCTCCTCAGAAGGGCAGGGCTCATGAGGCCCCCCCCCCCTCCACTAACTGTTAACTACCCATAATTTTTTAAAATTTAACTTAATTTTTTTTGAGGCAGGGTCTTACTGTAGCCCAGGCTGACCTAGAATTCACTCTGTAGTCCCAAGGTGGCCTTGAACTCACAGCAATCCTCCTACCTCTGCCTCCCAAGTGCTAGAATTAAAGGCGTGAGCCACCACGCCCGGCTTAAATTTTATTTTTGTTTGTATTTATTTATTTATTTTTATTTTTTGGTTTTCGAGGTAGGGTCTCACTGTAGCCCAGGCTGACCTAGAATTCACTCTGTAGTCTCAGGGTGGCCTTGAACTCATGGCAATCCTCCTACCTCTGCCTCCCGAATGCTGGGATTAAAGGCGTGCTCCACCGTGCCAAGCTTTTGTTTGCTTTTTGAAGTAGGGTCTCACTGTAGCCCAGGCTGACATGGGATTCTCTATGGAGTCTTAGTGTGGCCTCAAACTCATAGTGATCCTCCTACCTCTGCCTTCCAAGTGCTGAAATTTTATTTTTATTTATTTGAGAGAGAGAGAGAGAGTGAGCGAGCAAGCATGCCAGGGCCTCTAGCCATTGCAAACAAACTCCAGATGCACTAGTCCTTGGGAATTGTACCTGGTTCCTTTGGCTTTGCAGGCAAACACCTTAACCGTTAAGCCATCCCTCCAGCCCATCTGCCTATAAATATTCAGGCTCTCTTGAGCCCTTAGTCCCTAGTACCAGCTATATAACTGCCTGTATATCCTCAGAAGTTTTCCGGTTTTTTTTTTGTTTGTTTGTTTTTCTTTTGGTAGTCTCAGGGTGGCCTCGAACTCAAGGTGATCCTCCTACCTCTGCCTCCCGAGTGCTGAGATTAAAAGCATGCGCCACCACGCCCGGCCTCAATTCTATTTTAAATTTATTTGAGAGAAAGAAAGAGGCAGAGAGGGCTGGAGAGATGGCTTAGCAGTTAAGCGCTTGCCTGTGAAGCCTAAGGACCCCGGTACAAGGCTCCACTCCCCAGGACCCACGTTAGCCAGATGCACAAGGGGGCACACACATCTGGAGTTTGTTTTCAGTGGCTGGAGGCCCTGGCACGCCCATTCTCTCTCTCTCTCTCTCTCTTTCTCGCTCTCAAATAAACCAATAAAAAAAAAAAGAAAAGAAAGAGGCAGAGAGAGAGAGAATGGGTGCTCCAGGGCTTCTGGCCACTGCAAATGAACTCCAGATGCATGCACTGCCTTGTTTATGTGTATCCTGGAGAATAGAACTGGGATCCTTTGGCTTTGCAGGCAAACTCCTTAACCACTAAGCCATTTCTCCAGCACCTCAACCCCTCTTTTATGAAGACTTTATTTCACATTTCTGAACAGTTTTGTTCCTAATCCCACCATTCTTTCCAGAACACTTCCATATACTAATTCAGAAAAACTTATGAACTTGAAAGGTTAAAAACAAAACATGGCCTGGGTTGGGGGAAAAATAATCTCAAGGGGGACCTAGCTGACAAAATCCGAGTACTCTGGAGGTGACATGAACAATTCTGGTAAGAAGTGTGTGTCTTTTTTTTTTTTGAGGTAGGGTCTCATTCTAGCCAGGATGACCTGGAGTTTACTCTGGAGTCTCAGGGTGGCAGTCCTCCTACCTCCGCCTCCCAAGTGCTGAGATTAAAGGCGTGCGCCACCACGCCCATGCCAGGCTGCAGTATTCTTTTCAATGTAGCCTTGTGGGTACCACCAGCCACCAACCAGAATCCTGAACCACCTTCTTGTGTGACAGGTAGAAGAATAGCTTTCAGAGAGCTAGCCGGACATACTGAAAGTTACACAGCCAGAGGCAAAAGTGAAGTTCCCAAATGTTTTGGTTTTCCCTTAATCCCCACCCCTGCCCCTTTGCTTAGATTCCATGGTTGCATCAGATTCCTCTGTCCGTCCGGAACACCCCCACCCTGGTGCTTCTGGATGACCACTAGTCTGTTGCTCAAACTCTTGCAACATGGGGACTGACTTTTCATGACTAAAAGGATCATGGTTGATTGTCTATGATTATGGAAGCTCTCAATAAAACAGTTTTAAAAGGGCTGGAGAGATGGCTTAGCTCTTAGGCGCTTGCCTAGAAAGCCAAACAACCTAGGTTCAATGCCCATGTAAGCCAGATGCATAAGGTAGTACATGCATCTGGAGTTCGTTTGCAGTGGCTAGAGGCCCTGGCACCTCCATTCTCTCCACATATATTGGCCTCTTTCTCTCTCGCCCTCAAATAAGTAAATAAAAATAAAAAAAATAAAAGTTAAAACAGCCAGTCATGGTGGCACATGCCTTTAATCCCAGCACGTGGGAGGCAGAGGTAGGAGGATCACTAAGAATTTGAGGTTAGCCTGAGACTATATAGTGACTCCAAGGGCAGCCTGGGCCAGAGAGAGAGCCTACCCTGAAAAAACAAAACAACAACAAAAGAGCCAGGCATGGTGGTGGTATACTCAGGAGGCAGAGGTAGGAGGACCACTGTGAGTTTGAGGCCAGCCTGGAGCTACGGACTGAATTCCAGGTCAGCCTGGGCTACAGTGAGACCCTACCCCCAAAAAACCAAACAAACAAAAAGGAAAGGAAAGAAAAAGAAAGGAGCCAGGTGTGGTGGCATATGCCTTTAATCCCTGCACTTGGGAAGCAGAAGTAGGAGAATCATAGTGAGTTTGAGGCTACCCTGAGACTACATAGTGAATTCCAGGTTAGTCTGGGCCAGAGAGAGAGAGAGAGAGTTCCTACCTCGAAAAGAAAAAGAGTGAGACATTTGTTGCTGCAGGTTCCCCTCAGGCTGCTTGAGGGGAAGGGGCACTTGGGTGAGATCTGTGGACTTAAATGTTTCTTTTTATTAAAAAAGTAACATGGCAATTGCACAATTGTTGAGAGATGCAGAATGTCAAGAGGAAAAGTCACTCTTATTTTCTTTGCCCATCAACCATGTCAATATTTTTGTTTCTTTTTGTCTTCTGGTTCTTTTCATTCCAAGAACAAATGTACTTTTTGTTTCTCCTTTTACATGATGCAATACCATGCATGGCTCTATATTTTTATTTCTTCTTTTGCTTATTTTTTTTTTTTTGAGGTAGGGATCTCACTGTGGCCTAAGGTGGCTTCAAACTACAGCATATGCCACCATCCTGGTTTATTTATTTATTTTATTTATTCATTTAGGACAGAAAGAAAGAGGCAAAGAGATAATGAGTACGGGCAGGCCAGAGTCTCTTGCCACTGTAAACAGATGAAAATGCCACCTTGTGCTTCTAGCATTATTAAGGTCCTGGGGAATCAAATCTAGGCTGTCAGGGTTTGCAAGCAAGTGCCTTTAATGGGTGGGGCCCCATGCCCTTTTTTGAGGTAGGGTCTTGTTCTGGCCCAGGCTGACTTGGAATTCACTATGAAGTCTCAGGGTGGCCTCAAACTCACAGTGATCCTCCTACCTCTGCCTCTAGAGTGCTGGGATTAAAGGCTTGTGCTTCTTTATTTATTTATATTTATTTATTTTTTGTTGTTGGTTTTTCATGGTAGGGTCTCTCTCTAGCCCAGGCTGGCCTGGAATTCACTATGTAGTCTCATGGTAGCCTCAAATTCAAGGTAATCCTCCTACCTCTGCCTCTTGAGTCCTGGGATTAAAGGCATGTGCCACTATGCCCAAACTATTTTTTTTTAAAAGCTGGGCATGCGCCTCTACAATCAGCTTCAAATATATATATATATTTTTTTATTTTTGGTTTTTCGAGGTAGGGTTTCACTGTAGTCCAGGCTTACCTGGAATTCACTATGTAGTCTCAGGGTGGCCTCGAACTCAAGGCGATCCTCCTACCTCTGCCTCCTGAGTGCTGGGATTAAAGGCGTGCGCCACCACGCCCGGCTTCAAATATATTTTTTAAAATATTTTTCAGGGTGGCCTCAAACTCATGGTGATCCTCCTACCTCTGCCTCCTGAGTGCTGGGGATTAAAGGCGTCCATCACCACACCTGGCTGCTATTTTTTTTTTTCCCCACAATGTCAGAATTTATTAAGTGACAATACATTCACAAGCAAAAGCAGTATCATGGCTCTAATTCACTAAGTAATCCTAATTTCAATTAATAGTGTGGCCATTGGCAATGACAGGCTTGTTAAATTTTTTTTCTTTTCACAATTTTTATTAACATTTTCCATGATTATAAAAAATATCCCATGGTAATACCCTCCCCCTACTGCACTTTCCCCTTTGAAATTCCATTCTCCATCATATTACCTCCCCATCTCAATCATTGTACTTACATATATGCAATACCAACCTATTAAGTACCCCCCTCCCTTCCTCTCTCTTCCCTTTATGTCTCCTTTTTAACTTACTGGCCTCTGCTACTAAGTATTTTCCTTCTCACACAGAAGCCCAATCATCTGTAGCTAGGATCCACATATGAGGGAGAACATGTGGCACTTGGCTTTCTGGGCCTGGGTTACCTTACTTAGTATAATCCTTTCCAGATCCATCCATTTTTCTGCAAATTTCATAACTTTATTTTTCTTTACTGCTGAGTAGAACTCCATTGTATAAATGTGCCACATCTTCATTATCCACTCATCAGTTGAGGGACATCTAGGCTGGTTCCATTTCCCAGCTATTATAAATTGAGCAGCAATTTCTAAGGAAATGAGATGAGTCCTTAGGATATATGCCTAGGAGTGCTATAGCTGGGTCATATGGTAGATCAATCTTTAGCTGTTTTAGGAAACTCCACACTGATTTCCACAATGGCTGGACCAGATTGCATTCCCACCAGCAGTGTAGAAGGGTTCCTCTTTTTCCACATCCCTACCAACATTTATGATCATTTGTTTTCATGATGGTGGCCAATCTGACAGGAGTGAGATGGAATCTCAATGTAGTTTTAATCTGCATTTCCCTGATGACTAGTGATGTAGAACATTTTTTTAGATGCTTATATGCCATTCGTATTTCTTCCTTTGAGAATGCTCTATTTAGCTCCATAGCCCATTTTTTTGATTGGCTTGTTTGATTCCTTATTATTTAACTTTTTGAGTTCTTTGTATATCCTAGATATTAATCCTCTATCAGATATATAGCTGGCGAAGATTTTTTCCCATTCTGTAGGTTGCCTCTATGCTTTTTTCACTGTGTCCTTTGCGGTGCAAAATCTTTGTAATTTCATAAGGTCCCAGTGATTAATCTGTGGTTTTATTGTCTGAGCAATTGGGGTTGTATTCAGAAAGTCTTTGCCAAGACCAATATGTTGAAGGGCTTCCCCTCCTTTTTCCTCTAGCAGTTTCAGAGTTTCAGGTCTGATGTTAAGGTCTTTAATCCATTTGGACTTAATTCTTGTGCATAGCGAGAGAGAAGAATCTATTTTCATCCTTCTGCAGATATATATCCAGTTTTCCCAACACCATTTGCTGAAGAGGCTATCTTTTCTCCAATGAGTATTTTGGGCATTTTTATCGAATACAGGTGGCTATAGTTACTTGGGCTTACATCTGGATCCTCTATTCTGTTCCACTGATCTACATGTCTGCTTTTGTGCCAGTACCATGCTGTTTTTGTTACTATGGCTCTGTAGTATAGGTTAAAATCAGGTATGGTGATACCACCAGCCTCATTTTTGTTGCTCGATATTATTTTAGATATTTGAGTTTTTTTGTGATTCCAAATGAATATTTAGATTGTTTTTTCTATTTCCATGAAGAATGCCTTTGGAATTTTGATAGGGATTGCATTAAATGTGTAGATTTCTTTTGGTAAGATTGCCATTTTCACAATATTGATTCTTCTAATCCAGGAACAAGGGATGTTTCTCCACTTTCTAGTGTCTTCTGCAATTTCTTACTTGAGTGTTTAAAGTTCTCATTGTAGAGATTCTTTATTTCCTTGGTTAGGTTTATTCCAAGGTACTTTTTTTTTTTGATGCAATTGTGAATGGGAGTGATTCTCTGATTTCATCCTCTGTATGTTTGTTGTTAGCATATATGAAGGCTACTGATTTCTGTGTATTTATTTTGTATCCTGCTACTGGCTGCTGGCTGCTTTTTTTTTTTTTTTTTTTTTTGATAGCGACAGACAGAGAGAGAAAGACAGATAGAGGAGAGAGAGAGAATGGGGGCACCAGGGCTTTCAGCCTCTGCAAACGAACTCCAGACGTGTGCCCCCTTTGTGCATCTGGCTAACGTGGGACCTGGGGAACCGAGCCTCGAACCCGGATCCCTAGGCTTGACAGGCAAGCGCCTAACTGCTAAGCCATCTCTCCCTGGCTGCTATTTTTTAAAAAAATATTTTATTTATTTTTTTCAAGCAGAGAAAGAGAGAGAGAGAGAGAGAGAGAGAGACAGACAGACAGACAGACAGACAGACAAAGAATGGGTGCACCAGGGCCTCCAGCTACTGCAAACAAACTCCAGATGCATGTGCCACTTTATACATTTGGCTTTATTTTATTTTATTTTTTGGCTTTTCGAGGTAGGGTCTCCACTCTAGCCCAGGCTGACCTGGAATTCACTATGGAGTCTCTGGGTGGTCTCGAACTCATGGCGATCCTCCTACCTTTGCCTCCCAAGTGCTGGGATTAAAGGCGTGTGCCACCATGCCCGGCTTTGTACATTTGGCTTTATATGGGTACTGGGGAATTGAACTCTGATCCTTGGGCTTTGTAAGCAAGCACCTTAATCTCTAGGACATTTCTCCAGCCCTTCAAATATTTTATTTATTTATTTAAGAGAGTAGCAGATAGAAAGAGAGAATGGGCATGCCAGGGCTTCTAGCCACTGCAAACAAACTCCAGATGCATGTACCACCTTGTGCATCTGGCTCTGTGTGGGTACTGGGGAATCAAACTTGGATCCTGTGGCTTTGTAGGCAAGTGCCTTAACCGCTGAGCAATTTCTCCAGCCCAAGACTCCTTTAAAGAAAAAAAAAATTGGCTGAACGTGGTGGCACATGCCTTTAATCCCAGCATGAGGCAGAGGTAAGAGGATTGCTATGAGTTTGAGGCTACCCTGAGACTACATAGTGAATTGCAGGTCAGCCTGAGCTAGAGTGAAACCCTACCTCAACCCCCCCAAAAAAAAAGAAAAGAAAGAAAATTTGGGGGGCTGGGGTGATGGCTTAGCAGTTAAAGGCACTTACTTACAAAGGCTAATGGCTCACATTCAATTCCCCAGTATATATGTAAAGCCAGATGCACAAAGTGGCACATATGTCTGGAGTTCATTTGCAATGGCAAGAGCCTAGCTCTCTCTTTTTCCTTGCAAATGAATAATTAAAAAGATAGAAAATCGTGGATCTGTACATGTGACTTGTGGACTTGTCTACATATAAAAATGCAAATAATTTATAGGAGAATCCATCCACTTAACAGAGAAAACCAAGAATGTCACATAAAAAGTTGTAAGGGCAAAGCAGGCATGATAACTCATTCTTGTAATCCCAGCACTTGAGAGGTGGAACCTGAGGACCAGTAGCTCAAGATCCTCCTTGATTACATAGCAACAAGTTGGCCAACCTGGATTACATGAGACCCTGTCTCAAACAAAGACCGGAGAGATGGCTCAGCAGTTAAAGGCACTAGCTTGCAAAGCTTGCTGGACCAAAGTTAATTCCCTGGTACTCAGGCAAAGGCACAAAGTGGCACTTCATCTGGAATTCATTTCTGATGGCTAAAAAGCCCCTGGCATGCCATTTTTTCTGTCTTAAATAAGCACACAAGCTCACACATGCACGCGTGCACACATGCAGGGGCTTGCTGGTTCATTCCTGTAATCCCAGCACTTGGAAGTCTGGGGTAGGAAGATCGCTATGAGTCCCACGCCAGCCTGGATTACTTAGGTAGTCCCAGGTCAGTAAGGGCTAAAACAATAAAAATTTAAAAAAATTAAAAGAATCTATGGCTTAGTGGCTAAAGACACTTGCTTGCAAAGCCTGCTGGCTTGAGTACAATTCCCCAGTGCCCGTGTAAGGCCAGATGCACAAAGTGGCACATGTGTCTGGAGTTCATTTGCAGAAGCAAGAAGGCCCTGGAGCACCCATACACATGCATACACACACTCTCTCTCTTTGTACCTCAATCAAATAAATAATTAAAAAAAAAAACAAAACAGACAGGCTGATACCAAAAACCTACAACAGGGCTGCAGAGATGGCTTAGCCATTAAGGCATTTGCCTGCAAAGCCAAAGGATCCAGGTTCAGTCTCCAGGATCCACATAAGCCAGATGCACAAGGTGGCACATGCATCTGTAGTTTGTTTGCAGTGGCTGGAGGCCCTGGTGCACCCATTCTCTCACACACTCGCTCTCTCTCTGCCTCTTTCTATCTCTCAAATAAATAAATAAAATATATTTAAAAAAAAATCCTACAACAGGAATAGTCATGAGCCCTGGGGGTGTAACTTCAGCTGGTATCTGGCTAAATGTTTATACTAAGCTCACCAAACTGCCAAGTAAGCATTTTTTTAATGTTCATATCCCTGTATTTTTAAAAAATATATTTTATTTCTTACTGGAGAGAGAGAGGCAGACATAGAGAGAAAATAGGTGCGCCAGGGCCTTTAGTCATTGCAAACCAACTCCTAACACATTTGCCATCTTGTGCATCTTCCTGTACATGGGTACTGGGGGAATCAAACCTGCATCCTTTGGCATGACAGGCAACTGAATAACCACTAAGCCATTTCTTCAGCCCCCATACCCATGTATTAATGCTACTCTCACTTTTGGTTAGAGAAGCGTCTCTTTTCAGATGGTGGTGATCTTAGGATGACTCGGAAGGCACCATAGTGCTGAGAAGTGACAGAGGAGTGCTCAGCACTGAAACATCTCTATCACACTTTCCAAGGCTCAGGGTCCATTGCGGAATACGTGGTGGAAAGAACGTAAGAGCCAAAGAAAGGGTAGGACTCCTTATAGTGTGTTCCACCAGACACAAAATGGCTTGGATATCCATGACCTCACAGTGCCTGACACTACCTACACAAGACCATCATAATAGGAGGAAAAGATAATATCAAAATAAAAGAGACTGAGAGGGTAAAATGTATGATGGAGACTGAAGTTGCAAAGGAGAAAGTGGGAGGAGGGAGGGAATTACCATGGGTTATTGTCTATAACTATGGAAGTTGTCAATAAAAATAAATAAATAAACAAATAAGATAATAGAACAGGCTAGGTTTGGTGGCACACACCTTTAATCCCAGCACTCAGGAGGCAGAGGAAGGAGGATCCTTGTGAGTTTGAGGCTAGCCTGAGGCCACAAAGAGAGTTCCTGGTTTGTTCTCCAGTACCCACTTAAAGCCAGATGCACAAAGTGACACATGTGTCTGAGGTTTGTTTGCAGTGGCAAGAGACCTTCACTCACTCTCTCTCTCCTTGCAAATGAATAACAATAAAAAAGATAGAAAATTGTGGAGCTATGCATATGATTTGTGGACTTGTCTATGTATAAAAACGCTAAGAATTTATAGGAGAATACATCCAGCTTGGGATAGAATGAGACTGTACCTTGAAAAAGCAAAACAGCAACAAAAACAATAGCCAGGGGACTGGCTCAGTGGTTAAAGGCACTTGCTTGCAAATTCTACCAGCCTGGATTTGATTACCCAGAACACACTTAAAGCCAGATTCACAGTGTGGCATATGTGTTGGAATTCTTACACAGCAGCAAGAGGCCATGCCCATATTCACCCTCTCTCTCACACTCTGTCTTTTCTCACAAACAAACAAACAATACTTTAAAAAACCCCAAAAGCATCTGGGTGTGGTGGCGCATGCCTTTAGTCCCAGTACTCGGGAAGCAGAGGTAGGAGAATTTCTGTGAGTTCAAGGCCAGTCTTCTAAGACTACATAATCAATCCCAGGCCAGCCTGGGCTAGAGCAAGACCCTACCTCGAAAAAAAAAATGAACAAACAAAAAAGCCAAAAAGAGCCAGTCATGGTGGCGCACGCCTTTAATCCCAGCACTCTGGAGGCAGAGGTAGGAGGATTGCCATGAGTTCAAGGTCACCCTGAGATGACAGAGTTAATTCCAGGTCAGCCTGGACCAGAGTGAGACCCTACCTCGAAAAACCAAAAAAAAAAAAAAAAAAAAAAAAAAAAAAAGTACCATCTGATTTGCTCATAGCCTAAGGTTTGGCTGCTGAGGCTGGGCTCAGCTCAGAAGGCTCAGTGTGTGTCCTGCAGAAGCTGTGGGCACGCATGGGCTCACGGGACTGGAGAGTTCAGCATGAGCTCTACTGCTTGACTGGCTGTCATGACCTTTTCCCAGGTCTAGTAAAATGAATCTGGGTCCTTCACGCTTCAGCTGGTCAGGTGAGGTACTGGAGAGCCAGGGGCTCGGTTCCTGCTCGCAGCCTTCCATTGTGTGGGTCATTCCCTTGGTCCCAAGTCCAGCCACATGGATGCCTTTGCCAGCAGTCAGTGTTGTGGGTGGAGGGCAATGCCCTCCCACATTCCTTCCTTGGCAGCACTCAAAGGACTCCCTAAGGAGAATTCACTTGCGCACATAAGGCAGCCAGTGGTCAGTTTATTTTTATTTATTTTTCTTAAAATTTACTTATTTATTTGAGAGAGAATGGGCGCGCCAGGGCCTCCAGCCACTGGAAACGAACTCCAGACGCACGCACCCCCTTGTGCGTCTGGCTAACGTGGGTCCTGGGGAACTGAGCCTCGAACCAGGGTCCTTAGGCTTCATAGGCAAGCGCTTAACCACTAAGCCATCTCTCCATACTGTTAGCAGTCAGGACAGCAACAGCAGATTATACCTTCAAAGTAGAGGGCAGCTAGCGCTGAGGGGTCATGACAAATAGCTGCCATAGGGCCTGGAGAGATGGCTCAGTGGATAAGGTGCCTGCTTGCATAGGCACAAAGTGGCACAGGCATCTGGAGTTCATTGGCAGTGGCTCGAGGCCCTGACATATGCATTCTATCTGTCTCTCTCTGCTTGCAAATAAAAAAAAAAAAATCACATTTTAGCATTGTGATCATGTACATTATGATGACTTTTCATTATTAAAATATTTTTAAAGTGGAGGAGGAAAAAAATTGCCTGGTATGGTGGTGCATGCCTTACATCCCAGCACTTGGTTGGCAGAGGTAGGAGGATCGCCTTGAGTTAGAGGCACCTTGAGACTATACAGTGAATTCCAGGTCAGTCTGGGCTATGGTGAGACCCTTCCTAGAAAAACCAAAATAAAAATAAAAATTGACAGGCACGGTACTGCACGCCTTTAATTCCAACACTAGGGAGGCAGAGGAAGGAGTTTTGCTATGAGTTCAAGGGCAGTCTGAAACTATACAGTAAATTCTAGGTCAGCCTGCACTAGAGCAAGACTCTATCTAGAACCACCCCCAAATACATATATTAAAAAATAGGGCTGGAGAGATGGCTTAGCGGTTAAGCGCTTGCCTGTGAAGCCTAAGGACCCCGGTTCGAGGCTCAGTTTCCCAGGTCCCACGTTAGCCAGATGCACAAGGGGGCGCACGCGTCTGGAGTTCGTTTGCAGAGGCTGGAAGTCCTGGCGCGCCCATTCTCTCTCTCTCCCTCTATCTGTCTTTCTCTCTGTGTCTGTCGCTCTCAAATAAATAAATTAAAAATTAAAATAAAAAAAATAAAAAAAAAAATAAAGTCGGGTGTGGTGGCACATGCTTTTAACCTCAGCACTCTGGAGGCTGAGGTCTACAGTGAGTTTGAGGCCATCCTGAGACTATATAGCAAATTCCAGGTCAGCCTGAGTTAGAGTGAGAATGAAATCCTACCTCGAAAAACCACACACACACACACACACACACACACACACACACAAGGGGATGCTGAAGAGATTGCTCAGTGGTTAAGGCACTCGCCCATAACGTGTAAGGACCTGAGGTCAACTTCCCAGTATGTGGCACATGTAACTGGAGTCCATTTGCAGAGGCTAGAGGCCCTGGTGCACTGATTCTCTCATTCTGCAGGGTGTGGAGGCGTGTGCCTTGAATCCCAGCATTTAGGAGTCAGAGGAAGGAGGATCACTTTAAGTTCCAGGCCATCCTGAGACTATGTAGTGAATTCCAGGTCAGCCTGGGCAAGACCTTACTTCAAAAAAACCAATAATAATAATGATAATAATAATTTTATAAAAAACAGCTGCATCTGGTCTCTTGAAGAAAACAAACAAAAGTCCTGTCTTTCCTTTTATCTGGTCAGCTTGGCTATGTCATACACAGCTTCAAGGTGTCTTATTTCTCTCCACCCCAATGTTCTCAGCCTTTTTCTTTTCTTTTCTTTTCTTTTTTTTTTTTCAAGATAGGGTTTCACTTTAGCTCAGGCTGACCTGAAATTCACTATGTAGTCTCAGGGTGGCCTCAAACTCATGGTGATCCTCCTACCTCTGCCTCCAGAGTGCTGGGATTAAAGGTGTTTGCCACCATGCCTGGTTTTCCGCCTTTCCGTTTTAAGCCATTTTTAACCCTAATGGTCTAGAACATCCAGCAGCTTCCCCAGGAGTTCCATACAAGTGACTGTGTCCCTATAGGCATTTCCCTTTGAATATCTTTCCCTGGCACCTAAATGGGCATATTTCTAGAAACTTCCAAAAGATGCTTTGTATTAAGCTTCACCAGGTTAGCATGCCACCAGGGTAACTTCTCTGCAGGCTGTGACTCACAGTCATGATCTGTCCTAGAAGATGTGGACCTCAGGCCCAGGAGTACTCCTTCCTGGATGCGCGCTCTGCGTCAGCTCTGCGGCTGATGGCTGTGTCTCACATCTGTGTTCTTTAGGGTTCTCTTAACTTTGTGTTGGTTGAGTGGTCATTGTCCCAATCCCTCCTATAACTGATGGCCTTTTTTTTTTTTTTTTTTTTTTTTTTTGAGATAGGGTCTCACTCTAGCACTCTGGAAGCAGAGGTAGGAGGATCATGTAAGTTTGAGGCCAGCCTGGGACTACAAAGTTCCAGGTCAGCCTGGGCTAGAGTGAGACCCTATCTCAAAAAAAAAAAAAAAAAAAAAAAAAAACCACCAAAAACAAGGGGCTGGAGAGATGGCTTAGTGGTTAAGGTTCATGCCTGCAAAGCCCAAGAACCCAGGTTCGATTCTCCAGGTCCCACAGAAGCCTGATGAATATGGTGCATGCATCTGGAGTTCGTTTACAGTGGCTAGAGGCCCTGACGTGCCCGTTCTCACTCTCTCTCTCTCTCCCCCTCTGTCTCTAATAAATAAATAAAATACATCTTTAAAAAAAAACAAAAATTAACAAAAAGGCTGCTGAAAGACAAGGCTCAGGTTTAAAAACACTACTTCAAGTGAAACTCTACCTCAAAAAGCAAAAACAAGGGCTAGGGCTAGAGAGATGGCTGCAAGGACCCAGCTTGGATACCCCAGGACCCAGATAAGCCAGATGAACAAAGTGGCACATATATCTGGAGTTCTTTTGCAAGGGCTGAAGGCCCTGGTGAGTCCATTCTTTCTCTCTTTCTCTTTTCCTGTCTATCTATCTATCTATCTATCTATCTATCTATCTATCTATCTATCTACCTACCTACCTGCCTGCCTCTTTCTCTCTTAAATCAATCAATAAATAAAAACATTTGGGCCTGTGGCCCACAGCAACCTCACTTCAAGCAATACGTGAGTCATAGGGTACACTGAGACTCATGGGGAGGAAAGCCGAGTCCATCTCCTGACCGAGGAGTAGCGCTCCTTATCAGAGTTTGCAGACTGTACCTGCAAAGTAATCTTGGCCCTACTCCAGAGCTGCTAAGTTCAGACACATGGGATGGGCTCTGAGAATCGAAACTTCTGTGCTCTGAACCGCAGCTTTAAGCTCACACAGTATTTATTCCACTCACCACTTTGTAATATCTCATTCCACCGCCTTCAGACTTTTCTAGAGAAGCTATTGATTTTATTGTTTATTTATTCAAGATTTGCCCTGCCTTTGTTCTTTAGCAGTTATACCTCTACAGGACCTGGTGTGATTTTCTTTATCCTTTTCTTTCTTTTTTTTTCAAGGTGGGGTCTCACTCTAGCTCAGGCTGACCTTGCACTGACTCTGTAATTCCAGGGTGGCCTCGAACTCACAATGACCCTCCTACTTTGGCCTCCTGAGTGCTAGGATTAAAGGTGTGCACCACCATGCCCAGCTATAAATTTTCTTTCTTTCTTTCTTTCTTTCTTTCTTTCTTTCTTTCTTTCTTTCTTTCTTTCTTTCTTTCTTTCTTTCTTTCTCTCTCTCTTTCTCTCTCTCTCTCTCTCTCTCTCTTTCTTTCTTTCTTTCTTTTTTTGAGGTAGGGTCTCACTCTAGCTCAGGCTGACCTGGGATTAAAGGTGCATGCCACCACGCCCTGCTTCCAGCTATACATTTTTATCATGTTCCCTATCAACTATTTTTTAAATTAATTAATTAATTTTTTTTGTTTTTCAAAGTAGGGTCTCACTAGCTCAGGCTGACCTGGAATTCACTATGTAGTCTTGGGCTGGCCTCAAACTCATAGCAATCCTCCCATCTCTGCCTCCCAAGTGCTGGGATTAAAGGCATGTGCCACCATGCCTGGATTTCAAATAAATAATTTTAAAAAGGAAAGAGTTGAGGTCAGGCATGGTGACACACGCCTTTAATCCCAGCACTTGGGAGGCAAAGGTAGGAGGATTGCTGTGAGCTTGAGGCCACCCTGAGACGTCATAGTGAATTTCAGGTTAGTCTGGGCTAAAGTAAAACCTGACCTTGAAAAAAACAACAACAAAAAATTGTTCATTTGTGTGTGTGCCTTCTAAGTTCTCTTGTCATTGCAAATGCATGTCAGATGCATTCACCACTTTGCATTTGGTTTTACATGGGTTTTGAGGAATTGAACCTGGGCCAGCCGACTTTGCAAGCAAGCATCTTTAACTGCTAACCCATCTCTGCAGTCCTTTGCTTATGCATTTTGTTGTCTTGTTATGTAACCCCAGAATTTGCTATGTTCCAGACTGGCCTCAACCTGCTGTTGCTGCTGCTGCTGCTTCTCCTCCTCCTCTTTCTTCTTCTTCTTCTCTCTCTCTCTCTCTTACTCTCTCTTGGCAAGGTCTCATATAGCCTAGGCTGGCCTCAAACATTTTTATTTTGGGGGGGTGTTCGAGGTATGGTCTCACTCTAGTCCAGGCTGACCTGGAATTCATAATGTATTCTCAGGGTGGCCTCAAAGTCATGGTGATCCTCCTACCTCTGCCTCCCGAGTACTGGGATTAAAGGCGTGCATCACCACGCCCAGCTAAGCTTTTTTTTTTAGTCTAACTTTAGCCCAGGCTGACCTAGAATTCACTATGTAGTCTCAGGCTGGCCTCAAAATCAGTGATCCTCCTACCTCTGCTTCCTGAGTGCTAGAATTAAAGGCCTCTGCCACCAAGCCTGGCCCCTAAATGTTTAAATATCTTATTTATTTATTTGCAAACAAAGAGAGAGAATGGACCTGGCAGGGCCTCCACCAATGCAAACTCCAGATGCATGTGCCACTTTGTGCATCTGGCTTCATGTGGGTAGTGGGGAGTCAAATTTTGGTCCTTCGGCTTTGCTGTCAGGTACCTAAACTGCTGAGCCATCTCTCCAGCCCATGGTGTCTCTGTTGTTACTTATGGATTTCCCACCCCAGAAGAACATATGAGCAAGAAGGAAGTGGTAGTCAGAACTAGAACCTGGGTCTTCACGCTCTCCATATCCCACCTTGCCCACATCATCCTCAGAATTATAGCGCCCCTGCCGGGCATGGTGGCGCACGCCTTTAATCCCAGCACTCGGGCGGCAGAGGTAGGAAGATCGCCGTGAGTTCAAGGCCACCCTGAGACTCCATAGTGAATTCCAGGTCAGCCTGGGCTAGAGTGAGACCCTACCTTGAAAAAAAAAAATTATTGCCCCCTAACATTAATCATGCTTTAGGGTGAACACAGCACTCTTCAACTTTCTCTCTCTTTAGTTACTTTTGTTTGAGACAGGGGGTCAATTTGTAGACCAGGCTAACCTTCAACTTGCAGCAATCCTCCTGCCTCTACCTCCTAAGTGCTGGGCTTATATGTGTGAACTATCACACTTGATTTCCAATTTTCTCCTTAATATTATAAATTATCTTGATAGCACATGAAGCTGTCTGAGGTCTGGAGGTGACATTCCTAGCAAGGTTGGGGGCTTCATGTGGCCATCACTTGTAACCTGTCCCTGTCTCCCAGCTGGGGCCCAGGGTTAAAGTATTGATAAATTCCATGAGACCCAGTGCTCACTGCCCTGCAGGATTGAATTAAGAACCTGTGGGCAAAAACCGTTATGGGCCTTTGCCAAGGCCCTTGGTTTCCCACCAGGAATAGATGGCAAGACCCTGTTGCTGAAGACTCCACATACTTGGCCTGCGAGCCACTGAGAAACCCTGCTGGAACTGAACTGATAACCTCCTCCATGTGGAACAGCTGACAAAAAGCTGGAAGAAGCCATTCTGCATGCAGTTCAATGGGAGAAGGAGAAATCACCAGTGAAGATACTCAACAGTGGACACCACAAGCCTTATATTTGGCCAGCCAGGTCAAATGAGCCAACGGGTGCAATAGTGGCATGTCTGTTATGGGGGAAACCAACTACTTTCTTATTGGACTGAAGGCTTGCTCCATGGGAGGGAATACATCCCTGATACTGAAAACCTACAACAGGGGTAGTCATGAGCCTTAGGGGTATAACATCTGCTGCTGTCTGGCTAAATGTATATACTATGCTCATCAAGCTGCCCAGTAAGCACTTCTCTTAATGTTCATACCCTATATTAATGCTACTCTCACTTTTGGTAGAGAATCTTCTCTTTTCAGATGGCAGTGACCTTGGGATGACTCAAAAGGCATCATGGTTCTGGAAAGAAGTGACCGGAGTGTTCAGTACTGCAATATCTCTATCACACCTTCCAAGGCTCAAGGCCTATTGCGGAAGAGGTGGCGGAAAGAATGTAAGAGCCAAAGGAAGGGTAGGACTCCTTACAATGTGCTCCCTCCAGACATAAAATGGCCTGGATACCCATGACTTCAGAGTGCCTGACACTACCTACACAAGACCATCATAAGAGGAGGAAAAGATCATGACATCAAAATAAAAGAGAGACTGATTAAGATGGGGAGGGGATAGGATGGAGAATGGAGTTTCAAAGGGAAAAATGGGGATGGGTGAAGGAGGGTATTACCATGGGATATTTTTCATAGTCATGGAAGTTGTTAATAAAAAAAATTTGAGAGCCGGGCGTGGTGGCACATGCCTTTAATCCCAGCACTCGGGAGGCAGAAGTAGGAGGATTGCTGTGAGTTCGAGGCCACCCTGAGACTCCATAGTGAATTCCAGGTCAGCCTGGGCTAGAGTGAGACCCTACCTCGAAAAACCAAAAAAAAAAAAAAAAAAAAAAAGAAAAAAGAAAAAAATATTGAAAAGAAAAAAATGTGATCTTATATTAACCTTATATAGCCTCCTGTGGGGAAAAAAAAAAAAAAAGCAAACCTGTGGGCAAGCCTGTTCCAGACCAGTTCTTCAGACTCCTAAGGCCAAAGCATAAAGTCTGAGAAGAAAATCAGATGTTGGCTGCTGGCCAAACTAAACCTGAAACTTGCTCTGTGACCTTGGATAAGTCACTCTGATGCTCTGGGCTCCGCTTTCCTGTCATGACCTCGAAGGACTTGAACCTTGAGGCTCGCTCTGGCAGCCGGCTCATGACTATGACGTTCTAAGAATCTATGACTTCCTGCTGCATTCTGCTCCTGTCGAACTGGTTCCTCAAATCATGCTAGGTTCACCCCAGCTCTGCAAGGAATTCCTGCTCACACCTCCATGGACTGGGAGAATGACCCATTACCAGCTGGGCACGGTGGTGCACACCTATACTCCCAGCCCTTGGGAGGTGGAGGCAGGTACGTCAGGAGTTGAAGGCCAGCCTCAGTCACACAGCACGTTGAAGGCCAGTCTGCTGCATCACACCCTGGCTCAAAACCAACAGCCAGGCAGTGTGGCGGCACATGTCTTTAGTTATAGCACCCAGGAGGCTGAGGTAAGAGATTGGAGTGAGTTAGAAGCCAGCCTGGGCTATAGAGTGAGTAGGAAGTCAGCCTGGGAGAGACTGAGACTGTGCTTCATAAAAGCAAACAAGCCGGGCGTGGTGGCGCACGCCTTTAGTCCCAGCACTCAGGCGGCAGAGGTAGGAGGATTGCTGTGAGCTCGAGACCACCCTGAGATTGCATAGTGAATTTCAGGGTAGCCTGGGCTATAGAGCGAGACCCTACCTCAAAAAACAAAAACAACAACAAAGGAAAAAAAAGAGAAAGGGCAAACAAGCGGGTCATGGTGGTGCATGTCTTTAATCCCATTCCTTGGGAGGCAGAGGTAGGAGGATCCAGGCCAGCCTGGGACTATAGAGTGAGTTCCAGGCCACCCTTCCTGAGCTAAAGTAAAGCACTACCACAAAAACAAAAACAAACAAACTAATGAGAAAAAAACAGGGCTGAAGAGATGTCTTAGCACTTAAGGGACTTGCCCGTGAAGCCTAAAGACCCAGATTTGATTCCACATAAGCCAAATGTACATGGTGGCTCATGTGTCTGGAGTTCATTTGCAGTGGCTAGAGGCCCTGGTGGGCCTATTCTCTCTCTATCTGCCTCTTTCTCAAATAAATAAATATTTTTAATATTTAAAAGAAAAAAGGCAACAAACAACAAAAGAAAAACAGTACCATCTGGTCCAGACCAAGGGTAGAACTACATCTATCCCTGATTGAATTCCATGGATCCTCTGGTTCCATCTCACCAGCCTTCAAGACAATAGTATTCTCAGTTTCTGTGATCTTCTTCTGTTTCTAGTGTCCCAAGAGAGGAAGTAGTGATGCCCTGGGGAGGAGAGAGTGGGAAGAGGAGGAGAGGGTGGCCAGCAGGATGGGCTGCCCTAATCTGCTGGGGCCCCATTTGCGGGCAGAGGAGATGCCATGGGTCTTGCAGAAGGACAAGTACAGCGTCAGACACACGTTTGGGGTCCATGGAAGGTGGACTGGAGCCGAGACACGGGACAGTTACAGAAGTGCAGCTGGGACAGGGGCATGAGCATAGGGAGCAGCAAAGAGGAGGTTCCTGGGAGGTCAACAGGCAGGTGGGGGACTTGTGTCCAGCCACAGCTAGGACCGTGTCACGAGCTGATGGTGGGGTGTACTGATGGCCTCCTCCCATCCCCTCCTTAGCCCCAAGCTGTCTCACCTGTTCTGCAGAGGGGAAATTTGAGTTAGAGGCAGAAGCAGGGCTTCCTGACTCTTGACCCTGCACTTGGCCATGGAAGACTGCTTTGGCCACAGGACGAAGTACAGGGAAATTGGCCCGTGTAGTTGTTGACACCACCTCTTCCAGGTCCTTCTTATAGCTCCAGCCCTGCCGCCAAATGGCAGTGGCGGATACCTTCACTTCCGCCGCCTGTCCTACGAAAGGGCTGTAGAACCATGTAAAGCTTTTTTTTTTTTTTTTTTTTTTTGAGGCAGGGTCTCCTGATCCTCCTACCTCCATTTTCTGAGTCCTGAGATTACAGGCCTGTGCCACCAAGCCTGGCTTATTTTATCTATCTAAACCACACATATTATTTTACATACCTCAAACCATTTTGGAGGGATGGCAAAGAGGTTAATGATGTTTGTTTGCCAAACCTACTGGCCTGGGTTCAATTTCTCAGCACCCACATAAAGCCAGACACAAAGTGGCATATGTATTTGGAGTTTGTTTGCAGTGGCAAGAGATCCTAGCATACTCCCCCACCCACTGACATGGAAAATAAATACATAAAATTATATATATTTATAACAATTCTGAGTTGGGTGTGGTGGCACATGACTTTAATCCTAGCACTTGGGAGGCAGAGTTGGGAGGATCCCTGTGGGTTCGAGGCCAGCCTGAGTCTACAGAGTGAATTCCAGGTCAGCCTATGTTAGAGCAAGACCTTACCTCAAAAAACCAAAATAAATAGATAAATAAAAATTCTGGAAAGGACTTCACAGGCTCTGCTGGGTTGCCAGACGGGTCGTGGCATCAGTACAGTTAAGAACTCCGTCCTGGGACTGGTCTTTCCAAAAAGTAAGAGCTAGGGAGCTAACTAGCTGAAGGGTGCCAAGAGAGGGTATTTAGGGCTTGGGTCCCCTGAGGTCCCTCTGCTCCAATGTGCACACTCAGCCTAAGGAAGATGACACAGGAAATGGGGACAGGAGCAAAGGGACTCTGAGAAGTGGAGCAGAAGCCAGCAGAGCTCAGTCTGGGGGCACAGAACTGCATTCCTTGCCCCCACCAGGCCTCCTCGAAGGCCCAGGATTCAGCATGTCCCTTCCAGTCTTGGTTTCTCCTCTGAGTCACCATGGTGGAAGCGAGGATGGCTTCAATGACACGCAACGCCCTCTCTCAGGCCCCACTCTACCTGACTGGCTGCTTGATTTCTAACAAGTCATCTCCCCTCCCCAGGCCAGTCATCCTCTCTGTCCAATGGGGAGGTGGATGGGCTCAAGGCTGACACATTTCTAGCATACTTACTTCTAGTCCTCCAGCCCTGTCTGCACGAGACATAACCTATGGATCTTTTGTTTGTTTGTTTGTTTTTGTTTTTGGAGGTAGGGTCTCATTCTAGCCCAGGCTGACCTAGAATTCACTATGTAGTCTCAGGGTGGCCTCCAACTCATGTTGATCCTCCTACCTCTGCCTCCCCAGTGCTGGGATTAAAGAAGTGTGTCACCAAGCCCGGCTAACCTATTGATCTTAAAACCCGATTATTCCATGCCTGCTGGAGGCTTCAGAAGCATTTTCAAAACTATTGATCAATCAATCAATCAATCAGAATCCTGCTATTATAGTTAGCATTGCATTGCTGGCAGAAAGCACCCAATGAAAGCAGCTATATCTGCACCACAGGGGTGTACACACACACACACACACACACACACACACGCAGATGCAGTCAAGAATGTTCTCTACTGGGTTGTAAATTTTCTTTTATGTACCCTACAGCAAAGGGTGGGGGTGGGGGCTAGCTGGGCATGGTGGCATGCTCCTTTAATCCCAGCACTTGGAAAACAGAGGTAGAGGATCACTGTGAGTTCAAGACCAGCCTGAGACTTCAGCATGAGTTCCAGGTCAGCCTGGGCCTCAGTGAAACCCTACTTTCAAAAACAAAAACAAAAACAAACAAACAAAAAAAGGGGGTGCTGGAGGAATGGCTCAACATTTAAGATGCCTGCTGGCTAAGCCAAAGGACCCAGGTTCAATTCCCCAGTACCCATGCACATCCAGATGCACAAAGTGACACACGCGTCTGGAGTTCATTTGCAGTGGCTGGAAGCCCTGGCATGCCTATTCTGTCTGTCTCTCTCTTCTCTCTATTTCTTCTTGCAAATAAGTAAAAACTTTTTTTTTTTTTTTTTAAAGGAGGTGAAAGGCAAGGAGCCTCTTGAAGGTTATCCTCTCAACTCGTGTGCTGAGGCACGGCTGCACCTGCACTCCCTGACACGAGCATGCACAAACATATGTGTGCACCAATTTTTTTTTTCAAGGCAGGGTCTCACTCTAGCCCAGACTGACCTGGAATTCACTATGGAGTCTCAGGGTGGCCTCGAACTCATGGTGATCCTCCTACCTCTGCCTCCCGAGTGCTGGGATTAAAGGTGTGCGCCACCACGCCCGGCTCTCAGATTTTTTAAAAAAGGACAAGGCACTGGGACACTCTAATCACCCTTCATGGTTTCCACAAGCCTCCTGAGGCAGGTGAAGAAAGCCAGGTGGAAGTAGGCTTCTATATTTCAAGAGGTGGGAACCAGCATCCTGTCAGTCCACACTGCCAGGACATCCAGCAGGCAGTGCCGCAATGACAAGAAGGTGAATGACATTGGTGGCTCCTGGCAGTTGGCACTCAGACACCAGGCAGATGGGTGGTGAGAGTGGGGTGCTAAGGATCCCCTGTGATGTGATTTCTCCCTAAACCTTGCAGGTGGTCCCAAGGGAGTTGTTTCATAGGGTGGCCAGCCCAGGTTACAACTGAGGCTGGATCAGAGCCATGACTTAGCCAACATCCTAGCCAGTTCAAGCCAGCACGAGGTCTGGGCCTAGGCAGACAAGTGAGGTAAGATTGACTGAACACAGGCCCAGGGCTTCCAGTATCTCACATGAAAGGGAGCTGGCGGTGGCCTAGAGAGATGAGGATGCTGGCAAGAGGCCACAGACCCTGTTTAAAGCAACAGGATGGTGGACAGCGGATGACAATGTGGAGGCAAAAGAGCAGAGATTTGGCCCAGGCTGACCTGGAATTCACTCTGTCGTCTCAGGCTGTTCTCAAACTCACGGCGATCCTCCTACCTCTGCCTCCCAAGTGCTGGGATTAAAGGCGTGCTCCACCATGCTGGATCTTCTTCCTTCCTTCCTTTCTTTCTTTCTTTTTCGTTTTTCCAGGTAGTGTCTCACTCTGGCCCAGGCTGACCTGGAATTCACTCTGTATTCTCAGAGTGGCCTTGAACTCACGATGATCCTCCTACCTCTGCCTCCCAAGTGCTGGGATTAAAGGCATGCACTACCACGTCCAGCTCACACCTGGCTTTTAAATTTGAGAGACAGAGGCAGGTAGAAAGAGACAGAATGCTAGATAGAGAATGGGCACTCCAGGGCCACTAGCCACTGCAAGCAAACTCCAGACACATGTGCCACCTTGTGCATCTGGCTTACATGGGTGCTGGGGAATTGAACCTGAGTCCTTTGGCTTCGTAGGCAAGCACCTTAACTGCTAAGCCATCTCTCCAGCCCTAAATTATCTTTTAATCAAATTTTTAAAAATTATTTATTTGTTTGCAATGAGAGAGAAGAAAGCAGTATGGGCCAATGAATTCCAGATATATGTGTCCCTTTGTGCATCCGGCTTTACATGGATACTGAGGAATCAAACCAAGTTTTTTCAAGGTAGGGTCTCACTCTAGCCCTGGCTGACCTGGACCACAGAACAATCCTCCTATTCTTCCTCCTAAGTGCTGAAATTAAAGGCATGCGCCAACACACCCAGCACCCCCAATTTTTTAACGTAGGTTCTGGGAATCAGCTCAGATCCAAATTCTTTCATGGGAAGCATTTTATTGATAAAACTATTTTCCCCCTCACCACAATCCCTCAAAAATTAAATAAATTTTAAAAAACTGATAATGTTTGAGGTAGATGTTCAAACATACATATATATATGTCTTCTTTTGTAATATTTTCTAAATATTTATTTATTTGTAAGGAGAGAGAATGGGTGTGTCGGGGCCTCTAGCAATTGCTAACGAACTCCAGATGCATGTACTACTTTGTATAGCTGGTTTTACATGGGTACTGGGGACTGGACCTCAGGTCATTAAGCATTACCGGCAAGTGCCTTAACTGCTAAGCCATCTCTCCAGCCCTGGCTTTTATTATTATTATTATCATCATTATTATTATTAAGTGGAGGAGAGAAAGAGAGAGAATGGGCCTCTTACCACTGCAAACAAACTCCAGATACAGGCAGCACTTGGTGCACCTTGCTTTATGTGTGTACTGGGGACTCAAACCCAGGTGAAAAGGTTCTGCAGACAAGTGCCTGTGACAGCCAAGCCATCTTGCCAGCCCCTCCCCCTTTTGTGAGAAGTCTCCTAGGTCCCAGACTGTCCTTTGAACTCATTATGTAGGCCAGGATGAACTTGTTTGTTTGTTTGTTTGTTTTTTGAGGTTAGGTCTCACTCTAGCCCACGCTGACCTGGACTTCACTATGTAGTCTCAGGCTGGCCTTGAACTCATGGTGATCATCCTACCTCTGCCTCCCAAGCGCTGGGATTAGAGGCGTGCGCCATCATGCCTGGCACCAGGATGAACTTGAACTCCTGATCCACCTGCCTTCATCTCTGAAGTGATGGATTATGGGCAGAGCCACCAACACCAGGGCTTTGTGCATACGAGGCAAGCATTCTACCAAGTGAGCTACATCCCCAACATCTCAAATGCATTCTCCCCTTAGTTTGTTTGTCCAGTGTGGGGAACTCTAATACCTGAAGCCATCACACACACACACACACACACACACACACACACACACCCTGTACCCCTTGGGAGAAGTTCTAGATGCCGAGGCTGGTTACCAAGGAAAGGTGTTTGAGAACCTTCCCTGGGGTTCCCTGCCACTTGCCAGAGTTATCTAGAAGGGAAGTTTGGCCCCAGAGCAGGGGACTGGGTGACGTGAACTTTCAAAGCTCAGGGAATGTTCCATTTGCATTTCCTCTGCCCGTGTGAGCATGTGCGCTGGAACCAACCCTCTCCCACATGCCGTCTGCCCGAATGCCTTCCTCGGTGCCCCCCACCTGGACACTGTTCTGGCTTTCACCCCAGCTCACTCTGCCACCAGCCTTGCACCTGGCACTCCTGGAGCTTGGCCGTCTCAGCAGGAGCTGCAAGAGAGGAGGCTAGGGCTCCCTAGGCTTGGCCAGGGGTGGGGTGAAGCAGTGTGGGGACTCCTGGAAGCAAGCTCAAGCCTCCCACTTGCAAGAAGGAACCCCATATTTCAGACATCAGGGAGAGCAAAGCTGGGCGTCCACCAGGTATCTTTGTGGAGCCCCACACAAGCAGAGGCTACATGTAGGGGTTCGCGTCTATGGCCCCATTCTGTGAAAGCTCACAAGTGCTCCATTTCTCATATTTCACAAGGTCAAATGACAATCAAATATTGACTCTTGATAAGATCTAACAGACAAACGAAAGTACCTCATTGCTTTGCTTTTGGCTAACCTTGCATCAGCTTTTGGTACCCACTGACCAGGAAGCACTGATCGGTCACTAAAGGTCTTCAGTTTCTGGGGTGACAGGTACTTGTCAGGCAGGATTGTTCAATACACTGTGACAGGAAGGGACAAGTAGGCTTGGGGACCTGAGCTCCTCTTTCCCCAGAAGCTCAGGGGGCTCCTGCAACTTGCTCCAGGCCACACACATGCAGCAGGGCCACAGGTCCGGAGGCTCTGGAAGCCCAGAACGCTAGCACTCACTTACCAGGGCTGCAGAAGGGGGTCGGGACAAGGAAACGGCTTCCAGTCACCTGTGGGCACCTTCCTGGGAGCAGCTGCCAGGGCCACGCTGTCTTTCCTCCTTGGGAGTCTGCCAGGGCAACCCAGAATGGGAGCCCTCTGCGATGCCAGCTCTGGGCGGGGTGGAGGGGGCAGTCTCCAGAACGCAATCTGAGCAGGTCCTGGGGTCACGGTGGGACCACAGCCACGCAGGGGTCAGTGACTCCCAGTGCACGCAGCTGCCATGCAGCTGGAGTGGCCAGACTGCTTTCGCTGCCAGAGCCTTGGTGCCTTTAAGAGAGCTGCCACAATTCATTGGCTGAGCGAGGCTCTCCAGCTCTACCTGAGCAGGTAGGCTGGGGCAGAGGGAGGCCTCAGGGGAGTAAGAACCCTAAGGGTGCTGGCCTTCCTTCCTCATCTCCCTCCCCAGGTGAACAACCTGAAGCAAAGCACAGGCAAACAGGCCACACAGCCGGGTGTGGTGGTGGGCGCTGCAATGCCAGCACTTGGGAGGTAAAGAAGATAAGTTCAAGGTCATTCTGTTCCAGAGGAAGTTCAGAGACTGGCCTGGACTATGTGGATGATACTTTGTCTCCAAAACTAAATTAATAAAAACAAACAAATAAGGGGCTGCCTTCTCTCCCTTCTCCCCCCCCCCCTTTTTTTAGGGTTTTACTCTAGCCCAGGCTGGACCTGAAATTCACTGTGTAGTCTCAGGGTGGCCTTGAACTCACAGCAGCCCTCCTATATCTGCCTCCCAAGTGCTGGTATTAAAGGTCTGCGCTGCTACGACTGGTCCTTCCTGCCTTCTTGTAGGCAAGAGCTGGTCATAATCTCCTTTCTTTCTCTTAATCTAGTAAAGTCTCTCTTCAAAAAATTAAGAAGGCCGGCCATGGTGGTGCACACACCTTCAATTCCAGCACTCGGGAGGCAGAGATAGGAGAATCACCATGAGTTTGAGGTCACCCTGAGACTATGTAGTGAACTCCAGGTCAACCTGGACTAGAGTGAAGCCCTACCTCGTAAAACCAAAAAATAAATAATAAATAAACAAATAAATAAATAAATAATTAAAAAGTGGGGCAAGGGCTGGAGAGATGGCTTAGTGGTTAAGGCACTTGCCTGTGAAGCCTAAGGACCCATATTTGACTCCCCAGATAACCATGTAAGCCCCACGCACAAGGCGATCAAGCACAAGATCGCACATGCACACACATATGACCCATATGTCTGGAATTTGCAGTGGCTGGAGGCCCTGGCATGCTAATTCTCCATCTATCTATCTATCTATCTATCTATCTATCATCTATCTACCTACCTACCTATCTATCATCCATCTATCTATTATCTGTCTATCTTGCTCCCTCTCATAGAAAAATAAATAAATAAAAATAAAAAGTATCTGGGCATGGTGGCACACACCTTTAATCCCAGCACTTGGGAGGCAGAGGTAGGAGGATAGCCATGCGTTGGAGGCCACCGTGAAAAAACATAGTGAATTCCATGTCATCCTTGGCTTGAGTGAGACCCCACTGCAAAAAAAAAAAACAAAAATAAAAATAAAATAGAAAAAAATATATAGCTGAATGTCGTGGTGCACACCTTTAATCCCAGCACCTGAGATGCAGAGGTATAGGAGTATTGCCATGAGTTCGAGGCCACCCTGAGACTACATAGTGAGTTCCAGGTCAGCTTGGGTTAGAATGAAACCCTACCTCCAAAACCCAAAATAAAACAAAATAAATATGCTGGGCATGGTGGTGCATGCCTTTAATCCCAGCACTCAGTAGGCAAAGGCAGGGGGATTGCTGTGAGTTCAAGGCCACTCTGAGACTACATAGTGAATTCCAGGTCAGCCTGAGCTACAGTGAAATCCTACCTCAAAAAAACAAAAAACAAAAAAACAACCAAACAAACAAAAAAAACCCAAAAAAACAACCCTCTAAACCAGGTGTAATCTCAACACTCAGAAGGCTGAGACAGGAGGATTGCCGCACACAAGGCTGTCCTGGGCTAAGTGGTGAGTCCCAGGTTAGTGTGGGGCGCAGTGTCTTTCTCTTTCTCATGGGCATGTGTGCACACGCGGGCATGTGCACACACACTCCACTAAGCACTAAAAGCTACCTCCAGTTTACAGGCCTTTCATGTCCTCTGTCCCCCTCACGTGACTAGAGCGTTAGTATAGAGTCCTTGGCCATGAGCTGGCCTGTCCTGCTCACACAGCCGTGGGGGGAAACGTGGGTAATGTGGACACTGCAGATCACACCCGGTACCCTGCCTCAGGTTCCCTGGGCCACATGGCCTCCCAGCACCCACGGACAGACATTACCCAATCACTCCCGACTTCAGTGCCCACCTCTGGAAAATGGCACCATCTTGTGTGCGTGTGTCCTCATGCGCAATGCTGGGTGTGTGTGCTTGGATTCAGGCTGAGGGCTGGGGGAGAATCCAGCTTATCCCACCATTCTACAGGCATTTTTTTAGGGGTGGAGGTTTGAGGTCAGGTCTCATTATGTACCCCAGGCTGGCTAGGAACTCATGGCAATCCTCCTGCTTCAGTTTGCCAAGTGCTATTATTACAGATGTGTGTCACCACATGCAGCTCTCAAGAGGCATTGCTATTCCACAGTTCTCATACTAGTAAGCTAGAAAGTCCAAGGCCCCCTCTGAGTGAGCCAACATTCTAGGGTGAGGGGATGTTGAAATAAGCCAGCCACCAGATCACACAAGTAAGAGGGGTGTTGTGCAGGCCGGGCGTGGTGGCGCACGCCTTTACTCCCAGCACTCAGGAGGTGGAGGTAGGAGGATCGCTGTGAGTTTGAGGCCACCCTGAGACTCCATAGTGAATTCCAGGTCAGCCTGAGCTACAGCAAGACCCTACCTTGAAAAACATAAACAAAACATCAAAAAAAGAGTAACAAAATGAAAGAGGCAGATGTGACAAAGCAATGAGGGAGGGGTATTTATTTATTTATTATTATTATTTTTTGGTTTTTCGAGGTAGGGTCTCACTTTCGCCCAGGCTGACTTGGAATTCACTATGGAGTCTCTGGGTGGCCTTGAACTCAAGGTAATCCTCCTACCTCTGCCTCCCAAGTGCTGGGATTAAAGGTGTGTGCCACCACGCCTGGCCTTGAGGGATGGGTATTTATGAGGGCATGGTCAGGGAGGCCCACTAAGGTGGGATTCGGAGGCTGAGACGTGAATGAGGGAGAGAGGGAGCGAACGTGTTGGAGGATGATGAGCAGCGAGTGCGAAGCCCTGGGAAGCTGTGTCTGAGGAACCAAAGACAAGTTGCTGTGGCCAAATAGAGTTCAATCCCTGGACTCCCTGCAATACATAAGGAAACGATTCAGGGATGTAACTTGATTTGCATAAGATTCCCTCCTGCAGGGCTGGAGCAATGGCTTAGTGGTTAAGTCTCTTGCTTGTAAAGCCAAAGGACCCAGGTTTGATTCTCTAGTACCCACATAAAGCCAGATGCAGAAGGTGGCACATGTATCTGGGGTGGCTAAAGACCCTGGCATACCCATTCTCTCTCTCCCTTTCTCTCTCTCTCTGCCTCTTTTTCTCTCTCATATAAATAAGTAAAATATTTTTTAAAAAAAATTTAAAGGGGCTGGAGAGATGGCTTAACGGTTAAGTGCTTGCCTGTGAAGCCTAAGGACCCCGGTTCAAGGCTTGATTCCCCAGAACCCACATTAGCCAGATGCACAAGGGGGCGCACGCGTCTGGAGTTCGGTTTGCAGTGGCTGGAGGCCCTGGCATGCCCATTCTCTCTCTCTGCCTCTTTCTCTGTCTGTCACTCTCAAATAAATAAATAAATAAAAGAAATAATTAAAAAAAATTTTAAGATTCTAATCAGATGTGGTAGTGCATACCTTTAATCCCAGCACTTGGGAGGCAGAGGCAGGAGGATCTCCATGAGTTTGAGGCCACCCTGAGATTACTTAGTGTACTTAGTGAATTCCAGATCAGCCTGAACTAGAGAGAAATCCTACCTTGAAACCCCCCCCAAATATTCCCTCCTGCAAATCCTCGTCCCTCCTCATCCTCAAGTGTTAGGAAGAGGAATTGGGGGAGCATAGTAGTGGACCCTTTAAAGCTCAGCACTGGCAAGACTGAGGTAGGGAGGGTCAATGTGAGTTCAAGTTCAAGGCCATTCTGGGCTACAGAAAGACTCTCATGCCCCCCCTCAAGAAAAGGAAGGGGGCTAGAGAGATGGCTTAGTGGTTAAGCTGTTTGCCTGCAAAGCCTAAAGACCCAGATTCAGGGCATGGTGGCACATGCCTTAATCCCAGCCCTTGGGGAGGCAGAGGTAGAAGGATCACCGTGAGTTTGAGGCTACCCTGAGACTACATAGTGAATTCCAGGTCAGCCTGAGCTAGAGTGAGACCCTACCTCACAAAACCAAAAATAATAATAATAATTAAAAAATAATAAAATAAAATATTTGCCAGGCATGATGGTGCATTGCCTTTAATCCCAGCACTCAGGTGGCAGAGGTAGGAGGATTGCTGCGAGTTCAAGGCCACCCCGAGACTACATAATGAATTCCAGGTCAGTCTGGGCTCAAGTGAGACCCTACCTAGAAAAATCAGAAAAAAAAAAAAAAAGACCCAGATTCAATTCCCCAGAACCTACATAAGCCAGATGCACAAGGTGGCACATACATCTGGTGTTTGTTTGCAGTGGCTGGAGGCCCTGGTGCACCCAGTTTTTCTCTATCTGCCTCTTTCTCTTTGTCTTTCATGAATGAATGAATGAATGGAAGGGGAATAAAGCATGGTGGCACACACATTTAATCCCAGCATTCAGGAAGCAGAGGTAGTAGGATCACTGTGAGCTCAAGGCCAGCCTGAGACTACATAGTGAATTCCAGGTCAGCCTGGGCTGGAGTAAGGCCCTGCTTTGAAAAATATTTTAAAAAAAGGAAGATGGGCTGGAGAGATAGCTTAGTGGTTAAGCGCTTACCTGTGAAGCCTGAGGACCCCGGTTCAAGGCTCAATTCCCCAGGACCCACGTTAGCCAGATGCACAAGGGGGCGCACGCGTCTGGAGTTCATTTGCAGTGGCCGGAGGCCCTGGCACGCCCATTCTCTCTCTCTCTCTATCTGCCTCTTTCTCTCTCTCTGTCCGTTGCTTTCAAATAAATAAAAATAAACAAAAAAAAAAAAAAAAAAAAAAGGAAGAGGGACTTAAGTCCAGAGCCTGCTTGGGTTTCCAGCTCAACAGTCAGGCCCCAGCCTGTATTATAGCTTCATGGTTCTTCCACTCTGCAGACAATTTGAATCATATTTTATTTATTTATTTACTTATTTGAAGGAGAGAGAGAGAGATGGTGGGACGGGCCATGCCAGGGCCTCCCCCACTGCAAACAAACTCTTGATGCGTGTGTTAAACTGTGAATCTGACTTTATGAGAGCACCGGGAATCGAACCTAGTCCATCAGGCCTTGTAAACAAGCCATCTCTCCAGCCCTTTTTGTTTGTTTGTTTGTTGTAGGGTCTTGTCTCTCTAGCCCAGTCTGACCTGGAATTCACTATACAGTCTCAGGATGGCCTCTGAAGGGTTAATGTGTCATGAAATGACCAGACAAACTGACCCCAGTGAAAGCTCAGGACAAAAGCCACCCACAAAGTCTCTAAGCTGTTAATACATTATCTGATAAGAACATTGCAGAGAAACCTCTGCCCAGAGACCATAAAGAAAACAGACCTGACCACAAAGAAAAACAGGCCTACCATGCAGAAAGACCCTGCACTGTTTCCTTTTATCCTCCATCCCCTGCTCCCACTTGTTAATCTCCCCTTCCCCCAACCCCCCATCCCTGACCCCAGAAAAGCCTAAGTCCAGCTGCACCTGGGTAGCAGCCTCCATTCATTTTTCTATAAAGAACAATCTATCACTGTTGAGGTTGGTCTTTCTTTCATTTTCACATCACCCCAATCAATCCTGTGTCCAACAACTGCTGCTGAAACCCAGGAGGGTTTTGAGGTCCCCAAGCCCTAGCCCGTCCCTCAGGGCAACCTTCCCTCTAACTCTCAGACCACTGACTACTCTCTTATGAAGACTGAGTGACTCTCGGGCAAATGTCAGAGATCCCTTGCTGAGTTTAGGCAGTCCTCCATGGGGTAATCCACAGGGCCAGACTTGCCTCGAATTCTCTCCGTCATTCTTTCTCTTTCACACTGGGGCCCGTTGAGAGCTCGAACGTCCTCTGAGCTTACTATACAGGCTAAACAGCTGCCAGTTGCCACCTGAAGCCTGGGGCTTTTGCAGCCTTTGCCTTCCTAAGCAGTACAAGGCCTGTTCTGGGATTTTACTGATGAGTGGGGTAAACTGAGTTCCCAATCTCACTGACTTCCTCCCTCTGCACTTCCCCTATGCCCTCTGACCTCTAGCACAGAGGCCGTTCACCATTTCACCCTCCATTCATCTAACAGACACCATAAAGGTAAGGCGTGTCCCCTGGACTGTTGTCCTCTTGAGCCCCAGGGGTACTCTAGCTCTCCTGCCCCTGGCTCTTTGTCTCCCACATAGTGGGGATAGGGGACACGTTTCCCAACTCTTGAGATTTCCATTCCAGCTCCATATTGGTACTAGCGATTACATACTACCAAAATCAAGCCTGTGCCTTGCCAATCTACAAAGTGGACTCCAAGTTCTCCATTCCCAGGGACAGTCATTTGAGGTGTCTGGACTCAAACCTAGAACCTTTAGGCCAGACAGACCTCAAGGACACAATTTTTTTGTACTTATTTTTATTTATTAAAGACACAGAGAGAGAGAGAGAATGGGCATGCCAGAGCCTCTAGCCACTGCAAATGAACTTCAGATACCTGCGCCACCTTGTGCATCTGGCTTACATGGGACCGGGATAATCAAACCTGGATTCTTAGGCTTCACAGGCAAGCGCCTTAACTGCTAGGCTATCTCTCCAGCCCAAGGCCATACTTTTTTTTTTTCAAGAACTTTTTTTTTTTTATTAATATATATATTTTTTTATTTGAGAGTGACAGAGAGAGAAAGAGGCAGAGAGAGAGAGAATGGGCATGCCAGGGCCTCCAGCCACTGCAAATGAACTCCAGACGCGTGCACCACCTTGTGCATCTGGCTTATGTGGGTCCTGGGGAATGGAGCCTCGAACCCGGGTCCTTAGGCTCCACAGGCAAGTGCTTAACTGCTAAGCCACCTCTCCAGCCTGGCCACACTTTTAACCTAGCTTTCTACTCAGATCTTGCCCCAAAACAAATTAGACAATAATCATATTTGGCTTGAATTTGGAACTTTTAAAAAAACTTATTAGAGACAAAGAGAAGGAGAGAGAGAGAATGGGCGCACCAGGGCCTCTAGCCACTGCAAATGAACTCCAGATGCGTGTGCCACTATGTGCATCTGGCTTACAGAGGACCTGGAGAATCGAACCAGGCTCCTTAGGCTTCACAGTCATGAGCCTTTACCGCTAAGCCATCTCTCCAACCCTGACTTTGGAACTTTTGATTTACAAGTCCTCACTCACCTGGACAATTTCATCAGACGCAATGGTAAAGGGGCTGAACTTCCGTATACCCAGGCTTTCTTCTATTTTCACGCGTACCCTTCCCTCTGTCAAGTCTGCTCTGCTACCAGATCCTCCTGTTACGCCACCTGCTCCTTCCTCTGCACCAGCCAGTGCTCCTAATTTTGATTCTACATGCCTACAGATGAACTTACTCCTTACCCTTCTTGAACCCCAGCTTCTTCAGAACCTAGATCTCCCTTCCCAACATCCCTTCCCCCTACCCGCCATGGACTCTTTATCCTCTCCTGACATCCTGCAGCTCCTCATCTTCACAAAAATCCCCCCAGCAGCCAATTCCCTTTCTCCCACCCCCCCCCATACTTGCTTTTAAGCCAATACCAACTTCCTGCACAGGCCTTACATTTATGGGGGGTGGTGGGGCCACAGAGCCCTACCTGGGTTCACGACCCTTTTCCCCTCTTGGACATGAGTCAAATTGAGGAAAAAAACTAGGCTTTTTTTTTTTTTTTTCTTTCTAAATCTGCATTAAGTGGCCGCCTTTAATTCCAGCACTTGGGAGGCAGAAGCAGGAGGACTGCTGTGAGTTCAAGGCTACCCTGAGACTACTGAGTGAATTGCAGGTCAACCTGGGCTAGAGCGAGACCTTACCTTGCAAAACCAAAAATAAATAAATAAATAAAAACCACATCAAATATCACCAAAAAATTCCTCTGTCTCACACAGTTATACCATCTAATATGGGGAGACATATATCTTCACCTCCACACTAACAGCAGACAAAAAGGAATGCATTTGGCCCTGTGCTTGAACCCACACAGATTCTCTGCATGAGCCAGGTAGGACCAGCCCAGTGGCTGATGTGGTTGTACGTACCACTGAGCCACACTAGACTTACCAGCCTGGTGATTTGGGCACTCGCAGACTAAACCTGATAATTACTTGTCTCCTAGAGAGCATTCAGTAAAACACCCACCCACTTACAATTATTATAAGGTCAAAAAAATTAAAGCCGGGCGTGGTGGTGCACGCTTTTAATCCCAGCACTCGGGAGGCAGAGGTAGGAAGATCACTGTGAGTTCGAACCCTGAGACTCCACAGTGAACTCCAGGTCAGCCTGGGCTAGAGTGAGACCCTACCTCGAAAAAAAAACAAAACAAAACAAATTACCCAGGGCCCGGATATTTCCACCCTAGCTGGTTCCCTTTTCCTACATGCTAAATTTATCAGCTAGTCAGCCCCAGACATTAGGCACAGACTTCATCAACTGAAAAAGGGACCCAAGGCCTCTCTAAAGGGTCTTTCAGATGTTGCTTTCAAGGTCTTTAACAACAGGGAAGATGAGGTTCAGCGGTGAGCAAAGTACCCATTCTTAGCCTCTGTCCTCAGAAACTGCCACCCTCTGTGGCTATTAAATAGAAATCATACCTGAGAAGTCACCTGGGGTCAGCTTCAGATGTAATCAGCCGGGACACTCGGCAAGGCCTGCTCTAACCTTAGGCCACCTACAAGAGCCTGTCCTATCTAGGGGCAAGGGGACCACTGGTAGTGGGACTGCCCTCAGAGATGGCCTGGCGCCCCATGCAGAGCACCCATCACCTATGCACCCCCACCATATAGCTGGCGCAATAAAGAGGTGTGGCTCCGCTAACCCCAGTTAGGAATGCCCACTCGTCCATCAAACCCAGGGTGATTAGGATGGTGGCTGGGCATGAAGTCGCCTGCGTCCTGGACACAGGGCTTCGTTTTCTCTTCCTGGAATGGACTCACAATAAGGTCCAACATCATGGTCATGGGGGTACAGGGTGTCCCTTCCAGCCCCAAGAGTACACCTCCTTTATTCCACCAATTTGGTGCCCTATGCTTTACTCATTTATTTATTTATTTATTTTGGTTTTTCAAGGTAGGGTCTCGCTCTAGCCCAGCTGACCTGGAACTCACTCTGTAGTCTCAAGGTGGCCTCGAACTCTCGGAGATCCTCCTACCTCTACATCCCGAGAGCTGGGATTAAAGGCGTACACCACCATACCCAGCTTACTTGTTCTTTCCTAGTTGTGCCTGAATGTCCTATGTTTTCCTGGGCCGAGATACCATTCAAAGCTCAAGGTCTTGCTGGGCATGGTGGTGCATGCTTTTAATCCAAACATTCGGGAAGCAGAAGTAGGAGGAGCGCTTTGAGTTCAAGGCCACCCTGAGACTATATAGTGAATTCCAGGTCAGTTTGGGCTAGAGCGAGACCCTACCTCGAAAAAGAAAAGAAAAGAAAACAAAACCTCCAGGTCTTGGTCCACATTACTGCACTCAGTACATCAGCCATGTTTTACCTGCAGCTGAACCTGGATGAGGCCTCCTCAGAAACCCAACCCCATCTCCTCAGTTTGGGACATCAGACACCCCTGAATTGTCCTTGTTGCCTTTAAAACAACACTTACCATGGGCTACAAGAGGGCCTACAGCTATTAAATTCTCTATAAAATAAGTAAGGATTATCTCATTTGTCCTGGTGCTAACTTACTCTCCGTTGGAGAATCTGCTTCTCTTTTTCAGATAGATGTAGATCCTAAAGAGAGAGCCACCCCATCATACCTCAAAAGGGCCCTGGCTGAAACTAAGAAAAATTGACGAAACAAGCAAGGGTGTTGTTTTCCAGGTGAACTGGGTACCAGCACAAGGGTGAAGGAGATCAACACTGAGAAAAATCAACTCCTACCAAATCAGAGAGTCAGAGCCCCAGAGGCCCCAACACCTCATCACTGAAGCAGACCAAAAATGAACCCAACATGGCTCAGGGAAATTTTGAGGAAGAGGGGGCAGAAAGAATGTCAGAGTCACATGTTGAGTCATGATATGTAGAGACATTTATCCTACTCATAACTGCGAGCTAACTCCACAATGCATGACCTTGCCAAGGGGAGGGGATAGGTCACAGATGCACCTAATAATGGTACCAAACTGGCTGTATTTGCTGAATACAAAACTAATTAATAAAAAAAAATTTTTTTTAAGAAAAAAAAAACACTTACCACTTACCAGAGCCGGGTGTGGTGGCACGCACCTTTAATCCCAGCACTTGGGAGGCAGAGGTAGGAAGGTCTTTGTGAGTTTAAGGCCACCCTGAGACTACATAGTGAATTCTAGGTCAGCCTGGACCAGAGTGAGACCCTACCTCGAAAAAACAAAACAATGGGCTGGAGAGATGGCTTAGCGGTTAAGCGCTTGCCTGTGAAGCCTAAGGACCCTGGTTCGAGGCTCGGTTCCCCAGGTTCCACGTTAGCCAGATGCACAAGGGGGCGCACGCATCTGGAGTTCGTTTGCAGTGGCTGGAGGCCCTGGCGTGCTCATTCTCTCTCTCTCCCTCTGTTTTTCTCTCTATGTCTGTCGCTCTCAAATAAATAAGTAAAAAATGAACAAAAAAAATTTAAAAAAAAAAAAGAAAAAAACAAAACAAACCAACACTTACCAGTACTCTTGAAAATGATATATTAGTACAGTGAATAACTGTTGGAAGGGGGAAGTATGCTGAAGAATCCTGTACAGAAGTCTCATGTGATTTTCTTTTTCTTTTGTCTTTTTAAATTTTATCTTATTATTAATTTATTTTTTAAAATTTTATTTATTTGCAAGGGGAGAAAGAGAGAGAAGAGCCAGGTCCTCCAGCTATTACAAATGAACTCCAGATGCATGCGCCACTTTGTATATCTGGTTTTATGTGGGTACAGGGGATTTTAGCCCAGGTCGTTAGGCTTTGTGGGCAAGTTCCTTAACTGCTGAGCCATCTCTCCAGCTTCCTAATTTTTTTTATTGACAAATTCCATAATTGTAGACAATAACTGCTGGTAATTCCCTCCCTCCTCCCACTTTCCCCTTTGAAACTCCACTCTCCATCATATCCCTCCCCCTCTCAATCAGTCTCGTCAGGCACTGTGAGGTCATGGATATCCAGGCCATTTTGTGTCTGGGGAGAGCACGTTGTCAGGAGTCCTACCCTTCCTTTGGCTCTTACATTCTTTCTGCCATCTCTTCTGCAAAGGACCCTGAGCCATGGAAAATGTGATGAGATATATTTCAGTGCCGAGCGCTCCTCTGTTACTTCTTCTCAGCACCATGATGCCTCTTACGTCACCCCAAGGTCACTACCATCTGAAAAAAGAAGATTCTCTAACCAAAAGTAAGAGTAGCATTAATATTTGGATATGAACATTAAGAGAAGTGCTTACTGGGCACTTTGGTGAACATAGTACATACATTTAGCCAGACAGCAGCAGACGTTACACCCCTAGGGCTCATGACTACCCCTGTTGTAGGTTTTCAGTATCAGGGATGTATTCCCTCCCACGGAGCAGGCCTCCAGTCCAATTAGAGGGTGGTTGGTTTCCCCCATGACAGACATGCCACTATTGCACCTGTTGGCTCATTTAGCCTGGCTAGCCAAATATAAGGCTTGCAGTGTCTACTGTTGAGTATCTTCACTGGTGATTTCTCTCTCTCCCATTGAAATGCATGCAGGGTAGCTTTTTCCAGCTTTCTGTCAGCTGGTCTATATGGAGGAGGTTTTCAGCTCAGCTCAGCAGGATTTCTCAGTGACCTTGCAGCCCAAGTCATACATGACTTTCATGTTAATTGTAAATCTAAATCCCCTCTTGCAAGGGAGCAAATCATAGATCTCTACATTTTCTTTAAGGAGCTGATGTTGCATTTGGACATTCCAACCTTCAAACAGCACAACTAATTTTCATTTTTGGAGTTATATTTTTTCATTTTTTTCTCAATTTTTAAAAAATTTTTTGTTTTATTTTTACTTATTTATTTGAAAGCGACAGAGAGAAAGATGCAGAGAGAGACAGAGAAAGAAAGAGAAAATGGGCACGCCAGGGCCTCCAGCCACTGCAAACTAACTCCAGATGTGTGTACCCCCTTGTGCATCTGGCTAACGTGGGTCCTGGGGAATCGAGCCTTGAACCGGTGTCCTTAGGCTTCAAAGGCAAGTGCTTAACCACTAAGCCATCTCTCCAGCCCTTTTTCTCAATTTTTATTAACATTTTCCATGATTATAAAAAATATCCCATAGTAATAGCCTCCCCCCCCCCAATTTCCCCTTTGAAATTCCATTCTCCATCATATCCCCTCCCCATCTCAATCAGTCTCTCTTTTATTTTGACGTCATGATCTTTTCCTCTTATGATGGTCTTGTGTAGGTAGTGTCAGGCACTGTGAGGTCATGGATACCCAGGCCTTTTTATGTCTGGAGGAGCACATTGTAAGGAGTCCTACCCTTCCTTTGGCTCTTACATTCTTTCTGCCACCTCTTCTGCATTAGACCCTGAGCCTTGGAAGGTGTGATCGAGATGTTTACTCAGTACTCCAGTCACTTCTTTCCAGCACCATGATGCCTTCTGAGTCATCCCAAGGTCACTGCCATCTGAAAAGAGAAGATTCTCTACCAAAAGTGAGAGTAGCATTAATATATGGGCATGAACATTAAGAGAAGTGCTTACTGGGCAGTTTGATAAGCATAGTATATACATTTTTGAAATTATTTATTTCTACAATTTAATTGTATGGCTCAAAATCTTACATTTTAAGACAAATATTCTTTTGTTGTTGTTGTTGTTGTTTGTTTTTTTTTTTGAGGTAGGATTTCACTGTAGCTCAGGCTGACCTGGAATTCACTATGTAGTCTCAGGGTGGCCTCAAACTCATGGTGATCCACCTACCTCTGCCTCCCGAGAGCTGGAATTGAAGGCATGCACCACCATGCCTGGCATTAAGACAAATATTCTTTTTTAAAATATATTTTATTTTTATTTATTTAGTTGAGAGAGAGAGAAAGAGAATGGGCATGCCAGGGCTTTCAGCCACTGAAAACAAATTCCAGATGCATGTGCCACCTTGTGCATCTGGCTTATGTGGGTACTGGGGAATTGAACTAAGTCCTTTGGCTTTGCAGGTAAGCGCCTTAACCACTAAGCCATCTCTCCAGACCCAAGACAAATATTCTTTTTTTTGGTTTTTCGAGGTAGGGTCTCGCTCTGGCTCAGGCTGACCTGGAATTAACTATGTAATCTCAGGGTGGCCTCGAACTCATGGTAATCCTCCTACCTCTGCCTCCAGAGTGCTGGGATTAAAGGCGTGCACCACCACATCCAGCAACAAATATTCTTTATTTCTATTAAATTGAATATACAATGATTGTTCCCTGAGCAACCAATGTTTGTTTAATAATAGTTTCACATGCCAGGCGTAGTGGTGCACACCTTTAATCCCAGCACTTGGTAGGCAGAGGAAGGAGGATCACCATGAGTTCGAGGCCACCCTGAGACTACATAGTGAATTCCAGGTCAGCCTGGGCTAGAGCAAGACCCAACCTTGAAAAACAAAAACCAAAAAGTTTTACACTAACAGAACACAGATGGTGAAGACAACTTTGATTGTGAACATCTAATTGCAGTAATAAATAAAATAATTTATGCAGGGCTGGAGAGTTGGCTTATCGGGTAAGGCACTTGCCTGTGAAGGCTAAGGACCCAGGTTCGATTTTCCAGGTCCCACATGAACCAAATGCACATGGTAGTGTATACATCTGGACTTTGTTTATAGTGGCTAGAGGTCCTGGCATACCCATTCTCATTCTCTCTCTCTCTAATAAATATATAAAAATAAATCATTAAAAGAATAATTTTTTTTACCAACCCTTGCCCCCTTATTCCAGTTTGGGGAGATGGCTCTGTGCGTAAGCCACTTGCCTTCAAAGTCAGGTTTGATTCCTCAGTACCCACAAAAGCCATACGTACAACATGGCACATGTATCTTGGGTTTGTTTGCAGTGGCTGAAGGTCCTGGCACACCCATTCTCTCTTTCTGGCTCTCTTCTCTCCATCTCTCTCTCTCTGCTAATAACTTCTAAGTATGACCTCTCTCGATGCCTTTTCCTGATGACCTGTTAAAAAACACCCTGACTACATCTCTGAATCCAAGGCCGTCTCTGCACCCAGCGGGACGTGGCTGGCTTGTACCTTGGCCTTACCAGATGTATCACCCTCAGGGAGTTAAGTAAAGCTCCTCTGTGTGTGTCGCAGTCCATGTCCTCCCCTAGGTATGTCCCCACAGTAGGCCTAAGAGTGAACACCTCATGCTACTCCCAAGCTTGGGTCACGTAATAAGAGGGTGGCTCATTTACTGGTGCCCGTCCTGGGGGACTTAGTGTAGCAGGATCAGTGTGGCCTTAGGTACAATGGCTCTAGTGAAGAGTGAAATTGGAATGTCACACATGGCTCAACAAATTGACAGGGATCTGGGATGCTTACAAGACTCCACAGGCAGGTTGATTTTCTGACAAAAAAAGCTATTTGCAGAGCATATGAAGTCCTAGCCAGGTGTGGCGGTGCACGCCTTTAGCTTCAGCCCTCGGGAGGCTGAAGTACGAGGGATGCAGTTAGTTCAAGGCCACCCTGAGACTACAAAGCGAATTCCAGATCAGCCTGGGCTCCAGCAAGACCTTACATTGAAAAAAAAAAACCAAACAACCTGCCAACCAGGGGTTGGAGAGATGGATAAGTGGTTAAGGCACTTTCCTGCAAGGTTTAAGGACCCAGGTTTGATTCTACAGGACCCACATAAGCCAGATGCACAAGGTGGCACGTGGGTCTGAAGTTTGTTTGCAGAAGTTAGAGGCCCTGGCACTCCCATTCTCTATTTCTTTCTATCAATCTGCGTCTTTCTTTCTTTTTCTAATAAATAAATATTTTAAGAAGAAACCCCCCCAAACATATGAAGTCTTGACCTAGTATTTATGTCACAGGGAAGACTGTGTGGCCCTGGGAAAGGCTTGTTGCTTTTATAATAAATTGGGACTCATTAAAGGCACTCTACAAAAGGTCAAAGAGCTTCTAGAAAAACACTAGAAGGAATGGGAAGCCAACAATTCCTGGTTTCATAGACTGTTCAACAAGAACCCCTGGTTAACTACCCTGCTAATGGGTCTTGCTGGTCCGTTAGTCCTTTCACTCTCAGGACTACTGATTGGACCTTGCCTAATCAATTGGCTATTTAAGTGTGTCAAACAACAGGTTGCCACTGTTAATGTATCAAAGATCCCACTGCCCCCCTTGCAAACAGCATACTGAAGAATCAAGGCTTTAATAATAAACCTTTAACTTCCTGCCCCTTTCAAAATCTCCTACCCATCTTGCGTGTGTCACTAGTACAGGGAGACACAAGGCGACCACACATCACCAACTCAACAGAGACTCCTGCCCGTTCTGGACTCTAGAGATATTCCAAGCCCCTGTCGTCCCCCCTAAGATAGCAGGAAGTAGCTGGAGAACTGACGCCTTGTGCTTGTCCTCAGGTCCGGAATGAAGGGTTAATGTAATGTGCTGTGAAAGGACCAGACAAACTGACCCCAGTGAAGGCTCAAAACCAAAGCCACCTGGAAAGTCCCTAGGCTGTAAACACATTATCTGATAAGTACATCAACACAGAACCCCCAAACCATAAAGAAACCAGGCCTCTGGCTAGAAAGATGGCTTAGCAGTTAAAGCACTTGCCTGCAAAGCCTAAGGACCCAGGTTTGATTCCCCAGAACCCACATAAGCCATATGCACCAGGATTTCTCTCCCTCTCTCCCTCCCTCCCTTCCTTCCTTTCTTTCTCTCTCTCTCTCTCTCTCTCTCTCTCTCTCTCTCTCTCTCTTTCTCCCTTTCTCTCTCTCTCTTCCTTCCTTCTTAAAAAATATTTTATTTTTGGGCTGGAGAGATGGCTTAGTGGTTAAGCGCTTTCCTGTGAAGCCTAAGGACCCCGGTTGGAGGCTCAATTCCCCAGGGCCCACGTTAGCCAGTTGCACAAGGGGGCGCATGCGTCTGGAGTTCGTTTGCAGTGGCTGGAAGTCCTGTCGTGCCTGTTCTCTCTCTCTCTCTCTGCCTCTTTCTCTCTGGCTGTTGCTCTCAAGTAAATAAACAAAATAAGAAAAAAAAATTGTTTTTGTCTATTTATTTATTTGACAGAGAAAGCAGGAGAGAGAGAAAGAATGGGTGCACCAGGGCCTCCAGCCACTGTAAACGAAACTCCAGACGTGTGTGACCCCTTGTGCATGTGGCTAATGTGGGTCCTGGGGGATCAAACCTGGGTCTTTTGACTTTGCAGGCAAACGCCTTAACTACTAAGCCATCCCTCCAGCCCTTCTTTCTTTTTTTGAGGTAGGGTTTACCCTAGCCCAGGCTGACCTGGAATTCGCTATGTAGTCTCAGGCTAGCCTCAAACTCATGGTGATCCTCCTGCTCCTGCCTCCCGAGTGCTGGGATTAAAGGTGTGAGCCACCAAGCCTGGCCACAGTTTTGTTCTTTTGAGATAGGTTCTCCATTTGTAGCTCAGGCTGGCTTCAAGCTTGAGATCCTGTGCTAAGGAACAAGTTGTTATTTTTCTTTTTTTTTTTTTTTTTTTTGGTTTTTCGAGGTAGGGTCTCACTCTAGCCCAGGCTGACCTAGAATTCACTGTGGAGTCTCAGGATAGCCTTGAACTCACGGCGATCCTCCTATCTCTGCCTCCTGAGTGCTGGGATTAAAGGCGTGTGCCACCACACCCGGCTCAAGTTGTTATTTTTCAAGGCACAGTCTTACTCTAGCCCAGGCTGACATTATTTATTTGAGTGGGCATACATGAGAGAAAATGGGCATGCCAGGACCTCTTACTGCTGCAAAGAAATTCTAGACACATGTGCCACTTTGTGCATCTGGTTTTATGTGAGTACTGGAGAATCAAATTCAGAACTGCAGGTTTGCAAGCAAATGCTTTTAACCAGTGAGACATCTCTCCAGCCCTTCTATCTTTTTTTTTTTCAAGGCTCTAGTCTAGGCTGACCAGGACCTCACTCTGTAGCTCCAGGCTGGCCTCAAACTCATAGCAGTCAATCCTCCTACCCCTGTCTCCTCAGTGCTGGGATCAAAGGCTTAAGCCACCATGCCCACCTCTGTTTTGTTTTTTTAGAGAGAGAGTCTCACACTGGCCTTGAACTCGCTATGTAGCTGAGAACAGCCTTGAACTACAGATCCCCTTGCCTCTACCTTTGATTAGACATGCCTCTTCACCCCAGACTGTCCAAGGTAGAGGGAAGCACAGCCAGTCAGATAAACCTGAAATGAATCAAGAGCTGCAGATACAGCAGACCACAGGGAGGTCTCTGGGGTCTTTTTCTAGACAGAACATGCCAGAGGCCTTTGCTATGAAACCTCACATTTCTCTCCGGAGGAAATCTATGCAGCTCTCTTGTCTTTCCGAGAGGTGCTAGCAAACTCAGAAATTATTTATTGGACTCCCAAGTCTCTTACGAGTTCACTAATGGGTTCCTAGGAGCATGAAGCAGACACATCAAGGGGTTCACTCTCAACTGGTAACACGGCAGGTTTCTGTCAATTGCCAGGGAAGCAGCTATCCATTCATTCATTATTGTACTTGCTGAACTTAGAGGAATCACTGGCGAGATATGTTTCCCTTGGGCTGGAGAGATGGTTCAACGGTTAAAGCGCTTGTCTGCAAAACCTAACGACTTAGGCTCTATTCCCCAGTACCCATGTTAAGCCAGATGCACAAAGTGGCACATGTATCTAGAGTTCGTTTGCAGCAGCTAGAAGTCCTGGCATGCCCATTCTCTCTTTCTCTCCCAACTTGGAATAAATATATATTAAAATAATAAATATATATTAGTTATATATAAAAGAGGTAGATTTTCCTTGCTTTCCCCAGTGTTACTATTAATTCACATGCCCTGTAATCATTTATTTAAAATATCCTACCAGGCAGGAACATGTCCATAATCCCAGCACTCAAAAGGCTGAGACAGGGCTGGAGAGATGGCTTAGCGGTTAAGCGCTTGCCTGTGAAGCCTAAGGACTCCGGTTCGAGGCTCGGTTCCCCAGGACCCACGTTAGCCAGATGCACAAAGGGGCGCACGCATCTGGAGTTCCTTTGCAGTGTGGCTGGAGACCCTGGCACGCCCATTCTCTGTCTCTCTCTCTATCCGTCTCTTTCTCTCTCTGTCACTCTCAAATAAATAAATAAAAATTAAAAAAAAAAAATAAAAGCATACAGAGTGTTAAAAAGGAAAGAAAGAAAGAAAGAAAGAAAGAAAGAAAGAAAGAAAGAAAGAAAGAAAGAAAGAAAGAGAAAAGAAGGAAGGAAGAAAGAGAAAAGAAGGAAGGAGGTAGATAACTTCAGGGACGTTCCAAGAAGCGTGAACACTCAGCTAAGGAAATGGCAAGCCTGGGACAGGAGCTGGTAGCCAAGTGTGGGCTGTGGGTGAAACAGGAAGTGCTTACTGCCAGTTCACTGTGTTCCAGGAACTACACTAAATGCCTTGCTTGATCCACATGTGGCCTTGTGGCAAATGTTCATACTATCGAATTATTTGTCTTGTGACCAGGAAAAACTGGGAACGCAGATGACAAGGTGTAAGGCACGGGAGATTTGTACAGGAAAAACGCAGGGAAGCCCTAAAATGTCATGGCAAGCATGCTTACGAATTTAGGCAGCATTCAAGGAGAAAGCAAGGAGCCAGGCATAGTGGTGCACATGCCTTCAATCCCACCACTTGGGAGGCAGAGGTAGGAGGATGAAGTGAATCTGAGGTCACTCTGAGACTACATAGTGAATTCCAGGTCAGCCTGGGCTCAAGCAAGACCCTACCCCACCCCAAAATGGGAAAGGAACTGAAGAGATAGCTTAGTGGTTAAGGTGCTTGCATGCAAAGTCAAAGTCAAAGGACCCACGTTCGATTCCCCAGTACCTACCTAAAGCCAGATGCACAAGGTGGTGCATCAATTTGTAGTTTGTTTGCATGGCCATTCTCTTTGTCTCTCTTCTCTCTCTGCTTTATATAAAAAAAAATAAAATAAAAATAGAGTTCAAGCTGGCTTAGCCATTAAGACACTTGCCAGCAAAGCCAAAAGAAACTGATTCGATTCCCCAGTACCCACATAAGCCAGATGCACAAGGTGGTGCATGAGCCTGGAGTTCGTTTGCAGTAGAGACCATGGTGCACCCATTCTCTCTCTCTCATATAAATAAATAAATAAGACATTATAAAAACAAAAAAAGAATGCTGGAGAGATAGCCAAAGGACCCAGGTTTGACTCCACAGGACCATGTAAGCCAGATGCACAAGGTGAGAGTACATTTGCAGTGGCTGGAGGCCCTAGTGTGCCCGTTCTTTCTCTCTCTCTCTCTAATAAACAAAATAAATATTTAAGAACGTTTTATAAAAATGGTCAGGGATGGTAGCACACATTTTTAATCCAAGCACTTGCAAGTCAGAGGTAGGAGGATCACTGTGAGTTCAAGGCCACCTTGAGACTACATAGTGAATTCCAGGTCAGTCTGGGCTAGAGTGAGACCCTACTTGAAAAAGACAACCAACTAGTTGGAAAGAAGGGACACAGTGGATGGGGTGGATTTGGGAGAGGGAAAAGGGAAGGTGTTGGTAGGGTATTATCATGTTATATTGTTTATATTTATGGGTCATTAATAAAAAAGTTTTAAAAACTGAAAAAAAAAAAAATAAACCCAGGCCAAATGAAAAGAGAGAGAGAGAGAGAGAGAGAGAGAGAGAGACAAAAGCCAGGCGTGGTGGCGCACACCTTTAATCCCAGCGCTGGGAGGCAGAGGTAGGAGGATCGCCGTGAGTTTGAGGCCACCCTGAGACTCCATAGTGAATTCCAGGTCAGCCTGAGACCCTACCTTGAAAAACAACAACAACAAGAGAAAACAAAACAAAACAAAAAAAAAAAGAGACAAAGAGAGAAGTTATGCTTTTTGAGTTAGAGCTTAGAAACACAGATCCAGCAGGGAGAACCTATGAACAACTGCATGGCGGGAGGGGCTTCTGCAGGTTTAAGGGCATTATCTGATTAAGAGAGAAATAGTCCCCCAACTCAATATGTGAGCGGGTGCGAGGTGGTCTCTTTCCAGATTCCTTTGGGTTAATTTTTAAGGGAGGGGACCATATCTTATGTTTTAGGTTTCTTAGAAAGTCCTTTCCCCACACAGGGTGAGAGGTAAAAATTCAAATTAGCTTTCCCTCAACAAAAGCCCTGATACATCCACCCTCCTTCCTTTCATAATGTATTTTAAATCCTATGGAAAAGCAATTACTGTTTACCTTTCCGATGTTACCAGGGAGACAGGAGTTTGGGTCTGTCCTTCAATGACTCCAAGCTTAAGGGTGGAGTTCTTTTCAGAAAGGACTCCTCTCCACACACAGAGGCTGGGGAAAACAGCTGGTTGCTAAATCTCCTATTTATTTTTTTCCCCAAGACAGGGTCTTGCTGCAGCCCAGGTTGACCTGGAATTCACTATGTAGTCTCAGGGTGGCCTCGAACTCATAGCAATCCTCCTACCTCTGCCTCCCAAGTGCTGGGATTAAAAGCGTGCACTATAGCCAGGCGTGGTGGCACATGCCTTTAATTCCAGCACTCGGGAGGCAGAGGTAGGAGGATCACCATGAGTTTGAGGCCACCCTGAGAATACAGAGCAAATTCCAGGTCAGCTTGGGCTAGAGTGAGACCCTACCACGGGGGAAAAAAGCGTGCACCACCATGCCTGGCTCGTATTTTTTTTTTGTCTCAATTTGTATTAACATCTTCCATGATTATAAAAAATATTCCATGGTAATACCCTTCCTCCCCCAACTTTCCCCTTTGAAATTCCATTCTCCATCATATCTCCTTCCCATCTCAATCAGTCTCTCTTTTATTTTGATGTCATGATCATTTCCTCTTCTTATGATGGTCTTGTGTAGGTAGTGTCAGGCACTGTGAGGTCATGGATATCCAGACCATTTTATGTCTGGAGGGAGCATGTTATAAGGAGTCCTACCCTTCCTTTGGCTCTTACATTCCTTCCACCACCTCTTCTGCATTAGACCCTGAGCCTTGGAAGGTGTGATAGAGATATTGCAGTACTGAGCATACTGGTCACTTCTTTCCAGCACCATGATACCTTCTGAGTCGTCCCAAGGTCACTGTCATCTGAAAAGAGAAGATTCTCTATCAAAAGTGAGAGTAGCATTAATATAAGGGTATGAACATTAAGAAAAATGCTTATGCTGACAGAAATCTAGAAGAAACTATTCTGCATGCAGTTCAATGGGTGAAAGAGAAATCACCAGTGAAGATACTCAACAGTGGACACTGCAAGCTTATATTTGGCCAGCCAGGTCAAATGAGCCAACGGGTGCAATAGTGGCATGTCTGTTATGGTGGAAACCAACTGCCCTCTAATTGGACTAGAGGCCCACTTCATGGGAAGGATACATCCCTGATACTGAAAACCTACAACAGGGGGTAGTCATGAGCCCTAGGGGTGTAACGTCTGTTGCTGTCTGGCTAAATGTATATACTATGCTTATCAAACTGCCTAGTAAGCACTTCTCTTAATGGTTTGTGTTTTTTTTTTTTTTTTTTTTTTTTTTTTGGTTTTTCGAGGTAGGGTCTCACTGTGGTCCAGGCTGACCTGGAATAAACTCTGTAGTCTCAGGGTGGCCTTGAACTCACGGCGATCCTCCTACCTCTGCCTACCGAGTGCTGGGATTAAAGGCGTGCACCACCACGCCCGGCTTAATGTTCATACCCTTATATTGATGCTACTCTCACTTTTGGTAGAGAATCTTCAATTTTCAGATGGTAGTGACCTTGGGGCAACTCAGAAGGTATCATGGTGCTGGAAAGAAGTGACAGGAGTGCTCAGCACTGCAATATCTCTATCACACCTTCCAATGCTCAGGGGCTAATGCAGAAGAGGTGGTAGAAAGAATGTAAGAGCCAAAGGAAGGGTAGGACTTCTTACAACATGCTCCCCCAGACCCCAAATGGCCTGGATATCCATGAACTTATACTGCCTGACACTACCTATACAAGACCATCATAAGAGGAGGAAATGATCATGACATCAAAATAAAAGAGAGACTGATTGAGAAGAGGAGGGGATATGATGGAGAATGGAGTTTCAAAGGGGAAAGTGGGGGAAGGGAGGGTATTACCATGGGATATTTTTTATAATCACGGAAGTTGTTAATAAAAATTTGGAAAAAAAAAAAGCAGAGGCCAGTAAGTTAAAAAGGAGACATAAAGGGAAGAGAAGGAAGGGAGGAGGGTACTTAAGAGGTTGATATTGTATATATGTAAATATAATAATTGAGATGGGGAGGTAATAAAATGGAAAATGGAATTTCAAAGGGGAAAGTGTGGGTGGGGGAGAGAGGGAATTACCATGGGATATTTTTTTATAATCATGGAAAATGCTAATAAAAATTAAAAAAAAAAAATAAAAATGAAAAAATAATAATAATAAAAAAGTTTTTAAAAATTTTGGAAAAAAAAAGAGAAATGTTTACTGGGCAGTTTGATAAGCATAGTATATACATTTAGCCAGACACCAGCAGATGTTATACCCCTAGGGCTCATGACTACCCCTGTTTTAAGTTTTCAGTGTCAGGAATGTATTCCCTCCCATGGAGCAGGCCTCTAGTCCAATTAGAGAGCAATTGGTTTCCACCATGACAGACGTGCCACTATTGCACCTGTTGGCTCATTTGGCCTGACTGGCTAAATATAAGGCTTGCAGTGTCCACTGTTGAGATTCTTCACTGGTGATTTCTCTTTCTCCCATTGAACTGCATGCAGAATGGTTTCTTTCAGCTTTCTGTCAGCTGTTCTACATGGAGAAGGTTATCAGCTCAGTTCCAGCAGGATTTCTCAGTGGCCTTGCAGCCCAAGTATATGGAGTCTTCAGCAATAGGGTCTTACCACCTATTCCTGGTGGGAAACCAAGGGCCTTGTCAATGGCCTGTAATGTTTTGGGGGCATCAGGGACCTCCCTGGTCAACAACTCACTGGAAGGTATCCCATCCCTGGCACTGAAAATTTTCTAGTAGCAATCTATAATTTTGGGATGTGGCATTATCCAAAAAAGTAGGCTCTCATATGTCATATTGAGAATATCTTGAATTTTGAATGACCCTCCCCCTACCCTTCTCTGACTCAATCTATTTCCCTGGCCTCATTTAGGCTATTCCACTCCCTGTAATCTGTTCTTCTACTTATATACATACAATACCATCCCCTAAAGTCCTTCCTTCTCCTCCCTTAATAGCCTTTTTCCAGCTTACTGGCCTCTGCTACCGCTCACACACAAGTCTAAACATTTGTAGCTAGGATCCACATATGAGAGACAACATGCAACATTTGGCTTTCTGGGCCTGAGTTACCTCACTTAGTATAATCCTTTCCAGATCCATCCACTTCCCAGGAAATTTCATAATTTCATTTTTCTTGACAACTGAATAGAACTCCATCTTCATTATCCACTCATCAGTCGAGGGTCATCTAGGCTGGCTCCATTTCCTAGCTATTGTGAATAGAGTGGCAATAAACATGGATGTGCAAGTCTCTCTAAGGTAGTGAGAAGAGTCCTTAGGATATATGCCCAGGAGTAGTCTAGCTGTGTCATATGGTAAATCTCTTTTTGTTTATTTTTTATTTATTTTATTTTATTTTTAGTTATTTATTAGAGAGAGAGAGAGAGAGAATGGGCATGCCAGAGTCTCCGGCCCTGTAAATGAACATGTGCTCCCTTGTGCATTTGGCTTACGTGGGTTCTGGGGGATCAAACCAAAGTCCTTTGGCTTTGTAGGCAAGCGCCTTAACTGCTAAGCCATCTTTCCAGCCCCTTTGCTCATTTTTACAATAATTTTTTATTGACAACTTCTATAATTATAAACAATATCCCATGGTAATTCCCTTCCTCCCCCACTTTCCCCTTTGAAACTCCACTCTCCATCATATATCCTCCCCCTCTTAATCAGTCTCTCTTTTATTTTATTTTATTTTATTTTTTTTAATTTGTTTATTTTGAGAGCGACAGACCCAGAGAGAAAGACAGATAGAGGGAGAGAGAGAGAATGGGCGCGCCAGGGCTTCCAGCCTCTGCAAACGAACTCCAGACGCGTGTGCCCCCTTGTGCATCTGGCTAACGTGGGACCTGGGGAACCGAGCCTCGAACCGGGGTCCTTAGGCTTCACAGGCAAGCGCTTAACCACTAAGCCATCTCTCCAGCCCTCTCTTTTATTTTGATGTGGTCATCTTTCTTTCCTATTATGATGGTCTTGTGTAGGTAGTGCCAGGCACTGTGAGGTTATGGATATCCACGCCATTTTGTGTCTGGAGGGAGCACATTGTAAGGAGTCCTACCCTTCCTTTGGCTCTTACAATCTTTCTGCCACCTCTTCCGCAATGGACCCTGAGCCTTGGAAGGTGTGATTGAGATATTTCTGTGCTGAGTGCTCCTCTGTCACTTCTCAGTACCATGGTGCATCCTAAGTCATCCCAAGGTCACTGCCATCTGAAAAGCGAAGGTTCTGTAGCCAAAAATGAGAGTAACATTAATATATGGGTATAAACATTAAGATAAATGCTTACTGGACAGTTTGATGAACATAGTATATACTTTTAGCCAGACAGCAGCAGACGTTACACTCCTAGGGCTCATGACTACCCTTGTAGGTTTTCAATATCAGGGATGTATTCCCTCCCATCGAGCAGGCCTCCAGTCAAATTAGAGGGCAGTTGGTTTCCCCCATAACAGACATGCCACTATTGCACCTGTTGACTCATTTGGCCTAGCTGGCCAAATATAAGGCTTGCAGTGTCCACTGTTGGGTATCTTCACTAGAGATTTCTCTCTCTCCCATTGAACTGTGTGCAGCATGGCTTTTTCTAGCTTTCTGTCAGCTGGCCTACATGGAGGAGGTTTTCAGCTCAGCTCTAACAGGGTTTCTCAGTGATCTTGCAGCCCAAGTATCTGGAGTAGTCACTCATCTGAAAAGAGAAGCTTCTCTAACCAAAGTGAGAGTAGCATTAATATATGAGCATAATGCTGGGTGTGGTGGCACATGCTTTTAACTCTAGCATTTGGGAGGCTGAGGTATATGAGGTTCATCATGAGTCTGAGGCCACTCTGAGACTACATAGTGAATTCCAGGTTAACCTTGGCTAAAGTGAGACCCTACCTTGGAAAACAAAAACAAACAACACACACACACACACACACAGAGAGAGAGAGAGAGAGAGAGAGAGAGAGAGAGAGAGAGTAATTAGAGGACAAACTGGTGAGAATAATATATCCATTTAGCCAAGCAACAGTAATAGTTTCCCCCTCAGGACTCATAACCCCTCCAACCATAGGCTTTTCAGTAGGTATGAATTCCCTTCTGTGGAACAGGCCTCCAGTCTAATCACAGAGCAATTGTTTCCCCCATAACAGATATACCCATAGGTACATTTAACCTGGCTGGCCAGCCCTAAAGCCTGCAGGATCCATTGCTGGTTAGGATCCTTGATGACTTTTCTCCCCCAACAGGCTGCATGGCTCTCTCCAGCATTGTGACAGGTAGTCAACATGGTGGAGGTTTCTAGCCCAGCTCCTTTCTCAGTGACTGTACCCGCAGCTTGTGAAATCTTCACCAATAGGGTCTTACCATCTAGTTCTGGTGGACAACCAAAAGACTTGGTAACAGCCTATAATGTTTTGGGGCCATCAGGGGTTTCCCTGACCAACATCACACTAGAAGCTACCCCACTCTTGCAGTCAGGTTCGCATTGCTGGTAGAAATCACTTAACCAAGAGCAGTTTGTGGGAAAAAGAGGTCAATTTTGGCTTACAGACTCGAGAGGAAGCTCCACGATGGCAGGGGAAAACAATGGCATGAGCAGAGAGTGGACATCACCCCCTAACTCACATATGGTGGACAACAGGAACAGGAGAATGTGCCAAACACTGGCTTAGGGAAACTGGCTGTAGCACCCATAAGCCCACCCCCAACAATACACTCCCTCCAGGAGGCACTAAATCCCAAACCTCCATCAGCTGGGAACCTAGCATTCAGAACACCTAAGTTTATGGGGGACACTTGAATCAAACCACCACATCCTGCCCCTGGTGCCATAAACTGATAACCAACCATGATGTAAAATACAATGCATTCAGTCCAACTTTAAAAGTCCCCATGGTTGTTGTTTTTTTTTCTGTTGTTTTTCAAGGCAGGGTCTCACTCTAGCTCAGGCTGACCTGGAATTCACTATGTAGTCTCAGACTGGCCTTGAACTCTTGGTGATCCTCCTACCTCTGCCTTCCAAGTGCTAGGATTAAAGGTGTGTGCCACTTCGCCTGGCTTCCAAGATCTTTTAACTGAGCCACAATATATATATTTTAAAAAAATCCTCCCCAAACCCTACAGAATAAGACATAGAATAAACACACTGCAAAAGATGGCATTGGGGATAGCAAAGAAATATTCAATGAATACAAGATTTAAACAAGGCAAACATCAAACACTGTAGCTCCAAGACCAACAACTCTAGCCAGTGACAATTCTCCAAGCCTGATAATTCTAAGCAACAATAAGTCTCTGGAGTTCCAATTCTACCCCTCCAGTTAGGCTACTCATAATCCTGGGAAAACTTCACCAGGGCCAGCAGCTCTGCTTGGCAGCCATTTCGTGTTCCCTGCATCTCTACTGGGTCTCCACCGCAACCCATAGTTCATCCTCACTTCTCCACTGGGTCTCCAGGCAGGCATCCAGCAAACCTGTTTCATACTGTCCATGGCCGTTTCCAAAACACAAGACCCTGTTGCAAACTCAATGACCCTCTTTCCTGCATTTCTTAGTCTCCATAATACCAGGTAGGGTGCCAATTTGTTAACCCCGGGGGAATAAAGCAGACTTTGAAGAACAGGACACTCTTTGAACATTCAGGCCTCTTCAAAAGAGTCTACATTTTTCTTATTTTTCTTGTTGACCCAGTGCAGGTCAGATGGCCCAATCTCAAATGTTGTAATCTCATATAATTTCAGCTGAACAGGCAAAAGTTTCAGCCCAAAGATTTCATTTCTGTGCCATATCCCTCTACTCACACCAGTCCATTTCTATGCAAAGCAACCTTGCACAAATTCTCAAGACATGGCCATAACAGCAAGCCTCCCACACAAACTGCTTCTAGCCCAGTCCAAGCAAAGCTCTTTCTCACTCTCATAAGCCAAACCTCACAGTGCATAGTTCTTATTGCATTCAGGTCTTTCAACTCTGACCAGACTAGTCCATCAAGCTGTACTTATAGCACTCCAAGGTGTCTCTTAGGCCAAGGTTTCAACCTTCCACATTCCTCTTGATTTCAATGACCCATCCATAATTCAGTAGTGTATTACTTAATTTCCATGAGTTCTGTTTTATAGTCTTTCTTGCTGTTGATTTGTAGTTTTATCCCGTTGTAATCAGATAGAGTACAAGGAATTATTTTCCTGTATTTGTTAAGATTTGTTTTGTGACCCCGGTGTGGTGGTGCACGCCTTTAATCCCAGCACATGGGAGGCATAGGTAGGAGGACTGCAGCGAATTCAAGGCCACCCTGAGTCTACTGAGTGAATTCCAGGTCAGCCTGGGCTACTGTGAGACCCTACCTTGAAAAACAAAAACAACAACAAAATATTTGTTTTGTGTCCTAAAACACGGCCTATTTTACAGAACGTTCCCTGTGCTGCTCAAAGCAGTGTGTATTCTACAGCATTTGGATGAAGTGTTCTGAGCACGTCTGTTAGGTCCACTTGTTCTATGATGTCATTTACTCCAGATGCTTCTGTTTATTTTTGCCAGAATGACCTGTGATTGGTGAGAACGGGGTATTGATTGAACTTACCACTACTATTGGGCTTGGCGCTGTTATCTGTGACTTTACATCTAGTAGCGTTTGTTTCATGAAATTGTGTGCACCCATGTTTGATGCATACATGTTAAGAACTGTAATGTCCTCATGTTGTATTATTCCCTTAATCAGTATAAAGTGACTTTCTTATCTCTTCCAACTAATGGTCTGTTGAAGTATATCCTATCAGATACTAGAACAGCAACGTTTCTTTCCTAGGCTTGTTTGTGTGAAATGCCATTTTCCATCCTTTCACCCTAAGATAGGTATGTCCAAGGGATCAACGACCTGGTCACTCCATTCTTTGTCGTCTTCCTCTCAGAATACGTGGAAGAGGATGTGGAGAACTTTGACGTGACCAACTTGTCTCAGGACATGCTGCGGAGCATTGAGGCCGACAGCTTTTGGTGCATGAGCAAGCTGCTAGATGGGATCCAGGGTAACTACACGTTTGCCCAACCCGGGATCCAGAAGAAGGTCAAGGCACTGGAAGAGCTCGTGAGCCAGATCGATGAGCAGGTCCATAATCACTTCTGGAGGTACGAGGTGGAGTACCTGCAGTTCGCCTTCCGCTGGATGAACAACCTGCTCATGCGGGAGCTGCCCCTGCGCCGCACCATCCGCCTGTGGGACACGCACCAGTCTGAACCTGAAGGGTTCTCCCACTTCCATCTCTACGTGTGTGCGGCCTTCCTGATCAAGTGGAGGAAGGAGATCTTAGACGAGGAAGGTTTTCAGGGCCTCCTCATGCTGCTGCAGAACCTGCCCACAATACATTGGGGCAACGAAGAGATCGGGCTACTGCTGGCCGAGGCATACAGACTCAAGAACATGTTTGCCAATGCCCCCAACCACTACCGCCGATAGGTGCTGTCTACCCCCCAGGGAGCCAGACTGCCCCCATCCCTGATGGCAATCTGATCACTGTGGCCACTGTGCGAGCCGTGGACCCCAGCCAGAAGCACTCCTGCTGTACAGAGCTCACCCTCACAGCCCAGGTCTGAACTTTGGACATCCACCACTCCACGTCTCCGGATCTGTCTCTTGGACCACTGTCAGTATTCCGTGCCATGTGGATGGGCCCAGCTCTGGGAAAGGACATAAAAGGAGGTACAGGGTTGTCTGCCCCTTTAAAAGACACTGGACAAAAGAAGGGGAGGCTCAGGGTCTCAATGCTCACTGTCCCTACATGCACTGGCTGGCTCTGGCCTCCAGGACCCTACTGATAACTGTTGGTTTTTTCTTTTCTTTAAAAAAAAAACAAAACAAAACAGAAAAACACAATTTATTACATGCCTACGGCATGGGAGTATTAGCTTCTGATACCGTAGCTTTCTGTGGCTCAGTTAATTTGATCTCGGGTCAGAGATGCCTTATGTTTTCAGAGTCCTGCCCCTACCCCCTCCCACCATCCCCGCCCCGCCCCCAGCTGCCGAACCCCTCTCTTCCTGCCCTGTCTGAGCCAGCGGGGGGGGGGGGGGGGGGGGGGGGGGGGGGGGGGGGGGGGGGGGGGGGGGCTGCTTGAGACCTTTGCTCTCAGGTGGTGGAGGCACCACGCTTAAACTCAGGAGAGGCCCATACCCAAGGGCTGGAAACTTTATTTTTTCTTTCCTCACCAGGAATCTGGATATGTGTGTGTGCGTGCGTGTGGTGTGTATACAAGCCCATCAGCATTTTGTTACACGTCTGAATTTTTGCGTCCAGACTAGCCCATCTAAACCACTTGGGAAGAAGGGCCCCAGGGACCAAGGGTACACGTGTCCCTTGAGAAGCATCAGGGCAGGGGAGGGAAAAGGGATGCTTAACCCCCAAACCTTTTTCCATGATGACCCCTCCAAGATATTATGTGTAAATTGTGTTATTATGTATATGGGCGAAGATGTACAAATATACGTCCTCTTTGTAGCAGAAAAAAAAAAAGAATTGTAATGTCCTCATGTTGTATTGTTCCCTTAATCAGTATAAAGTGACTTTCTTTTTTTTTGGTTTTTCAAGGCAGGGTCTCACTGTGGCTCAGGCTGACCTGGAATTCACTATGTAGTCTCAGGGTGGCCTCGAACTCACGGCGATCCTCCTACCTCTGCCTCCCGAGTGCTGGGATTAAAGGTGTGCGCCACCACGCCCGGCATTTAAAGTGACTTTCTTATCTCTTCCAAGTAATGGTCTGTTGAAGTATATCCTATCAGATACTAGAACAGCAATGTTTCCTTCCTAGGCCTGTTTGTGTGAAATGCCATTTTCCATCCTTTCACCCTAAGATAGCATATGCCTTTCATGGAGGGGTGAGTTTCTTGGAGGCAACAAGCAGAAGAGGCCTGCCTTTTAGTCTAGTCTACAAGTCTGTGTCTTTCCACTGAGGCATTGAGACCACTGATATTAAGAGTTGTTATAGGGAAGACAGGTGTGGTGGTACATGCCTTTAATCCCAGCATTCGGGAGGCAGAGGTAGGAGGATCCCAGTAAGTTCAAGGCCATCCTAGGACTACATAGTGAATTCCAGGTAAGCATGGACTAGAGTGAGACTCTACCTCGAAAAAAACAAAAAGCAAAAATATTTTTTTAGAAGCTTGGTGTGGTGGCACACACCTTTATCCCAGCACTTAAGGAGGCAGAGGTAGGAAGATCACCCCGAATTTGAGGTCACTTTGAGACTCCATAGTGAATTCCAGGTCAGCCTGGGCTAGAGTGTGACCCTACCTCAAAAACAACAACAAAAAATTTAAGTCCCAAATCACCTTCCATTTGGGGTCCACTTTGATCCCCTTTATTTTCTGGGTCCAGTTTCTAGAAGATAATTCTCTTTTAACCTGCATATGAAAGGAGGCATGGCAGAGTGATGACTCACACAAGTGAGCTCAGCACTCTGGAGGAGGAGACAAGAAAATCGGGAGTTCAAGTGCATCCTCAGCTACTTACTGAGTTTGAGGTCAGACTGGGCTACAAGAGAACCTGGCTCAAACAAACCCCCAAATAGAGCAGGGCGTGGTGGAGCACGCCTTTAATACCAGCACTCACTCAGGAGGCAGAGGTCAGAGGATTGCTGTGAGTTCGAGGCTACCCTGAGATTACACGGTGACTTCCAGGTCAGACCCTACCTCGAAAAACCAAAAAAATTAAGATTAAAAAAAAAAAAAGGCATCGCCCAGCAAAAATAGTCGTTGCCATATGGTTTCAATTTCCAGTGCTGGTGTTTCCCTCTACCAGACATATGGTGTTTAAATACTGGCTGACAACTGCTTAAAACTTCAAAACAAAGCCCACCCCGGGAGGCAAAGATCAAGGCGCTGGTCAGATGTGTCACCCTGCAGTTAGGGTGGCAGGTGGGTCCATACTGCGGGGAGACCTTCCAGGATTCAGCCACACGGTCCAGCAGGGGAGGTGGAGGGGCCCTGGAGTGGCACCCATGCCCAGGACTCCCCGGAAATGCGTCGCGGGCCTCACACCCAGCCTACCAGCTCGCCAGCTCCTAGCGATGACTCAGCCTCCGCCGGGCGAGGGCGTGGCCGTGGAGGGGCGTGGCCAGGGGCTGGGAAGTCGCTGGTAGGACGGGGAGGCGGAGGGGGCGGGGCTAGAGGGCGCCGGGAAGGAGCTGGTAGGACGGGGAGGTGGAGGGGCGGGGCTAGAGGGCGGGGCCAGGGACCAGAGGGGCGGGGCGGGGCGGGGCGGGGCGTGGTGGGGGAGGAGGATCTAGAGAAGTGGAAGGGTAAAGGGGAGGATGGGTACGCCGGGCCTCCTCCGGCCTCGCCCGGGAGCGGGTGGGAGAACCGCTGTCCGGTCCTAGGCTCGGTGGAGAGCCCAGGGCGGCTGCAACCCTGTCCTCCGCCTGCATACCCATTCATTCATTCACGAGTCCCGGGCCCAAGGGCGCGCGTGGTCTCTGGCCACACCCCCAGACCCATCTGCCACTGTCGGGTGGACAAGGACCCACGGTCATTGAGGCTAGGTGGGCCCAGCGAGGCCTGGGCGGCCCTGCCTGAGCTTGGATGTCTGTCGAACTACATGAAGGCTACCCGGCCCAACATGCAAAAACTGAAAGCGAAATGGACTTGTCTCAGCTCCTAGCCGATTTGGGAGTGCTGAATTTGGAAGGCACTGCCAAGGAACTTTCCTAGCAATTTTTTAAAAATTTTTATTTAGAAGCAGAGCGTGGTGGCGCACGCCTTTAATCCCAGCACTCGGGAGGCAGAGGTAGGAGAATCGCGGTGAGTTCGAGGCCACCCTGAGACTACATAGTTAATTTCGGGTCAGCCTGGACCAGAGTGAGACTCTACCTCAAAAAACAAACCAGAAAAAGGGAGGGGGTGGCACTGCCTTTAATCCCAGCACTCAGGAAGCAGAGGTAGGAGGAGGATTGGACTGTTGTGAGTTTAAAGCCACCCTGAAACTACATAGTGAATTCCAGGTCAGTCTGAGCTAGAATGCAACCCTACCTTAAAAAGGGGGGGCTGTGGTGGAGTGATGGCTTAGTGGTTTAAGTCGCTTGCCTAAAATGTCAAAGGACCTCGGTTCGATTTCCCAGGACCCACGTAAGCCAAATGCACAAGGTAACGCATGTATGTTCTCCCTCTCTCAAATAAATAAATAAAAAAAAGAAAAGAAAAAAAGCAGAAGGGCTGGAGAGATGGATTAGAGGTTAAGGTGCTTGCTTGTGAAGCCAAAGGATCCAAGTTTGATTCTCCAGGACCCACATAAGCCAGATGCACAAGGTGACACATGCATCTGGGGCTTGTTTGCAGTAGCTGAGGCCCTGGCGCGCCCATTCTGTCTCTCCCTTCCCTCCTTCCCTCTCTCAAATAAATAAATAAAATATTAAGTCAAGAGAGGGCTGGAGAGAGTACCCACATAAAGCTGGATGTACAAAGTGGCCCACGCACCTGGAGTTTATTTGCATGGTTTAGAGGCCCTGGCACATTCATCTCTGTTGGGTGTGGCACACCTTTAATCCCAGTGCTCAGGAGATGGAGGTAGGAGGATTGCTTGAGTTTGAGGCGAGTCTGAGACTACATAGTGAATTCCAGGTCAGCCTGAGCTATAGCAAGACCCTACCTTGAAAAACCCAAAGAGCGAGAAGGAAAGCGGGGGGGGGGGGGGGGGGGGGGGGAGAAAGAAAGAAAGAGAAAGAAAAAGAAGAGCACCAAACAAACTCCAGACCACTTTGTGCATCAGGCTTTACATGGTGTGGTGGTTTGATTCAGGTGTCACCCATAAACCCAGGTGTTCTGAATGCTGGGTTCCCAGCTGATGGAGATTTGGAAATCAACACCTCCTGGAGGCAGTGTATTGTTGGGGGCGGGCTTATGGGAATGTAGTGGTTTGATTCAGGTGTCCCCAATCAACTCAGGTGTTCTGAATGCTAGGTTCCCAGCTGATGGAGATGTGGGAATTAACACCTCTTGGAGGGTGTGTATTGTTGGAGGTAGGCTATGGGTGTTATAGCCAGTTTCCCATGCCAGTGTTTGGCACACTGTCCTGTTGCTATTGTCCACCTTATGTGGGTCAGGGGGTGATGTCCACCCTCTCTGCTCATGCCATCGTTTTCCCCTGCCACTGTGGAGCTTCCCCTCGAGTGTGTGTGCCAAAATAAAGCTCTTTTTCCCACAAGCTGCTCTCGGTCAGGTGATTTCTACCAGCCACGCGAACCTGACTGCAACACATGGGTGCTGGGGAGCTGAGCACTGGCTTGGTAGGCTTTGCAAACAAATGCCTTCAACCACATCATATCCCCAGTACTGTGGTGTTTTAACTAAATGAAGCTTAGTTTGTTACTTCAAGTGTTAATGATAAAAAGTTTCAGCACAGCTGTTGCTTTTTTTTGGGGGGGGTGTTGAGGTAGGGTCTCACTCTAGCCCAGGCTGACTTGGAATTCACTCTGTAGTCTCAGGCTGGCCTCCAACTCATGGCGATCCTCCTATCTCTGCCTCCCGAGTACTGGGATTAAAGATGTGTGCCACCATGTCTGGCTTCCTCCACTTTTTGAAATTAAAAAAGAGAGAAAGCTAAATTAGTATGGTGATGCATGTCTTTAATCCCCGCACCCAGTAGGCAGAGGTAGGAGGATTGCCATGAGTTGGAGGCCACCCTGAGACTATATAGTGAATTCCAGGTCAGCCTGGGCTACAGCGAGACCCTACCTAGAAAAACCAAAATAATGATAATAAATAAAATAAAAATAAAACTACTTTGAGGGCTGGAGAGGTGGCTTGGCGGTTAAGCACTTGCCTGTGAAGGCTAAGGACCCGGTTCGAGGCTTGACTCTCCAGGACCCACATTAGCCAGATGCACAAGGGGGCGCACGCGTCTGGAGTTTGTTTGCAGTGGCTGGAGGCCCTGGCACGCCCATTCTCTCTCTCTGTCTCTTTCTCTCTCTCTCTCTCTCTCTCTCTCCCTTTCTTCCTCTTTCTCTCTGTCACTCTCAAATAAATAAATAAAAATAAACAAAAAATTAAAAAAAAACTACTTTGAGGGCTGGAGAGATAGCTTAGTAGTTAAGGTGCTTGTGTAGGAAGCCTAAGAACCCAATTTAGATTCCCCAGAACCCATGTAAGCCAGATGCACATGGTGGCACGTAGGTTTGGAGTTCATTTGTAATGGTTAGAAGCTCTGGTGCACCCATTCTCTCTTCAATAAATAAATAAATAATAAACACTTCTTTAAAATTACTTTGAGATTTTTATTGGACTCCTGTCAGAATGACTATCATCAAGAAACCCAATGATATGCCAGGCATGGTGGTACACACCTTTAATCCCAGCACTTGGGAGAGGGCGTGGGGAGAGGAACCTGTATCCATTTTTGGTGGAATTTAAACTGGCTTAGGCGCTGCGGAAATCAGTCTGACATTTCCACAGACAGCTAGGAAATAGATTTATCATATGACCCAGCTACACCACTCCTGGGCATATAACGTAAGAACTGTACACTTAACTATAGATATATGTGTCCATTAATACTGTTTTTTGAGACAAGGTCTCGTTCTAGTCTAGGTTTACCTTAAACTCACTCTGTAGCCAGGCTGGCTTTGAACTCTCAGCAATCCTCCTACCTCAGCCTCCTGAGTGCTGAGATTAAAGGCGTGTGTCACCAAACCTTATTTTATTTTTGTATTTGGAAATATTTAGAGGAGTAGCAACCGGCTTCTGAACACTTGCTATGTGACAAATTTGCACTAGACTTTCCAGCGCTATGGTCTGCTGTCCCCACCACACCGTATTGCGCAGATGTGGGAGCAGATGTTCAGAAAGCAAGTGAACTGTCTACCACTACCCAGCTCTGGGACTGCCACGCGGGACAGATCACCTGCATTAGGTCTTGCCATGCTCCAGTGATCTGCTCTCTGCCCACCGGCACCCAGAGAGCCATAGGTGCCTCTCTGGAGGTGAAGTTCAAGGTCAAAGGCCTGGGAGTCATTTTTGCTCAGGTCCCAGCCATGAGGTTAGGGGTGTGGCAATTACCAGTCTTCTTCAGGGAGTGCTTTTGGAGCTTAGTGATGGCACAGAATTGGTCAGCCAAGGGTCACCTTGCCTTTCCTCTGAATCGGCCCTGGGCTTTGGTCTAGGGTCAGCCCCACCCAAGTCCTCCCGGGAAGGCTCAAGTGGTATGTATTGAGGTCTGGTCCCCAACTTCTGTCTCCTAGTAACAAGACAGGAGCATCGTCCATCCATCACTGGACCTTCGTTCATTCTCTCCTGCCTCTTCACTGAAAGCCAGTGTGCCAGATGCGAGGGTGAGACACCCCCTGGGAGCCCAGTCTGGGAGACAGTGTGAAGAAAGAAAGAGAAAAGGCCCTGCTGGCACCTGCCAGCTTGGCCAGAGAGCACTGGGGCAAATGAGAACTGCCAGGTCTGGCCAGGGACACAATCTTCAGAGCTGCTTCCTCCTGCTTCCCTTCCTCCATTTCCTCCTCTTCCCCCACCGCCCCCAGAAGACACTAGGAAATAGAAAAACATCCCATATTCTTGGATTGGAAGAACCAATATTGTGAAAATGTTAATTTTACCAAAAGCAATGTACACATTAAATGCAATCCCCATCAAAATTCCAATGGCATTCTTCACAGAAATAGAAACCAATCCTTAAAAACAAAAACAAGCAAACAAAAAAACTTCCTCAAATATCCCAAACAATTTTGAGCAATAAGGCTGGTGATATCACCATACCTGATTTTAACCTATATGACAGAGCCATAGTAACAGAAAAGCATGCTACTGGCAACAAAACAGACATGTAGATCGATGGAACAGAACAGAGGACCCGGATGCAAGTTTGAACAGCTACAGCCACCTGATATTCAACCAAAATGCCAAAATTACTCGTTGGAGAAAAGATGGCCTCTTCAACAAATGGTGCTGGGAAAACTAGATATCTATATATGTAAAAGGATGAAAATAGATCCTTATCTCTCCCCATGCACAAGAATTAAGTCCAAATGGATCAAAAACCTTAATATCAGACCTGAAACTGAAACTGTTAGAAGAAAAAGTAAGGGAAACCCTTCAACATATTGGCGTAGGCAAGGACTTTCTAAATATAACCCCAATTGCTCAGGAAATAAAATCACTAATCAACTGCTGGGACCTCATGAAATTACAAAGCTTTTGTAAAGCAAAGGACACTGTAAATAGAACAAAGGGGCAACCTACAGAATGGGAAAAAAATCTTTGCAGCTATACATTTGACAGAGGATTAATATCCAGGAGGTATAAAGAACTCAAAAAAAAAAAACTAGATAATAAGAAATCAAACAACCCAATTAAAAACTAGGCTGTGGAACTAAATAAAGAGTTCTCAAAAGAAGAAATACAGATGGCATATAAACATTAAAAAATGTTCTGCATCCTTAGCCATCAGGGAAATGCAAATTAAAGTTACTCTGAGATTCCATCTCACTCCTGTCAGAATGGCTACTATCAAGCAAGCAAATGACCATAAATGCTGGTGAGAATGCAGAGAAAGAGGAACCCTTTCACACTGGTTTCGTAGACAAATGCCTAAACTGCTAAGCCAACTCTCTGGCCCATTATCTTTGGCTTTTTTGAGGTAGAGTCTTGCTCTAGCCCAATCTGATCTGGAATTCACTATGTAGTCTCAGGCTGACCTCAAACACATAGCGATCCCCCTACCTCTGGGAGTACTGGGATTAAACACTTATGCCACCATGCCTTGATGCTTTATTTTTTGTATGTGCACACATGTGTGGTATGCACACATGTAAGTATGCATGTTTATAAGTGTGTGCAGGTGCTCCTGCAGGTGGGTATATGGGTGCCAAGGCCAGAGGTCAACTTCACACTTCTCCATTTCCCTTCACCATATTTATTTATTTATTTCTGAGGTAAGGTCTTGTTCTAGCCCAGGGTGACCTGGATTCCACTAGGTAGAATCAGGCTGGCCTGGAACTCACAGTGGGTGGTGAGCTTCCTACCTCTGCCTCCCTCTGGAGTGCTGGAATTAAAGGCATGCACTACCATGCCTGGTTATTCATTTATTTTTAATTTATTATTTATTTTTATTTTATTTATTAATTTATTTTGGTTTTTCAAGGTAGGGTCTCTCTCTAGCCCAGACTGACCTGGAATTCACTATGGAGTTTCAGGGTGGCCTCCAACTCACCATGATCCTCCTACCTCTGCCTCCCAAGTGTTAGGATTAAGGGTGTGCGCCACCATGCCCGGATAGGGATTTATTTATTTTTATTTTATTTTTTGGCTTTTTGAGACATAGACAGGATTTCTCACTGAATCTAAAACTCACAGATTTGACTGGCTAGCCAGCTTGCCCTGGGGTGAGGTGGGGATCTGCCTGTTTTTGCTTCCCTAGCACTGGGATTATAGGCACATGCCACCATTCTATGCTTTTCTGGGTATCCATACTCAGGTCCTTATATATTTTAGAGGCAGGGTCCTGAAGTGTAGCCCTGACTGACATTGAACTTGAGATCCTCTTGCCCTGGCCTCTCGTTTGCAGGGATCACCGGCCCAGCCCCCACCCCCCCGCAGCCGGTCCCTTTTTTTTTTTTTTTTTTTTTTAGTTTTTCAAAGTAGGGTGTCACTCTAGCCCAGGCCGACCTGGAATTCACTATGTAGCCTCAGAGTGGCCTTGAACTCACAGCGATCCTCCTACCTCTGCCTCCTGAGTGCTAGGATTAAAGGCGTGCATCACCACACCTGGCACCCAGCCACATTTATATTCTGTCTCTTGTCAAGAACTCAGAACCAGGGTTGGAGAGATGGCTTAGCGGTTAAGCGCTTGCCTGTGAAGCCTAAGAAGCCCGGTTCAGGGCTCGATTTCCCAGGACCCACGTTAGCCAGATGCACAAGGTGACACATGCATCTGGAGTTCGTTTGCAGTGGCTGGAGGCCCTGGCGCGCCCATTCTCTCTCCCCCCCCCTTCTCTCTGTTGCTCTCAAATAAATAAAAATAAACAATTTTTTTTAAAAACTTAAAAAAAACTCAGAACCACATGATTGCAGACACCATTACTACCCCATTTCATAGATGGGCCAACTGAGTGTCAAAAGGGAATGGGGAGCTGGAGGGATGGCTTGGCAGTTAAGGCACTTGCCTGCAAAGTCAAAGGACCCAGGTTTAGTTCCCCAGGACCCACGTTAGCCAGATGCACAAGGGGGCGCATGCGTCTGGAGTTCGTTTGCAGTGGCTGGAAGCCCTGGCATGCACATTCTCACTCCCTCTCTCCCTCTATCTCTGACCTAATAAATAAATAAAAATAAATTTAAAAATAAAGGGAGGATGTATTAGGATGGTAATATATATATATACATACACACATACATATGTAAGTAGAAGAATATATTAATGGGGGTGAAAAGGCCTAAGTCATTTCAGGGGAAGAGTTGAGTAAAGGAAAGGTAGAGGGAGGGCTAATCAAAATCTAAGAGGATATAAATAAATCATACGGAAACCTACTTTTTTGGGCAATGGAACACTCAGAAGCCATAGATTGTTGCTAGAAAATTTTCAGTGCCAGGGATGGGATAACTGCCAGTGAGTTGTTGGCCAGGGAGGCCCCAGATGCCCCCAAAACATTACAGGCCATTGCCAAAGCCACTGGTTTCCCACCAGGAATAGATGGCAAGACCCTATTGCTGAAGACTCCACATACTTGGGCTGCAAAGCCACTGAGAAATCCTGCTGGAACTGAGCTGATAACCTCCTCCATGTAGACCAGCTGACAGAAAGCTGGAAGAAGCCATTCTGCATGCAGTTCAATGGGAGAAAGAGAAATCACCTCCTGAGTGCTGGGATTAAAGGTGTGTGCCACCACACCTGGATGTTACTTTATTTTTGAGAGACAAGGGATGGAAAGAGAGGGAGCATGGGGCTGCCAGGGCATTTCAGCCGCTGCTAATGAACTCCAGATGTGTGCACCCCCTTGTGTGCGTGTGTGGCATTCGTAATTTCCCCACCCTCTCTTCTCTCTCTCTGCTTACAAATAAGTTTTCTTTTTTTTAATTTTTTATTGTTTGTGTTTTTGAGGTAGGGTTTCACTCTAGCTCAGGCTGACCTGGAATTCACTATGGAGTCTCAGGGTGGCCTTGAACTCACGGTGATTCTCCTACCTCTGCCTCCTGAGTGCTGGGATGAAAGGCTTGTGCCACCACGCCTGGCTCTTTTTGTTTTTATGAGCTGGGTCTTATTCTAGCTGACCTGGAATTCACTATGTAGTTACAGGGTGGCCTTGAACTCATGGTGATCCTCTTACCTCCGGCTCCCAGGTGCCGGGCTGGAGAGATGGCTTAGCAGGTAAGGTGCTGGCCTGTGAAGCCTAAGGACCCAGGTTCAATCCTCCAGGTCCCATGTAAGCCGGATGCAGAAGGTAGCACATGTATCTGGAGTTTGTACTGGCTAGAGGCCCTAGCATGCCCATTTTCTCTCTCACATAAATAAATGAAATATTTAAAAAAAAAAAGATGAACTAAGAGACTGGGGCCTGGGATTATTGGCTCAGGGCCATCCTGCCTTCCTGCCAGATTCCAGTTCATTATTTGATAAAAGCTAGTATAAAGTAGGGGAAAAAAAAAAAAATCCAGAGCTCTGCAGTGTGGCTTGATAGACACTTTCACTTTCAATACTGTCTGCTTCTATAGTATTCTGTTCTGATTTGTCCTCAGAGAAATACATACAGTAGATGTGCGTGTGAGTGAGCACGTGTATGGGGCGTGGGGGGGGGAGCGGGTGCGTGCGTGGTGCGTGCGTACCAGCAAAGGCATCTCTGCCGTCCAGGGCCTTGAGCCCTCTCTTCCTGCTGCGTGTGTCTCCCATGCAGGGCTACCTGCCTGCCTGGAGCCTCAAACCCAGCTGATAAAGGCCCCCAGCTAGCTGTATCAGGCCTCTGCAGCCCCAGCGTCCGCCCATCTCATCCCCCCAGGAGGGCGGGCCCAATCCAGGGAGTCAGCAGGCTCCAGGACCTCCCAGATAACACGAGGCAAAGGCAGTGTGTGTGTGGGGGGGGGGGGGGGGGGGGGGGTTGATGTTCTGAGAGTCAGGTTTAGGGGAGCCTGCCCCCACTGGACAGAGAAGGTGTGACCTATGCTTGTGTGGGCCTGTCTGTTCCCTTTGGTTCCAGCCTGGTCCATAAACTGTCTCTGAGAATCTCCAGGGTGCCAGCAGATAGCAGCATGGAGGAGGCGTCTCCAGCATCCAGCTCCACCAAGTGCATGTGCCGGCACACATTTACAGCCTTAAGACCCCACGTGACCCTCGGGCATGCTGGCCTGGGCACAGATCAGAAGGCCCAAGGACAAGCCTGGGCCACCTGGGCCAGCCCAAGGTCTGTTTACATATCCAAAGGTCAAAGCTTCAAGCCAGAGAGGGCCTGAGTGGGTGAGAGCCTGCAGCTGTGTCCCTGGCCTACAGATAACATGTGGCTCAGGAGAGAGCGAGGATGTTGATGCTGGGGTCCCACCAGGAGCCTTTAGATTCCTCATGGGGTCTTCCTACCTTCCCTGAAGGTCTAGTAGAACCCCCAATCCATGAACTGGGATCCCCTACTCTCTCCCCAGACTGCACTGCCTACCACTAACTTTCTCTCCTCTCCCCCTTTCTTTTCTTTTCTTTTTTTTTTTGAAAACCCATATGCAAGTATGGACATTCTTTTTATTTTTATTTTTATTTTTTTATTTATTTGAGAGCAACAGACAGAGAAAGAGACAGATAGATAGAGAATGGGCACTCCAGGGCCTCCAGCCACTGCAAAGGAACTCCAGAGGCGTGCGCCCCTTGTGCATCTGGCTAATGTGGGTCCTGGGGAATCGAGCCTCGAACTGGGGTCCTTAGGCTTGATAGGCAAGTGCTTAACCGCTAAGCCATCTCTCCAGCCCCTCTCTCCCTTTCTTTCTCTTCAAAAACATATATATTCCAGGCTGGTTTCAAAACCTCTGTTTAACCCAGGCTGGCTTTGAACAGCTGATTCTCCTGTCTCTACTTCCCCAACGCTAGGATTACAGACATTCACCACCCTGCCTGGCTTATGCAGTGCTGGGAATCAAACTCAGGATTTGTGCCCCCTTGACAGGCACTCTACCAACCTCTACTAACTGAAGTACATCTGATAGCTTCTTTTTCTTTCTTTCCTAAAATATTTCATTTATTTATTAGAGAGAGAGAGATGCAGCCACTGCAAACAAACTCCAGACCATGCTCCACTTTGTGCATCTGGCTTTTCCTGGGCACTGGGGAACTGAACCTGGGTCCTTAGTCTTTGCAAGTGCCTTAACTGCTAAGCCATCTCTCTAGCTCTCTTTCTTTATCTTTTAAACAGGGTCTCACTATACAGCTCTGACTGGTCTAGAGGCCACCATGTCATCCAGGCTGACCCCAGACTGGCAGCAATCCTAATGACAAGTTTGAGTTGGCATGTCTGGCCACCTCTTCTTCCAATACCAATCAATAGTCTTCCCTCCTTGGCTCTTGCCTATAAAGTGGGGGTGGGGAGCAGTGAGGGCGCTGCATCATGGGGTCAGGTTTAGGGAGGGCCTTGAACCAGGGGTCTCCATTCTAGGGAGAGCTTCATGGTCTGGAGTCCCCACTTCAGTTCTCCTGTCTGACCCCAGGGTGTCCTAGCCAATCCTTTCCCCTCTGTGACCAGCCCCCCCACCCCCCATCCTGAAGACTGCCTCTCACATTAATGAAAGTGCAAAATAAACTAAGGTGGGGTGCCCACTTGGGCTACAGTGGTGGGGCTGGCACGTAGAGGGCTCTCACAGTGGTGCCTCCTCAACATGTGCAGGCCCAGGGGCACCCTTCCTTTGGCCCACGTGCGCTTCACGCCACCTCTTCTGCAATGGATTTTGAGCCTTGGAAGGGGTGATAGAAATGTCTCAATGGGTGTGGTGGTGCACATCTTTAATCCCAGCACTTGGGAGGCAGAGGTAGGAGGATCACTGTGAATCCAAGGCCACCCTGAGACTACATAGTGAATTCCAGGTGAGCCTTGGCTAGAGTGAGACCCTACCTCAAAACACAAACAATAACAAAACAAAAAAAAAAAAAAAAGAGATTTCTCAATGCTGAAAACTCCTGTCAGTTCTCAGCACTATGGTTGGTGCCTTTTGAGTCTCCCCAGTGGTCACTGACACCTAAAAAGAGAAGCTCCTCTAACCAAAAGTCAGAGTAGCATTAATATATGGGTATGAACATTTTAAAAAGTGCTTACAGAGCAGTCTGGTGGGTATAATATATGCATTTAGCCAGATAACAGCCAACAATACTTCCCAAGGGCTCAACTAGGTTTTCAGAACCAAACATACATCCCTCTCATGGAGCGGGCCTCCAGTCCAATTAGAGAGCAGTTGGTTTCCCCCATAACACACATGCCACTATTGCACCCATTGGCCTATTTGTCCTGGCTGACCAAATATAAGGCTTGCAGTGTCTACTGTTGGGTATCCTAACTGGTGATTTTTCTCTCTCTAATTGAACTATATGCAGTATAGCTTTTTCCAGCTTTCTGTCAGCTGGTCTACATGGAGGAGGTTTTCAGCTCAGCTCCAGCAGGGTTTCTCAGTGACCATGAAGCCCAAGTATGTGGAGTCTGCAGCACTAGGGTCTGTCCATCTATACCTGGTGGGAAACCAAGGACCTTGGCAATGGCCTGTAATGATCTGAGGGCATCAGGGCTCTCCCTAGCCAACAACTCACTAGAAGGTATCCCATCCCTGACATTGAAAATTTTCTAGTAACAATCTATGCCTTCTGGATGCACCTTTGTCCAAAAAAGTAGGTTTCCATGTGATTTATTCATACTCTGTTAGATTTTGATTAACCCCCCCCACCCTTCCTTTACTCAATCTATTCCCTCCCCTGACCTCACTTAGGCCTTTCCACCCCCATTAATCTGTTCTACTTACATATATACAATACCATCCTATTAAGTCCTCCCTCCCTTTCTACTTCCTTTATATCCCCTTTATAGCTACCGAGTTTTATTCCAACTCACATAGAAGTCCAATCATTTGTAGCTAGGATCCACATATGAGAGAGAACATGTGACATTTGTTTTTTTTTTTTTTTTTTTTGGTTCTTCAAGGTAGTGTCTCAATCTAGCCCAGGCTGACCTGCCACTCACTAGGTGGTCTCAGGGTGGCCTTGAACTCATGGGGATCCTCCTACCTCTGTCTTCTGAGTGCTGGGATTAAAGGCAAAGGCTTTTTTAAAAATATATATATATTTTATTGCCAGGTGTGGTGGCACACTCAGGAGGCAGAGGTAGGAGGACCTCTGTAAGTTCGAGGCCACTTTGAGACTACACAGTGATTTCCAGGTCAGCTTGGGCTAGTGGGAGACCGTACCTCGAAAAAACAAACACAAACAACAACAAACAATTAGCTGTTTGAAGGCTGACTCATTGCTTGTCTTTGCTGCCACCTAGTGGTAACATGTGAGAACGTAAGTGCTGTCAGACTTGCCTTTTCTCACTAGGGTCCCTTGTCTTGTGAATGTGGGGTGATAACTGAACTGACCTCTAAATTTGTGAGGATAAAACATAAGCATTGCCTGGCATGGTGGCGCACGCATTTAATCCCATTACTCTGGAGGCAGAGGTAGGAGGATCGCCGTGAGTTCGAGGCCACTCTGAGACTACAAAGTGAATTCCAGGTCAGCCTGGGCTAGAGTGAGACCTTACCTCGAAATAACAAAACAAAACAAAAAGAAAGAAAGAAAAAAAAGAAAAACATAAGCATGGCCGGACGTGGTGGCGCACAACTTTAATCCCAGCACTCTGGAGGTGAAAGGCCCAAGAATTCAGAAGCTCAGAAATACTATCACGCTCCAAGGGGAGCTTAAGCGGGCTCCCTGCATACCTCAAACTCCAGGCTTTACTCTCTGTTGGAAGCAAGTAAAGAATCCCTCTTCTCATTATATCAGAGCCCACTCCTAATATAAAACTAGGTAAAAGGGCATGAGATAGCCCTCAAGGATGGGAAATGAGTAATGAAGTGAACCACTTATTTGGTTTCTGTAAATAGCCTGCACTATAAGCCTTAATAGCCCACACTGTTAGCCTTAGTAGCTCACACCATAAGCTGTAGCAGCCTGCCTCAGACCACCAAGGTCATAGGAGGCTGATACCATACTCTGCTACCCCCACCTAAGGAATTACACAAGTGCTGACCTCCAAGGTCATAGGAGACTGGAACCACACTCTGCTACTCCCACCCAAGGACCTGCGCAAATGCTGACCACCAAGGTCATAAACTAATTGGCTTAGAAACTATGGGGTGGCACAAACTGACTGGCTAACACCTTGCGGGGCTCTTAATATTAGAAAATGATTGGTCTAATGCACAGGCTTTGTTAGAAACCCTATAAAAACTGTCCTGTTCCTGCATTCGGGGCTCTGCAGTCCTCTACCCCTGTGAGGTGTACGACTGTGGGCCCCAGCGCGCTTGGAATAAAATCCTCTTGCAGTTTGCATCAAGACCGCTTCTCATGAGTGATTTGGGGTGTCGCCTTATCCGGGCAGAGCGTGGGGGCCCCCTGCGGGGTTTTTTTTCCTACAGAGGCAGAGGTAGGAGGATCACCGTGAGTTTGAGGCCAGCCTGAGACTACATAGTGAATTCCAGGTCAGCAGAGGCTAGAACAAGACCCTACCTGTGAAAATTACATGCATGCAAAACATTCAACCGTGGCTTTGGCCAACAGGGACGCTGCAGAAATGGTAGCTGTTGGTCTTGTATACGTACTTACACTTAGGAGACCAGTATGAACCACTCCATGGATAGGAGACCTGAGGCGGAGAGAAGTCAGAGTAACTTGTCTGGAGAAGCTAATGGGGAAGAGCCGAGGTTGGAATTCAGGTTTTAGTAGTAGAATCCTGGGCAGTGTGTGTGTGTGTGGGGGGGGGGGGGTGCATATGAGAACCTTCCTGCTACGGTCCCACTGCCAACTTTTAATTCATCAAAGAACATTTAAGCAACTTTCTCACCTGGCTTCATAGAAGAAATCAGACACAGACCCATGCGCCAGCTTGTGTATCTGGGAATCGAACCTAGGTCCTTTGGCTTCACAGGCAAGCACCTTAACCACTAAACCATGTCTCCGTCCAATGGTTTTTTTTTTTTGTTTTTTTTTTTCTTCAAGGTAGGGTCTTACTCTAGCCCAGGCTGACCTTGAATTCAATATTTTGTCTCAAGCTAGCCTCGAATTTACAGCAGTCCTCCTACCTCTGCCTTCCAAGTGCTGGGATTAAAGGCGTGCGTCACCACAGGGTCTCGCTCTAGGCCAGGCTGCTTTTCTTTTCTTTCTTTTTTAAAGTGTTTATCTATTTATTTGAGAGAGGAGGAGTAGGAGAGCGAGAAAGAGAGAATGGGCACCAGGGCCCCTAGGCACTGCAAATGAACTCCAGATGTATGCACCACTTTGTTCATCTGGCTTTATGTGGGCACTGGGGAATCAAACCTGGGTCTTTTAGCTTTGCCAGCAAGTGCATTAATGGCTAACCCATTTTTCCAGCCCCTCATTTCTTTCTTTAAAAAAAAAAATGTTTAGGGGCTGGAGAGATGGCTTAGTGGTTAAGGTACTTGTCTGCAAAGACTAAGGACCCAGGTTCGATTCCCCAGGACCCATGTAAACCAGAGGTACAAAGCGGCAGTGCATACCTTTAATTCCAGCACTTGGGAGGCAGAGGTAGGAGGATCACCGTGAGTTTGAGGCCACCCTGAGACTACATAGAGACTACCTAGCCTGGGCTAAAGTGAGACCCTATCTCAATAAACAAAAAAAAAGAACTTTTATCACAAACAAAACAAAGGCTGGGCATGGTGGTGCATTCCTTTAATCCCAGCACTCAGGAGGCAGAGGTAGGAGGATCGCTATGAGTTCAAGGCCACCCTGAGACTACAGTGTGAGTTTCAGGTCAGCCTGGACTAGAGTGAAAAAAAAAAAACAAAAAACCAACAACAACAACAAAAAAAAGAATTTTAATTTACTTATTTGCAAGGGAGAGACAGAGAGGGAGAGAATGGGCACGCCAGGGCCTCTTGGGCCATTGCAAACAAACTCCAGACACATGTGCATCTATCTTTTTGTGGGTGCTTTAAAACTGTACCCCACTGGCAGGGTTTGCAGGCAAATAAGTGCCTTTACCCACCGAGCTGTCTCTCCACCCCAGCGCAAGGGCTTTCCATACAGCCCAGGCATCAGCCTCAGCACCCCGAGTGCTGGGAGCTGTCGCCCATGCTGTCTTGCAAGTGGACACTGAGCGCCACACGTGGCAGAGCTCCCCGCCATCCCAGCGCTCCCGAGGCAAGGCTGTGCTGGAGGCCCGCCTGGGCTGCAGAGTGAGTTGCAGTTCCTGAGTTAGAGGCCCTGTCTAGAAATGCCTTTCATCCCAGCACTGGAGAGGCTGCGGTAGGAGGATCGCTGCTAGTTTGAGGCCAGCCTGGGCTGCACAGTGAGTTCCAGGTCGCCTGAGAAGAAGAGGAAGCAGACATTGAAATAGCTTCGAACCAGGAGGTGACTTCAGTGTCATGTGGGGAAGTGCGACTTTGAGAATCTCCCATGTGGCCTTAAGGCTTCTCACAGTGGGGACCAGCTCTCTCTCTCTCTTTCTCTCTCTCTCTCTCTCTCTCTCTCTCTCTCTCTCTCTCTCACACACACACACACACACACACACAATTCTGGGTCACCTGAGCCCACACAAGGCACAGTAACCCAGCGCCAGCAGACAAATGAACGCCTGGGTTTGTGAGCGGAAGCCCCTCAGGGAGGCGTCACCTTCGTCTCTGGGCTAGAAAGGCCGTCTACATCTGGGGGGGCCCCATGTTCCAAGTGTTCTAGTGTCTTGGCTGTCCCCAGGGCCCTGGGCTATAGGAATGAAGACTAGGAGGTGGAGATTGGCCAGACAGTTTAGGGGAACAGGACCCCCAGAGTGGGTCACTTGCTTCTTGACTAAACACAGGAAGTGTTTTTGCACCTGTAAGGAGAATCTAGTTTTTCTCTTTATCTCTTTCTTTTCTGGATAATGAAGATTGCAGCAGAAATACCTGCCCCGAGGAGATTATATCCTTTCTGGGAGAATTAAGATTCCTGAAAAGGGCTGGAGAGATGGCTTAGCGGTTAAGTGCTTGCCTGTGAAGCCTAAGGACCCCGGTTCGAGGCTCGGTTCCCCAGGTCCCACGTTAGCCAGATGCACAAGGGGGCGCATGTGTCTGGAGTTCGTTTGCAGAGGCTGGAGGCCCTGGCGCGCCCATTCTCTCTCTCTCCCTCTATCTGTCTTTCTGTGTCTGTTGCTCTCAAATAAATAAATAAATAATTAAAAAAAAAAAAAGATTCCTGAAAAGATTGCCCCCCCCAACCTGACCCCCTGCCTGGAAGCTTGGCAAACCTGGCTGGCTTTTCCTTCCCTAAAGGAATTCCTTTCCCCATAGGAATGCCAGTCACTGAGTGTGCCCTGGAGATGCCCTCCTGTCTGTCTCCCCAGAAGTCTTTCCTTTCTCTTACAGGCTGGTAAAATCTTCATTGATTTCACCCTCCCATGGTCTGGGGAATTCTTCAGTCAAATCTGTAATTCACTATGGAGTCTCAGGGTGGCCTCGAACTCACAGTGATTCTTCTATCTCTGCTTCCCGAGTGCTGAGATTAAAGGCGTGTGCCACCACACCCTGCTGTTATTTATTTACTTTTTAAAATTAAAAAAAAATTATTTGAGAAGCCGGGTGTGGTGGTGCACCCCTTTAATTCCAGCACTCGGGAGGCAGAGGTAGGAGTATTGCTGTGAGTTCAAGGCCACCCTGAGATGACAGAGTTAATTCCAGGTCATCCTGGACCAGAGTGAGACCCTGCCTCGAAAAACCAAAAAAAAAAAAAAAAAAAAAAAAAAAAAAAATTATTTGAGGCCAGGTGTGGTGGTGCACTCCTTTAATCCCAGCTAGGACCGTGAGTTTGAGACCACCCTGAGACTACAGAGTGAATTCCAGGTCAGCCTGGGCTAGAGTGAGACCCTACCTTGAAAAACAAACAAAACAAAACAAAAAAATTATTTGAGCTGGCTGTGGTAGTGAACACCTTTAATCCCAGCACTCAGGAGGCAAAGGTAGGAGGACTGCCTTGAGTTCAAGGCCATTCTGAGTCTACAGAGTGAGTTCCATGTCAGCCCAGTCTAGAGTCAGACCCTACCTTGGAAAAAAAAATATTTGCCCGTATATGTGTGTCGGTGTGTGTGTGTGTGTGTGTGTGTGTGTGCACATCAGGGCCTCCTGCAGTTGTAAGACAAACTCCAGGTACATGTGCCAGTTTGTGTGTCTGGCTTTATTTGGGTACAGGGGAACTGGACCTGTGTCAGCAGGCTTTGCAGGTAAGTGCCTTTGACCACCGAGCAATCTCTCCAGCCCAAGTTATTTATTTACCTTTTTTTTTTCTTTTTTTTTTTCGGAGGTAGGGTCTCATTCTAGCCCAGGCTGACCTGAAATTCACTTTGTATTCTCAGGGTGGCCTTGAACTCACAGTGATTTTCCTACCTCTGCCTCTCAAGTGCTGGAATTAAAAGACCTCTTTTTTTTTTTTTTTGGCATAACTTAAGACATATTTCTTTTTTTTTTAAATAGTTTTTGTTCAGTTTTTATTTATTTATTTGAGAGCGACAGACACAGAGAGAAAGACAGAGAGAGGGAGAGAGAGAGAATGGGCGCGCCAGGGCTTCCAGCCTCTGCAAACGAACTCCAGACGCGTGCGCCCCCTTGTGCATCTGGCTAACGTGGGACCTGGGGAACCGAGCCTTGAACCGGGGTCCTTAGGCTTCACAGGCAAGCGCTTAACCGCTAAACCATCTCTCCAGCCCATTAAGACATATTTCTAAAGCTCCATAAAAACCAGGAATGTGAAAGCAGTTACTGAGTGTCCTATAAACTCTAGGTGTTCCCAGGCTTGATAGCAGGAAAAGCCATTGGTTTTTGATACAAGTTATCTCTAAAGCAACGTGGCATAAATCGCATTTGAAGGATACAATGACGCGGCTGCAGTCTGCAGTCCTCTTCCTGGGATGACAGTGGTGTAAAGTTCACCCCCATCACCCCCTGTCACACTTGTGCTGCTGAAGCCTGTTTGTTTCTTCCCAGCGACCACAGCGAGGGTGGGACTCCTCCACAGTGGAACTCTGAGGGTCCACCTTATGCACTTCCACAAAATCATCTCAAATTTGTTTGTTCGAGGTAGGATCTCACTCTAACCCATAATGACCTGGAATACACTCTGTAGACCCACGCTGGCCTTGAACTCACGGTGATCCTCCTACCTGTGCTTCCTAACTATGGGGATTAATGGGGTACTTTAAGTCAAAACCCACCAACCAAACCACTCACTCCCTGAGGTGTGGGTGGGGGGACACAAGGAAGTGAAGATAGGAACAGGGAAGATAAAGGAATCCTGTTTTCCTTGTCATTAACAAGGTTTTATTTATTTTCTTTTTCTTATCTATCTTCTTCTTATTATCACCATTATTATCACTATTATTTTGGTTTTTCTTTTTCTAAAAAATATTTTATTTGCCAGGTGTGATGGCTCATGCCTTTAATCCCAACACTCGGGAGGTAGAGGTAGGAGGATTGCCGGGAGTTCGAGGCCATCCTGAGACTCCATAATGAATTCCAGGTCAGCCAGGGCTAGCGTGAGACCCTACCTTGAAAAACAAAAACAAAAAACAAAACAAAACAAAAAAAATTATTTGAGAGAGAGAGAGAATGCACATGCCAGGGCCTCCAGCCACTGCAAATGAGCTCCAGATGCATGCACCACTTTGTGCATGTGGCTTACCTGGGTCCTGGGTCTCGAGTGCTTTCACCATTAATCAAGTGCCTCTAAGTCATCCCTCCAGCCCTTAGTTTGTTTTTCAAGGTAGGGTTCCACTCGAGCCCAGGCTGACCTCGAATTCACTATGTAGTTTCAGGGTGGCCTCGAACTCACGGTGATCCTCCTACCTCTACCTCCTGCCCAGCCTCCCGAGTGCTGGGATTAAAACCCTGCGCCACTAACAGGGTTTTGAAACTCCCAGAATGACCACGAGAGGGCGACCGGGAGTCACGGAGGGGGCGAGTCAACATGCAAATGAAGGCAGCGGTCCCGGGGCGGAGGCCTGGGGTTCGACCGCTCGGGCTCCGCGGCCCGCTCCCGGCTCTCCGCCCCGGCTTCCCCGCGCGCTCTCGCCCCCGACCGGGCTCGCCCCTGCGCTGCGCTCCGCTGCGCCCCCCGAACCCTGCGCGAGCTGAGCGCCCCGGGCCTCGCCGCCGCCGGTCCCTTGCAAGTGCCTCCAGCCCGAGGGTGCAACTGAGGTCGCGGGGATCCCTGGGAAACTCGGAACCCCACCCCCACCCCGCCTAGCCCCACTTTCCTGTGCTCCCCAAAGTACACGTGCGGGGCCAGCGAAGATGGTCTCGTCCGCCTGTCAACCAGGAGTGAGCGGGCCGAGTCCCTGCCTCCAGCCCGCGGGGTGCACAGGTCACCCCCCAGGGATCCCCGGGCAGCGAGGCTGCAGGGCTGGGCTCCGCCCCCAGCGTGGTTCTGCGCTAGGCACCCTGCACCGCTTTTGTCCCTCTCTAGACTTCCTTTCTTCTTTCTTGTCTTGTCTTTTCTTTCTCCCTCTCTCTTCCTTCCTCTTTTTTTTTTCTTTCTTTTTTTTTTGTTAGTTTCTTCGAGGTAGGGTCTCACCCTAGCTCAGGCTGACCTGGAATTCACTATCTAGTCTCAGGGTGGCCTCGAACTCACAGTGATCCTCCTACCTCTGCCTCCCTAGTGCTGAGATTAAAGGCGTGTGCCATCACGGCCGGCTAGACCTCCTTTCTTGTAGGGTTCCCCAAGTTCTCACGACCCTAAGTCATCTTTACATTGGAACCCTGATCCCTCTTTCCCTTTGTCCTTCTTCGGGGGAAGCGGGCAGAGTGGGACATGCCTGGGCCCTTGTCCCAGTGCACATCTGTCCAGGAAGGGATGGTGCCCAGGAGCCTGGGCCAGGACAGCGCTCTGGCAGGACACCTCCACCCCATGCCAGCCTGATTGCCTCCTCCCTCTCAGACCTGTAGTTTTCTCCTCTCTCTCTCACACACACACAGAGAGAGAGAGAGAGAGAGAGAGAGAGAAAGAGAAAGAGAGAATGGGAATGGTCCCACTAGGGCCTCCAGCCAGGGCAAATGAACCCCAAATGCGTGCCCCACCATAGGCTTCTGGCTTATGTGGGTTCTGAGGAACTGAACCTGGGTTCTTTGGTTTTGCAGGCAAGAACCTTAACTTGCTAAATTATCTCTCCAGCCCCAGCATTTTTCCCCCCCCTTTGAGGAAGGGTCTCTCTCTAGCCCAGGCTGACCTAGAATTCACTATATAGTCTCAGAGTTGACCTCCAATTTACACCGATCCTTCTCCTACCTCTGCCTCCCAAGTGCTGTGATTAAAGGCGTGCGCCACCACACCGGGATTGAGAATTCTTTTTTTTTTTTAATTTAAACTTATTTATTTGGGAGAGACAGACACGTAGGTGGGGGAGGGGGGAGAGGGAGAGAGAGGGAGGGAGGGAGAAAGAAAGAAAGAAAATGGGCGCATCAGGACCTCCAGCTATTGCAAATGAACTCCAGATGCATGTGCTACCTTGTGCATCTGGCTTACTTGGATACTGGGGAACTGAGCCTCAAACCAGGGTCCTTAGGCTTCACAGGCAAGTGCTTAACCGCCAAGCTATCTCTCCAGCCACTATTTTTGCTTATTATTTGAGAGAGAATTCTTTTTTTTTTTTTTCAAGGTAGGGTCTCACTCTGGCTCAGGCTGACCTGGAATTCACTATGTAGTCTCAGGGTGGCCTCGAGCTCTCGGCAATCCTCCTACCTCTGCCTCCTGAGTGCTGGGATTAAAGGCATGTGCCACCACGCCCGGCTGAGAGAGAATTCTTGATAGAGTCCTGTCTGCCCTTGGAAGCTATATGCTCAGATAGGCCCAGCAAGCAGCTCAGGGTGCTTGCTTTAGCCAGGCCAGAGGAGCACAGCTGTTTCCCAAGTCTGTCCTGAAGTTTATGAGGTGTTGCTGAAGGAGGTGGCCCCAAGCCCTGAAGGAATGTTAATTGGTCTAAGCTGTCGCTCATGTCGCAGCCATTTTTTTTTTTCACTTGTTGCCTCCAGTGGAGCCTGACTAAGGCAGAGTTGGGGAAGGCTGGGGCAGGGGTCTGACAGATGCGCAGGTAGGACCTGCCATTCGGGGTGGGGGAGAGAAGGATCTGAGAACGGAGGCCACAAGAATACTCTGGGCCATTCCGAGAGGTAAAAACAGAAAGACATTGGTATGAATTTAGCAGCTGGCACTGTACTGACCCCAGCAAAGGCCTGTGTGGGCCCGAGTGTGAAGACTTCTTACTGCATGAATCATAGCCGGTGGGGCCCTTCAGAGGGTCTGTCTGACTCCTAAACCAAGAAGCCCGCCCGGGTGGGATGGGAGCCCGGCACCCAGCCCCAGTGAAGCGGATGGCAGTCTGGGTGCGAGGCACGCAGTGGGCTGGCTGCTCCGCTGGGAGGCTTGATGTTGAGGAAGGCGACTCCAGAACACCAGACAGGGAGGGTGTGGGGACAGAGACAGGGTGAGGGAGATAATGAGGAGGCATGGAGTGAATCTGGACTAGAAGTTGCCAGAAAAGTTCCTCATGAGCTTTCATCGGCAGTATGTCTACTAAAAAAGGAAACTGGAGGAGGAGAGGGGCAGGGCCAGGGGCTGGGGGTAAGGCTCAGTGGTAGAGGGTTTGCTGCCCTTGCATGAGGCCTGGGAGCCAAGCCCTGGTTCTGGAAAGGTAAAACCCCCACATAAAACTGAAGAGGGATGGGGAGCAGTGGTGCAAGCCTTTAAATGAACTCCAGACATGTGCCCTCCCCTTGTGCATCTGGCTAACATGGGTCCTGGGGAATCGAACCTTGAACCGGGGTCCTTAGGCTTCACAGGCAAACGCTTAACCACTAAGCCATCTGTCCACCCCACACTTAGCATTTTCAAACTCTCACCAGAATAGCCCATAAAACTTGGCTTACCACTCTGGAAAGCATTTTCAGTCACAAGTACCAAATCCATGTCCATTCCTCCAAAACGAGAATTCCAAAAGACCAAAATCCACATGGTCAGATACATCGCACAGCAACACCCAACTCCTGGTACCAATTCTGTCATAGACGACTTCAGGTTGCTGGGATGAGCTTCCAGACTAGGTACAGCTTATGGGAGGAGCGGGATTTATCGAAGCTTACAGATCCAGGGGAAGTTCCATAATGGTGGAAGAACCTGGTCCTCTTTCACAGGTCCACACAGAGAGAAATGCCACCACCAGCACCCCAAGCAAGCACACTCCAGGTGTATTATCCCAGCGATGAGAAGGTGACTGCTACAGTTTGGGAAGGCTGTGGAATCTTCAGGAAGTAGAGCCTTGCAGTGGAGCCTTGCCGGAGGAAGCGAGTGCCCCCCCCCCCCACATGAACAGACATACATACACACTACACACATGGGCCAAAAAACAAGTTCAGGTTGTCTTCTTACCGATTTTTAAAAAAAGAATATTTATTTTATATTATTTATTTGTGAGAGAGAGAGAAAGCAGAAGAAAAAGGAGAAAGAGGAGAGAAACAGAGTGGAGAGAATGAGTCCCAAGACATGCAGACAGAGGGAGGCAGCCAAATGGCTGGCAGGTGTCCTTATCCAGTGCTTGCGTCATTCTAGGCTACACCAGGAGGTGGCGCTAGAGGCCAGGCTAGGCCGCAGGTAGCTTTGGGTTCTAGGCGGAAAGAGCAGGTGAGGCATGTGTTTGCTTGGGGGGGATGCTGAGGCCCTCCTCGGGCAACTTGCTTAACTCTTCCATGATGGTGTGCTCGTCATCCAACTTTAAACGTGGATGAAGTGAGGTTCAGAGGAATTTTTGGGGAGTGGGGAATGCTGAGACAAGGTCACACTATGTAACCTTGGCTGACCCCAAACTTGCAGTCATCCTTCTGCCTCCACCTCCTAAGTGTCGCGCTTTCTAAGTACCTTTCCTGGGCTCTGCAGCTTGTGTGTGGCAGTGCCATGGCCCAAGCCCAGTGCCGAGGGAAAAGGAGTGCTCAGCTCAAGTCCCCAAATACAGAGTGGAGAAGTTCTCCCCAGGCCTGGCTGGGGCTGGGCTGCGTGCAGGAGAGCGAGGGCCAGAGTTACCAGCAAGCAGGAGGCGGCAGAGTCCGGGAAGGAGGGGGGTCCTCTTCCCAGGACTGCCCCCATCACCACCAGAGCCATCCTGGGGGTCTTGAACTTGGGATGGGGAGGAATGCCTCTTGCTCCCAGGCCTCCATAGCCAGGCCAGATGCCTTTCCCCCATCCCCCCGACCCCATAGATGTACCTGCCCCCTGCGCCTAGCATCTGGACACCCTAGGAAACTTCCTTTCCAATAGCAGTAACCCCAGGGCTTCTCACAGGAGGCCAGGGCCAGAACCATCTCCTCTAGGCCAGCTCTGGAGCTCACAGTGGGATTCAAATTGTCCTCCCAGGGGACTGGACGGCTTGTCCCCCATGAGGAGCCCTGCCAGGAGCAGCAGGGACTGTGTGTAGGATTGTGGGTAGAGGGTAACGTCAGTTTACTTCAGGGCAGAGGAAGGACAGAAATCAGGAATTTGGCCGGGCATGGTAGCGCACGCCTTTAATCCCAGCACTCGGGAGGCAGAGGTAGGAGGATCTCTGTGAATTCGAGGCCACCCTGAGACTCCATAGTGAGTTCCAGGTCAGCCTGGGCCAGAGTGAGACCCTACTCAGAAAAACCAAAAATAAATAAATAAATAAAAATAAAGCAGTAATTTCAGTCTCTGAATGCAAACTGGGGAAGCAGGGTGGTTTGGCAGGGAGGTGTTGAGGTAGTCAGGGGAAGCCTCTCGGGGGTGAGAAACTGGAGCGGGCAAACCCTGTGGAAGGAGGCCCTAGAAGACATGATAAAGGGGCTCCAGGCATGGGGGTGTATGCATGGGGGGTGCAAGGAGGTCAGTGCCCAAGCCCCAGAAGGAGGAGGGGACTGAGGAGGGAAGGAAGCGGCTGGGGAGGCAGGTCTGAAAGGCAGGGTCTTCGTTTCACGGGGGATGGAGAGGAGGCCCCTGTGGGCCTCTAGGTGGAATCTCAGGGCTCCTGTTTAGCTCTAGTCTCCGGCTGCTGGCGAGACCGTCCCTGAAGTCCCCCCCCCCCCTTTCAGCAGAGGAGCCTGTGGGGCCTGACTGGTAGTTAGGGCTGCTGACCCTGGCCCAGGGTCTGCAGGGTTAATCCTTAGGCCTGGAGCCTAAGCCATTAGCAGGCAGCCACTCCCCGCTGATAATCTCAGCATGAAGGAGGAGGGTGAGGGGAGGACGTGGCCACAGGAGGAGAGTGGGAAAGTGGGGAAATCCAAGCCGGTAGGCACCTCAGGAGGACTGCTCTTTTGCAAGGGTGGCCACAGTGGACTCCCGGGAGGAGCCCATAGCGTCCCCTTCATCTGGCTCTTGCTTGGTTACCTCGGCCAGTAGCCCTAGTGAAGAGTCAAAAGGGGGTGTAGGGCTTCAGAGGGGCTCTGGACAGGGGCCCGGGGTCAAGCCTAGGCTTCATCAGCTTCTACTAGGGGTTGCCTGTTTTACTTTCTAGCTGGGAGTGACCGTCATCAGACAAGGCAGCTGAGTGTCCAGCGGGACCTGAGAAGATGCAGGAATACAGGCATGGCCCCTTCCCAGAACCCTTTGCGCCACCCTGCCCAGGTCGGGAATACGGTTTCCTGCATGGCTCCTCTCTGTCTCTGCCAGGGGTGGGAGCACATGACTGACCAGTGGAGACCCAGCTAAGGAAAGGGCTTCCCTCAGATCCTGCTGTCCCTGTGGCACGTGTCCATCACACACTCCAAGCTCAGGTTGGGGCAGGAACTCCAGGACCCAGCTGAGGTCCAGGATCCCCTTGAATTTGTCAGAACACATATCCAGGCTCCAATGCGGAAGCACAGTGTCAGCGATGGTGATCAACCACGTGCCACAGCCCGGGTGCTGGGGGCCTGAGGCTCTCCTCCTGGCTGGGGCGATAGGTCAGTCTGAGGGGCCACCACGTCCAGCCTGGTGGTTTGTAGATGTGTGGGGTGTGACTGTGCACATGTGTGTGTGTGCATGCACGTGGAGACTACAGGAACAATTGTAGGTGTCTTCCTCAATCACTGTCCATCCTGTTTTTTTAAAAAATATTTTATTTATTTATTTAGAGAGGGAAAGAGAGAGAGAAAAGGTGGGGTGGGAGAATGGGTGTTGTCAGGGTCTTCAGCCACTGCAAACAAACTCCAGAGGAATGCTCCACTTTGTCTATCTGGCTTATGTGGGTACTGGGGAATTGAACTTGGATCCTTAGGTTTTGCAGGCAAGTAAGTGCCTTAACGGCTGAACCGCCTCTCCAGCCTTCTCTATTTTTCTCTCTTTCTTTCTTTCTTTCTTCCTTTCTTTCTTTCTTTCTTTCTTTCTTTCTTTCTTTCTTTCTTTCTTTCTTTCCTTCCTTCCTTCCTTCCTTCCTTCCTTCCTTCCTTCCTTCCTTCCTTCCTTCCTTCCTTCTTTCTTTCTTTCTTTCTTTCTTTCTTTCTTTCTTTCTTTCTTTTTAAAGGACTTAATTTTTTTAAAGATTTTATGTTTATTTATTTATTTATTAGAGACAGAGAGAGGGAGAAAGAGAATGGGCATGCCAGGGCCTCTAAGCCACTGCAAACAAATTCCAGATGCATGTGCCACCATTGTGTATCTGGCTTACTTGGGACCTGGGTACTTAGGCTTCACAGGCAAATGCCTTAACTGCTAAGCCATCTCTCCAGCCCCTTTTTTCTTCTTTCTTTGAGATAAAGAGAGAGAAAGAGAGGAGAGAGAGAGAGAGAGAGAGAGAGAGAGAGAGAGAGAGAGAGAGATTGAGTAAGAACCAGGGCCTTATGCTATTGCAAATGAATTCTAGGCACATGCACCATCTTGTATGTCTGGATTTATGTGGGGAATTGAAACCTGGTTGGTGCCTTTTTTTTGTTTTTTTTGAGGTAAGGTCTCTAGCCCAGGCTGACCTGGAATTCACTATGGAGTCTCAGGTGGACTTGAACTCATGGTGATCCTCTTACCTCTGCCTCCCCAATGCTGGGATTAAAGACGTGCGCCGCCACGCCAGGCAGCATGTGCCTCTAACCCTGAACGGTTTCCCCGTCTCCTTACTCTTGTCATTGTAACCCACGGAGACCTGGAATTCACTCTGCAGCCCAGGCTGTCCTCAAATTTACAACAGTTCTACCTCAGCCTCCCAAGGGCTGGGATTAAACACATGAGCCACTACACCTGGATTCTACCTTATTTTTTAAATTACTTATTTTAACTTTTTATTAGCAATTTCTATGCATATAGGCAATATATCATGATGATAGTTCCCTCCTGCCACCTTCCCCTTCCCCCCAAATGCCTCCTCCAGTGAACCCCTTCTTTCCAACTAATCTCTCTCTCTCTCTCTCTTTTTTTTTTTTTTTTTTTTTGCTTTTTTTTCAAGGTAGGGTCTCACTCTAACTCAGCTCACCTGGAATTCACTATGTAGTCTCAGGGTGGCCTCAAACTCACGGCAATCCTCCTACCTCTGCCTCCCGAGTGCTGGGATCAGACATGAACCACCACGCCCAGCAATCCAACTAGTTTCCTATTTCGATTCATCGTTTTCTCCTCCCATCATGCAGCTCTTGTGCAGGTAGCATCAGCCGCTAAGAGGTCATGAATATCAAGGCCATTCTGTGTTTGGAAGACAACATCGTAAGCACTCCTTCCCTTCCTTTGTCCCTCACATTTGTTCTGCGACCTCTTTAGCAGTGGACCCTGAGCCTTGGAGGCTGTGACAGAGATGTCTCACTTAGTGCTGGACTCTCCGCTGTCACATCTTCCCAGCACTTTGGTCACTGCCATTTGAAAGCAGAAGCTTCTCTAACCAGAAGTGAGAATAGCATTAATATATGGGTATAAACACCAGAGGCATTGCCTTCCCTAAAACGGTCTGCTGCTCCCACAACACATAACCCGCAATCCCTTGGGGAATACCTGCAATCCCACTGAGGAGGGTCCCTAGAGGAATGGGGGGCAGGGACGAGGGGAAAGAGGGCACCAACACATGATGGATCCATACAAAAGATATTACTAATAATAAATAACAAATGTATATGGGCATAAACATAAGTATTTAAAGGGCAGTTTGGTGGGCATAATATATCCATTCAGCCAGATAAAAGTAGCAGTTTTTCCCATGGGGTGATGTCCTCTCCAGCCATAGGTTTGTTTTTTTTTTTTTTTTTTTAATTTTGTTTTAGGTTTTCAGTATCCACCTTAGTTTTCAAGACAGGAAATCTTAGCCTGGAGCTCACCACTGAGCCTAGCCCGGCTGGCCAGTGAGCCCTGGGATCCTCCTGCCTCCAACTGCTGCCATTTTACATGGGTACTTAGGGTTGAGCTCAGTCTTTCATTCTTTTATTTTATTTTGTTAATTTTTATTTATTTGAGATAGATAGATAGATAGATAGATAGAGAGAGAGAGAGAGAGAGAATGGTCACACCAGGGCCTCCGGCCACTACAAACAAATTCCAGATGCATGTGCCTCCTTGTGCAGCTGGCTTATGTGGGTCCTGGGGAATTGAACCTAGGTCCTTTGGCTTTGCAGGCAAGTGCCTTAACCGCTAAGCCATTTCCCCAGCCCAAGACTTTCATTCTTGTAAGGCAAGAACTTTACTCAATGAGCTATCTCCCAGCCCTTGTTTATTTTGTGAGACATGTAGCCCAGGCTGGCCTCAAACTCCACCTGTAAGCAAAGATGGCATTGGACTTCATCTTACCTTATGAGTGTGCACCACCTTGCCCAGCTGGGACGATGCATGTTGGATGGGTGCCTAGACTGTTGGCTGCAGATTTAAATTATATATATATATAATATATATATATAATTTATTTATTTGAGGGTGTGGGGGAGGCAGATAGAGAGAAAGAGAATGGGTATGCCAGGGCCTCCAGCTGCTGCAAATGAACTCCAGATACATGTGCCACTTTGTGCATCTGGCCCATGTGGATCCTGGGAAATTGAACCTAGGTCCTTTGGCTTTGCAGGCAAAGGCCTCAACTGCTAAACCATCCCTCCAGCCCTGCAGATGGTTTTAGCATGGCCCTTTAATTACAATTTTTTTTTTTTACTTTATTTATGGGGGGGGGGAGAATGGGTGCTCCGGGGCTTCCGGCCACTGAGAACAAACTCCAGATGCGTGTGCCATTTTGTGAGTCTGGGTTATGTGGGTCCTGGGGAGTCAAGCCTGGGTTCTTAGGCTTCACAGGTAAGTGCCTTAACCGCTAAGCCATCTCTCCAGCCCTGGCCCTTTAAGACACATTTAACACAAAGGCTACAAACAAGAGAAAGATGTAGAGATCGTCTGGTGGCATAAGGATGGCGTGATCCCAGGTAGGACTTTCTGTGGAAAACGCACAGCTCTTGCCTTCACAGATGGTCATGGGACCTCAGGGGGCTCCGGCATCACTGGTGGCCAGTTCTGCGTCCGCAGACCCTTGGACCTCAATTTAAGAACTGCTACCTTTTAGGCCTGGCCTCAGTTCACAGGTTCCCTGGACCATGAAGGCCCTACATCTATGGACAACATCGCTTTTCCTCTGGATCCCACAGCCCTTGTGGGGACTGAAGTCCACCAGAGTGTTGTTTTGTTTCAAGGTAGGGTCCCACTCTAGCCCAGGATGACCTGGCACTCATTCTGTAGTTCTAGGCTAGCCTCGAACTCACAGTGATCCTGCTACCTTTGCTTCCCAAGTGCTGGGATTAAAGGTATGTGCCACCATGCCTGGCTCAGAGTGTATTTATGGCTTTTATTTAGTTATTTATTTGACAGAGACAAAGAGGGAGATCAAGAGAGACAGAGAGAGAGTGAACGAGTGTGCCAGGGCCTCCAGCCACTGCAAAGGAACTCCAGACACATGTGCCACCTTGTGCATCTAGCTAACATGGATCCTGGGGAATCAAACCTGGGTTCTTTGGCTTTGCAGGCAAACGCCTTAACCGCTGAGCCATCCCTACAGCCTTCAGGAGTGTATTAAAATTTTTTTTTAATTAAATATTTTATTAAAAATATTTAAAAATTATTTATTTGCAAGAAGTGAGAAAGAATGAGAGAGAGAAGGAATGGACACATCAGGACTTCTTGCCACTGCAAATGAGCTCCAGGTGCATGTGCCACTTTGTGCATCTGGCTTTACGAGGACACTGGGGGATTGACCCCAGACCAGCAGCCTTTGCACGCAAGTGCTTTTAGCCACTAAGCCCGCTCCCCAGCCCCAGTGTGGCTCTTTCCGTATTTGCCTGCCTTCCTAGGCTGCGGGACCTGAGGCTGTCACTGTCCTTCCCAGAAGTGGTAGAATTACACTTCCCTGTCCCCTTGGAGGTTGGACACAACTGTGTGATTATGAAACTGCCAGTAGTAGGAAGTAATTACCTTGTTTCACTTTGTCCCAGTGACCCTGGGAACGCATCGCGGAGGAGGGGCCAGTCATTGGCCTGTGGCCCTGAGCACGGCAGCTCCTGCTGACCCACACCAAACACCGGTGTGCGCGGGAATCAGCAGGGGATGCTTGTCATGGCAGCACAATGGGGCGGACCCTGACTGGCGTCCTTTGAAGACAGAGCCTCTCTCTGGTGGCACACAGGCTCCATGACCTCGTCAGCCACTGCTCACAGGACTTTGCTGAACACCACACACTATTCCCTGCTCTCCTCAAAGCCCCCAGACCCGTTTCGCAGAGCAGGAAAAGTTTAGCTAGCGGTCTGAGAATGAACCCAATCTCTGTCCCCCAACACCTTCTGTGGAGCCTTAGAGCCAGACATGCTGGCACACCCGCAACCCCAGCACTCGGATAGGTAGAGGCAGGAGGATCAGGGTTTGAGGCCATAGTCGGCTATGTAGTGAGTTTGAGGCTAGCCTGGGCTCCACAAGACCCTTTATAGAGGAAATTGGTCCGGTTTGATAATGACATGAAAGGCGTGTACGCCCCAAGCCAGGCGAGATAGGCAGGCACCTGCCTGGTTAGGATTTTCCTCTGTGACACTACCTGCCTCAGATGAAAGTTGTTTGTAAGAACAAATACATGGGAAAGAGGGAAGAAGCTGAGATCAGCTGTCTAGGGGTCACTGGGAGCCCCGAAGAAGCCACACTCTGTCCCTGCATTCTTGCTAAGGGTGGTCAGCTGCCATGTGGCAGCCCCATGGTGCTCCCTGATACGCGCAGGGACATTTGGCATTTGCAAGTGTCTCCTCCCTTGTCCCTCCTCACTGGGCCCCGGCAGGGACACACCTTCCTTCTCCTCTGTTGTAAAGCTGGGGGAGCTGAGGGGCTGAAGGCTCTTTCTCAGTGACTTAAGGCAAGGAGTGGCAGAGCCTTTGGGCGGGGACAGCTGGCTGGAGCCTGGCACTGACCCTCTTTGTGACAGAGGGGACTAAGGAGGAGGTAGGGTGGTGGTCTAGCCTAGGTCCCAGCCTTCTCTTTGCACACGCGTCCTTGCTGTCACCCAAAGGTGTGAAAAGCACAGACGCACCCCAACAGGGGAAGGAAAGCAACTCCCCCCACCCCACCTCAGTGGCGGCAGGGCCCCTCCCGCGCTGCGGGCAGCTCCCAGCCCGGTGCCAGGGCAGACTCCTCGTCACCACCCTGATTGGTAGACTAAACAGCTGAGCGGAGCCGGCCTCCTAAGTCCCTCTCGCGCCAGGGCGGCCTGCCGGCCGGGGGGCTTTCAAAGCCGGGCCCCGCCTCCTGCTATCTCCCCAATCGGCCCCAGAAGCATTTAGCCACTTTCTTCAAACACCCAGCCAGGGCGCGATGGTTAACGTCAAATCTGGCAGCAAGTCATAACCTATAGGGCTGGGACATTTATCACGGCCTGGGGCCTCTGGGGACTTCAAAGCGACCAGAGGTGTGGGGGCGGGGGTGGGGTGGGGGCAGAGGCAATGGTGGGACTTTCGCCCTCCCCGGAGCCTCAGATGACTGGTCTGGGCTGCAGGGATCCAGTGGCTGGCCCGAACCCTAAGCGATCACAATGACTGTCACGTGTAACGGTGGCGCGCGCGTCATCTCGCTGGACGCCCGTGGTCGGCCTGCGAGCCGTGCACCCTTACTGTACTTTTATCCTTGAGTCAGCTATCAAGCAATGGGGCACGAGGAGGTTAAGCCACTTGTCTAAAGTCTCACAGCAAATCGTGAAAACATCATTAACTATAACCATTAATATCTGTCACGCTCAGAGGGAACACAGCGTGCCGAGCACTTTGCACGTTGGTTCGCTCCCTTCTCCAGCTACTCCAAGGGATACGCACTATCGATCCCAGGAAATTAATCAATTAGCTAGTTAATTAACTATTGTTACCATTTTGTTTGTTTGCTTTTTGAGCTGAGTCTCACTGTAGCCCAGGCTGACCTGGAATTCACTATGTAGTCTCAGGCTGGCCTGGAACTCACAGCAACCCTCCTGCCTCGGCCTCCCAAGTGCTGGGATTAATTAAAGGTATGCGCCACCATGCCCGGCTTTTAATTAATTAATTATTATTAGTTTTGGGGGGGTTTTCGAGGTAGGGTCTCACTGTAGCTCAGGCTGACCTGGAATTCACTATGTAGTCTCAGGGTGGCCTTGAATTTATGGTGATCCTCCTATCTCTGCCTCCCGAGTGCTGGGATTAAAGGCATGTGCCACCACCAGCTTAATTAATTAATTTTGTTAATTAATTTATTTTTATTGACAACTTACTTGTAGACAACAAGCCATGGCATTTCCCCCACCCACTTTCCCCTTCATATAACTGTGCACTCCGTCATATCCCTTTCCTTTCTCTATTAGTCTCTCTTATAATTTGATGTCATCATATTTTTCTCCTATTATTAGGGTCTTGTGTGGGTATTGCTAGGCACTGCGAGGTCTTGGATATCAAGGCCAAATTCTGTCTGGACAGTGGTATGTAAGGAGTGGTACCCTTCCTTTGGCTCTTACATTCTTTCTGCCAGCTTTTCCGCAATGGACCCTGAGCCTTGGAGGGTGTGATAGAGATGTTTCAGTGCTGGACACTCCTCCGTCCCTTCTTCTCAGCACTATGTTGCCTTTTGGGTCATCTCAGTGGTCATCGCCATCTGAAAAGGGAAGCTTCTTTAACCAGAAGTGAGAGTAGCATTAATATATGAGTATGAACATTAACTGTAGTGCTTTCAGGGCAATTTGGTGAGAGTAATATATGCATTTATCCAGGCAAGAGCAGGCTTTATACCCTTAAGGCTCATGACCTCCCCTGCCATAGGCTTTTAAAATTTTTTTTATTTATTTATATTTGTTTGAGAGCGACAGATATAGAGAGAAAGAGGCAGAAAGAGAATGGGTGCACCAGGGCTTCCAGCCACTGCAAATGAACTCCAGATGTGTGCACCCCCTTGTGCCTCTGGCTAACATGGGTCCTGGGGAATCGAGCCTCGAACCAGGGTCCTTAGGCTTCACAGGCAAGTGCGTAACCGCCAAGCCATCTCTCCAGCCCTGCCATAGGCTTTTGATTAGGTTTTCGGTACCAGGCATGTATTCCCTCCCATAGAGTGGGCCTTCAGTTCAATTAGAGAGCAGTTGGTTTCCCCCAGAGCAGACATGCCACTGTTGTCCTCGTTCAGACATTTGGCCTGTCTGGCCAAACTTGAGGCTTCCAGCGTCCACTGTTTTCACCGCTGATGACTTCTGTCTCCCATAGGAGCTATGCATGCAGTGTAGTTTTTTTCCCCCAAGCTTTCAGTTGGCTGGGCTACAGGAAGAAGGATTTTTGCTCAGTACCAGTTGATTTCTCAGTGACTCTGCTGCTCAGGCATGTGACGTCTTCAGCAATAGGGTCTTACCATCTCTTTCTCACAGAAAACCAAGGGCCTTGGCAATAGCCTATAATGTTTTGGAGGCAACAGGGACCTGCCTGGCCAACAACTCACTGAAAGGTATCCCATCCCTGGCACTGAAAATTTTCTAGTAACAATCTATGGCTTCTGGGTGTGCCATTATTCAAGAAAGTAAATTTTCATATGTTTTATTCAGAATATCTTGAAGTGTGATTAACCCTCCTCCCACCTTTCTCTTATACAGTCTCTTCCTCTGACCTCGCTTAGGCCTTTTCCCTCCCTGTAATCTGTTCTTCTACCTACATATATACAGTACCATCCCTTAAGACCTTCCCTCTCCTCCCTCCCTTATAGCCTTTTTCTAGCTTATGAGCCTCTGCTACTGATTTTTGGTTCCAGATCAAGCACAAGTCTATATATGCATTTGTAGCTAGGATCCACATATGATGTTTGGTTTTCTGAGCCTGGGTTACCTCACTTAGTATAATCCTTTCCAGATCCAACCATTTTCCTGAAAATTTCATAACTTCACTTTTCTTTACTGCTGAGTAGAACTCCATTGTGTAGAAACATCTTCATTATACACTCATCAGTTGAGGAACATCTGAGCTGGTTCCATTTCCCAGCTATTGTGAATAGAGTGGCAATAAAAATGGTTGAGCAAGTATCTCTAAGGTAGTGTGATGAGTCCTTAGGATATATGCCTAGGAGTGCTATAGCTGGGTCATATGGTAGATCAGTCTTTAGCTGTCTCTGGACCCTCCACACTGATTTCCGCAATGGCTGGACCAGATTGCGTTCCCACCAACAACGTAGAAGGGTTCCTCTTTTTCTGCATCCTCACCAGCATTTATGGTTATTTGTTTTCATGATGGTAGCCAGTCTGACAGGAGTGAGATGGAATCACAACATAGTTTTAATCTGCATTTCCCTGATGGCTAGGGATGTAGAACTTTTTTTTTTTTTTTGAGGTAGGGTCTCACTCTGGCTCAGGCTGACCTGGAATTCACTATGTAGTCTCAGGATGGCCTTGAACTCTTGGCGATCCTCCTACCTCTGCCTCCCGAGTGCTGGGATTAAAGGCGTGCGCCACCACGCCCGGGTGAACTTTTTTTTTTTTTTGAATTATTTTAGCTTTTTTTCCTTTTCAATTTTTTTTTCCAATTGTTTTATTTAGTTAGTTGAGAGTGACAGAGAGAGAAAGAGGCAGACAGACAGAGAGAATGGGCGCTCCAGGACCTCCAGCCACTGCAAATGAACTCCAGATGAGTGCGCCCCCTTGTGCAACTGGCTAACGTGGGTCCTGGGGAATCAAGCCTCGAACCTGGGTCCTTAGGCTTCACAGGCAAGCGCTATACCGCTAAGCCATCTCTCCAGCCCCTCAATTTTTTTTATTAACAACTTTCATGATTATAAAAAATATCCCATGGTAATACCCTCCTTCCCCCCACTTTCCCCTTTGAAACTCCATTCTTTATCATATCTCCTCCCCATCTCAATCAGCCTCTCTTTTATTTTGATGTCATGATCTTTTCCTCCTCTTATGATGGTCTTGTGTAGGTAGTGTCAGGCACTCTGAGGTCATGGATATCCAGGCCATTTTGTGTCTGGAGGGAGCACATTGTAAGGAGTCCTACCCTTCCTTTGGCTCTTACGTTCTTTCTTCCACCCCTTTCGCAATACACCTTGAGCCTTGGAAGGTGTGATAAAGATATTGCAGTACTGAACACTCCTCTGTCACTTCTTTCCAGCACCACGATGCCTTCTGAGTCATCCCAAGGTCACTGGCATCTGAAAAGAGAAGATTCTCTACCAAAAGTGAGAGTAGCATTAATATAAGGGTATGAACATTAAGAGAAGTGTTTACTGAACAGTTTAATAAGCATATATACATTTAGCCAGACAGTAGCAGATGTTACACCCCTAGGGCTCATGACTACCTCTGTTTTAAGTTTTCACTATCAGGGATGTATTCCCTCCAATGGAGCAGGCCTCCAGTCCAATTAGAGGGTAGTTGGTTTCCACTATGACAGACATGCCACTATTGCACCCATTGGCTCATTTGGCCTGGCTGGCCAAATATAAGGCTTGCAGTGTCCACTGTTGAGTATCTTCACTGGTGATTTCTCTTTCTCCCATTGAACTGCATGCAGAATGGCTTCTTCTAGCTTTCTATCAGCTGGTCTACATGGAGGAGGTTATCAGCTCAGTTCCAGCAGGATTTCTCAGTGGTCTTGCAGCCCAAGTATGTGGAGTCTTCAGCAATAGGATCTTACTGTCTATTCCTAGTGGGAAACCCAGGGCATCAGCAATGGCCTATAATGTTTTGGGGGCATCAGAGACCTCCCTGGCCAACAAGTCACTGGAAGGTATCCCATCCCTGGCACTGAAAAGTTTCTAGCAACAGTCTATGGCCCCTGAGTGTTCCATTGCCCAAAAAAGTAGGTTTCCATATGATTTATTTATATCCTGTTAGATATTGATTAGCCCTCCCTCCACCTTTCCTTCACTCAATCTCTTCCCCTGATCTCACTTGGGCCTTTTCACCCCCATTAATCTATTCTTCTATTTATATATATACAACATCTTCATTTTCCACTCATCAGTTGAGGGACATTTGAGCTGGTTCCATTTCCTAGCTATTGTGAATAGAGTGGCAATAAACATGGTTGAGCAAGTATCTCTCAGGTAGTATGATGAGTCCTTAGGATATATGCCTAGGAGTGCTATAGCTGGGTCATTGGTAGATCAGTCTTTTGCTGTCTCCGGGTCCTCCACACTGATTTCCACAATGGCTGCACCAGATTGCATTCCCACCAACAGTGTAGAAGGGTTCCTCTTTTTCCGCATCCTCTCCAGCATTTATGGTCATTTGTTTTCATGATGGTAGCCAATCTGACAGGAGTGAGATGGAATCACAAAGTAGTTTTAATCTGCATTTTCCTGATGGCTAGAGATGTAGAACATTTTTTAAGATGTTTATATGCCATCTCTATTAAAGAAGCCAGAGCTTTTGCCCATGAAGCCTTGACACTGCCTGAGCTGGCAAGAAGAGAAGTAGGTTGCATACTGTGTCTCAGCCAGGAGTGGTGGCGCACGCCTTTAATCCCAGCCCTCAGGAGGCAGAGGTAGGAGGATCTTCGTGAGTTCGAGGCCACAGTGAGACTACACAGTGAATCCCAGGTCAGCCTGAGCTACAGTGAGACCCTACCTCAGGGAAAAAAAAAGAGCTAGGTGTGGTGGCTCACACCTTTAATCCCAGCACTTGGGAGGCAGAGGTAGGAGGATCACTGTGAGTTTGAGGCCACCTTGAGAATACATAGTGAATTCCAGGTCAGCCTGGGCTAGAGTGGGACCCTACCTCACAAAATCACAAAGCCAAATAAATTAAAAAAAAAAAAAAAGGCCAGGAATGGTGGTTCACGCCTTTAATCCCAGCGTTTGAGAGGCAGAGGTAGGAGGCTTGCTGTGAGTTTGAGGCCAGCTTGAGACTACATAGTGAATTCCAGGTCAGTCTGTGCTGTCTTACCTCAAAAAAAATAAGTAGGGGCTGGAGAGATGGCTTAGTGGTTGAGCACTTGCCTGTGAAGCCTAAGGACCCTGGTTCGAGGCTCGGTTCCCCAGGTCCCACGTTAGTCAGATGCACAAGGGGGCGCATGCATCTGGAGTTCGTTTGCAGAGGCTGGAAGCCCTGGCGCGCCCATTCTCTCTCTCTCCCTCTATCTGTCTTTCTCTCTGTGTCTGTCGCTCTCAAATAAATAAATAAAATTTTAAAAAAATATATAAGTAAATAAAATAAAAAAAATAAAAAAGAGGACTTGGGATGTGACTCAGCAGTTAAAGGTATTTGCTTACAAAGCCTCACAGCCTAGGTTTGGTCCCCGTATGTACATTATGCCAGATGCACACTGTTGCATGCATCTGGATTTGCAGCCGCGGGAGGTCCTGACATCCCCATACATTCTCTCCCTTTCTCTCAAACTAATCAATTAAAAAAATAAAACTAAATATGAAAACTAGTCAAGCATACAATGTAACCCAGCAGCTTCACTCCTATCCACTCAGCCAGAATAGTTAAAAACAGGAACTCGAGCTTGCTTGTACGCCAAGGCTCCCCAATAGCCCAAAGGTGGGAACGCCCGCGTGCTGCCCAGCGGATGACCGTGGCGTATATTTACAGTGAAATATGATCCAGTCGGGAAGACATGACATTCTATACATGCTGCAGTATGAGAGCCCTGGAACAGCATGCCCAGTGAAGTAAACCAGACACGGAGGACGAGTGTGGCATGATTCCATGTACGTGGGCTGATGAAGAGCCCGCAGGCTCATGGACACAGAGAGGGCAATATTGGCTATCGAGGCTGTGGCATTAGTGCTTAATGGGTCCTGGATTTCCCTTTGGGATGCTGGAAAACCTCTGGAAGTGAGTAGTGGCGACAGGGACATAATATAAATTGCATTAATACCATGGAATTACCCTAGTAAACATAGTTAAAAATGCAATCTTTTTGTTTGTTTGTTTTTTTGCATTTTGAGGTAGGGTCTCCCTCTAGCCCAGGCTGACCTGAAATTCACTTGGTAGTCTCAGGGTGGCCTTGAACACATGGCAATCCTCCTACCTCTGCCTCCTGAGTGCTGGGATTAAAGGCATGAGGCACCATACCTGGCTTTAAAAATTGCAATTTAAAAAAATATGTTTTGTTTATTTATTTGAGAGAGAGAAGAGAGAGAGAATGGACACACCAGGGCCTCCAGCCACTGGAAACGAACTCCAGATGCATGCGTCCCCTTGTACATCTGGCTCCTGTGGGTCCTGGAATCGAACTGGGATCCTTTGGCATTGCAGGCAAGTGCCTTACCCGCTAAGCCATCTCTCCAGCCCCTAAAATTACATTTTTTTTTTTGAGGTAGGGTCTTACTCTAGTCAAGGATGACCTGGAATTCACTCTGTAGTCTCAGGGTGACCTTAAGCTCATGGCAATCCTCCTACCTCTGCCTCCCTCAAATTTCTTTTAAAAGGTGTGTAGTAAGCCACCAGAACATGCCTTTGCATATGTGTTGTATGTGAGCATGTGCATAAAATGGACGTGAGCAACAAGGAAAGGAAATAGATGAGGGAACTGTGCAAAACCCAAGCAGCCAGGACCATGGTCCAGATTAGAGGGGACTGACTAATTCGACCTTTGGAATTTGGGGGTGGTCAAAGAAATATGCATACTCACCCTGGAGACCAAAACAACAGCTAATGGAGAGCGAAATACCAGGCCTCAAAATGGGCATACAGATGCCCATTGCACTGCTTTTAAAAAAAAAATATATATATATTATTTATTTTTTAAAATATTTTATTTATTTCTTTATTTAAGAGGGAGTGAGAGACAGAGATAGACTGATAGATGGTAGATAGATAGGTAGATAGATAGATAGATAGATGAAAGAAAGAAAGGAAAGAAGGAAGGGCACACCATGGCCTCTTGTCACTGTAAATGAACTCCAGACACATGCACCACTGTGTGAATCTGGCTTTGCGTGAATACTGGGGAATGGAACTTTGGTTCTTAGGCTCTGCAGGCAAGCCCTCAACTGTTGAGCCATTTCTCCAGCCCTGAACTTTTTATTTTTATTTATTTGAGAGAGACAGTGAGACTGAGGAGAGAGAGAATGGGCACACCAGGGCCTGAAGCCACTGCAAACAATCTCCAGACGCATGTGCCACCTTGTACATCTGGCTTATGTGGGTCCTGGGGAATCGAACATAGGTCCTTTGGCTTTGCAGGCAAGTGCCTTAACGGCTAAGTGATCTCTCCAGTGCCCCCCTCCCTTTTTTGATCTGAACTTGAGTAAATGTATTTGGCTGGGCATGGTGGCACACTCCTTTAATCTCAGCTCTTAGGAGGCTGAGATAGGAGGATTGCTATGAGTTTGAGGCCAGCCTGGAGCTAGAGCATGACCCTGCCTCCAAAAAAAAAAAAAAAAAAAGAAAAGAAAAAAGAAACATTGGGCTGGAGAGATGGCTCAGTGGTTATGGCACTTGCCTTCAAAGCCTAATGACCTGAGTTCAAATCTCCAGTACCCACATAAAGCTAGATGCACAAAGTGACGCATGAATCTGGAGTTTGTTTGTAGTAGTTGGAGACCATGGTATGCCCATTCTCTGTCTGTATCTCTTCTCTCTATCCCTCTGTGGTTGAAATTAAGTAAATAAAATATTTTTAAAAACATAATTATACACCAGTGAAGATACTCAACAGTGGACACTGCAAGCCTTATAATTGGCCAGCCAGGCCAAATGAGCCAATGGGTACAATAGTGGCATGTCTGCCATGGTGGAAACCAACTGCCCTCCAGCTGGACTGGAGGCCCGCTCCATGGGAGGGAATACATCCCTGATACTGAAAACTTAAAACGGGTAGTCATGAGCCCTAGGGGTGTAACATCTGCTGATGTCTGGATAGGTGTATATACTATGCTTATCAAACTGGCCAGTAAGCACTTCTCTTAATATTAATACCCTTATATTAATGCTATTCTCACTTTGGGTAGAGAATTTTCTCTTTTCAGATGGCAGTGACCTTGGGACGACTCAAAAGGTATCATAGCGCTGGAAAGAAGTGACTGGAGTACTGAGTAACATCTAAGGCTCAGGGTCTAATGTGGAAGAGGTGACAGAAAGAATGTAAGAGCCAAAGGAAGGGTAGGACTCCTTACAACATGCTCCTCCAGACACAAAATGGCCTGGATATCCATGACCTCACAGTGCCTGACACTACCTACACAAGACCATCATAGGAGTAGGAAAAGATCATGACATCAAAATAAAGGAGAGACTGATTGAGATGGGGAGGGGATATGATGGAGAATGGAATTTCAAATGGGAAACTGGGGGGCGGGAGGGCATTACCATGGGATATTTTTTATAATCATGGAAAATGTTAATAAAAATTGAGAAAAAATACTTATATGATAAAATTAAGTTGATACATGTAATAAACTCAACTTGCACTTAGGAAAAAAACCATAATTATAAAAGAGAGACTGATTGAGAGGGGGAGGGGATATAACAGAGAATGGAGTTTCAAAGGGCAAAGTGGGTGGAGGGAGGACATTACCATGGAATATTGTTTACAATCATGGAAGTTGTCAATAAAAACAAACAAACAAACAAACAAACAAACAAACATATATATAGCCTGGCGTGGTGGGGCATGCCTTTATTCCCAGCACTCGGGAGGCAGAGGTAGGAGGATCACTGTGAGTTCAGGGCCACCCTGAGATTACATAGTGAATTCCAGATCAGCCTGGACTAGAGTGAGACCCTACTTTGAAAAAACAAACAAACAATATATATTTACATACTTTGCTAACAGAAGTTGCAATACTACATTGCCAGGGTGAAGTTCATGAAGTTTGGGGAAACCCAGAAGCCTGAGGTTGGACATCTGACACGCACCTTCTCACTTACTCTGTGTACAGCACTGACAACTTCCACCCATGGGCGCCTTGCTGGTGGGTGGGCTGCTAACATACAAATGTGCATTGCATTTCGCTGTGTCTCCCTTAGGGACTGGCCGTCTGGGAGAGCCGCCAGTGCATGAGCCACAGTAGCGTAGGTTATGGGGCTTGGGGCCTTGTGAGCCAAGCCTGTGCTGCCGGGCTTCATGGAGGTAGGGCTGGCAGGCCATTCTGTACCTTTTAAAACGTATTTTATTTATATGAGAGTGAGAGAGAAAGGTGGTGGGGGGGAGTGGGGAGAGAATGGGTGTGGTGTGCCAGGGCCTCCAGCCACTGCAAACAAACTCCAGACACAGGCACCAGCCACCCTGTGCATCTGGCTTACAAGGGTACTGGGGAATCCAACCTGGGCCTTTAGGCTTTGCACGCAAGCACCTTAACCGCTAAGCCATCTCTCCAGCCCTACTTCCTGGCTTTGAAGGGAGCATGGGATGTGGCAGGCAGAGAGCGGAGACAGGAAGTCAGCTAAACAGAGCCGGAGCTCAAATGGTGGCCAGAGTGCAGGGGGTGCTGAGAGGAAGGGCAGAACCGAGCGGCTCTCAGAGGCCCATGAGCCACTGGCACCACCTACCAGGAAGGTGGGACAAGTGTCACGAATAGGCTTCCGTCCACTTTGGGGACGTGATTCTAGAGCCCACAGGATCAAGGGTTGGGGCAGATGAAAACATAAGTAGTTTCTCCCTCCCAAAAGCTCATTTGAACTACAAGGGGAATTTTCTTTCCTTTTCTAGAATTTTCCACTTTGTTCCTGACAAGGCATGGAGTTGGAGGAGGGGACAGGATAGCTTTGGTGGTGGAACTCAGTGTCTGTCTGGCAGAGGAACAGCAACCTGGAGAGTGCTCAGGGGTGGACTGGCGCCCTGTGGGCAGGTATGTGAGCAAGACAGACTTCAGGGCCTGCCTTGTCCCCCACACTGTGCATGAGAGGCCCTCCGCCAGGCCCGGGAGAGAAGGCAACCCCCTGAGTGCTTCCCAACTGACTTGGACCACACAGCTTTATGACGTAGGACTCAACAGTAAGACCCACAGCATCCCATCCTTTGTCATTGCTGGGACAAAGCACATGGCCGGAAGCAACTTACAGAAAGGTAAGGTTTTTTTTTTAAATTAAATATTTTATTTATTTATCTGAGAAATAGAGACAGGAAGAGGCAGAGAGAAAGAATGGGCACACCAGGGCCTCCAGCCACTGCAAATGAACTGCAGACGCATGCTCCCCCTTGTGCAGCTGGCTAGCGTGGGTCCTGGGGAATCGAACTGGGGTCTTCAGGCTTTGCAGGCAAACGCCATAACCACTAAGCCATTTCCCCAGCTTTTTTTTTTGTTTGTTTGTTTTTTTGAGGTAGGGTCTTGCTCTAGTCCAGGCTGACCTGGAATCATTATATAGTCTCAGGGTAGCCTTGAACTCACAGTGATACTCCTCCCTCTGCCTCCTGAGTGCTGGGATTTAAGTCGTGAGCCACCACGCCTGGCTGGCAAGGGTTTTAATTTAGTTCACTGATCCAGAGGGTAGAGTCCATCATGGTGGGGACACCATGGCAGGAGGAGGAAGCCAGCGTCATATTGTCACCACAGCAGGAAGGACAGAGAAAGAGAGAGAACGAGAATAGCACCTGGGCCTGGCTCCTGCCTGAAGCCCCTCCCCTGCCCTGCCTCCTGCAGCAGCCTCCACCTGCAAAGGTTTCCCCGCTTTCCCTGACAGCGCCACTTCCCCCGGGATCAAGTCTTCAAATACACGAGGCTATGGGGGTCATCCTCCCTTCCAACCAGCAGCCCCTCACATTATCTGATTTGTAACTGATAAAAGATCCCTTCAGTGCCAGTTGCTAAGGTCCTTGGTGGGCCTGAAGGAGCAGAAGTGGAGCTGGAGCACCTGGCACAGCAAAACTGCTCACCTTTCAATGGCACAAGCTCACCTCCACTTCTTCAAGATTCCATCACCGTCCCCGTAATGTCTCCCTGAGGACACATGGGCTTTGGGAGGTCACTTACGCAAACCGTAGCAGACAACCCCAGCATTTCCTTCCCTGCCATTATATCTCTCACCAAGTACTCCTGAGAGTCTGGGTTCTGGTCCTTTCAACAGGTGCTGGACTCTCACAACCACCCGGTGAAGAGTTTTCGAGAGTCTGTGCCCTACGGAGCTTTGGTTCTAAGCTGGGCATGGTGGCGCACGCCTTTAATCCCAGCACCCAGGAGGCAGAGGTAGGAGGATTGCTGTGAGTTTGAGACAGCCTGGGGTTAGAGCAAGACTCTACCTTGAAAAACCAAAGTAAATAAATAAAAATAACTAAAACAAAACAAAGAGCTTTGGTTCTGTTCGTTTTCACTGTTCATGTGAGACAGCCACTGATGTCTCCCCTGGTCATTGCTTGTGGGTTTCATCTGAATGCATAATTTTGATGTGAGCTTAATGTCAATCAGATCCCGTGGGCGGGAACTGGTGTGTCCCATAGAGAAGCAGGCATGGAGCTGGGGGCCGCTGCGGGAGGGGGCGGTGCTGAGGGCTGTGTGTGTGTGTGTGTGTGTGTGTGTGTGCACTCTGGCCATGCACGGGTATCGTGTAATTCAATGACACACGCTCTGTGTTTAAAAATGGATTCCAGGCCACAACACACAGATCCAGAAACGACCCTGGCACTTGTCCTAGATTAAGCAGAACCGGCACATGGCAGCAAGGAGAATTGAATTAAGATGGGGGTGGCGCTCAGCTTTCGCTCTTTGCAGATGTTGCCAATAGCTCACATGGTGCTGTGTGGGTGCTGGCGGAACAGCACCCCTGTGACCTGCTTCCCTTTCACCTCCTGTGAGCTGAGGCCACATGGGACAACCCTCAGCCCCAGGAGTCACCGTGAGGACCTTGGACGCTTGTTCTCATCTCTGAGTTCAAATAGTTTCAGTGTATGTCTGTCACATTTTCTTCACCAAATATTTTTATTATTTTTATTTACTTATTTGAGAGAGAGAAAGAGAGAATGAATGGGCGCATCAGGGCCTCCAGCCACTGCAAACGAACTCCAGATGCATGCGCCACCTTGTGCATCTGGCTTATGTGGGTCCTGGGGAATTGAATGGAGGACCTTTGGCTTTGTAGGCAAGCGCCTTAACCGCTAAGTCATCTCTCCAGCCCTCTTCACCAAATATTTGGAATGAGAGAAAACAAGCAAGCAAGCTGGGCCTAGTGGCCTGTATCTGTCATCCTAACACTCAAGAGGCCAAGGTAGGAGGATGGCCACAAGTTTCAGGCCAGCCTGGGTTACAAAGTGAGACCCTGTCTCAAAATAAGAAGGCTGGAGAGATGGCTCCAGAGGTCAAAGGCACTTGCTTGCAAAGCTTGACAGCCTGGGTTCCATTCCCCAGGAATTCCATCCCACATAAAGCCAGATGAGTAAAGTGGTGCGTGTGTCTGGAATTCCTTTTTAGTGGCAAAAAGTCCTGGTTTGCTTATTTTCTCTCTCTCTATTTGCACATTAATTTTTTTTTTTAAATAAGGGGGAATGGAGTGATGGCTTAGTGGTTGAGCGCTTGTCTGTGAAGCCTAAGGACCCTGGATCAAGGCTCGATTCCCATGGACCCACATAAAGCAGATGCACAAGGGGGCACACATGTCTGGAGTGCGTTTGCAGTGGCTGGAGGCTCTGGTGCGCCCCTTCTCTCTCTCTCTCTCTCTGTCACTCTCAAATAAATTTTTAAAAAAATTAAAAAAGAAAAAAGTTAAGGGGCTGGAGATATGGCTTCATGGCTAAAGGCACTTGCTTGCTTGCTTGTCAAGCCTGAAAGCCTTACAACCCAGATTTAACTCCCCGGTACCCACGTGAAGTGCTATGCCCAAAGTGACACGTGTCTGGAGTTCATTTGACGTGGCAGGAAGTCCTGCCACACCCACCCACACTCACTTTCTGCCTGCCTCTCTCACTCCAATAAATAAAATCAAATACAAATATTTAAAAAATTAAAAATTAAAACAACAATCCCCCCTCAAAAAAAAAAAAATCTAGTAGGCATGGTCTTGCCTATAATTCCAGGGTTTGGGAGGTAGAGGTAGGAGGAGCATCGTTGAATTGGAGGCCACCCTGAGACTACATAGTGAATTTCAGGTCAGACTGAGCTAGAGCGAGACCCTACCTTGGAAAACAAAACAAAACAAACCACACAATAGGGGTGAAAGTTGGCAAAGTTAATATAGCACTTGCCATGCAAGCTTGAGGACGTGAGTTTGAATCCCCAGGATCCTTGCAAATGCCAGGTGGACATAGCAGGGCATCTGGAATCCCAGACAGGAGCCCCTCCCCCCCAGGGCAAGCTCACTAGGCCAATGGAATCCTTGAGCCCTGGGTTCAAGTGAGAGGTCCTATCTCAGTAAGTAAGAGAGGGGGTGATCCAGGCAGACACTTGGTATCAACTTCTACTCTCCATGCACATCTGCACCCATACATCAACCCACACATGTGAACACACATGGGCACATACATACACACAGAAAACAAACTAAATAAATAAAACACCATAATAAATAAAATGAGTCTGGTGTGGTGGTCCACTCCTTTAATCCCAGCATCTGGGAGTCAGAGGTTGGAAGATCGCCAGCCTAGAGCGAGACACTACCTCTAAATAAACAAATAATAAAATGAATCAACCAAACAAACCCTCCAAAAAAAAAGCCAAAACAAACAAACAAACAAACAAAAACTCAAAACAACCCTGGGGGCTGGGAGCATTGCTCAGCAGTCAAGTGCTTGCCTGGCATGTGCAGAATCCTGGGTTTAATCCCCCAAACTGAACATAACTGAAGCTAAGGGGGAAAAGGTGCCATATAATTTTAAGCCCAATATTATTTTTCTGAGCTGTGGGGCTCTTAAAAAGTAGACTAAAGTCAGCCAGGAATGGTGGCGCACGGTAGGAGGATTGTCGTGAGTGAGTTCGAGGCCACCCTGAGACTACATAGTGAATTCCAGGTCAGCCTGGGCTAGAGCAAGACCCTACCTTGAAAAACAACAACAAAAAACCCAAAAGTCGGATAAAGTAAATATCTTCTTATCTCATTATTTCCTAATGAGTTCCCCTGTGCCATCCCCCGCCCCTCCTTAAATTCTGTGCATAAGGCGTCCCTCAAATTCAGTGTTAACGCGGCTCATGAGTGCGGCCTGGGAACCATGCATGGTCTTGGGAGGCTCGGTGAGAGACGGGGTGGGACGGTTGCTGCGAGGAGCCTTTCTGTTGAGGGTGGAGATGTCCCCAGTGAGAAGACACGAAGGTGCCCCCCGGGGCCACTGCAACTCTGACAGAGCCTGGCAGATGTCCAGTGCTCAGAAGGAAAGGAATCCATGGCACATTCTTCCACCCTCCCAACACCCACCGGGTGTTTATTCATCCCTGGGAGAGGTTATCTCATCTGACTGCAGGCAGGCTGGATACCAGGCCTCCCATGGGTGAACCCAGGGATGCTGAGAGAGAGAGCGAACGTGTGTGTGTGCACGTGTGCAAGCGTGTGCACACATGTGCTCCAAGGGGTGGGGAGAGGTCAGAAGGAAGGCTTCTGGGAATCTGGAGGCCACAGAATCACCTTGGTTGCTGGACTCTTCTTTTTTCTTCTTTATTTGGTTTTTCGAGGTAGGGTTTCACTCTGGCCCAGGCTGACCTGGAATTCACTCTGTAGTCTCAGGGTAGCCTTGAACTCACGGTGATCCTCCTGCCTCTGCCTCCCAAGTGCTGGGATTAAAGGCATGTGCCCCCACACCCGGCTCCTTCATTTCTTTTTCTTTTGCCTCTGTGTGTATGTGCATGCTCCTACATGTGTGTAATATGTGTGTAGTGTAGTGTGGTGAGTATGCACGCATGTGCCCCGTGGGGTGGCACCCCGCGCTCGCTGTCCAGCAGCGGGGTGCGCTGGCCACAGTGGGACGTGAGGTGCTCTGCACCGCCCCTGCTCTTCTGACTGCTCGTGTTGTGAAGGCAAGCTGATCCCTTCGCTTGCAGGGCTCTGCTCACCTGCAGCAGTGGGGTCACAGGTGTGTGGCCCATACCCAGCTGTGTGATGCGGGATCTGGAGGTGCGCACTCTGGTCTCAGGCCCTCGGGCGGGCACAGGAAGAACAGCTAACCTCTGGACCAGCTCTCCAGCTCCACCTGGGTTTTTTTTTTTTTTTTTTTTTTTGAGGTAGGGTTTCACTCTAGTCCAGGCTGACCTGGAATTCACTCTGTAGTCTCAGGGCGGCCTCGAACTCATGCCTACCTCTACCTCCCGATCATCCTACCTCTGCCTCCTGAGTGCTGGGATTAAAAGTGTGTGCCACCACCCCGGCTTTTTATTTTTATTTATTTATTTATTTTTTTTTTTTGAGACAGGGTGTCTCATTGAACCTGGGACCTACCCATCGGGCTAGCCTAGCTTACCAGAGGGCACCAGCAGATAGCAGTCTCGCTCCCCTCGAAGTTTTGGGACTACAGGGACATGCCCCCACTTTCAAGTCCCCATGCTTGAACATCGGCGTTTTACTGACCCAGCCGTTTGTCAGGCTCAAGCCTTTCCCAATCCCTGTGTCCTTCTACCGCCCCCTCCGTGCCCTAGGGCAGGGATCAGCGAGGACTGAAGCGTCTCCTCCGCGTCCCAAGCCCACCCCTCCAGTGCAAAGCGCGCCTGCCCCTCAGGCTGGCTGTGCAGATGTTATCGTGGGCACGAGCTGACTCACCGTCATGACGCCTCACCTGCTGGCAGGAACACGGTTGTCCTCTGGGCAGAGGTGCGGCTGGGAGGGCATAGCTGTGCGTAGAAGTGATGGAAAACTGTCACTAGATTTTGGAAACGCAAACTTGAAAAGGGTGATGAAGGACTGAGTTATGGGCAGGGGATGTCATCCAAAACAGCGACAGCAGTCTTGAGTAGCAGTGACGGGGAGGTCACTGATTGTGACATTCTGGCTGTCAGAGCTGATTGCTCTCCTGCGGCGAGGGGGTGGCAGCTGGACAGGGGTGCTGGGGGAAGATCCAAGGCCAGGAGGGACACAGGACTTCGTCTTTGAATGGCTTGGTGCACTTGGTGAAAATCCACACCTCTTGTTCTTATTTATTTGTTTGTTTTTTTGGTTTTTCAAGGTAGAGTCTTGCTCTGGCCCAGGCTGACCTGGGATTCACTATGTAGTCTCAGGGTGGCCTCGAACTCACTGACTGTCTTATTTTCTTTTTTAAAAATCTTTTTTTTAGGGCTGGGGAGGTGGCTTAGTGGTTAAGTGCTTGCCTGTGAAGCCTAAGGACCCCGGTTGGAGGCTCGATACCCCAGGACCCACGTTAGCCAGATGCACAAGGGGGCGCACGCATCTGGAGTTTGTTTGCAGTGGCTGGAGGCCCTGGTGCGCCCATTCTCTTTCTCTCTCTTTCTCTGCCTCTGATTCTCTGTTGCTCTCAAATAAATAAATAAACAAAAACAAATTTTAAAAAATCTTTTTTAAAAAATATTTTATTTTCTGGGTGTGGTGGTACATGCCTTTAATCCCAGTACTCAGGAGGCAGAGGTAGGAGGATTTCTGTGAATTCGAGGCCACCCTGAGACTCCATAGTGAATTCCAGGTCAGCCTGGGCTACAGTGAGACCCTACGTCAAAAAACATACACACACACACACACACACACACACACACACAATTTAGGGCCGGGCATGGTGATGCACACCTTTGATCCCAGCACTTGGGAGGCAGAGGTAGGAGGATCGCCACCCTGAGACTACAGAGTGAATTCGAGGTCAGCCTGAGCTAGAGCAAAACCCTACCTCCAAAAACAAAACAAACAAACAAACAAATAAAAATATTCGTTAACTTGAGGGGGCAGAGAGAGAAGGAGATAGAGGGAGAGAGAGAGAAAGGGAGAGAAGAAGCAGATAGAAGAATGGACAGCAGGGCGAACTCCAGACACATGGCATCTGGCTTACATGGGTACTGAGGAATCGAACTTGGGCCTTTAGGCTTCATAGGCAAGAACCTTAACCTCTAAGCAATCTCTCTAGCCCAGCATTTTTAAAAAATAACTTTAATGAACTTTAGACGCATGCACCACCCTGTGTGCCTGGCATTATATGGGCACTGGAGAATCAAACCCAGGTTGTCAGGCTATGCAGGCAAATGCCTCAACTGCTGAGCCATCTATCCCTTATTTATTTGAGAGAGAGAAAGAGGCCTAAAGAGAGAGAGAGAAAATATGGGCACTTCAGGGCCCCTAGCCACTGCAAACAAACTCCAGATGCATGTGTGTCTGGGTACTGGGGAATCGAGCCTGGGTCCTTGGGCTTTCCAGGCAAAGTGTCTTAACCACTGAGCAATATCTTCAGCTAATTCTTCTCATTTTCTAAGGATGTGATGTGGTTAAATGGAAAGAAATGTCACCAACTTTACATCAGACAGCCTGTTTAAATATATGGTTTCGCTGGGTGTGGTAGCGCACGCCTTTAATCCCAGCACTTGGGAGGCAGAGTTAGGTGGATCACCGTGAGTTCGAGGCCACCCTGAGACTACATAATGAATTCCAGGTCAGCCTGAGCTCGAGTGAGACCCTACCTCAACCCCCCCAATAAAAATAAATTAATTAAAAATTAAATAAGTAAATATATGGTTTCTACTCTTGCTGGCTCAGTGGTCCATTGACATTTGGTGACTCAGCTTCCTCCTTTGGAATGTGGGGACTGTAATGATTATAAAGGCTGTTGTGAGAGTTGAAAGAAGGTACGTAAATGACCCAGCAATTGAAGTTCAGTTCCCGCTTTGCAGGGAAGGAGCCCGATGCTGAAGGTCAGAGAGCTGGTGGTGGGGGTCCTACATGTCACATGCTTCGGTGAAGTAGGCTGGATACTGGCTTTTTGTATTTATTTTATTTATTTATTTTTAGAAGTAAGGTCTCACTCTAGCCCAGGCTGACCTGGAGTTCACTCTAGCCCCAGGCTGACCTCGAACTCAAGGTGATCCTCCTACCTTACCTCCCTGAGTGCTGGGATTATAGGTGTGCACCTCTACATCTGGCTCATTTTTGTGTGTGTGTATGGTGTCTGTGCATGTGTGTGTATTATTGTTTACATGTGTGTGAAAACACGTGTGTGTAATGTGGAGGTCAGAGGTTAACGTGAAATATCTTCCTCAATGGTTGTTCACCTTGGGTTTTATTTTGTTTGTTTGTTTGTTTTTGTTTTTTTTTTTTTCCAGATAGGGTCTCGCTCTAGCCCAGGCTGACCTGGAATTCACTATGTAGTCTCGAACTCGCGGCGATCCTCCTACCTCTGCCTCCCAAGTGCCTAGCCAGCTAGCAAGTCCCCCAAATCTCTGACTCCTTAGCGCTGGGATTATAGGCGCTCACACCATGCTTGGATTTTATGTGGGTGTTGGGGATCCGAACTCGGGTCCTCATGTTTGTGTAGCAAAGCAGTTTACCCATAGAGACATCTCCCCAGCCCGAGTCCTGAGGAGCGACGGGACACCTGTAGCTGAGCAGCTGATGTGGGTCAGATAATGGCAAGGCTGTTCAGGCCTCACACGGAAGCAGAGAGCTGGGATTCCAGTAAATCTGATTCTTAACTAGGACAGGGTTTGGCTAACTGCAGCCGGGGGCCAAGTTCTCTTCGGGGCCTGTTTTTGAGAATACAGAGGTCCGCGAACAGTTATGTTCCTTTGTCTGCAGTTGGCCTGTGGCTGCTTTTCAGCCTCGGTGGCCGAGCTGAGTCACCGCAGAGACACTGTGTGACTCACAAAGCCAGAACCCTTCACTACCTGGCTGTTTGTTTACCCAGAAAGTTCCCTGTTTCAACTTTGCATTCCCATTCCATTGCCTTGGTTACTTGAAGAGTATCTGCTTAGCGCCAGGATTTGTGTTGAGATGGGCTGCAGGGACGGAGGACTGGATCCTCCTCTCGTCTCTCCCACGGCCAGGACCACGGGGTTGCAGAGCACACCAGCTTTGTGTCTGCGTTTGTGTGTTATGATAGAATCAGAGGGCTTTTATCATGTCACTTAAACACTGTTGTTATTTAGCATGATTTTTAAGTTTATGACTATGGACTGGACTGGTTTTCACTGTGCATGACTAATTCTGTTTATTAATAGTGCTCATGAGAACTGCTTTTTTCCTTTTTAAATACGCAATACACTTAGTAAATGCGCAAAAAAAAAAAAAAAAATCTTCCTTCCCCAAGGACAAGTTGAGGCCATTGGGCATCCCCAGAGTGGAAATGGGGTCTGATACAGGTCAGTCCACAGAGTCTGTGGCCACAGTGGCTAAGAAAAAACAAAGCAGAGCTGGAGAGATGACTTAGCGGTTAAGCGCTTGCCTGTGAAGCCTAAGGACCCCGGTTCGAGGCTCGGTTCCCCAGGACCCACGTTAGCCACATGCACAAGGGGGCGCCCTGGCGCGCCCATTCTCTCTCTCCCTGTCTGTCTCTTTCTCTCTCTGTCACACTCAAATAAATAAATAAAAATGAACAAAAAAAAAAAGAAAGAAAGAAAGAAAGAAAGAAAGAAAGAAAGAAAGAAAGAAAGAAAGGAAGAAAGGAAGAAAGCAAGCAAGCAAGCAAGCAAAACACTGGACTTTTCTGTAGCTCTAACCAGTCATAGGATCTGGCTTTCCCTTGATTCTCCAGTGCCTCAATTGCCCCTTATATAAAACAAGCTTATTGGGCCAGATATGACCGTTAATGTTTTTGCTTAGCGTGGCATTGTATTGCATAAAACCACCAAAAGAAATCCCTGGAGCTCATTTTGCCCGATGCTGGGCCTGATGAGATGACCTCTAACCCCCACGATGGCCTCTCTGTCCTGAGCCGGCCTTCCCTTCAGGAGTGGGGAAGGTCTCTGTGTGGAAGCACTTCAGCGGCCGTGTCTGCTCTTATCACAGGATACTGGCCTCTTTATTCGAGAAGGCGGATTTAGTTCTGAGGAGGGTGCAGGGTGCTTGGCGGGAGGGCAGAAGGTTGAAGGACTCTGCGATTACACTCCACCATGGCCGGCCGGAGGAGCTGGAAGTCGCAGCAAGCTCAGGCTGACCTGTTATCTCTGCTTGGCTGGGGATGGGGCTGTCTATCAGAGCCGGGCACAGGGCAAGATGGACATGTCATCACTGGGCAGGGTGTGGGTGTCCTCACCTCGCCGTTAATCCCGCCATGCCTGAATACCCTCCCCCAGCCAAGAGCAAGTGTCCTTGGGTCTTGACTTAATGTCATTGCTAGCAGTTTGACAGGCCAGAAAAGTTCTTGTTTTAATTTGTCACTGACCTGCTACAATTTAAGTGCCTTGGTGGTTTTTACTTTTAGGAATGGATCAGGAAGCTGGGCGCGGTGGCACACGCCTTTAATCCCAGCACTTTGGAGGCAGAGGTAGGAAGATTGCCATGAGTTTGAGGCCACCCTGAGACTACATAATGAGTTCCAGGTTAGCCTGGGCTAGAGTGAGACCCTACCTTAAAAGAAGAAGAAGAAGAAGAAAAAGAAGAATGGATCAGAGCTGGAGAGATGCTTTAGCAGTTAAGGCTTGCCTGCAAAGCTAAAGGACCTAGGTTCAATTCCCTAGTACCCATGTAAGCCAGATGTACAAGGGGGTGCATGTGTCTGGAGTTCATTTGCAGTGGCTAGAGGCCCTGGCATGCCTGTTTTCTCTCTCTCTCTCTGCTTGCAAAATAATAATAATAATAATAATAATAATAATAATAATAAAATAAAAAATAAAAATAGGAATGAATCATTTATGACCTCTATTAAGTCTTCCTTTTTTTTTTTTGAGGTAGGGTCTCACTCTAGCTCAGGCTGACCTGGAATTCATTATCAGGGTGGTCTTGAACTCATGGCGATCCTCCTACCTCTGCCTCCCAAGTGCTGGGATTAAAGGCGTGCGCCACCATGCCAGGCAGTAATGAAGATTTTTTTTTGTTTTGTTTTTGTTTTTTGTTTTTTCGAGGTAGGGTCTCACTCTGGTCCAGGCTGACCTGGAATTAACTCTGTCATCTGAGGGTAGCCTTGAACTTATGGCAATCCTCCTACCTCTGCCTCCCAAGTGCTGGGATTAAAGGCATGCGCCACCATGCCCGGCTGTAATGAAGATTTTTAAGAAAATATTATTTCTTTCTTTATTAGAGAGAGAGAAAGAGGCAGAAAAAGAGTGAGTTTGGGTACGTCAGGGCCTTCTGCCACTGCAAATGAACCCCAGACACCTGTGCTACTTTGTGTATCTGGCTTTTTCTGGGCACTGGGGAACTGAATCCAGGTAGTTAGGCTTTGCAAGCAAACACTGTTGACTGCTCAGCTCCCGCTCCAGCCCTTCGTTTAAAAATATTTTTATTGGGCTGGAGAGATGGCTTAGTGGTTATGCACTTGCCTGTGAAGCCTAAGGACCCTGATTTGAGGCTCAATTCCCCAGAACCCACATTAGCCAGACGCACAAGGGGGCGCACGTGTCTGGAGTTCGTTAGCAGTGGCTGGAAGCCCTGGCACGCCCATTCTCTCTCTCTATCTGCCTTTTTCTCTCTCTGTCACTCTCAAATAAATAAATAAAAATCTTTAAAAAATATTTTTATTTATTTGAGAGAGAGATAGATAGGGAGAGAGAGAGAGAGAGAGAGAGAGGGAGAGAAAGATAATAGGCACTCCAGGGCATCCAGCCATTGCAAATGACCTCCAGATGCATGTGCCAACTTGTATCTGGCTTACATGGGTCTTGGGGAATTGAACTTGGGTCCTTTGGCTTTGTAGGCAAGCGCCTTAACTGCTAAGCCATCTCTTTAGCCCTTCATTTTTTTTTTTTTTTTTCTTGGAGCAGTATTTGTCTTTTCTCTTTTTTTTTTCCTTATTTTTATTTTTGAGGTAGGTCTCTCTAGCTCAGGCTGAGCTGGAATTCGCTATGGAGTCTCAGGGTGGCCTCCACCTCACAAAGATCCTCCTTCCTCTGCCTCCTGAGTGCTGAGATTAAAGGCGTGCGCCACCATGCCTGTACTTTTATTTTTTTAAGTTAGCTTCTTAGTATGTGACTATATGTTTGGTTTGGTTAAAAAAAAATTGTTTTTCAAGGTAGTGTCTCAGTCTAGCCCAGGCTGACTTAGAACTCACTCTGGGGCCCCAGGCTGGCTTCTGATGATTCTCCCACTCCAGATTCGCAAGTGCTGGGACTAAAGGTGTCTCCCACCGTGCCTAGCTAACCTCTTTTTGGTGCTGAGAATTGAACTTAGGTGCTTGTTTGTGCTAGGCAAGCACTTTATCAGCCCTGAGTTTGAGGCCACCTTGAGACTCCATGGTGAATTCCAGGTCAGCCTGGGCTAGAGTGAGACCCTACCCTGAAAAACCAAAATAAGTAAATAAATAAATAAAATAAAACAAGCCAGGCTTGGTGGCACATACCTTTAATCCCAGCACTCAGAAGGTAGACGTAGGAGGATCATTGTGAGTTCAAGGCCACCCTGGGACTACCAGTGAATTCCGGATCAACCTGACTAGAGCAAGACCCTACCTCAAAAAACAAGACAAACAAAAATTGATTAATTAATTAAAAACCAATGAATAATAAATTAAAACAATAATAATAACATCAACATTAGTACTGGGATGGGAACTCCAGACACCTGATGCTGGAAGGGGTCTTCCTTCCCTTTGCAAGTGAGTCACAGCTTGTACCCTGGGCTGGAGAAAGGCTCAGTGGACAAAGGCCCCCAGGTCCTGTACTGTACCCCAGTTAGATGCAATGAAATGAGGTCCCATATGGATGGGTCTGTGGAAAGGTGCTGAAGAAACCTGGGGTACATCCCCAATCCTCAAATGATTTTGTTTTTTTGAGGTAGGGTTTTGCTCTAACCCAGGCTGATCTGGAATTCACTATGTAGTTTCATGGTGGCCTCGAACTCACAGCGATCCTCCTACCTCTGCCTCCTGAGAGCTGGGATTAAAGGCGTGCGCCACCACACCCGCTGATGTTGTTTTTAAGACGGGTGACAGGTTGACAGATGTCTTGCCTTGGGTGGGATCCCAAGCATCACGTTAACCAAGCGCGATGGCGTATACTTGAATCCCAGCTCTCAGGAGGTGGAGGCAAGGAGGATCAGGGGTTCAAGGTCATCCTCAGTTACATAGGGAATTTGAGGCCAGCCCCATGAAACTCTTGTCTTAAATAAGGGCTGGAGAGATGGCTTAGCTGTTTAAGGCATTTGCTTGCGAAGCCTAAGGACCAACAGGTTCAACTCCCCACAACCTATGTAAGCCAGACGCACAAGGTGGTGCATGTGTCTGGAGTTCGTTTGTAGTGACTGGAGGCCCTGGTGCGCCCATTCTCTCTCTCTCTCTCAAATAAATAAATAAACAAACAATAAATAGGGGCTGGAGATATGACTTAGTGGTTAAGTTGCTTGCCTACAAAGCCCAAGGACCTAGATTCAATTTATCCATTTCCCATGTAAGCCAAATGCATAAGATGGCACATGTATCCACAGTTTATTTGCAGTGGCTAGAGGTCCTGCTGCACCCATTCTCTTTCTCTTTGCCTCTCTCTCAAATAAATAAATAATAAAAAATAAACAACAAAAGAAACAAACAAACAAAAAAGGGAAACAGCCAAAGCAGGAGGCTACCTCCCCTGGACCTCTGTGACTTTATCTGCTTTTTTTTAAGGACTTTTAAAAAAAATTTTTATTAGCATTTTCCATGATTATAAAAAAATATCCCATGGTAATTCTCTCCATCCCCCCTCCACACTTTCCCCTTTGAAATTTCATTCTCCAGCATATTACCTCCCCATCACAATCATTGTACTTACATATATAAAATATCAACCTATTAAGTACCCTCCTCCCTTCCTTTCTCTTCCCTTTATGTCTCCTTTTTAACTTACTTAAGGACTTTTAATTATTTTTATTTTCTTTATTTTTTAAATTTTTATTCATTTATTTGAGAGTGACAGAGAAAGAAAGAGGCAGAGAGAGAGAGAGAGAGATAGAGAATGGGTGCGCCAGGGCCTCTAGCCACTGCAAACGAACTCCAGATGTGTGCGCCCCTTGTGCATCTGGCTAACGTGGGTCCTGGGGAATCGAGCCTTGAACCGGGGTCCTTAGGTTTCACAGGCAAGCTCTTAACGGTTAAGCCATCTCTCCAGCCTGCTTTTTCTTAAACAAGGAAGGCATATTCAAGTATCATTTGCAGTTAGAAGTTTATTTTGGCTGGACATGGTGGCGTGCATCTTCAATCCCAGCACTTGGGAAGCAGAGGTCGGAGGATCGCTGTAAGTTTGAGGCCACCATGAAACTACATAGTGAATTCCAGGTCAGCCTGGGCTAGAGTGAGACCCTACCTCAAAAAACTGAAAAGCCAAAAAAGAAAAAAACAAGTTTATTTTGAATTTCAAATACGTTTGAGTGCAGAGAGAACGGGACAAAATAAGTGCACAACATTTGATCTCTCAGAGTCCTGCCGAGGCCCACACAGCCAGTCCCCACAACACCCAAAGCCAGCCGGCAGCTTGGCTTTGGAATCAGAAGCTTAAGTTAAACAAACAAAACTGGTTTGGTGTTTGCTTCTAATCTCAGAATTTGGGAGGTAGGAAGCAGGAGGATCAGAGTTCAAGGCTAAACTCTTTGACAGAATTTGATGCCAGCCTGGACTACATGACACCCTGTCTCAAAAACCTTAAATGCATTGTTGAAATGAAAGCAATTAAACCAGCAAACCCATGTTCACTGGGCTTGGATCTACGAGGAAGCCCGCCTCTCTGTCTGTGCTGGGCCCACGCTGCTCAGCCATCACCAGTTTCCTCGTCCGTCCTCTGAATCCCACCTCAGCAGAGAATATCTGTCTCACGCATGTTTTTTATAAATGGGGAAGCTGAGGCCTGGGTATAATGATTTCTTCCTTTGCCTGGGACTCAATTTATGACAGGGCCTGAATTACTAATTTAGAGTGGAGCCTGTCCTGGGACCAAAGGCTTGGGTGGGGGAGGGGTGCCCTCCCGCTGGAGGCTCTGTGGCCGGTTCTGGTGTCCGGCACATGCTGAAAGGAAGCCTTGTCGACATGGAGGGAGATCAAGGCGGCTGCTTGGTGCTGAAACCTCCCGCTGGGCCAGCATCTCGGAGAAGATAGGGATGCTAGGACAGACACAGCCTCCGCCCCTTCCCCAGCTCTCTCCACTCCAATTCTGAATTCCGAGGAGCTTTGGAATCACTCTTGACTGGCTCCCGCTCCCAGGAAACTTCCAGGCTTCGGTGGAGCCAGGCCACTGGCCATCCATCATCCTTATCTCTTGGCTCTGGCGGCCCCAGGTCCCTGGCCTGGATGGGCCCAGGGGGCCAGGAGGGGCTGGGGGCTGTGGGGGCATCGATAACAAGAGAGCAGCTGTCCCGTGGGGCAACTTCAAAGGGCCTGCAGCTGAAATTTATGTTCAGGGAGAGAAGCTAACATCAGGGGGTCAGAGTCAGAGACCCATTCACCCTACAAATTAAAGGGGGCACCCATAGGGTGCCAGGTGTTGCCAGGGAAATCTTATAGCTCACAGAAGGCTTGTTTGTTAGTGACCAAGCCCAGTTCAGCAGGCAAGTTTTAGAAGAGGGATCAAATTGGTGTATTCACTCAAGTAGCTGAGAACCCACTGAGCACAGAGGGCTTGGGGCCTGAGGTTGTTGGAATGGTTCATTGAATATGTCCCCTTTGTCGTCCAAGGGTGGCATCTGTTAACCTGGAGAAGAGATTTGTAGTCAGATAGTCCAGGCCTGAGTTTTCCCAGCTGTAGAGTAGGGACAATGATGGCTCCCCGTCATAGGGTTTGGGAAAAACAGGGGTTAGAAAGACCCTAAAGATCAACACTGCACCTATGCCTGGCCAATGGCTATTTGGGGGGACTGTGGTTAACTGATGAATATGTTCATTTAATGCCTCTCTATATATGTATGTATGTATGTATATATTGATTTTTCAAGGTAGGGTCTCACTGTAGCTCAAGCTGATCTGCAATTCACTATGTAGTCTTAGGGTAGCCTTGAACCCATGGTGATCTCTTACCTCTGCCGCCCTAGTGCTAGGATTAAAGGCGTGCACCACCATGCCTGGCCATTTATTAGATATTTTAAAACTATGTATTTGTTTGTAAGCAGAGAGAGATAGAAGAGCCATTGCAAAGGAACTCCAGATGTATTTGCCATTTTTTGAGCATCTGGCTTTACATGGGCACTGGGGAATCCAACTTGGGTTATTGGCTTTGTAGGCAAGCACCTTAACTGTTAAACCATCTCTCTAGTCCCATTTATTAGATATTTATTTATTTATTTGAGAGAGAAAGAGGCAGAGAAAGAGAGAGCGAATGGGCACACCAGGGCCTCCAGGCACTGAAAATGAACTCCAGATGAGTGCGCCACCTTGTGCATCTGGCTCACTTGGGTACTGGGGAATCGAGCCTTGAACCGGGGTCTTTAGGCTTCACAGACAAACCCTTAACCTCTAAGCCATCTCTTTGACCCCCATTTATTAGATATTTAGTCTGCTGCATTCTGTGACGGTTGTTGGAGGCGCTCCTGGGTTGGTCTGGGAGGATTTGCAAGAGTCCTTTACTTCCCCCCAGCTCTCTCCTTCTCCTTTGGTGAGGGTTGAGAAGATTCTGGGCCCTGAGAGCCTGGGAAAAGGGATTAAAGAAGTTCCTCAGTGTCTCTTGCACTCTAACCGGGAATTCTTTTTGAATATTTCCTTTGGCCTTTCCCATCTCTGCTTCCACATGGGGTGAGGCTGACGGCCTTCCCCATGGAGAAAGTCCCACAGTTTCTCTCAGCCGAGGGCTGCGGCTTTGTCCCTGGATTTTCTTCGTACTCTTGGTGCTTTGGTTTATTTATATATACAATGAGGGTTAAATTAAAAAAATATATATTTTTATTTGCAAGCAGACAGAGACAGAGTAGCGAGACAGACAGAGAGAAAGGGCGTGCCAGGGCCTCCAGCCAATGCAAACCAACTCCAGATGCGTGTGCCACCTTGTGAATCTGGCTTTATGTGTGTTCTGGGAATTGAATGCTGGAATCAGGCCTTGAAAGCAAGTGCTTTAACTGCTGAGCTATCTCTCCAGCCCCAGTAACATTATTTATTTATTTAATACAGAGAGAAAGAGGCAGAGGGAGGGAAAGTGAGGGGGGGAGAGTGCAGAGAATAGGTGCACCAGGGACTCCAGCCACTGCAAATGAGAGCTCCAGATGCACGCACCACCTTGTGCATCTAGCTTTATGTGGGTACTGGGGAATTAAACCTGTGCCCTTTGGCTTTGCTGGCAAGTGCCTTAATCACCTTAAAAATATTTTTATTTACTTATTGGCCTCCGACCATCGCAAACAAACTCCAGATGTACGCGCCACTTCGTGATGAGGTTTTTTGTTTGTTTGTTTTTTTCTTTTTTGGAGTCAGATCTCATATAAACCAGGCTGGCTTTAAACTTACTATGTAGCTGAGAATGAACTAGAACCCCTGATCCTCCTACCTTGTCTCCTGGGTGCTGGTATTACAGGCATGTGCCACAATGTCTGGTTTGTGCAGTGTTGGGACTCACACCCAGGCTTTGTTCATGCTAGGCAAGCGCTCTACCAACCGAGCTATATTCCCAGTCCTACAATAAAGATATTAAAGCCGAGTGTGGTGGCGCATGCCTTTAATCCCAGCATTCGGGAGGCAGTGATAGGAGGATCGTCATGAGTTCAAGGCCACCCTGAGACTACATAGTGAATTCCAGGTCAGCCTGGGCTAGAGTGAGACCCTACCTAAAAAAAAATAATAATAAAATTAAAATAAATAAAATAAAATATGAACTATTAATATCTTTATTTATTTATTTTGGTCTTTCAAGGTAGTATCTTGTTCTAGCCCAGGCTGACCTGGAATTCACTATGTAGTCTCAGGGTGGCCTTGAACTCACGGTGATCCTCCTACCTCTGCCTCCTGAGTGCTGGGATTAAAGGGGTGTGCCACCACACCCGGAAATAGTTCATATTTTGTGAGTTTATTTTGAGGATAAAATATGTAAAGATTGTTGGTCTGTGAGTGAGACTCAGTGGGTCACCCTCGGGGAGGGAGGAGCAGAACCAGGGAGACCCGGATCGCTTTCCCCAGCCCGCCCTGGCACAGTGTTGGGGGTTGAGCTGACTTGTGCTCCCAACCCTAAGATTTCCTATGTTGAAACCCCGACCCAGTCGGCTGAGGCTGCCGTAACAATGCGTTTTTCTTTCTCACAGTTCTGTAGACTGAAGTCCAAAGTCGCAGTAGTGGTAGATCCAGCAATTGGTGACAGCTGCTTCCCAGTTTACAGATAGCTTTTCTGTCCCTTCTGTCTCTTTACATGGTGGAAAGGGTGACAGAGCTCCCAACCATGAAGACTTTCTCCTCTTTAATCACTTCTCAGTAATCACTTTCTTTTTTTCTTTCTTTCTTTTATTTATTTATTATTGACAACTTCCATAACTATGGACAATAAACTATGATAATTCCCTCCCCCTCGCTTTCCCCTTTGAAACTCCACTCTCTATCAGATCCCCTCCCCCTCTCAATCAGCCTCTCTTTTATTTTGATGTCATCATCTTTTCCTTCTATTATGATGGTCTTGTGTAGGTAGTGTCAGGCACTGTGAGGTCATGGATATCCAGGCCATTTTGTGTCTGGAGGAGCACGTTGTAAGGAGTCCTACCCTTCCTTTGGCTCTTACATTCTTTCCGCCACCTCTTCTGCAATAGACCCTGAAAAGCTTCACTTTCACCATCATCTTGGGGAGCAAAAGAATGAATGGGGAGAAGGATAGGGTTCAGCCTGTAATAAGACTTCTGCTATATCAGCAAGGAGACAAGGCCTTTGTAGAGAACAAGTTAAAATGAGACCATTGCAGTGAGCCCTGGTACACTACAGCTGTGCCCCTCTAAGGAGGGGATAGTTGTTTCAATTGTGTGTGTGTGTGTGTGCGTGTGTGTGTGTGTGTGTGTGTGTGCTGGAGGGGGTATTTGCCTAGGGGACTACACATAAAGACATAAAGACATAAAGAAGGAACATGGCAGACCGCACGGGACATGAAGCTGAGGCGGGAGGCATGGACCTTTCCCTCAAAGCTCTCAGAAGGGATGGAGCTGACCTGGCCTACCCCCTGTCCTCTGACTTTTAACCTTCCAAAGTGTGGCACATTTGTTGTTGGATCCTCACAGCCCATGGAGCTCTGTGACAGCAGCCCCAGTCCCCTCATGCAGCTGGCCAGGGAGTGTCCTGCAAGCTTGTCCCTCCGCCTGGCCCGGGGGGAGTGACAGCGCTGTGGCAAGAAGATCCTCCTGACGCTGGACCAGAAGCCTCCTGACAGATAAAGCAGCTCTAGGCGGGAGGCCCAGGCCTTTGCTGGGGCTCTGTGAGAAGTTGAACCCTTGTCCTTTTTGTGGGTGGCCATAGCTCCTCAGCAAGTCCTGTCCTTCTCCGCCCACCTCCCCAAGACAGCTTCCCAGCTTCCTCTAAGCTCCTCATCCCCCACGATGCTCTCACCTGGTGGCCCTCAGTGGAGCAAACAATAGTCCAGAGCATGACATTACATCTAACTGGCCACCATGGTGCTGGGAAGAAATTCCCCTCTACCTCCAGGGCGCCTTGCCCTTGTCCCTGGCCCAATACATTATTATATTTTGTTTTAATTGCATTAAAGCAAATGACTGTGTCCCCTTGTGGTTTCGATCATGTCTGGGATCTGATAATCGGTCCTGGCACAGTCTAGACAGAAGTCACTTTGAAGCTGTTTTTTAGCAGGATTAGAACAGACACTTTGCCAAAGTGGTAATGTTAAGCCAGTCAGCCAGTGGGCCATCTTTTGTTAGGGGGATGCATGCCCAGTTCCTGGGGTAGTGTGGACCCCCATGCTCCCTAGTAAAGCTCCCTGGGCCTGTGGAGACTTGTAAGTAGATATGCTATAGGCTGAGACAGGAGGATTGCTGAGGGTTCCAGACCTGCCTGGTTACATAGTGAGATCTAAGTCAGCTTGGTTATAGTGTGAAACCTTGTTAAACAAAACAAAACCACAAATGGTATTGGGCGGAAGTATAAAGCTATCAAGATACAAGTGGAGCCCGGTGTGGTGGCGCGTGCCTTTAATCCCAGTATTTGGGAGGCAGAGAGGTAGGAGGATCACTGTAAATTGGAGGCCAACCTGAGACTATGGAGTGAATTCCAGGTCAGCCTGGGCTAGAGCGAGATCCTACCTCGAAAAACCAAACAAATGAACAAAACCAAGAGAGAGGATGGTTAGGGAAAGAAGGAGCTACGGGACATTGATATGCAATGAGTGTAGAGTTTCTCCTTGGGGTGATCAGTGAAAAAGCATTCTGATTCTGTAACTGGACGGTGAGGGTGCTCGGGTTAGTGTGAATCAGTCAGTGCTGCTGAGCTGCATGCAACACACACTCACATGTGCGTGTGCAGAGAGAACGGGCATGCCAGGGCCTCCAGCCACTCATGCACCGTCTGGCTTTATGTGGGTACCCGGGAATCAAACCTGGGTCCTTTGGCTTTGCAGGCAAGTGCCTTAACCGCTAAGCCACCCTTCGGCCCATTTTCTTCTATTTTGAGATAAGGTCTCATCTAGTCCAGCCTGTCCTCAAACTCAATATGGGGTGAAGGATAACCTTAAACTTCTGATCCTCCTGCCTCCACCTCCCAAGTCTTGAGCTCACAGATGTGTCCTGCCAGTGTGGGTTTGATGTGATTCTTGTGCCCCAGGCAAGCTCTCTGCCAACTGAGCTACATCCCCTTTCTCATATTGTACTTCACTATGAGCTTTTGAAATATTTATTTACTTATTATTTGCAAGGAGAGAGAGAGAGAGAGAGAGAGAGAGAGAGAGAAAGAGAGAGAGAGAGAGAAGAGAGAGAGAAACAGAATGGGCTTCTAGCCACTGCAAACGAATTCCAGATGCATGTACCACCTTTGGTATCTGGCTTTACATGGGTACTGGAGAATTGAATTTGGGTCGTTGGACTTTTCAGACAAGTGCTTTAACTGCTAAGCCATCTCTCCATCTCTTTGCTGCAATCTTTGATTATTTATTTATTTATTTTTCAAGGTAGGGTCTCATTCTAGTCCAGGTTGACCTGGAATTCACTATGTAGTCTCAGGGTGGCCTCACACCCAAGGCGATCCTCCTACCTCTGCCTCCCAGTGCTGGGATCAAAGGTGTGTGCCACCATGCCCAGCTATTTACTACAATTCTTTTTGTTTGTTTTTTTTGAGGTAGGGTCAGCTCAGGCTGACCTGGACTTCACTATGTAGTCTCAGGGTGGCCTTGAACTCTCGGCGATCCTTATTTACTGCAATTAAAAAAAATATTTATTTGAGAGTGACACAGAGAGAGAAAGAGGCAGAGAGAGAGAGAGAGAGAGAGAGAGAGGGAGAGAGAGAGAGAGAAAATGGGCGCACCAGGGTCTCCAGCCACTGCAAACAAACTCCAGATGCGTGCGTCCCTTGTGTATCTGGCTAACGTGGGTCCTGGGGAATCGAGCCTTGAACCGGGATCCTTAGGCTTCACAGGCAAGCGCTTAACTGCTAAGCCATCTCTCCAGCCCCCAGTTTGCTATTTTAACCATTTCAAAATTGCAGTAGGGCTGGAGAGATGGCTTAGCTATCTGCCTCTTTCTCTCTCTGTCACTCTCAAATAAATAAATAAAAATGGACAAAAAAATAGCAAATTGGATGACATGCATATATTACCATACTAAGGAACTAAATAAATAAACAAATAAACAAGCAAACAGACAGAAAAAATACCAAAGCCAACCAGGCCAATAAACATACAGATGCCACAGGCTCGGGCCTCAGACATCCGGCCTCCCTGACCCCAACTGGCCCAGGGCTGAAAGATTGGTCATGGCAGGCATTACTGTCCAGAGTCAAAATAAATAAATAAATAAAAATTTAAAAAAGGCCACACTGACCGAGCAAAGCAAAAGGTGAACCCAGGTCTCTTCCATTTGCTCTCCATCCTTCGGACTTTGTTCCATAGGAAGCCTCCATGTGGAGCCAATCTATAATTTCATACCCGCCTCCTGAACAATAAGGGCTAGATTGTAATGACACCATTGTTTGCATTGAATGGATCTTCTAGAACAATTTTCAAATGACACTGGGTTTCCCTTCATGGAAAGTGAAGTGTGGCTTGAGCTCAATTATTGTAAAAGTTCTGAACGAGAGTGTTTGGAGTTCATGACGGGACACCTCACACCAGGACGGCTTCCTTAGCTGCTGCGTGTCCTTCTCAGATGCGGTGGGCTCAAAGCCTCGGTTTCTCCATGTGAAGTGGAGGGATGGTCCTGTGATGTGTGGTCATAGTCAAGATCTTCTGAGAGAGAGCATGCAAGCCAAGGGTGCTGACGGCACCCGGGTGGTGTCTGCACTGTGCCTGGTGGCCTCATCTCTTTGCCAGGGCCACCAGTGCCCTCAGTCATCCTTAAAGCCATTATTGGTCCAGATGTCAAATGTGCAAACAGGGCTGGGGAGATGGCTGAGCGGTTAAAAGTGCTTGCCGCACAAGCCTGACGACCACAGTTCGGGTCCCCGGAGCCTTGTGAAAAGCTGGATGTAATGAGCGACGTCGTCGTCCCAACACACCTGTGACGATGGGAGGTGGAGCCGGGGATCCCGAGGCTCACGGGCCTGCTAGCCTGGAGTTCCTAGTGGCAAATAACAACGGAGGCCCTGTCTCAAGTAAGGGGAGGACTGACCCCCAGGTTGTCCTGTGACCTCCACATGCACACCATTGCATGATCACACACACACACACACACACACACACACGCACCAAATAACAAAAACAAACATGTGGAAACAAAGGAAACCTCTGGCTGGAGCTCCCTGGCCTAAGCCCTGTTCCCTCCCCCTCCTTGGACCTCAGTTTTCTTGTCTGTCACTAGAGGCATTGGCCAAGTGCTTTCTGGGATCCTTTGCCACTCTGAGGTCACATTGGTGCAGCTCCCAGGGTTTACATCCTGGGCCTCACGCCGTGTCCCGGGCTCCTCCTGCCTTGCAGCGGGCACGATCCACGGGACAGCCCTGGTGTGAGGGTTTCCAGCCAGCCGCGGGCGCAGCCCGTTGCTCTGCGGAACGCAGCAGCTTCTGAAAGGCGAGTCCCACAGTTACGCTACATCTTCAAAGACATTGGAATTAAAAAAAAAAAAAAAGGAGTGCTTACCAAACTATCCAACTAACTTGGGCCAGTTGAGGGAGGAAATGAGTTATGTAAAAGTCCAGCGACTTTTCTTTCTGTTTAAATAGGTCTCCGCTTTCCAAGGCTGCCTTTGGCCTCTTCCCAAGGGTGTCTTCCTCACACCTGGTTTCTCCAGGAAGAGGTGTTTGTGTCTGAGTGTGTGTGTGTAGTAGCACGTGTGTGTGTGGCTGAGAGTTATGGTTGTGTGACATGTGTGGCTGAGTATGCATGTGCATGGACAAGTGGCTGTATGATGCGGGCGTGTTGGCTGAGCATGTATGTGTGTGGATAAGTGTGTGTGGCTGTGTGTTGCAGCTGATGCTCTGAGCAGGAACTTCCGAGGAGCAACCCCAGAAGGAAACACATTGGCTTTCCAAGGGCTTTGGGAGGATCTGGGGTCCCGGGCACCAGTGGGCACAGGTTTCAACAGATGAACAGAAGCAGCACTGGGTGACTGTGCCAGCCTGGCTCTAAAGTGTGATCTCTTATGGCTCCTTCCCACCCAACCTCCAAGTGATTGGGCTTGGCACCCCATTCTCCTTAGCTCCCAGAGGAAAGCACCCACACTGGGCCATCTGCTCCCAAGAGCTTACTCCAAACTGACTACAGATACACAAAGATCTTCCTACAAGACTGGTGATCACATGCTGTTGATAAAAGTGAGGTTCTCTGGGGGGGGGGGGCTGGGGAGCTGGCTGGCATGCGTGAGGAGCTGAGTTCAGGTCTGTGGCACACATGTAAATGGCAGGCGTGTTTGTGGTCCACGTCTGTAATCACAGCACTGGGGAGGCAGAGCAGAGACAAAAAGACCCCTGGGCTTGCTGGTTAGCTTGGCTGTCTAAATAGACTTGGCGAGCTCTGGGTTAAGTAAGAGACCCTACCTCACAAGCACAGTGCATACACACATGCACACACACACACACACACACAAACATGCAAAATACACACATGCACATGCCACATATCACATAGACTTGTAAAAGAAAAAAGGAAAGGAAGGAGGGGAGGGGCTAGGGAGATTGCTCAGCGGATGACGTACTTGCTGTGCAGGCATGAACGCCTAAGCTTGGGTCCTCGGAATCCACGTGAAGCCAATGGAGGCTGTGGTGGGCACCTGGCATTCCAGTGCATTGGAAGAGGCAACGACGGGGCATTTCCCGGAAGCTAGTTGGCCGGCTAGCCTGGGGACAGCAGCAGCAGCAACGGGTGGAATGGGAGGTCCTGCCTCAAACAAGGTGGCAGGTGCAGGCTCATACAACCACTCCTCCACACACACACACGCATACCCCGCCACACACATTCCCCACACTTGCATTTTGTTTTATTTTTATTTTAAAAATATTTTGTTAGGCCTGGAGGGATGGCTTAGCAGTTAAGGCGTTTGCCTGTAAATCCAAAGGACCCTGGTTCGATTCCCCAGTGCACGCGTTAGCCAGATGCACAAGAGGGCGCACATGTCTGGAGTTCGTTTGCAGTGGCTGGAGGCCCTGGTGCGCCCATATTCTTTCTCTCTCTCTGCCAAATAAAGTAAAAATAAAATATTAAAATATATTTTATTTATTTGCAAAGAGAGAGACGGCGAGAGAGAGAGAGAGAAAGTGGACATGGGCATGCCAGGGTTTCAAGCTGTTGCAGATGAACTCCAGACACATGTGCCCCTTGTGCATCTGGCTGATGTGGGCCCTGGGGAATTGAACCTGCTCCTTAGGCTTCACAGGCAAGCATCTTAACCACTAATCCAACTCTCCAGCCCCACATCTGCATCTTATTTATTTTGGTTTTTTGAGGCAGGATCTTACTCTAGTCCAGGCTGACCTAGAATTCATTCTGTAGTCTCAGGCTGGCCTCAAACTTGCCATGTAGCCGAGGAGGCCCCTGAACTTCTGGCTCTGCGCCATCACACCTGGTTTATGAGGAGCTGGGGTTTGAACCCATGGCTTTGTGGAGCTACAGCCACAGCCCACGAGCCAGTGCTTCTCAAACACCATTTTGACTAAGAAGGCCGGAAGTTGCTGGGGATTCTGGGAACTGGTGAGTTTGTTCTACATAGCCACCTGTGAAGTGTCACCTACTCTAAGGTGTCCCGTTTGACATATATGGAAACCGAGGTTACTAAGGTGTCCAGTATCTCACAACCAGTAGGAGGTTAGAGGACTGTGGTGATTTAATTCAGGTGTCCCCCATAAACTTAGGGGTTCTGAATGACAATTTGGGAATTAAAGCCTCCTGAAGGCAGTGTATTGTTGGGGGCGGGCTTATGAGTATTATAGCCAGTGTCCCCTTGGCAGTGTTTGGCACACTCTCCTGTTGCTGTTGTCCATCTGATGTTGGCCACGAGGGGATGTCGACCCTCTGCTCATGCCATCATTTTCCCCTGCCATCGTGGAGCTTCCCCTTGAGTCTGTAGGCCAAAATAATCCCTCTTTTCCCATAAACTGCTCTTGATCAGGTCTTTTCTGCCAGCAATGGAACCTGACTGCAACAGTAATGGTACCAGAGGAGGGCAGTGGCTGCTAGACCCCTGACTGTGTGGCTTTTGGTCTTTCGGAGCTGATTTTTCAAGAGGAATGTGGAAGGATTTGAAACCTTGGTCTAAGAGATGCCTTGTAGTGTTGTAAGTACAGCTTGATGGACCATGCTGGTCAGAGATGAAAGACCTGAATGCAGTAAGAACCATGAGCTGTGAGGTTTGACTTATGAGGGTGAGAAAGAGCTTTGCTGGACTGTGCCACAAGCAATTTATGTGAGAGGCTTGTTGTTATGCCCATGTCCTGAGAAGTTGTACGGGGTTGCATTGCATAGAAATAGACTGGTATGAACAGGGGGATGTGGCACAGAAAAAATGAAATCCTTAGGCCATAACTGCTGCCCATTCAGCTGTAATTGTGTGAGAGATTACAACCATTGAGATTGGGCCAGCTGACCTGCACTGGAGCAACAGGAAGAATGCAGTCTCTCTCTCTTTTTTTTTTTTTTAATTTTTTTAAAAAATTTATTTGAGAGCGACAGACACAGAGAGAAAGACAGATAGAGAGAGAGAGAGAGAGAGAATGGGCACGCCAGGGCTTCCAGCCTCTGCAAACGAACTCCAGACGCGTGCACCCCCTTGTTCATCTGGCTAACGTGGGACGTGGGGAACCAAGCCTCGAACCAGGGTCCTTAGGCTTCACAGGCAAGCGCTTAACCGCTAAGCCATCTCTCCAGCCCAAATGCAGTCTCTTTTGAAGGGGCCTGAATGCTAAAGGAGTGTGCTGTTCTTCAAAGTCTGCTTTATTTCCCCTGGATTAACAAATTGGCAGCCCACCTAGTATTATGGAGTATAAGAAATGCAGGAAAGAGAGGGTCATTGAATTTGCAACATGGTTTTGTATTTTGGAAATGAAAATCGGCAGTGTGAAGCAGGCTTGTTGGATTACCTGCATGGAGACCTCATGAGTTGCAGTGGAGACCCAGTGGAGAAGTCAGGACTGTGGGATGGCTGCCAAGGAGAGCTGCTGGTACTGAGTGAAGTTTCCCAGGACTGCGTGTAGCCTAGCTGGAGGGGCGGAATTGGAACTGCGGGGACTCGTCCCTGGTTAGAACTGATGGAGCTGTTGGACTTGGGGTTACAGAGTTTGATGTTTTCCCTATTTGTTTTTAATCTTGTATTGGTTGAATATTTCTTTGCTATGCCCAATCCCATCTTTTGCGGTTTGATGTTTATTCTGTGCCATTATGGAATTTTTGTGGGTTTTTTTTTGGTATTATGGCTCAGCTAAAAGACTTTGAACAATCAGGACATTTGAACATCATTGGGATTGACAAAATCTATGGGGACTTTTTTAAAAAAAACTACCTTTTAAATTATTTTGTTTATTTTTATTTATTTAAGAGCGACAGAGAGAAAGAGAGAGAGAGAGAGAGAGAGAGAGAGAGAGGGGGGGGGGAATATGGGCGTGCCAGGGCCTCCAGCCAGTGCAAACGAACTCCAGACGTGTGCGCCCCCTTGTGCATCTGGCTAACGTGGGTCCTGGGGAATTGAGCCTCGAACTGGGGTCCTTAGGCTTCATAGGCAAGTGCTTAACCCCTAAGCCATCTCTCCAGCCCCAAATCTATGGGGTCTTTTAAAGATGGACTGCATTTATTTTGCATCATGTATATCAGTTTATGGGGGTCAGAGGTGGAATGTGGTGGTTTGATTCAGGTGTCCCCCATAAACTTAGGGATTCTAAATGCTAGATCTCCAGCTGATGGCAATTGGGAATTAAAGCCTCCTGGAGGAGTGCATTGCTGGAGGCAGGGTTATGGGCATTATAGCCAGCTTCCCCTTGCCAGTGTTTGGTACACTCTCCTACTGCTGTTGTCCATCTGATGTTGGCCACAAGGGGATGTCCACTCTCTGCTGATGTCATCATTTTTTTCCTGCCATCATGGAGCTTCCCCTCAAGTCTATAAGCCAAAATAAACCCCCTTTATTCCCCATAAGCTGCTTTTGTTCAGGTGTTTTCTTCCAGCAATGAGAACCTGACTGCAACAAGGATAGATTCACACCTCCTCCCTCTTCCCATTTCTTTTTCTCTTGAGACAAGGCCTCACTCTGTAGCTCTGTCTGGCTTTGGACTAACGGCAGCTCTCTTGCCTCAGTTCTCTAAGTGCTGAGATTCGAGGAGCAACCTCCATGCTGGACACTCCTCCGCGCTTTTTTTATGTTTTTGAAATAGGGTCTCCAGGCTGTCTTCAAACTTGCTATGTAATTGAGGATGACTTTGAACGTCTGATCCTCCTGCTTCCAGTTCCCAAGTGCTGGGATAACAGGTGTGTGCCGTCACATCTGGTTTATGTGGCGCTAGGGATTGAACCCATGGCTTTGTGCATGCTAAACAAGTACTCTACCAACTGAGCCACATCCCCAGCCCCAGACTTTGCCTCTCAATCATTATGTTATGTTATCTCTCAGGCACTTCAATTTCCAGAAAAGGAAACTGGTGATCAGTGAGATAGGGTGTCTTGCTCAAGGACACACGGCCAAGTGGGACTCAGTGTCCAGATGTCCAGCCTTTGGGGCTCCACGGCAGTGCCCTTCTGGGAGAGGGGGTCATATAGTCCTCAGACTGTGCCAAAGTCCAGGGGCAGCAGGTGGAAGGGCAGGGAAGCACAGAATGCCAGTCAAGGCGACAGCCCACAGAACCCGCCCCCTGGGCCCCAGGGCACTGTGCCTGCTCGAAATCCTGAGTCATTTAGGGCTAATGTAAGCCAGGTGGCTCCCATTCATTCACACTTAAATCTCCAAATTTTGTGTTTGAAGAGCTGTTACTTACCAAGCCCTCAGAGCCTATTAAATAAAACTTAGCTCTCCATCCCCCACCCACCACCCCAGACTGGCTTCTTCCCTTCCCCAATCATAACTGGAGCTCATACCAGCATCTGGTTGTAGCTTGCTAAAAAGAAACCCAGAAATAGACTTAGAAACTTGTCATGGAGTTGGGCATAGTGTCACACGCTTTTAGTCCCAACACTCAGAAGCTGGGGTTGGAGGATTGCCTTGAGTTTGAGGCCAGCCTGGGGCTGCAGAGTGAGTTCTAGGTCAGCCTGGGCTGGAGAAAGACCTTGCCTCTAAGAAAATACAACAGCAGCAACAATAACAAACAACAGAAACAAAAAAAACTTGTCATGGGCATGAGGAGAGACTTATCAGGGTGTTTGAAATGGCCAGCTGATGAACCCTCTGTGATGTTTATGCCCATGTGTTAACGCTACTCTCACTGTTGGTTCGAGAAGCTTCACTTTTCAGGTGGCAGTGACCACCAGGTGACTCAGAAATGGCCTAAGTGCTGAGAAGAAGTAACAGTGGTGGGTTAAGCACTAAGTTGAGATATCTCTATCATATCTTCCAAGGCTCAGGGACCACTGTGGAAGAGTGGCAGAAAGAATGTAAGAGCCAAAGGAAGGGAGGAGTGCTTCCAATGCTGTCTTCCAGACACGGAGCGGCCTTGATGTTCATGACCCTGTTCCTATATTTGGCTCACACAGGAAAAGCCTGTCCCAAAAATCAAAACATGTGTAAAGTTTAAAAAAAAAACACAAAACAGCACTCAACATAAAAGAATATGAAACAAACAAAATTAAGGAATTACTGTTATCATGTACAATTTCACCATTTAAAAATGGGGAAACTGAGTCAGATAAGGTTCTGAAGGTCACACCACTAGTCATTTTCAGGACCCAGATTTAAACCAAGGGTTGGGGAGATGGCTCAGTGGATGAAAGCACGTGCAGGGCAGGCTTGAGGACTGATGCTTGGGTCCCCAGAAGCCACATGGTAATCTGTAATCCCTGAAGGCCTCTGTCACCTCAGAGCACCTCAGGGGAGAAGGAGTAGACAGGAGGATCACCCAGAAGCCTGTGGGCCAGCTAGCCTGGTGATGCCATGGTGAACCAGAGATCTTGCTCCAACAAGATGGAAGGTGAGGACTGAAACCTGAGCTTGTCACCTGACTTCCACATACACACAGCCATGGCACACACGCGCCCACATTTGTACACACAAACCAGTGTTTGCATACATGAACACATAAGCATTACACACACACATACACACACACATTTTTAAAAGAAAGTTCAAGCCAGGCATGGTGGCGCACGCCTTTAATCCCAGCACTCAGGAGGCAGAGGTAGGAGGATTGCTGTGAGTTCGAGGCCACCCTGAGACTACATAGTGAATTCCAGGTAAGCCTGGGCTACAGTGAGACCCTACCTTGAAAAAAAACAAAAAAGAAAAATACAAATAAGGAAAGAAAGAAAGTTCGAATTGAGCTGAAGATTCACTGAAGGGTTCACTGTTTCCTGCCACCATGCTTTTGGAGGAATACCATGAGGTCAGGCTGGGTCCCCTGGCCGAGTCACAGGAGGGCTACTGGAGAAAGGGCAGCCCAGAGGAAGCAGGCTCTGTGCCTTTTGCCCAAATAAGCACCCCACCAGCATTTCCTCAAAGCCAGCGGTTGGCAGGAGGGAGCCAGGTAGGAGCCCATGTGGTTTTCATAGAGAAGCCGTTGCAGGGGCTTAGCCGCCACGGGCTCACCATGCGCCCGGTTAAAGAACTGTCAGTTTATGATGGATTTTTATTTTTAAGGGTTTCAAGTAAGCTGTAAACATTCACTCCAGACTGAAATTCCCCCCTGTAACACTTGGGAGCGACAGGGTGACAAAGTAGAGGCAGAAGCTGAGGGGTGGGCACCCACCAGCTAAGGAGGGGTGTGGGGCCTCTTTTAAACAGTGGCTCCAGGAAGGCATGACCCACCGCTTCAATCGTAGTGGCTCGAGGCTCTGGCAGGCCAATTCTCTCCCTTTCTCATTAAAAAAAAAAAAAAAAGCCAGTTAGTTGGGCTTGCCTCAAAAAAAAAGTTTTTTTTTTTAAATATAAAATGAACACTATGTTACCAGTGAGTGCTAACCTGCATTGCGTACTTGGACACTGCATATCTTGGCCCACTTCTTCCTACACCCTCTGAGGCCACTATTTTTTAAAACTTTTTATTGATGACTTCCATATATATATATAGACAATATGCCATTATCATATTCCCTCCCATCATCTTTCTTTTCCCCTCCCAAGTCCTATCTGTAATGAATCTAACTAGTCTCTCTGCCCTGCTACTTTTTTTTTTTTAAAATAAGGTAGGGTCTCAGTGCAGTCCAGGCTCATCTGGAATTCACTCTGTAGTCTCAGGCTGACCTCAAACTCATAATGATCTTCCTACCTCTGCCTCCGGAGTGCTGGGATGAAAGGCGTGCGCTTCCATGCCCAGATCCCTCTTTGATGCCATTATTTCCCCCCCGTTATGCAGGTCTTGTGTGGGTAGAATCAGCCACGGTGAGGGCATGAGCATCAGTGCCACTTGGTGTCTGGAAGACAGTATTGTAAGTGCTTCTCCCCTTTCTCTGGCTTTTCCGTTCTTTCTGCCACCTCTTCTGCGACGGTTCCTAAGCCTTGAAAGGAGCGACAGAGGTGTCTTGCTTAGTGCTGAACACTCCACTGTCACTTCTCAGCACTTTGGTGGCCACCATCATTAGAAAACAGAAGCTTCTCTAACCAGAGTGAGAGTAGCATTAATATATGGGCTTAAACATAAATATTTACAGACCGCTGTTTGGTGAGTATAATATATCCATTTAGCCAGACAACAGTAGTAGTCTTCCCCCCTAGGACTTACGGCCTCCTCAGCCACAGACTTTTCATTAGGTTTTCAGAACCAAGCAGGGATCCCATCCCATGGAGCAGGCCTCCAGCCCAATCAGAGAACAGTTGGTTTCCCCCATAACAGACATGGGTGGCTACTACTTTTTAATTATGTTTTACAAAGGAAAAAAAAGTGAAGTTTAGGAAGGAAAGGGAAGTAACAGGTTGGGTGATTAACACAGAAGCGTCACCTCCCAGCTCCGGGGCTGGAAGTCCAAGCTCGCTGCGCTCATGCGACCTCATCGACATCTCTCATGTCCTCTGTCCCCGCCGTGCAGGGAAGTCTTCGCTCTCAGTCTTATCGTGGCCTTTTCTCTGTTTTTACACATCCCTGGGATCTCTGTGTGTGTCCAAATTTCATTTGCTTTTTCTTTTTAGATTTTTGAGGTAGGGTCTCACTCTAGCCCAGGCTCATCTGGAGTTCACTATGTAATCTCAAGCTGGCCTTGAACCCAAAGCAATCCTCCTAATTCTGCCTCCCAAGTGCTGGAATTAAAGGTGTGTGCCACCATGTCTGGCTCAAATTTCCTTCTCTCTCTCTCTTTAAATATTTTATTTATTTATTTGAGAGACAGACAGAGAGAGAGAGAGAGGGAGGGAGAGGAGAAGAGGCAGATAGAATGGGAGAATGGGCACGCCAGGGCCTCCAGCCACTGCAAACCAACTCCAGACGCATGTGCCCCTTGTGCATCTGGCTTACGTGGGTCCTGGAGAATCCAACCGAGGTCCTTTGGCTTTTGCAGGCAAACGCCTTAACTGCTAAGCCACCTCTCCAGCCTCGTTTCTTGTTTTTTTAAAGGGAGAAAGGGGGAGAGAGAGAAAGAAAGTAGTCACACCAGGGACTCCCGCCACTGCAAATGGACTCTAGACTCATGCACCACTTCATGCATCTGGCTTTACATGGATTCTGGGGAATTGAGCCCAGGCTGTTAGGCTTTCCAAGCAGGCACTTTGAACCACTGAGCCATCTCTCCAGTCCCTGCCCTTGCATACCCGCCGCCCTTTCTTTGAGACTGGGTATCACGTAGCTCAGGACAATCTTCAATTCCTGGTCCTCCTGCCCCCATCTTTCGAGTGCTGGGATCACACCTGTGCACCATGCCTGGTCATGTTTGTTGTTGATCTTCTGTTATTACTTATTTGTGTGTGTGCGTGCACCTCTTTTTGACACAGCATCTGTATCCCATTGGCTCGGAGCTCAGCAATTTGTTTAGAAGTTGCCTGGTAGTGAGTCCCAGGGATCCTTCTGCCTCTGTCTCCCGAGTGCTGGGATCACACAGGCATGTTCTACCAAGCCTGGCATTTTTACTTGGGTTCTGGGGACTGAACTGAGGTCTTCAAGCACAGTATCAACTCCACCATCTCCCTCGCCCGTGTTGCAGAAATGGATGCAGGCACCCAGCAATGCCATCTGCTGGCTGGGTCCTGCTCTTGAGGATGGAAAGCGGCTTTATGGAGATCTTCCACGCTCAAAAATGCCTCCACCTTAGAGCAGCAAGCAAAAAAAGTGGCTCCAGGGCTGGAGAGATGGCTTAGCAGTTAGGGCACTTGCCTGTGAAGCCTACGGACCCAGGTTTGATTCTCCAGGTCCCATGTTAGCCAGATGAACATCGTGGCACATGCATCTGGAGTTTGTTCGCAGTGGCCAGAGGCCCTGACATGCACATTCTCTCTCTCTCTCTCATAAAATGATTTTTAAAAAGTGGCTCCAAATTGCCACATCTGTCCCTTCACAACTAGATGTTCACTGAACCAATCACAGAAGAGGAAGGAGTCATATAGGGAAATACTGAGTAACTTAGTCTGTGCAGCCAAGATGGAATTACCACCCGTAGCCCCCCACTATGTAGACTGAGAGTGGAAGAGCGATGGGCCCCTGGAAGAAAGTGGGGGTGCCACGTGGGGAGAAGGATGCTACCCAGGTGCCTGTTAAGGTTGTTGCTTGGAGGAGGTGATCGGATGACAGACCAGGGTCCCTGCTGACCTGAGCCCAAGCACCTGCCTGGTGCCTCTCTGTCCCCAGGAGAAAGGTGACTGCGCTAGCTGCCTCTGCACCTATGGTCACCTCCCTGCCTCACCCTTAGGAAGCAGCTGCCAGGGTGGAGAGAGGCTGGAAGGAGAGGCTAGAGAATCTCGGAAGGTGGTGGGCTGCATGGTGTGAGGGACCCAAGACCACCCCAGCCTCCACGAGGCTGCCAAGGTCAGGGCTGGAACAAGGGGACGGATCAAGAAAGGCAAAAGGCATAAGCAACCATATATTAATGCTACTCTCACTTTTGGTAGAGAATCTTCTCTTTTCAGATGGCAGTGACCTTGGGATGACTCAGGAGGCATCATGGTGCTGGAAAGAAGTGACAGAGGAGTGCTCAGTACTGCAATATCTATCACACCTTCCAAGGCTTTAGGGTCCTTTGCGAAAGAAGTGGTGGAAAGAATGTAAGAGCCAAAGGAAGGGTAGGACTCCTTACAAGGTGCTCCTCCAGATATAAAATGGCCTGAATATCCTTGACCTCACAGTGCCTGACATTACCTACACAAGACCATCATAAATAGGAGGAAAAGATGATGACATCAAAATAAAAGAGACTGATTGAGGGGGGAGGGGATATGATGGAGAGTGGAGTCTCAAAGGGGAAAGTGCGGGGGAGGGAGGGAATTACCATGGGTTATTGTCTACAGTTATGGAAGTTGTCAATAAACAAAACAGAAAAGAAAAAGAAAAAACAACCTATCATCTATCATCTCAATCAATCAGTCAATCAATCATCTGGTGGGCATGGTGGCGCATGCCTTTAGTCTTAGCACTAGGGCTAGAGGTAGAGGCAGGAGGATCACTAAGAGTTCGAGGTCAGCTTGGGACTACAATGAGACCTTACCTCGAAAAAATAAATAAATAAATAAGGCAACAGGATGGGGCATAGGAGGGGACGAGGAAGGAGAGAAGGAGGAAAGAGGAACAAGTAAGGGTGGGCAGGAAGGACAGGAGGGTGGTGTGAGGAGAGGGGCAGACGGGTCCCCCTGGGGTGTCTTGGGCTTGTCTGGTGATTCCTAGAGGACATTGCGCGTCCTCTTCGCAAATTCAACGCTGGGATTCCCAGACAGTGACTTAGTCGAGTCAGGCGCAAAACCCCCAGAACCGAAGCGGCTTCTGCTCAGCCCGGGCGGCCTCTGCGGGTGCTCAGCCCCACGGTCAGCTTCCAGTCTTGGCGGGCCCACGGCCATCTCGGCTCTCCTCTGGGTCACCCACTGGATCGTCATCTGAACATTACTCCCAGGGCCCTTTGGGAACTCACGGAGCCCGCGTGCGCCTAGTGCCCACACGAGCAGGAGCCGGTCACAGCTGTGCGCCCCGCGCCCCGCGCCCCGCGCCCCGCGCCCCGCGCCCCGCGCCCCGCGCCCCGCGCCCCGCGCCCCGCGCCCCGCGCCCCGCGCCCCGCGCGGTGCTCCACCCCCGCAGCCCGGTCCAGCTCCTCCCAGCTCTCCCCACCTCCCGGGGCCACCGACCCACAGATATCTCCCACCGCAGCGGCAGGAACCCCGAAGCTGATTTAGGAGTGCGCTCAGGACCCAGAATGTAAACCGTTTCTCACCAGGAATGTGTAAACAAGCCATAAAGCACAGGAGCCCGGGCCGGGTCACGTGGCCCCGCCGCCCGTAAAACCGCAGCGCCGATCTGGGCTCCCGCCGCGCGGCCCGAAGCTGCGCGCGCGAGGAGGGGCTGCGCCTTGGAAACCTGTAATCTCCTGCCATACATCTGGGGTGGCATGTTTGAAGTCCTGCGACGAGTTATTTATATTATTTTTGCAATGTGTATTGAAAGGGCATTAGCCCAAACTCCTGGCAATGAGGCTCACAGGAGCCTGGCCACTTAAAAAGAAAAAAGAGGAGGGGAGAGGATAAGGGATCCTGCTGCAAGCCACTCACGAGCCAGAGTTCTCTGCTTAGCCAGACAACCAAAACTGGGTCATGCAATGTCCTTATCCCAAACCCCTGCTGGACGAGGACACCGTCCCAACTTCTGCCCCGTCTCTGTCACCTGACCTGCCATGCACTCAATCCTTGTTTTTCTGATTTATTTTATTTATTTCTTTTTAATTTACTTTTTTTGTGATTTATGTATTTCTTTCTTATTGTGGCACTAAGGATGGAACCCAGGGGCTCCCTCATACTAGACAAGAACTCCACTACCAAGTTACACCTCCAGCCCCTGCCTTTTGTTTTAAACCATAACTTTCACAAGATGAAGTATAAGATTTATTTTTAAACTTTTTTTTGACAACTTCAGTGACTATAAATGATCATATTTCCCTTTCATCACCCTCCCTTTTGTCCTCCCTAATCACACCTCCATAGAATCTGTCTTTCTTTCTGACTACTATCCTTTCTATTTTCTTAAAAATATATTTTTTATGGGAGGCAGAGGTAGGAGGATCACCATGAGCTCAAGGCCACCCTGAGAATACATAGTGAATTTCAGGTCAGCCTGGGCTAGAGCAAGACCCTACCTCCAAAAACAAAAGCAATTATTTATTTGTAAGGAGAGAGAGAGAGACAGGAAGGAAGGAAGGAAGAAATTGGGCATGCCAGGGGCTCTTGCTACTGCAAATGAGATCCAGATGCATGTACCTAGGGAATGGGTACTGGGGAAGTGAGCACTGGGCTGTCAGGCTTTGCAGAGAAACACCTTTAACTGCTGAGCCATTGCCTCAGCCCAGCCCCTCTTCTAATTTTTTTTTTTTTCAAGGTCGGGTCTCATTCTAGCCCTGGTTGACATAGAATTCACCCTGTATTCTCAGGGTGGCCTCGAACTCGCAGTGATCTCCTACCTCTGCCTCCCAAGTGCTGGGATTAAAGGCATGTGCCACCACACCTGGCTTCTTCCATTTTTAAAAATATTTTATTTTATTTGTTTATTTTCAAGCAGAGAGAGAGAGAGAGAGAGAGAGAGAAAGTGAGCGAGAGAGAGAAAGCGAGCGAGAGAGAGCAAGCGAGCAGATGCATCTGCCACTTTGTGTATCGTCTGGCTTTACAGTGGGTGCTGGTGAATCAAACCTGGGTCATTAGGCTTTGCAGGCAAGCACCTTAACCATTGAGCCATCTCTCCAGTCCCATTCTGTTTCCGTGTCATCATTTTTCTTCCTCCTATTTGCAGGTCTTATGTAGGTAGCATCAACCACTGTGAATGAATACCAAAGTCACTTTGTATCTAGAAGACAATAATATCATAATCACTCTTCCCCTTCCTTTGGCCCTTACATTCCTTCTGCTACCTCTTCCTCAATGGTCCCTGAGCTTTGCGGGGTGTGACGGAGATGTCTCGCTTAGTGCTGAACACCCCACTGTCACTTCCCAGCACCTTGATGAGTTTCAAGTTTCTCCCGTGGTCACCACCATCTGAAATGAGAAGGTTCTCTAGCCAAAAGTGAGAGCAGCATTAATATATGGGCATAAACATAAATATTTAGAGAGCAGTTTGGCAGATATAATGCATCCACTTAGTCAGGCAACAGTACTAGTTCCCTCGAGGGCTGTGATCTCCCAAGTCATAGGTTTTTTATTAGGCTTTCAGTACCAGGTAGGAATTCCCCGCCATGGAGCGGACCTCAAGTCCAATCAGAGAGCAATTGTAAACTATAACTTCTAATTTAGTTTTATTTCAAACAATGCTCATGATATCATTTCTTTTCTATCTGAGTTTAATTTTTCTCTTATGCATTAAAATGTATTCATAGCTTAAAATGATAAAATATCAAGCCAAGTGTAGGAATTCACACCTGCCATCCCAGTACCCAGGAGGCTGAGGCAGGAGGATTGCATGAGTTGGAGGCCAGCTTTGGTCACCGAGCAAGACCCTGTCTCAACCAACCAACCAGTTAAACAAACCAAGCAACGTTCATCTTCTCCCACATAAAATCACCTCTCACTCCACCAGTGGACCTCTCTTGGGGAAATGCTGGCAAAGTCAGCCACATTCACAATACAAATCAGGAAACTGGAAACTGGGGGGGGGAGGGGCTCATCACCAAGGACAGCGTGTCTGTCGATACCTGGCTTTGCAGATGGGGGAAGTGAAGCCAGGATTGTAGAGGTGGTTGCTAGCTGAATCTGCATGTTAGCCTATCTGCTCAACTTACAAGTCTGGTTCATTTTTCTCTTTCTGGTTTTCTTCCTTCCTTCATTCCTTTCTTTCTTTTTTAGGTAGGGTCTCTCTCTGGCCCAGGCTGACCTGGAATTCACTAGTCTCAGGGTGGCCTTGAACTCACGGTGATCCTCCTAACTCTGTCTCCTGAGTACTGAGATTAAAGGCATGTGCCACTATGACTGGCAAATAAAATTTAAACAAAAAGAAAAGAAAAGAGGGGGCTGAAAATAAGGCTCAGTGGGCAAAGTGCTTGTTTGCCAGGTAAGCATGAGTGAGAACCTAAATTCAGATCCCAGTACCCACGGAAAGCTGGAGCTGGTGGTGGCACCCGTGGTCCCGGTGCTGGGAGATTGAGACAGAGGGATTCCTAAGGCTTTCTGGGCAGCTTATCTTGCTGAATCAGTGAGCTCTAGGTTCAGTGAGAGACCTTGTTTCAAAAAATAAGATTGGACTGGAGAGATGGCTTAGCAGTTAAGGTGCTTGTCTGAGAAACCCAAGGACCCACGTTTGATCTCTCTCCAGATCCCATGTAAGCCAGATGCAAAAAGGTGACTCAAGTGCAAGGTTGCATGTGCACAGTAGGTGGCACAAGCATCTGAAGGTTGATTACAGTGGCTAAGGCCCTGGTGTGCCAATTCTCTCTCTCTCTCTCTGTCTCTTTCTTTTAATCTCTCTAAAATTAAAATAAAATAAAATTTTAGAAAGACAGAAATAAAAAGATCTGATTCTAGAAATAAAGATTTCGTGAAATGCTTGCTGAGTCCTTGAAACACCGAAAAATTAAAATGTGGATTTTCGTCAGTGCACCGCCAAACCCATTGCTTGACGTGTCACACTAGCTGCAGGACTGTGTGCCTTCTCAGGAGACTCACTGTCTGGAGAAGCTGCCGAGTGAAGGGTGGTCGTGACTAGCCTGAAGCACACCAATGAACAAAACCCCAAACAAGCAAGGCGGTGCTAACTGCAAGCATAGAGAAGGAAGGAGATCCTGTGGCAGTGACGTCAACTGTTGCAGTCAGGTTCGCATTACTGGTAGAAATCACCCGACCAAGAGCAACTTGTGAGAAAAAAGAGGTTGATTTTGGTTCACAGGCTCGAGGGTTGGAGCTCCATGATGATGTCAGGGGGAAATGATGGTGTTGCAGTCAGGTTCGCGTTGCTGGTAGAAATCACCCAACCAAGAGAAGCTTCTGGGGAAAAGAGGTTTATTTTGGCTTACAGGCTCGAGGGGAAGCTCCACAATAGCAGGGTAAAACAATGGCATGAGCAGAGGGTGGACATCACCCTCTGGCCAACATCAGGTGGACCATAGCAACAGGAGAGTGTGCCAGACACTGGCAAGGGGAAACTGGCTATAATACCCATATGCACCCCCCAACAATACACTGCCTCCAAGGAGATGTTAATTCCCAAATTCCATCAGCTGGGAACCTAGAATTCATAACACCTAAGTTTATGGGGATGCCTGACTCAAACCATCACAAGGTCTAAGTGAGCATCTGCGTCCCCTGGCCAGTGGGATTGCAAAGCCACCTCCACGGGCTGTCCCAGCGCTCCGAGGGCCACGCGCCTGCGCTATGCACTGCAGGCGTGGCTGGCTTGTCTTGGTGGGTGGTTCTCAGGAAGCTGGCAGTTCCAGCTAGCAGGATCCCGTGACTTCGAGTTGAACCTCTACAAGTGGGAGGCATTTCCCTTTAAAAACCAAACTGCCCCAGTCTGTGTGTCCAGTTCGCCCCCCCCCCAAAAAAAAACTACCTCCTGGGGCTGCAGAGGTGGCTTAGAAGTTAGAGGTGCCGGCTTACAAAACTTGTGGGCCCAGGTTTGATTTCCTAGTACCCATATAAAACCAGATGCACAAAGTGATGCATGTATCTGGAGTTCCTATGCAATAGCAAGAGACTCTCATGCCCATTCTCTCTCTCTCTCATAAATTAAACAAACAACAAAAAAAAGCTTCCTGTCCCCAAGGCTTCAGGCAGCTCTTTATTATTTCTATTTCCTTATTTATGTCTTGTATTGACCTCTTCCATTTCATTAAATTGGTGTCCTGTGTCTTCTTTGATTCCTTTGATTTCTTCTTTGACTTCTTTGAACATATTTACAAACATTCTTTTGAAATCTTTCTCAGGCATTTCCTCTAACTCGTTCTCACTGGAGGTCATTTCTGATGAATTAATACTATTTGGTGGATTTATAGTGTCTTGATTTTTGATGTTTCTTGTGTTATAATGTATATATTTTTGCATCTTGGATTAAGTTAATGCTTGGATTTTCTAGTTAGCTGGGTATTATTAGATGTATCAATCTACCTGATGTTATATGTCTTCAGGGTAGGAGCTTAAGGTGTTAGATGTGGCTCTTAAGACTCTCAGAGTATCTACAAAAGAGACCCTAGATGTTGGGTTTGCCTGCTATGGTAGTATTCAAGTAGGCTGAGTGGAACAAAATACAGACAGATTCTAAAATTTAATTAAACAATGTACACATTCAATGAAAAACAGCACAGAGTATTTATGCAAAATTAGGTATTATGACAACCAGATCCTCTATCAACAGGGAGGTTTAGATTTCTGTTCTGTTGAGGGTTCCAAGTTGGCTTGTGACCAAGTGAGACCCTTCCCTAATGTATAACAGAAGAGGAAACACAGCCACTATAAATCACGAAGCAACAAATAACAAGCCCAAAATACAGCTTATTTAAGAATGGCAAATCTGACCATCCATCAGACTTAACATATAATTTATCCTGATATGGAAGGTGCAATTAGCACTACCGACTCAGGGCTATATACCAGGTTCATTATGCAGGTTCTGACCTGGTGTAATCCCTGTTACCTTTTGGTATGATTTTGGTCTCAGTTATGCTGCGCTCTGCTTGTGTCCCTTTTTGATGCCCTGTGGGTTCAAGTAGGCTGGCTGGACCACCGGACCACTGTTCTGTTTTCTGGAGCTGGGCACTGGCTTTTCCTGCAGCTCAAGCCGAGCCTGGCAGCCTGTGGCCCTGCGGACCTGGCACCCACCGCTGCTGCTGGAGACACTTCTGAGGCCTGTGCAGGCTCTGGATGCTCTGGATCTCTCCTACTTCTCTGCTGCCGTTTTAATTTCTTATACACCTCACTTTTTAGTAAAAGTGTGCATTTTTTTTTGTTTTTTTTTTTTTGGCTTTTTCTCCCCTAGGCCACTTTGGTGTGGTTCCTACAGCGCCATCTTAACTGGAAGTCCCTGCTCTTATTTTCTTTTACAGTACTGGGAATGGAACCCAGGGCCTCCTTCACGTGTTAGGTAAGTACTCTACTGTTGAGCTCCATCCAGTTTTCATTTACTTATTTATTTTTTGAATTTTTATTTATTTATTTGAGAGAGAGAGAGAGAGAGAGAATAAGCACACCAGGGCTTCCAGCCACTGCAAACAAACTCCAGATGTATGCGCCCCCTTGTGCATCTGGCTTACAGAGGTCCTGGGGAATTGAACCTGGGTCCTTTGGCTTTGCAGGCAAGTGCCTTAACCACTAAGGCACTTTTCTCCAGCTCACTTATTTATTTGAGAGTTACAGACAGAGACAGAAAGAGGTAGATAGAGAGAGAATGGGAGTGCCAGAGCCTCCAGCCACTACAAACAAACACCTTGTGTATCTGGCTAACGTGGGTCCTGGGGAAGCAAGCCTTGAACTGAGGTCCTTAGGCTTCACAGGCAAGCACGTAACCACTAAGCTATCTCTCCAGCACCCCACTTATTTATTTTTTGAGGCAAGATCTCACTGTAGCCCAAGCTGACTGGGAACTCATTCTATAGCTCCAGCTTGGCCTTGAACTCATGGTGATCCTCCTACTTCCCAAATTCTGGGGTTATAGGCGTGCACAGGTGAGAGAAGAACTTCTGGGTTGGTTGTAACCCTCCATCTTGTTTGAGGTAGCGTCTCTGCCTGCAGCTCATGACGCCTGTTCACCATGTGTTGCTGTTACTTTCTCTTTGCTGGGACAAAACACCAGACCACCAGCAGCATATGGAAGCAAAGGGTTTGTTTTGTCGACTGTCTCTGGGGGATGGATCATCGTGGTGGAGAGAGCATGGCAGAGCAGAGGCTGAGCATCACATCTTGTCACTTCAGCTGGGAGGGAGCAGAAAGAGTGAACTATCTATCACCCTGGGCTCTCAACGTCGCTCTTCCTGCTCAGCCCGGCTGGAGTTGGCCCTGCGACCAGCTGGCCAGTGTCTGCTTTCTCCCAGGGCTGGGGCTACACAGTGAAAGAGACAGAAGATTACCAATGAGGGACTTCTGACCCCTCCTGGAGGCCAGAAAGCTAGGGGAGCCTACCTGGGGACCTAGCCACTTGGTACCTGATTCTAAAATGCTCTTGTCTTACCACTGGGCCAATGTGCTAGAAATTTCCTTCGAGGAAGCCAGCCACACTCTACCTGCTACAGGGATGGATTGAAGTGACTCTCGTGTTGGGCACTGTGGTAAGTACTCTAAAGCCATCAACACATGCCTTCCAACAACCATGCCATGGACGTGACTGTTACCATCACATGGCTATGAAGAGGTTTACGGGCAGGCCATTGCCAGTGAGCAGAGAAGGGGAAAGGGGCCTGCTGAGGAAGGAACCCTCTCTCCAGCTGCATCTGTGAGCCAACGAGAGCTGGGGTCTTCAATCCTGTGGAATGTTCCTGAAGTCTCAAGCTTGCTCTGACCTGGGCTGGCTCTGATTGAGGAAGGCTGGGTGGGGTTCTCCAGAGCCAAGCTCAGTCTGGTTTCTGCCAGTCCTCCCTGGGTGAAGTCATCTGGTGAGGTCATCACCTTATCAGTGAACTCGCCTCAGGGTTGAATGTTGTGCTCAGCTGGAAGCTGCAGGAAGGTTCCCGAAGACAGGAGATACAGCTGCTGCAGATGAGGGTGGGGAAGGTACAACTCATTCTCCTCAAAGCCCCTTTCTTCCTTTCTTTTTCCTTTTTCTTTCTTTCTTTTTTCTTTTGAGGTGGAGTCTTGCTCTAGCCCAAGGTGGTCAGGAATTCAGTGTGTAGTCTCAGGCTGGCCTTGAACTCAGAGCGATTCTGCTACCTGGGATTAAAGGTATGTGACACCACGCCTGACTTATTTTTAAATTTTTTTTGTTTATTTTTATTTATTTGAGAGCGACAGACAGAAAGCGACAGATAGAGAGAGAGAGAGAGAGGGAATGGGCTCACCAGGGCCTCCCGCCACTGCAAACGAACTCCAGACGCGTGTGCCCCCTTGTGCATCTGGCTAACGTGGGTCCTGGGGAATCGAGCCTTCAACTGGGGTCCTTAGGCTTCACAGGCAAGCACTTAACCGCTAAGCCATCTCTCCAGCCCTTTTTAAATTTTTTTTGTGTGTTTATTTTTTGTGTGTTTATTTTTATTTATTTATTTGAGAGTGACAGACAGAGAAAGAGAGACAGAGAGTTATTTTTAATTAAAAATTGGTTTTGGCAGTTTGCTTTCTCAAAAAACTTTGGAGGGGCTAGGGAGATGGCTCAGCGGTTAAAGGCACTTACTTGCAAAGGCTGCTGGCCTGTGTTCAATTCCCCAGCTGCCCATGTAAAGCCAGACGGGCATTTGTTTGCAGTGGCAAAAAACCTTGGTGTGTGTGTGTGTGTGTGTGTGTGTATGTGTGTGTGCATGCGTCATGCCCACAGGCACATGAGTGCATGAACACACACACATGCAGGTAAATATTTTATTTTTTCACGGTAGGATCTCACTCTGGTCCAGGCTGACCTGGAATTAACTATGTAGTCTCAGGGTGGCCTCGAACTCTCAGTGATCCTCCTACCTCTGCCTCCCGAGAGCTAGGATTAAAGGCGTGCGCCACCACTCCCGGCAATAACTTTTTTTGTTTGGTTTTTCAAGGTAGGGTCTCACTGTAGCTCAGGCTGACCTGGAATTCACTATGTAGTCTCAGGGTGGCCTCAAAACCACAGCAATCCAATCCTCCTACCTCTGCCTCCCGAGTGCTGGATTAAAGGCAAGTGCCACCATGTCCAGCAGATAAATAAAATTTTAAAGAGTCCTCTAGAAACAGTAGTTGAATCTCAGGCAGGACTGAAGGTTCTGGCAGCTTTTGTGTGCAGCTGGCCAGGTCAATGACAGGTTACCTGGTTGTCCGTCTGTACACAGCAGAGCTGGAACACCTATATGGGAGCCTCCCTGTCATGTGGCGGAGCTGGTCACCAGTGGAGTGGTAAGAGCTGGAGTAACAACCAGGGAAAGTTGCCAGTGTCACTCGCCGGCAGAGCGACCGAGAGGGCCATCTGCTGCTGGACATGTGTGACAGAAAGCATAGAGCTCTGTGTTGCAAAGACACAGAACCAGAAGGCTGTATTGAAAGTCATGTGAATGTAGGTGGCAACCCCACTGTAACCATCCTGATAGGGACGAAGATGTCCCCAAGAGATACTTATGTCCCTAGTTTTGGCTCTCACATGATTGCAACAAGGGACCCCAAGGGTGGGGAGGAGGAGAAGGCTAAAGCCTGGGGCCCGTGCAAGGCCACTAGGTTTCCCACAAAGAGATGTCACAGTTCTCATAATTTATGGCACCACCTTCCAGAATGTACTGGAACTGAGACAGTGATGGGTGAGTGGTGGTTGGAGCCCACACCTTATCAGGACTTCTTAGTTATGCACACAGTAGTCATGTATTTAGACCTAAACAACTTCTTAAGACCCCAACGATGGACTTGAGGGGGGATCACTGAACCTCTCTGTTCTCTTCCCGCTGTGGCCACATTGAACAAATCTCCTTTCTCTGCTTTTCACTGTTACTGGTATGTTTGACTGGCCTGTGGAGGCCAAGTGACCAGCAACTCTGGAAACCTTACTGTGTGATCCAGAGTAGGTGAGCCCCACAGACAGGCCTGTGTTTGCGTCCCAGTGCGGCCTCGGTAATGAACATCAGCCTTCAGATGTCTCCTCGCCTCCCCCGATGCCTGCCTCGCTCTGACAGGCTGCCTCCCTCCTGAGCACCTGGCTGATGTGATAGTGCGTGTCCTCCCCAGAAAGGGTACAAGTGGGATCTGGGCACTTGCTGGGCTCCAGTGAGGCCTTGGCCTTCAAGCAAGCTACACCCTGCCCTGCCTTCCTGGTGTCCATCTCAGATCCAGGAAGATGGAATAGGAGAGATTGTTGGGAGATAATGGAAAAGGAGATGGAGCCGTGAGAATTGCTCCAGAGAGGAGAAGACACACGCAAGTCCCCGTTCCCCAAAGATAGTTGCTCAGAGTTCAGAAAGGTGAGTTTTCACCTGAACATCACCCAAAGCAAACCAAGAGGGTACACGTTTCCCCCTCTTTTACTGGAGAATGTCACCCTTAATTCCCTGGATGGATAGATATGGATATATAGAGATATATTTATCATGTATATCTCTATCTCTATCTCTATATCTATCTATCTATCTATCTATCTATCTATCTATCTATCTATCTATCTCCTATGTATGTGATGAGGCTGAGGTATCTTCTCTGCCTCACCTAGCTCAGACCCACAGCTGCCTTGATACCCTTCTCTCTAGGCTGGACTCTGCTGCTGGCTAGATGTATAACCTTGAGAAGGTCACAGATCCTCACCCAAATCTAGGTCAAGGTGGAAAATAAGAGCCACATGGGGTCATGGACAAGGTTATATTTTGAGAATGCAAGGTGGTGTCTAAGGCTGCAGAGTTACAAACGGAGGACAGAGGACCCAGAAGGCAGGAAAAGGCCCCTCTTGTGTAACAATTCCCTGCTGGGCTTTCCCCTAGGATCTATGCCGCCTCGGGGCCTCCCTGTGTCCGCCCAGCCCTTGAGAGAGTAGCGAGGAAGCACTTTAACCTGCAGTGGCTGTGATGTCCCTAGGAGGAAAGTGTCACTTAACCCCCACCTAACTGATGAAGAAACTGAGGTAGTGTTTGGCTCCAGGGTGGTATTGGAGATTTAGCTTCCTCCTCCCTGACCCCTCCTGAGTCAGCATTAGCCATTACTGAAGTTTTACTGCTGGGAGAGAGGTGTTTGGCAGGAAGATTCAGGGAGAGGTGAGGGTGGAGGGACATAGCTGGGGGCTGATCTGGTCCTGCTGACATTCTCTCTCTCTCTCTTTTATAGTTTTTTGAGGTAGGGTCTCACTCTAGCCCAGGCTGACCTGTAATTCACTATGGAGTCTCAGGGTGGCCTCGAACTCATGGCAATCCTCCTACCTCTGCCTCCCGAGTGCTGGGATTAAAGGCGCGCGCCACCATGCCCGGCGACATTCTCTTTTTAAAAGGGCCGCCTGGGAGAGGTGCCCAAGGGCTCGCAGAAAGACAGGAGTAGAGGCAGGAGACCCAGGGCTCCTGAGGTCTGAGTCCAAACCTTGCCCTGCCACCTTTGTGCTGTGACATATGAAGAGTTAGAGTCCTGGCATGAGCGGGCAGGAGGCGCTGAAGAAGAAATGGTGTGTGCCTCTGTCAGGAATGCATGCATGAATGCATGAATGAATGAAGGAATGGGCTTTTGATTTTTTTTTGTTGTTGTTATTGTCTTTGAGGCATGGTCTCATTCTAGCCTTAGGCTGGCCTTGAACTCACAGTAGTCCTCTTACCTTAGCCTCCCAAGTGATGGGATTAAACACATGGGCCATCTTGCCCGGCTATGAATGAATAAACGGCTAATGAATGTTGACTCCCCCACTTTGAAGAGCAAGGGACGGGGACTGGTTTCCCAAAAGGAACCCACAGGCAGGTATTAGCCTAAGCCCCGCCCCCTCCACTGGAAATCTTTTGTCTGCTTCCCCAGAGAATTGGGTCCACCTAGAGGACGCTGGAGGACCAACACCTTCGTCCTCAGGAGGAGGAGTCCACCTAGTCTTAAACGTTCCCCGAGTCCCATCTCCCCATCTACTTCCTCTCCTTTAAGAATGCAGGTGGCCAGTTGTGGTGGTGCCCACCGGTAGGATATTGCTGACGAGGCGGAGGCAGGAGGATCAGGAGTTCAAGGCCAGCCTGGGCTACACATTTAAATAATTTTTTTTTTTCGAGGTAGGGTCTTACTCTAGCCCAGGCTGACCTGGAATTCACTATGGAGTCTCAGGGTGGCCTCGAACTCATGGTGATCCTCCTACCTCTGCCTGCCTAGTGCTGGGATTAAAGGCATGCGCCACCACGCCCGGCTAAATAAATTTTTAAAAAATACAGCAAGAAAAAAAAAAAAAAAGGATGCAAACGGGGCTGTGTGCGCTCGCTGGTCCTGCACTTCCCTAGTAGGACAAAGGTCCTGGTTTGATACACACGCGCGTGCACACATCCACATGCATGATACCTGCGTGAAGCCCACCAAAGGAGCTGCACGGTTCCTAATCAGACAAAGCCCAGCTAGGATTCAATTCACACAATCAATGGCAGTTGTCTTCAAAAGGTCAAAGTCTGGAGATTAAGAGAAAGTGTAAGGACTGGTTCCAGGCGGAATGGTATGTGAACACGTTAGTTTCTAGTCGGCCACGGCTGCAGTGGGATTTGCTGAACATGGCTTTGAGAGGGGCATCCTCTCCGCAGCTGACTTTCGAATGGTTCTAGGAGAACCGCTCATAGGTGCTTTTTCAACACTTAAAACAATTAGGTAGCATTAATAAAAGAAGACTGGGGTGTAGAACAGAGAGCATTGCCCAGCACGCACATGGTTCTGGGTCCCGTTCTCAGCACCAAAGGCAAAAGGACAAGATAAAAGAAAAACAAGAACTACACTGTTTTTTGTTTTTGTTTTTCGAGGTAGGGTCTCACTCTAGCCCAGGCTGACCTGGATCTCACTATGTAATATCAGGCTGGTCTCAAACTCACAGTGATCCGCCTACCTCTGCCTCCCAAATGCTGGGATTAAGGGTGTGCACCACCACAGCTGGCTAAGAACTACTTTTAAGACCTGTTGAGGTGGTACATGTTTATAATCTCAGCACATGAGCTCAAAGCTAGGCTTAGCCACACAAGCCAATAAATAAACAAGTAAATGAATTAACTAATTAAGAACAATTTTCTTGGGACCTGGGGAAGTAGCTCAGCTGTTAAAAAAAGGCATATGCTTGCAAAGCTTACCACCCTGGGTTCAATTCCCAAGTACCTATATAGTATAAAGCCAGATGCATACAGTGATGCAGTCATTGGGAATTCATTTGCATGGTCGAGAGACCCTGTAGTACCCATAGTCATTTTTTCCCTCTCTCTCTATTTGCAAATAAATAAAGAAAATGTTATTTTAAAAATGAATTTAGACCTGGGTGTGGTGGCGCACGCCTTTAATCCCAGCACTTGGGAGGCAGAGGTAGGTGCATTGCCATGAGTTTGAGGCCACCCTGAGACTCCATAGTGAATTCCAGGTCAGCCTTGGCTAGAGTGAGACCCTACCTTGAAAAACAACACAAAGAGAGAGAGAGAGAAAGAGAGAGAGAGAGAGAGAGAGAGAGAGAGAGAGAGAGAGAAAGAGGGAGAGAGAAAAGAATTTAGGGGCTGGAGAAATGACTCAGCAGTTAAGGTTCTTGCCTGTAGCACCTAAAGACCTGGGTTCAATTCTCTAGTATCTTCATAAAGCCAGATGCACAATGAGGTGCATGTATCTGGAGTTCCTTTGCACAGACTAGAGGCATAGATATGCCCATTCTCTCTCTCATCTTTGCAAATAAATAAAATAATAAATAAATAATAATAAATAAGGGCTATATAAAATAACATAATATATAAGAATATATAAATAATACATAAATAATATTTTTTAAAATATTTTTTAATTTATTTATTGGAGAGTGACAGACACAGAAAGAAAGACAGATAGAGGGAGAGAGAGAGAATGGGAGCGCCAGGGCTTTCAGCCTCTGCAAACGAACTCCAGACGTGTGCGCCCCCTTGTGCATCTGGCTAACGTGGGACCTGGGGAACCGAGCCTCGAACCGGGGTCCTTAGGCTTCACAGGCAAGCGCTTAACCGCTAAGCCATCTCTCCAGTCCATAAATAATATTTTTAAATGAATTTAGTACAGGGAAAAACAGTAATAACTCCTTCAGAGAGAAATGGCATTAAATAAGATTCTGTAAGTACAATTACTCTTGAGCTAACTTCCTACTTATATGTCCTCTCTATGAGACATAAATTAACACTGTGGCATTCCACATAAGGAAACAGAAAAGAGGCATATCGACAAGGCTAAATTTGCAGTCTCTGGTCTCAGCACCCCAAAGTGATGCTTCCCTGGGCTACCCTTATATGATGTCTTCCCCCAGGTGCCCTCACATTCAGTGATGTTGTCCCTCAGCTGTCCTCCCAGTGATGTCCTCCCTCAGCTGTCCTCACAGGGATGTCCTCCCTCAGCTGTCCTCACAGCGATGTCCTCCCTCAGCAGTCCTCACACTGATGTCCTCCCTCAGCTGTCCTCACAGCGATGTCTTCCCTCAGCTGTCCTCACACTGATGTCCTCCCTCAGCTGTCCTCACACTGATGTCCTCCCTCAGCTGTCCTCACACTGATGTCCTCCCTCAGCTGTCCTCACAGCGATGTCTTCCCTCAGCTGTCCTCACACTGATGTCCTCCCTCAGCTGTCCTCACACTGATGTCCTCCCTCAGCTGTCCTCACACTGATGTCCTCCCTCAGCTGTCCTCACACTGATGTCCTCCCTCAGCTGTCCTCACAGCGATGTCCTCCCTCAGCTGTCCTCACACTGATGTCCTCCCTCAGCTGTCCTCACACTGATGTCCTCCCTCAGCTGTCCTCACAGCGATGTCCTCCCTCAGCTGTCCTCACACTGATGTCCTCCCTCAGCTGTACTCACACTGATGTCCTCCCTCAGCTGTCCTCACAGCGATGTCCTCCCTCAGCTGTCCTCACACTGATGTCCTCCCTCAGCTGTCCTCACAGCGATGTCCTCCCTCAGCTGTTCTCATACTGATGTCCTCCCTCAGCTGTCCTCACGGCGATGTCCTCCCTCAGCTGTCCTCACGGCGATGTCCTCCCTCAGCTGTCCTCACACTGATGTCCTCCCTCAGCTGTCCTCACACTGATGTCCTCCCTCAGCTGTCCTCACGGCGATGTCCTCCCTCAGCTGTCCTCACGGCGATGTCCTCCCTCAGCTGTCCTCACAGCGATGTCCTCCCTCAGCTGTCCTCACGGCGATGTCCTCCCTCAGCTGTCCTCACGGCGATGTCCTCCCTCAGCTGTCCTCACGGCGATGTCCTCCCTCAGCTGTCCTCACGGCGATGTCCTCCCTCAGCTGTCCTCACGGCGATGTCCTCCCTCAGCTGTCCTCACGGCGATGTCCTCCCTCAGCTGTCCTCACACTGATGTCCTCCCTCAGCTGTCCTCACACTGATGTCCTCCCTCAGCTGTCCTCCACCTAAGTATCTTACTTTCCTTCTCTCCTCCTAGCTTATCTAAACCTCCCAACCTCTCATTCGTCAAAATCTCACATTGAAGTCATGGCTGAGTTCCTCCCTACTTGATACTGCTGTCTGTCCTATGATCTCCCCAGCATGAGATCTGTTCTGTTTATGACCTGTCATTAGTTCATTCCGGGAACCCTCCAGAGCCTCAGCCAGCCAGAGCAGGGCACACCGTGCTGTGCAGAGCAGGCACTGGCCCCCACCAGCTCTCCTCTAACTTCCAGTTAGGTTGTGTGAACTAAGGCAGCGTACATAGACACACGCATATGCTACTAGAGACCTGTGGGGCCCATCAAGGCCGGAGCAGGGTGCTGAGGCAGGAGCATACTTTTGAGGCTTTTAAGAAGGAAACTATCAGGCTTGGTAGCTGGCACAAACCATCGGAGGCTTAGGGTCTTACCACTCACAGGGCTGGTCAACACAGAGGAGAGCAGAGGGGCTGGTGGAGGGAGGCGCTGTCCAACAGGCAGAGGGTCCCATGGCATCAGAGGACATCTCAAGGAGGGCCATCTGATTGCACTGTGAAGGATGTCACTGGAGATCAGTGATTTACATTTTTAAAAGCGGCTCTGGCCAGCTGTGGAGGATCAGAGAGCCAAGAGTGGAAGCAGATGGGCCCTTATCTCTCCCTCCCCACTTTCTGGGCCAGCCTGGGGCTTATCTTGCTTTCGAGAGAGCTCCTTGTGGCCAGGAAGGACGCCTGTGTCTGAGACTGCAGAACCCAGACCTGGCTGGACACAGGGCCTCTGTCTCCAGGCCTAGCCTCAGTCCCAGGGGGTCCTCTGAGACACATTCTGTGCTCTTCTCCAGCCTTTCTGGATCCCCTGGCCCCAGCATCCCGGAATGTTTGACAGGGCCGCACATGTATTCTCCAAACAGAACTTGATGCATGCTTCCAGGACAAACAAGCAAACAGACCCCGTGGCATCCATCAGGAGAGACTCGGGCTCTATAAACAAAGGCGCAGCCTGCCTCCTGCTCCTCTGCACAGATACCTTCCCCACAGGGCCCAGCAGCCTCCGCCCCGGGCCCAGCCAGTTGGGGCCACACTCAGTGCTGAGTTTCTCATGTTTTTAGAAACAAGAAAGCAGCCTTAGATTGGGGTGTGGTGACTCATTCCAACATTTGGGAGGCTGAAACAGGAGGGTTACTTTGATCTTAAAACCAGCCTGGGCTATGAGAGAGAGAGAGAGAGAAAGAGAGAGAGAGAGAGAGAGAGAGAGAGAGAGAGAGAGGAAGGGAGGGAGGGGGAGAGGGAGAGAGAGAAAGGGAACGAGAGAGAAGAAATAAACTGAGGAGACTGAAACTCAAAGATGAATGTTAAGTTAGTTGCCTGAGGTCATGGAGCAGAGCCAGGTTACACCAAGATTCTGTAAATCACAAGCCATATCCACTACTGTATTGCTCAGATCATAGGAATGATGCTACCTCAGGCTGGGCGATGGCTCCCGGGTGGTCACACAAGCGTGAAGATCCAAGCGTCCCCAGCCCCTGTGTAAATTCCAGGCACCGATGATTTCAATCCTGGAAAGGTGAAAACAGTAGATTCCTTGGCACTAGTTGGCTACATTTCTAGCCAAATCTTTGGGCTCTGGCTTCAGTGAAAGATCCTATCTCAGAAAATAAGGTGAAGAGAGAAAGGGGAAACACCTGGCCTCCACACCCACCGGCACACACGTGCATGTGCACCTGCACACACATTCATACCAGCACATATACATATATGTATGAACACGGCACACACACACAGTACCTCGAGCCAGGCATGGTGGCACACACCTGTCATGTTTGCTCTTGGGAGGCTGAGGCTGGTGAGTTTGAAACTGGCCTGGACTACATAATGAGACCCTATTAACAAAAACAAAAGTAAATAAATTAAATTTAAGGGGCTGATAATGTAGCTTAGATGGGAGAGTGGCTGTCTAGCATGCATGAAGCCCTGGGTTCAATCCCAGTGTCTCATAAACCATATGGGGGTTGCATGCCTGTAACCCCAATACTCAGAAGCCCTGGGTTTCGTCCTTAGCACTGCATAAATTGGGTGTGGGGACACACACTGGTAAGCCCAGCGCTTGGGAAGTGGTAGGAAGATCAGAAGTTTGAGGTCATCCTTGGCGACGCAGCCAAGGAGACCAGCCTGAGATACAAGAGACCCTGTCTAAAGGAAGAAAGAGGGGGAGAGGGGGGAAAGAGGGAGACAGGGAGGGAACACACACATTACACACACCTACACAACATGCACGCACACATACACACACATACACACCCATGCACAAACACACACAACCGCTCCTGTTGATGTGGATGTATTTTCGCCTAAATGTTTTGCACACATGGACAAGTTTCGTCCTCACAGCTGCCCTTGGAGGTAAGGACTCATTTTTCAGGTGAAAGCGTGGGGAGGGAAGCACAGACATTTCTCCAGGTCAGTGCGGAAATGCTGGGATGGAGACACTTGAACTCGGGGCTGGTGGTGGTCGGGGGTGGGGAGGTGAGGAAGTGCTTCTCTTCTCGACCGTCTTTATCTCTGTGTGCCAAGCGAAGACACCTCGGTTAGCCTAAGGGATGTGGGGGGCCCAGCCACTACTGCTCACAAGGTGGGGCCTGGAGTGTGTATTCTGACGGCTGTTCTTTCCAGAGCCCAGGGAAGGGGGCCAAGGCCCGGCTCTATATCACCACAAAGCCACTGTCTTACTCTGGGGGCTGTGGCAGATCACAGCCCCTTCTGAGCCTCAGTTTCTCCATTCGGCTCAGAAGGCCAGCAATCGCAGCCCGGCCTGCCTGGGGGCTTGCTGTGACTCCGCGTGGTGGGGGTGGGTGGGTTTCCGGTCCTTTGGTTGAATTGCATGCAGCCTGGTTCTGGGTTTCAAGCCCTAGGGGCAGGTTGGGAGTCTGGGCTCCCCCATGGGGAGACCCCCCACCTTGGGCTCCAGTTTAAATTGCCAGACACAGGCCTGAGTGGAAGCCCCCCTCCAGGCAGGGTGACCAGGAGCCGGCTGGCTGGCCATTTGTCCACTGATGGGTGTGCAGATAACAGCTGCAGGCGTCTGGAGATAAGACAGGGCCAGGCAGAGCCAGGCCAAGCCAGCCACGTGGGGTGCAGGGAGCAGAGGCCACGCAGGGTGTCTGGACAGAGCACTGTACCCCAGACTCCTCCGTCCTACTCTTTTTTCACCCCCCCCCCATCTCTCACCCCTCACCCAGCCCCATCAAGACCAAACAGAATAAAGCAAGTAAGGAAAGAAAAAGCACATTTATCAGAAGCGTGGCTGCAGCCTTGGAGCCCTGGGCTAGGGTCAGGAGCCACAGGCTGGGTGAGTGGGCAGCTGCCTCGATCCTCGGGGTGTTTCCACACACAGGGGCACCCCTGGCCTGCACCCCTAGCTCACAGCGCAAGTTAACAGCAACGAGGCAGGCCCTGGTTCCATCTCCTTTGCAGATGAAAAGCTCAGGGGTGGAGGCTTACACCACAGGCTGGAAACCAATGCCCTCCGAATTCTGACTGAGGGAACTCAGCTTCAGGATATGGCCTCTTAGCTGTTTTGAGTGTCAACACCAATATAATGGGAGAAAGAAAGAAAGGGAGAGAGAGAGGAAGGGAAGAAAGAAGAAAGCAAGCCCGGGCGTGGTGGCGCATGCCTTTAATCGCAGCACTCCACGAGGCAGAGGTAGGAGGATTGCCGTGAGTTTGAGGCCACCCTGAGACTACATACTGAATTCCAGGTTAGCCTGGGCTAGAGCGAGACCCTGCCTTGGGGCGGGGGGGAGGGGGGGAGAAAAAAAAAAGCAACAAGCTAGCCACGATGGGAACCTATTTGTGTTATTTATTTAGAAACAGTGTCTCATGTGGCCTGTGTCAAGGAAGACCTTCAACTGATCTTCCTGCCTCCACCTCCCTAGGACTGGGGTCCCAGGCATGTGCCATGTGCTACTATGCCCGGTTTAAACCTCGCGCTTTGGACATTCTAGACAAGCACTCTACCAACTGAGCCCCAGCCCGCTTTGGTGTTTGGTGTGTGGTTTGTGCGTGTGCGTGTGCGTGTGCGTGCGGGCATGCATGCGCCACAGGACTGGTGAGGTCAGAAGGCATCTTCAGGTGGCAGTCCTCACCTTGGGCCTTCTTTGATGCAGGGTCTCTTCTTCACCACTGTGGTCGCCAGGCTTGCTGGCCAGCAAGCTTCTAGGTGCTTCTCCACCTCCCTTCTCACTGGAGGTGCGCCAGGATTACAGAAGCTTGCGCCGCAGCACCTGGCTTTGCGTGGTTCTGGGCATCTGAGCTCAGGTCCTCACTCTTGTGCAGCGAGTGTTGTAGCCAGTGAGCATTCCCCCGCCCCCCCCCCATCCCCAGGGCTTTAAAATGTGTACATTTCTGCTTGCCTGTTTATGGTATGTCTGGAAATGTAGACAGTCATATGCACATACCACATTTCAGTCTCAGATCACAGAGCTTAGTGATGGTCCCTGAAGATCCCCTCTCCTAGTGACGTCATGAGCATGTAAGGACACTCCATGGTGTCCCAGCAAGGAGACTACTCAATGAGACATTTCTCGCCATGGTCCCCGTCAGGAGACACATGCCTGTGTTCCGGAGTATTAACAACCGTGACCTCTACAGCTTGGCCATCCCCTGACCCTGTCCCCAAGTTATGACAGCCAGAAATGTCTCCATGTTGTCAAATGTTCCCCAATACAGTCTCGCCCCTCCCCCAGTGCAGCTGAAAGCCACTGCTTTGGAGGGCACTGCCAAGAGGGGCATTGCCTCCTAAACCCTGCCCTGAAGATTTGCCGTGTGCAAGCACCACATGTTGACATCAGAGGAAATATGGACAAAGGTGGAAAATGAAGAGGTCACGGTGATGGATGGACAGATGGCAGAACAAATATTGACTGAAGTACTCGGATGAGAAGCAGAGACTGAGCTGGGTCTGAGGATGCAGCCCTGTAATCTCATCACTCTAGAGGTAGAAACAGGAGAACCAGAAGTTCAAGGTCATTCAAAGCCACATAGCACATTCCAGGCCAGTCTGGGCTACAGGACACTATCCCCCTCACCAGAAAAAGAAGAAATCAGAGCCTGCTCCTTCTGGGAGTGCCCTCTGAGACTGTCAGTAGAACCGCACGTTTTCCAGCAGAGGAGAGGCCTGCGCAGGGCAGGGGCTTGTCTGAGCTCACTAATGGCTGATGCAGGAGAGATGAAAGGTGCTGACTCAGGACCAGGGCTCTGCACCCAGGCCTGTGGGCGTGGTGGTGGACACTTCTAATCCCAGCACTTGGGAGGCATTGCTGTGAGCTGGAGGTAAGCCTGAGACTACATAGTGAATTCCAGGTCAGCCTGGGCTATGGAGAGACCCTAACTCAAAAAAAAAAAAAAAGGTAACTAGGGGCTAGCCCCACCAGGAAATTCTTGCATTTGCAGCTGGAGGCTCTCTGGGCTTGACAGCAGAGCCAGTACTCAGGCTGATGCCCTTGGATGGTGCTTGTAACTTCCTGGAGACAAGGGACTTCTGAGGCAACTTGGCCAATGGGGCCCTCAGTATGGAAGGTTTGTGTACATGCCTGTGGCCGTTTGTGTCAAGAACCAAGGGGAAGGAGGCTGCTCCACTGCTCAGTGTGGTGGCAAGGTGGGAAGGCTGACAGGGTCTAAGAGAGATGGAGGTAACCCCAGAGGCCACGAAGGTAGTGGAGATCTAGGGCTGTTGACAGTGGGTGGTCCAAAGAGGGAACTGTGGCCTGGTTTTGAGGAGACTCTTCCCCAGAGTTGATCATAATGAAGGCGATGGTGCTCCTTCATGGAATCTATGCACCCAAGGTGCCTTTATGTGCCCACAGGATAGAAGATTCAGACCGGGGTCCAGCTGACTCCATAGTCTGTGCTTCTTTAACCACTGAGTAATCTCCTTTTTAAAAAAATTTTTTAAAACTTTTATTTATTTATTTGAGGGAGAGAGAGAGAAAGAATGGGCTCACCAGGGCTTCCAGCCATTGCAAACAAACTCCAGACTAATGCGCCACCTTGTACATTTGGTTTACGTGGGTCCTGGGGAATTGAACCAGGATCCTTTGGCTTTGCAGACAAACACCTTAACTGCTAAGCCATCTCTCCAGCCCTAAAAGAAAATATTTTGTTTATTGATTTACAGGCGGGAAGAAAGAGAGGGTGGGGAGAGAATGAGTGTATGGGTGTGCCAGGGCCTCTTACTGCTGCAAACAAACTTCATATGCATGTGCCACTCTGTGTATGTGCCTTTACATGGGTACTGGGGAATTGGGTCTGGGCCAGCAGGTTTTGCAAGCAAGCACCTTTAACCACTGAGCATTCTTCCCAGCCCCATCTTCTTATAAAAACATGTTTTTACTTATCTGAATGAGAGAGAGAAAGTATGGGTGTGCCTGAGCCTTTTGCCACTGCAAATGAACTCCAGATGTATGCACCACTTTGTGCATCTGGCTTAACATGGATACTGGGGAGTTAAACCTGGACCATCAGGCTTTGCAAGCAAGAGCCTTTAATCACTGAGTCATCTCCCCCAGCCGCAGTCTCTGCTCCTACAACCACAGCCCCACCCTAGTGCCACAATAGGCAGCCGTTAACAATGAACATGGCGGCACAATTCTCCACGGACAAGGGACCGTGGGCAGAAGGAGCGTCACCAAAGCCTGGTGCCCGTACGCAGTGGAATCTTGCTCAGCTCCCAAAAGGAATTCACTATGGAGTCTCAGGGTGGCCTCGAACTCACGGCAATCCTCCTGCCTCTGCCTCCCGAGTGCTGGGATTAAAGGTGTGCGCCACCACGCCAGGCCCACTCATCTTTTTGAAAGCTGGTGCTTGTACTTGGTGATCACCATGAAGCCAAAGAAAATAGAGCATTTTTTTTCTCAATTTTTATTAACATTTTCCATGATTATAAAAAATATCCCATGGTAATACCCTCCCTCCCCCCTCACTTTCCCCTTTGAAATTCCATTCTCCATCCTATCCTCTCCCCATCTCAATCATTGTACTTACATATATACAATACCAGCCTATTAAGTATCCTCATCCCTTCCTTTCTCTTCCCTTATATCTCCTTTTTAACTTACTGGCCTCTGCTACTGAGTTTTTTTCCTTCTCACACAGAAGCCCAATCATCTGTAGGATCCACATATGAGGGAGAACATGTGGCACTTGGCTTTCTAGGCCTGGGTTACCTCACTTAGTGTAATCCTTTCCAGATCCATCCATTTTTTTTTTTGCAATTTTCATAACTTCATTTTTCTTGACTGCTGAGTAGAACTCCACTGTATAAATGTGCCATATCTTCATTATCCACTCATCAGTTGAGGGATATCTAGGCTGGTTCCATTTCCCAGCTATTATAAATTGAGCAGCAATAAACATGGTTGAGCACGTACTTCTAAGGAAATGAGATGAGTCCTTTGGATATATGCCTAGGAGTGCTATAGCTGGGTCATATGGTAGATCAATCTTTAGCTGTTTTAGGAACCTCCACACTGATTTCCACAATGGCTGGACCAGATTGCATTCCCACCAACAGTGTAGAAGGGTTCCTCTTTTTCCACATCCCCACCAACATTTATGATCATTTGTTTTCCTGATGGTGGCCAATCTGACAGGAGTGAGATGGAATCTCAATGTAGTTTTAATTTGCATTTCCCTGATGACTAGTGATGTAGAATATTTTTTTTAGATGCTTATATGCCATTCGTTTTTCTTCCTTTGAGAACTCTCTATTTAGCTCCATAGCCCATTTTTTGATTGGCTTGTTTGATTTCTTATTATTTAACTTTTTAAGTTCTTTGTATATCCTAGATATTAATCCTCTATCAGATATATAGCTGGCAAAGATTTTTTTTCCCATTCTGTAGGTTGCCTCTTTGCTTTATTCACAGTGTCCTTTGCAGTGCAAAATCGTTGTAATTTCATGAGGTCCCAGTGGTTAATCTGCGTTTTTATTGCCTGAGCAAATTGGGGTTGTATTCAGAAAGTCTTTGCCAAGACCAATATGTTGAAGGGTTTCCCTTACTTTTTCCTCTAGCACTTTCAGAGTTTCAGGTCTGATGTTAAGGTCTTTAATCCATTTGGACTTAATTCTTATGCATGGAGAGACAGAAGAATCTATTTTCATCCTTCTACAGATATATATCAGGTTTTCCCAACACCATTTGTTGAAGAGGCTGTCTTTTCTCCAATGAATATTTTTGGCATTTTTATCAAATATCAGGTGGCTAAAGCTACCTGGACTTACATCTGGGTCCTCTATTCTGTTCCATTGATCTACATGTCTGTTTTTGTGCCAGTACCATGCTGTTTTTGTTACTATGGCTCTGTAGTATAGGTTAAAATCAGGTATGGTGATGCCACCAGTCTTATTTTTGTTGCTCAGTATTATTTTAGATATTTGAGGTTTTTTGTGATTCCAAATGAGTTTTTTGATTGTTTTTTCTATTTCCATGAAGAGTGCCTTTGGAATTTTGATGGGGATTGCATTAAATGTGTAGATTGTTTTTGGTAAGTTTGCCAAGCAAATAGAGCAATTTTTAATGACACAGAGCTAGGAGGAAAAGTGGGGGGGCTGGTGTGCTAGGACCTCCAACCACTGCAACTGAACTCGAGACGTGTGCACCATCTTGTGTTCATGTATGACGTGGTGCACTTGTGTTACCCTGGGCATTTGGCTTATGTGGGATCTAGAGTCAAACATGGGTCCTTAGGCTTCACAGGCTAGTGCTGAGCCATCTCTCCAGTCCTGGAGTGAACTTTTGATAAATTGGCTCTTTGGATTGGTTCATGATTTCACCTTATTTGCATGTACCAATCAGGGTCCACCCGTGTCTCTATAAGCTCCTACAGTCAGCTCCTCAATGGACAGATCCTCAGACTCTGAAGACAGAGACTTGCCCGACCCACCCCTGGCCCTGGCTGGCTTAGCTGAGAGGGCTTCCAGATCCCTGGAGATACCTGTATTGGGGTCTCTGCATCTGCTCCTGCCTCTGAGAGCCTCCAGAGCCCCTTGTTCTGTGGGCACTGACCTTGTTCCTGCCTCTTCAGGGTCTGAGCTGCTGTCTGCCTGGACCCGCTTCTACTTGGCACCCTGTGCCTTGATTCATGGACTCTCCTGATCCAGAGAGGCTCGATGGGACCTGCTGCCTTGGCAGCCTCTGGCTTCTGCTTCAGAGGATACAATGCTGCTCTCTCAGCCTCAGGAGCCTACGGGACCTGCCATTGCTGTGATGACCCTGGTTCCTTCTTCAGTGCCTCTTGACTGGCATCCCAGAGCCTGACAGGGATTCAGAGCTATAACACTTTATTAGACACTTTATATATATAACACTGTTTTGTTCTCTTGGTTGACAACCTGCTGCCACCCTGAGTTAGAGCTGTGACACTTCTGTCCTCTCCGCTGGCAAACCTGAAGATACCAGGAGTCCAGTTTTGGTTCAAGTTATTGGTATACTTCCATTATACTCCTGTGTAAATAAATCATTGTTCATTCATCCTTAGCTGCCTATCCATTCCATTCTTTGGGTAGATTGACAAGGACTTGGATAGACGAGGACATTTAAAGAATAGATCCTTCCACCTGAATCAAATTACTAGAGATAAAAAGTAGGGGACTAGGGAAAACAAGTTGCATGGGTACTGAGTTTCAGGGTTTTAAAAAAAAGATGTTTTATGGGCTGGAGAGATGGCTTAGCGGTTAAGCGCTTGCCTGTGAAGCCTAAGGACCCCGGTTCGAAGCTCAATTCCCCAGGGCCCACGTTAGCCAGATGCACTTGGGGGCACACGTGTCTGGAGTTCGTTTGCAGTGGCTGGAAGCCCTGGCATGCCCATTCTCTCTCTCTCTCTCTGCCTCTTTCTCTCTCTCTGTCTGTTGCTCTCAAATAAATAAATAAAATAAACAGGGCTGGAGAGATGGCTTAGCGGTTAAGCGCTTGCCTATGAAGCCTAAGGACCCCGGTTCGAGGCTCGGTTCCCCAGGTCCCACGTTAGCCAGATGCACAAGGGGGCGCACGCGTCTGGAGTTCGTTTGCAGAGGCTGGAAGCCCTGGCGCGCCCATTCTTTCTCTCTCCCTCTATCTGTCTTTCTCTCTGTGTCTGTCGCTCTCAAATAAACAAATAAAAAAAATAAACAAAAAAAATTAAAAAATGTTTTATTTATTGATTGATTTGAGAGAGAAAGAAAGAGAGTGAGAGAGAGAGAGAGAGAGAGAGAGAGAGAATGAATGGGCATGCCAGGGCCTCTAGCCACCGCAGAGGACCTTCAGATACATGTACCACCTTGTGCATCTGGCTTTATGTTGGTACTGGGGAATCAAACCTGGGTCCTTTGGCTTTGCCAGCAAGTGCCTTAACTGCTAAGCCATCTATCTAGCTCACCAACTTTCAGTTTTGCAAGATGAGTTCTGGAGACTGGTTGCACAAAAGAAATGCCCCCCCCCCACATACACACAGGTTGGTCTGGAGCTCACTTTGAGAGAAGATGATTTTGAACTTCTGATCCTCCACATTCCAAATGTGTGATTTCCAGTTGATGAGTGAACTTAATACCACTGAACTATATACTTAGAATGATTAAGATACTAAACTTCACATTAAGTCTTACTATAACATTACAAAAGATGAGACAGGGCTGGAGAAACGGCTTAGCAGTTAAGGCGCTTGCCTACAAAGCCTAAGGACCCAGGTTCAATTCCCCAGGACCCATGTAAGCCAGATGCACAAGGTGGTGCATACATCTGGAGTTCATTTGCAGTGGCTCAAGGCCCTGGCACGCCCATTCTCTCTTTCTCTATCTGCCTCTTTATCTCTCTCTCTCTCTCTCTCTCTCTCACTCAAATAAATAAATAAATAAAAATTTTAAAAGATGAGATGGAAAATAAAGTAAAACAGTCATTATGATTTGGAGCTCCCACCACCCAATGACTAGGAAGTGGAAACTCAGGAAGGAGCTGAAGTCCAGGGCAGGGAGAACCAGGCTTGCTCAGCTGACTGGTGGCATGGATGCTGGCCAGGGAGGTGTGGGAGGTACTATTTCTGCCAAGCAGAGTCAGGTGGCCTGAGATCAGCTGGGCCACAGGTTGGAGAGAAGTGAGATGTGAGGGGGAAGCAGGAGGAAAAGCTGGAGTCACCCAACATCTGTGGATCTCCGTCTTGGCCTCTGATCCTGACAGCCTTGATAGACCCAGCCTTGAGAAGCCAGTAGACTTACTTCCGCCTCCCCAATCTCCACAGAGTTCCCTCACCTCCCCCTCCCCAATCTTCAGTTTCCCTCACTCCCACCCCCCCAATCTCCCATTCCCCTCACTTCCCCCTCCCCAATCTCCACAGAACCCCTTCCCCTCACTCTGCCCCCCAATCTCCACAAAGTTCTCTCACTTCCGCCTCCCCAATCTCCACAGAACCCCTTCCCCTCACTTCTGCCCCCCAGTCTCCACAAAGTTCTCTCACTTCCCCCTCCCCAATCTCCACAGAACCCCTTCCCCTCACTTCTGCCCCCCAATCTCCACAGAGTTCCCCTCACTTCTGCCTCCCTAATCTTCACAGAATCCCTTCCCCTTACTTCTGTCCCCCAATCTCCACAGAGTTCCCCTCACTTCTGCCTCCCCAATCTTCACAGAATCCCTTCCCCTCACTTCTGTTCCCCAATCTCCACAGAGTTCCCCTCACTTCCACCTCCTCCATCTCCACAGTTCACCTCACTTCCGCCTCCCCAATCTCCACAGAACCCCTTCCCCTCACTTCTGTCCCCCAATCTCCACAGAGTTCCCCTCACTTCCACCTCCCCAATCTCCACAGTTCCCCTCACTTCCACCTCCTCCATCTCCACAGAACCCCTTCCCCTCACTTCTGCCTCCCCAATCTCCACAGAGCCCCTTCCACATCCATAACAGAAAACCGTACTGTGAAGTGCATTCTGGGAAACATGATCCCTGTTCCACCAACACAACCCAGAGCGAGAGAACAAACAAACAAAACAAACAACAAACAAATAAGCTCTGGTGTGCATTGCACAGTAGGGTGACTATACATAAAAATATGCTATAGGGGCCTGGAGAGATGGTTTAGTGGTTCAGGTGCTTGCCTGCGAAGCCTAAGGACCCAAGTTTGACTCTACAGATTCCACATAAGCCAGATGCACAAGGTGGGCAAGCGCGCAAGGTTGCATGTATGCACAAGGTTGCACACGGGTCTGGAGTTCAATTGCAGTGGCTGGAGGCTGTCCTGTGCCAATTCTCTCTCATTTAAAAAAAAAATACTGTAAGTTTCTAAAAGCTAGCAAGAATTTTGTGTGTTTTCATGACAAGGATGGTGAGGCAAGATGCTTATTTTGACTTAAATAAACATTATGTGATGTATACATGAATCAAAATATTATATAGTACCCCATAAATATGTACCATTTTAAAGTGTCAATTGACTTTTTTTTTTAAAATCAAAAAAATTTTATTTGTAAGCAGAGAGAGACAGAAAGAGACAAACAGAGAGAATGGACACCTCAGGGCCTCCAAGTCACTGCAAATGAAGTCCAGACACATGCACCTCTTTGTGCATCTGGCTTTACATGGGTGCTGTGGAATTGAACATGGGTTGTTACGCTTTGCAGGCAAAAGCCTTAACAGCTGATCCATGTCTCCAGCCCAATTTAATTTTTTTTCTAAGTTATAAATGAATGAGTTCAATTTAATTAAAATGGTTAAGCCAGTTGTGGTGATGCATGTTAGGAATCCCTGCACTTGGGAGGTAGAGGCAGGAGAATTAGGAGTTCAAAGTCATCTTTGGCTACATATTGAGTTCAAGGGAAGCCTGGGCTACATGAAATGCTGTCTCAAAAAAAAAAATTGAGCTGGGTATGGTGGCACATGTTTTTAATCCCAACACTCATTAGGCAGATTGCTACAAATTCAAGGCCAGCATGGGACTACAGAGTGAGTTCCAGGTCAGCCTCGGCTAGAGTGAGGCCCTACCTTGAAAAAAAACTGAAAAAAAAAACCCTCAAAATTAAAAAAAAAAAGTAAAACCGTGTGAAAATGTTCTATATAATAGAGTACCATTTATAGTGAATATATACAATGAAAAAATTAAAAAGGGAGCCAGGCATGGTAGTGCATGCCTTTAATCCCAGCACTTGGGAGGCAGAAGTAGGAAGAGTGCTGTGAGTTTGAGGCCACCCTGAGACCACATAGTGAATTCCAGGTCAGCTCAGGCTAGAGCAAGAACCTACCTTGAAATAAACAAACAAACAAAAATTTTAAAGATAGGGCTGGAGAGATGTCTCAGTGGTTAAAGGCACTTACTTGTAAAGCCTGACAGCCTGGATTCATTCACATAAAGCTGGATGCACAAAGTGGCCACACGTACTTGGAGTTCGTTTGCAAGAGGTCTTGGTATGCCCATTCTTTTCTCCCTCCTTCTCTGTCTCTCTCTCTCTCTGTTTATAAATAAGTAATTTTTTAAAATTAAAGATAAAAAAAATAAATCTCCAAGGCAGTCTAATATCCTTATAGTGTGGGCATGTGATAAAATTGGTATTCTTTTTTCTGTTTAGGGGAAAAGTGAGCCTCTGCATTTTACAAAATGAAACATATATATTATGGAAGAGTGATAACCCGATGGATCACATGCCCACCCATGGGTGCTAGGTGGAGCTCACTGAAGCCTCAGCATCTCTCCTTCAGAAATTTGTCTTCCTCTGCCTTGGTTCCTCTGGCAGGAGTCTTCAGTGTCAGAGTTGAGAATGTTCTAGAAGGCACCTCTAGTCCCTGGCCCATAGAGGTAAAAACTGACCCGGCGCTACCATTGGCTGAGTCTTTGGCCCAGGATTCCTGATCCCTTGGCTCCATGCTGCTAAGAGCAGGAGGTCCCTGCTGGTCCTCGGCACCTCCTCCCCTTTCCAGCCCCCTGTGACGCAGCCTAGAAAAATCCAGACTTACCAGTGAGCCGGCAGTAAGTCTCTGTGATTCCCTCTGGCTGTGTGAAAGTCCCAGCTCAGAGCCCACCCGAACCCCCAAGGGCAGGGTAAGGATGCAAGACCCTCGACAAAGGAGAGGCAAGGGGGTGCTGGCTCCGCACCCTGGCACCAAGGGCTCCTCTGCTCCTGCCCTCTGTTTCCCAGAGTCCCCACAGACTCCAGGGCATCCCAGCAGTGCCGGCCCTTGCCCACCCTCCTGGGCTCTTGCTGTGACTGGCTCATGCCATGGGAATGCCGTTCCAATTCCTCATGCCAGGAGGAAGGGACCATGATTTCCACAGCTCTGGGTGCCAGGAAGCCTTGCTAAATAAGGTCTCTTGGGGTGCCACCCAATGTGGCAAACACGGTCTCAGCTTCCCCAGCCCCACACTGCCCTTCCATGCCAGCCAGGCCAGCGGCCTTCCCCATGGACACAGTTCTTGCCGGCGCCGGGGTCGCAGGGTCACCCCTGCCCCCAGTGCCACGCCCTGACATCTGCGCTCTTAACTCCCTCACCTCGAGCTGTGTGAGCAAAAGCTGCCGTCTCCTTGTAAAGCTGGAGAGCATGACGCCGTGGGAAAGAAGGCAGTCACCCAAGACCCAATACTGCACCGTCCTACTTATAAAAAATGTCAGCAGCAGGCTCATGCCCGGTGACAGGAAGTGAGTCACTGGTTGCCAGAGGCTGGAGATAAAGGGGATGGGAAATGACTGCTGATGGGTGCATGGGGGGGGGGGGCGGGGGGTTCTTTTGGGTCTGGCTGTTCTGCGATTAGATTATGGTGATTATACAGTTCTGAATGGCTGCAAAAGCCGCCGACTTGGAACAGGTGCCGTGCAGGGTAAGGGAATTGCATCGTGATGAAATGATTTTTTTTTTTAATTTTTATTTTTGCGACAGCATCTCATGTAAACCAGGCTGGCCTCAAACTTGTTATGTAGCCAAGGGTAACCTTGAACTCTTGATCCTCCCAAGTGCTGGGATTATAGGAGTGACCCACCCTGCCTGGCTTGAAGATGTATATATATTTGTACTTTTAGAAGTAGGGTCTCACTCTAGCCCAGGCTGACCTGGAATTCACTATGTTGTCTCAGGTTGGCCTTGAACTTATGGCCATCCTCCTACATCTGGCTCCTGAGTGCTGGGATTAAAGGCGTGCGCCACCATGCCCAGCTTGAAGATATTTTTAAAAAGTAAAAATTGAGCGGAGTTGACCTTACAAATGAAGAGTTCCCTGTTTGGCATTCGAAGCTGCAGTCTCTCTCTCTGCCCTTCACCCTTGCCCGCATTTTACTTCGCTGTTTGCCGCTCCGTGCATCAGCATTCATCATGTCTATGTTTTTGTCACCATCTCTTTCCCTGTAGACTATCAGGAGGAAGTGGTCATCTTGCCCTCAGCGCTTGACCTGGAGCAGACCTTCAGTACAGTTGTAGAACTCCACCCATTGCTATCAAGATTAAAGTTCCCTGCCTGGGGGCCTGAGGAGCCAGCCTGTTAGCAGCTTAGAACCAAAGCTGCGGTGACAGCTTGCAAAATCCTCCTCCTCTCATTGCTCACCTGCCCAATTCTACCAGGTTCCCTCCAGGAAGACCTCTCGCTGTACTTTTCCTCCTTCATCCCTGCACCTGCCTGACCACTCCCAGAATCTTCTGGCCACATACCACACAGAATGACCTTTCTGCAAATGTGACTCCCACTGGAGTCCGTCCATCTGTCCGTCCTTCCTTCCTCCTTCCTTTTCTCCCTCCCCCTCCCTCTCTTTCTTTCATCCTCCCTCCCCCTCCTTCTTCTCTCTCCTTCCTTCCTTCCTTTCTTTCCTCCTTCTCTCTCTCTTTCTTTCATCTTCCCTCCCTCCCTCCCTCCTTTCTCTCTCTCCTCTTTCTTCTTTCTCTTTTGAGGTAGGGTCTCACTCTAGCCCGGGCTGACTTGGAATTCACTATGTAGTCTCAGGATGGCCTCAAACTCATGGCAATCCTCCTACCTTTGCCTCCCAAGTGCTGGGATTAAAGGTGTGCACCACCACGCGCAGGTATAGCCCAGGCTGGCTTTGAACTTCTGATCCTCCTGCTTCCGCCTCTTCAGCAATTTCACACTGGTGTGCACCACCACAACCGGCTAATCCTTTCTTTAAACATGCCAATGCCACCTCAGTCTGAGGCTCAAAGCCCTTCAGGACCTGGCTGCCACAACCCTGCACTTTCTCCCACGCACTGCCTCTAGCCCTCTGCACTGTTAGGCCATGAACGCATGCTGTTTGCACACTCTGTCCCCTCTTTCTGGAGTACTGGTCCTGTTTGCCTTCTGGGATCAAATGCAGATTCTCTCAGGAAACTTCCTCTAAGATTCGGGGAGCCTCATGCATCCCCAGTTCGCTTATTGGTCTGACTCTCCACCATGTGGAATGAGCCCAGCCAGGGTCTGATGCACATCTGGTGCTTATTAAACATTCCAGTCAACAAATAGATGAATGAACTCCAAATCATCTCTCCTGCCACCCTTCCCGGCTGCCTTCCCTTCTTCCTCCCCAGTCCTGCCCATTCTGCCAGGTGTGGCTCAAGGACCCCCTCCTGCGGGCCCAGGGCTCAGGCCTTGATCTTGACACTGGCTCCCTAGTGCTGGGGAACGGCTCTTCCAGCTGGGGTTGAAGCTGAAAGAAGCGCTGCAAAGACAGCTGTTGTCTGGGGCTTGGAGGATGACGGTGGGTGAATTGGGAGGGCGCCTAAAGCGCTCAGCCTCCATTTGCCACCTACAAAAAGGATTTGGGGGCTGGAGAGGTGGCTTAGCCTTAAGGCACTTGCTGGCAAAACCAAAGGACCCAGGTTCCATTCCCCAGTTGTCATGTAAGCCAGATGCACAAGGAGGCCGTGCGTCTGGAGCTTGCTCATTCTCTCTCTCTCTTACACACACACACACACACACACACAAATAAATAAAATATCTTGAAAAAAAAAAAAAGAAAGGAATTGGAAGTTGCTCCCTAAGGAATCTGAGATGCATGTTAATCTTGTTTCCCTCAGGGGCCAGGGCCCCCCAGCAGGACTTGGCATAGGACCTCAGGGGAAGTCATAACTGTCCCCTACCTACAGCTCCTTTATCCCAGGTCCCAAAATCTGGAACACGGAGGGGACGCCAGCTGTGACCCCATATCCTGCAGACCCTACTCTTGGGGAACCCCACCCCTATAGGTCCCAATGTTCTCCTTTTGGCACCAAGAGGCTGAAAGGAAGCGGGTAGTTTCTGTCTCTGACCTGCTTCATAACTTCAAGCGACCCTTCAGCTCTCTGGGCCTCAGTTTCCCTGGCTCTGACATACCTGGCAGCTAGGAAAGGCTGCCTTAGTAGACTTCTAGGCTGCAGCCAGGTTGCTGTGGTGACAAACTGGACAGAACTTGTTTCCAGAGGCCTCTTCAGGGGTCTTGGTGCCCACTATGACTACGCCGGTGCCTCTGTGGGGCCTGTGGCAGGGGGGCGCCAGCGGCCCAGCAGGCTGTGGGGGAGCGTGCTTTCCATGCGGGCGCAGGCCCCGGGTCCGGTTGCAAGCCTGGCTGATGCATGTGCCTGGTTAATGCAAGCACGCATTAGGGCTGTCGCCCACTGACAAGATTTTTGTTTAATTGGAGACATAAGAAAACAACAGCATCAGGAGGCGGGGACTTGGAGGGGAGAGCCCATGGTGATGGAGGGGCTGAAAGCCGGGCTCTGCCTCACTGGCTGGCTGTCCCTAGGTAGGTGTGGGCCTCAGTCCCACGTGTGGCAATGGGGCAGGTTGGCTGGACTTTGGCTGGCTCATGTGTGGCACAGAGCACTTCACTTGCAGCAGAATCTCCCCGGATGTTTGGCTCCACCTAGACTGGCCCAGAATCTCCCCAGGGAAGAGCTCCTTACTCTGCCACTGCGTCTCAAACGTGAGCTGCGTCATGAGGTGAGGGCTGGCCACTCCCACGCGCTCAAAGTCAAAGGAGGGACTCTGAATGCCGTGGGTATCACCCGCTTCCTGTAAACTTCCTTGTTCCTTCTGTATTTCTGAAAGCATGTCTTGGTTTCTTTTTAGTGTATATTTTTTATTTATTTGTACAAATGTGTGTGTGTGTGTGTGTGTGTGTGCGTGCGCACCAGAATCTCTTGTCACTGCTAATGAATGCCAGGCGTTTGTGTCACTTTTTGCGTCTGGTTTTACATGGGTGCTGGGGATTGAACCGGGGCCGGCAGGCTTTGAAAGCAAGTTGCTTTTAAACTCTCAGTGATCTCCCCATATCTCATGTTGCCCAGGCTTCCCTCAAACTTGCCAGGGCTGGCCTTGAACTCATGATCATTGCGCCTTTAACTCCCCAAATGCTGCGATTCCAGCCACATGTCACCACATTCTACTTACTACTTGCTGGGTTTTCTTTTCTTTATTTTTTTAATTTTAATTATTTTATTGACAACTTCTATAATTATAGACAATATCCCATGACAATTCCCTCCCTCCCACCAACTTTCATTGTTGAAACTCCACTCTCCCCCTGTCAATCAATCTCTCTTTTATTTTGATGTCATCATCTTTTCCTCCTATTATGATGGTCTTGTGTAGGTAGTGTCAGGCCCTGTGAGGTCATGGATATCCAGGCCATGTTGTGTCTGGAGGAGCGCGTTGTAAGGAGTCCTACCCTTCCTTTGGCTCTCACATTCATTCCGCCACCTCTTCTGCAATGGACCCTGAGCCTTGGAAGATGTTGTAGAGATAGTTCAGTGCTGAACACTCCTCTGTCATTTCTTTTCAGTACCATGGTGCCTTCTGAGACATCCCAAGGTCACTGCCATCTGAAAAAAGAAACTTCTTCAACCAAAAGTGAGAGTAGCATTAATATATGGGTATGAACATTAAAAGAAGTGCTTACTGGGCAGTTTGGTGAGCATAGTAGATACGTTTAGCCAGACAGCAGCAGATGTTACAACCCTAGGGCTCATGACTACCCCTGTTGCAGGTTTTCAGTATCAGGGATGTATTCCCTCCCATGAAGTGGGCCTCCAGTCCAATTAGCGATTGGTTTCCCCCACAACAGACATGCCACTATTGCACCCATTGGCTCATTTGGCATGGCTGGCCAAACTTAAGGCTTTCAGTGTCCACTGTTGAATATCTCCACTGGTGATTTCTCTCTCTCTCGGTTTTTCTTTTTCCTTTTCTTTCGAGGTAGGGTCTCATTCTAGCCCAGGCTGATCTGAAATTCACTATGTAGTCTCAGGCTGGCCTAGGCCTAGAACTCACAGTGATCCTCATACCTCAGCCTCCCTGGTGCTGGGATTAAAGGCATGCACCACCACATCCAGCTGGTTTTTCTACATGAACACATATTACCAAGGAAAGAAGTTAGGGAAAATGGAGATTGCCTCTACAGTCTGGGTGAGATAGCCGCCTTTTTTTCTTTTAAATATTTAGTTACAAGGAGAGAGAGCGAGAAAGAGAGAATGGGCACACCAGGGCCTCTAGCTGCTGCAAATGAACCCCCAGATGCATCTGGTTCTATGTGGGTACCAGGGAATCGAACCTGGGTTGTCAGTCTTTGCAGGTAAGCACCGTAACCACTAAACCATCTCTCCAGCCCGAGAGAGCCTTCTTGGTGGGGTCTCCTGTGGTATGTACTTACATTGGAGACAGATGGAAGGCTTACTAAGATGAGAACGATAGACATCAGTGTGTACACATGAAAAGCTCTTTCCCCATCCACCTCCACCCCTGGGGTAACCAACCCTATCCCTATGGGGACAATTCCACATATAATTTTCTCCTTCGTATTTTATCTTTTGGAGTCAGGGTCTTAGGTAGCCCGGGCTGGCCTTGAACTTGCTATGTAACTGAAGACGACTTTGAACTCCTGATCTTCCAGAGTGCTGGAATTGCAGTAACAGGTATGTGCTAGCGTGCCCAGTTTATTACGCTGGGGATGGAACTCGGGGCTTCACGCACACCAGTAGGCACTCTGCCGACTGAATTATACCCCCAGCTCTGTCCCCCGCCCCCACACGTTTGTTCAGTAAATACAGCCTGTTGTGTAAACTCTTTCTGCGGGAGAAAGCTGATGAACACTTGCTGGGAAAATTGTTTTTCTCAGAGGACTGCATCACACAACACAGACGATCCCTGACTCATGATGGTTCCATTTATGACTTTCCGCCTTTACCAAGGTGGTGGGAACATGAGACAGACATGTGCTGCCCAGTTCTGAATGCTGATCCCTTCCTGAGCGGTGATCTGTTAGCCAATTCTCGTTTGAGATGATGTGTGTTCCTAGGTAGCAGCAATCCTCCTGCATCAGCCTCCTGAGTGCTGGGACTACAGGTAGGTGCCACCATCCTTGGATTAAATGTTTTTGTTTGTTTGTTTGAGGTAGGGTCTCACTCTAGCCCAGGCTGACCGGGAACTTGCACTGTCATCCCAGGCTGACCTCAAACTCAGCGATCCTCCTGCCTCTGCAGCCCAAGTGCTGGGATTAAAGACATAGCTGGCTTTAAATGTATTTTTTTTTAAATTTATTTATTTGCGAGTGACAGACACAGAGAGAAAGACAGATAGAGGGAGAGAGAGAGAATGGGCGCGCCAGGGCTTCCAGCCTCTGCAAACGAACTCCAGACGCGTGTGCCCCCTTGTGCATCTGGCTAACGTGTGACCTGGGGAACCGAGCCTTGAACCGGGGTCCTTAGGCTTCACAGGCAAGCGCTTAACCGCTAAGCCATCTCTCCAGCCCTAAATGTATAGTTTTTAAAATTTATAACAGAAAATGTTTATTCCTCAAAGCTCTGGAGGCTGGAAGTCCAAGTTCAACACATCAGCAGACGGTAACTGACGAGAGCTGCTGCTCTCTGCTGCTTTTTTAAAAAAATTTTATTAACATTTTCCATGATTATAAAAAAAATTCCATGGTAATTCCCTCCCTCCCCCCCCTCCAAGTATTTTTTTTAATGTTCTCATTTATTTACTTGAAAAGAGAGAGAGGGAGGGAGGGAGAAAGAGAGAAGATGGGCACAGCAGGGCCTCTTGCTGCTATACTCCAGATGCATGTGCTTTGTGCCTCTGGCTTTATGTGGGCACTGGGGAATTGAACCCAGGCTGTCAGGCTTTACAAGCAAGCACCTTAACTGCTGAGCCATCTTTCCAGCCAATTTTGTTTGTTTGTTTGTTTGTTTTTTGAGGTAGTGACTCGATTTAGCCCAAGCTGACTTGGAATTCACTATGTCGTCTCAGGCTGGCCTCGAACTCATAGCCATCCTCCTGCCTTTGCCTCCTGATTGCTGGGATTAAAGGCATGTTGGCCACCATGCTTGGCTCTTAGCTCTTTTTAAAACTATATTTTTTATTTTTATTTATATATTAGAGAGGGAGGGAGAGAGAGAGAGACAGAGACAGAGAGAGAGAGAACGGGTATACTAGGGCCTCTAGCCATTGCAAACAAATTCTACATGCACGTACCACCATGTGCATCAGGCTTACATGGGATCTGGAGAATCAAACCTGGGTCCTTAGGCTTCTCTGGCAAGCACCTTAACCACTAAGCCAGCTCTCTAGCGCCCTCTTAAAATTATGTATGTATTTATTTGCAAGAAGAGAGAGAAATGTATTTTTGATGATGAGGTTTTCACCTTGTCAAGAGTTTATCAGGAGCCCGGCACAGTGGTGCACAATTTAATGCCAGCACTTGGGAGGCAGAGGCAGGAGGATCGCTATGAGTTTGCAGCCACCCTGAGACTACATAGTCAATTCCAGGTCAGCCTGGGCTAGAGTGAGACCCTACCCCAAAAACTACAAAAAAAAAAAGTTTGTCAGGAGATGACCTCATCAGTTGAGGAGCATGTGTGTCTCAGTGTCCTTTGCCTCACTCTATGGAAATAAGGACTTTCGGAGCTCTGCAATAACACCAGCATCCCGGCGTGTGACTTTGAGCAGCCCACTCCTCACTCCTCCGTCTCCCATATATATCCCCGCCAAGCTCACCCCGCACTTGCGGGCCCTTCCTCCTGTCTCTGCACTGTTCGTGACCTGAAACCTTATCTCTGTCCAGACCAGGGCATGGATCGCACTCACCTTGGGCCCTTTCAGCGGAGCAGGGCCGGACCCACCTAGGAATTCACACTCTGCTTTCCCAATGACCCCTTGGAGGCAGTCCTGACCCCAGGAGCAGCCCGCCTGCACCTGTGGAGACGGGCTCTGTGGACTGGGGAAAGGGTGGCTCTGGTTTTCCCACCCATCCAGAGAGGCCACGTCCATGCACAGATGGGGTTAGGCTGTCCCAATCAGCACTAAGAATGTGTTTCAAGTTAAAACGTTTAAAAATGAGAAAGTCAATATAATAACCTGGATCCCGGGCTGTTGTTTCTGAAAAACTCAAAGGGTTTGGGGGCGCCGGGCCCATATTTGCAAATGACCCTACTGGCCGGTGTTAACCTTGATGCGCCTTGGCGACGGGACACTGCTGTGCAGTTTGAAAGCGCCCGGCTCACTTTGGTCAGTTATAGCCCCCACCTGTGCTTCTCAGCCCTGCCCTGGGGACAAGTCCTCTGTGGCTCCACTTGGGATAGGGACAAGGGCTTCAAGGGAATGCTGGGCAGTCCTTGCCAGGAGCCTTCGTTGGGTAAAATATGTCCCAAGTCACCCCTGTGTGTGTGGGGGGGTGGGGGCATAGCGACACATTAACAGCTTCCGTGTGCTGAGTGCGAATGTCACAGGTGACATCAGGCTAAGCAATTCCTTTTCATGCCTTTTGCAATCCTGCCATCAGCACTCTGTCAGAATGTTGTTGACCTGATGGGTTAAAAAAAAAGAAAAAGCCTTTAATCCCAGCACTCGGGAGGCAGAGGTAGGAGGATCGCCGTGAGTTCTAGGCCACCCTGAGACTACATAGTGAATTCCAGGTCAGCCTGAGCCAGAGACCCTGCCTCGAAAAACCAAAAAAAAAAAAAAAAAAGAAAAAGAAAAAGAAAAAGGCCCAGGAAGCTTGAGAGACCTGACCGATTCACATCTGTAGCAAGCCATGCAGCCTGGATTCCAAATTCCACCAGCAAGGGGACTGGAGAGAGGGCAGCCACAGCGCAGCTCACGGGGGTAGAATGGACGAAACCATGGCTTTGAGGCCGGGTGTGTAACCCCTTTGGTAGCGTGCCTGCCTAGCATGCATGATGTCTCGGGTTCCATCCTCAGTACTATGTTAACCAGGAGTGTTGTTGGTGCATGCCTGTCATGCCAGCACTGGGGAGACGGAGGTTCAGGGTTAGACACCCGGGTCTCAAAGCCCCATCTCTGGTTGTTCCCGTGACTGGGTGTGATGCCAGAGGTTCTCTGAGCCTCGGCGCTGTCTCCACTGAGAAAGGAGGGGTGACGCTAGGTACACGGGTCATTAGAACATGGAGGTATTGCATTTAGACACTCTTATCTGTTGAGTTCCTTGGGGGTAGGTATAAGAAAGTTCATCTAGCCAGGCGTAGTAGTGCACGTCTTTAATTGCAGCTCTTGGAAGGCAGAGGTAGGAGGATCACCATGAGTTCGAGGCCAACCCGGGATTACATAGTGAATTCCAAGGCAGCCTGATCTAGAGTGAGACCTACCTCAAAAAAAGAAAAAGAAATAGTTCATCTAAAGTATCAGCAAGAAGAGATTTTTAAAAAATATTTATTTGTGAGAGAAATTGACAAGAGAATACAGTGAGACCCTGTCTCTAGAAAAGCCAAGGGCCAGGGATGCAGCTCAGTGGCTAAATGCTGACCTAACATAAGCAAAGTCCTAGTTTTGATGCCCAGTGCCCCAAGAGGAGAGAGAAGGAGGAAGAAGAGGAGAAAGGAGAGGAGGGATATGGTTGGAGAGAGGGAATATTCAGAGAATCTCAAAAACCTGATGGACCAAGACTCTCAGGAATGGAGACCACAGAAGCAATGGGTCCTGGCACAAAGTCACTCTAGAATGGTAAGGTTCCAGCTTCTTTTCCGTCCCGTCCTTGACTCGGTGTCCTGGGATATGGGCCTGCCTTGGGCTACATTCCTGCCTGGGTAACATCAGGTTAGAGGAAGCCGAGCCTGAGACAAGGGCTCTTGTGCAATGTCTTCGCAGGGGAAATCGTCAGAGGAGGACGTGGAGGGCAAGACGCTGCTCACCAGTGTGGTTTCCAGAGGGGTCCAGGCTCAGGCCCATGCCACAGCAGCCGCCCTCCCTCAGGACTTGTCTGCTTGTGAGGCAAGGGGCCCGGTGTGCCCACTGTCGTCAGTCATCTGCCTCAGGTCACCCACCGGGGAACGAGGCAACGGGAAAGTCACCTCGGGCTCTCCCAGCGGGGCAAGAGGCAGCTGTGAGCTATTAGCCTCCAGCTGACCGATGTTCAGAGCGAAGGACAGAAGGGGACGGGGTCAGTAAAGGGACACACGTAACCGAACGTCCTCCAGCCCATGCACGATGGGGGAGACATTACTACCTGAAAAATCAGTGTGCCACGTTCAGAAGGAGCTCTGTGAACAGAGAGAGAGAGAGAGATAGAGAGAGAGGGGGAGAGAGAGAGACTGTCACAGGTAAATATTCACCACAGCTAGCCTTGGGCCCACCCTGTGAAAGCACAGATGAAAGGTGGCTGTTGTGCTCTGCGTCACAGGATACTAAAATGGAAGTGTCACTGCACGCTTGGGCTGCAAGTCACTGGGAAATCAAGCTGGAGCTGAGCTGGAAGCCCCCAGCCCACCACCCCCGTGTTGACTGTCAGGATGGTGGCAAAAGCTATGCAGCTTGTTGAGGCGGAAATGTCATTGACAGTCTTAACCAGCAGTAGATCCTGCAAGCTTTATGACCTGCCAGGCCAAGTGTGCCAACTGGTATAACGGTGGTGGTGTAGTTACCTTCTCGTTGCTGGACAAAGCACCCAACCAAGAGCAGCTGATGGGAGGAAAGTTTTGATTTTCATTTACAGTCTCAAGGGGAAGCTCAGTGACGGCAGGGGAACGTTTGGCACGAGCAGAGGCTGGACATCGCCTCTGCCACAGCAGGTGGACAACAGCAGCAGGAGAGTGAGCTGAGCTCTGGCAAGGGGGGACTGGCTATCACACCCCAAAGCCCACCCCCAGCAACACACTTTCTCCAACAAGGCTCCACTTCCCAAATTGCCACCAGCTGGACCAGTCATTCAGAACACATGAGTTTATGGTGGACATCTGATTCAAACCACCACAGGTGGCATGTCTGTTGTGGGGGAATTCAGTTGTTCTCTGATTGGATTTGAGGCCTGTTCCACCAGAGGGAATTTATGCCCAGTACTGAAAACCTACTCAAAAGGTTATAGCTGGGGCTGGAGAGATGGCTTAGTGGTTAAGCGCTTGCCTGTGAAGCCTGAGGACCCTAGTTCAAGGCTCGATTCCCCAGGACCCACGTTAGCCAGATGCATAAGGGGCACATGCATCTGGAGTTCATTTGCAGTGGCTGGAGGCCCTGACGTGCCCATTCTCTCTTTCTGTAACTGCCTCTTTCTCTCTCTCTTTCTCAAATAAATAAAATAAAAAAAATAAAAAAAAAAAGCTTATGGCTTGGGAGGTCATAAACCCTAGTGGGAGGAAACTACTACTGTTGCCTGGCTAAATGGATCTATTATGTCCACCAAACTGCTCTCTAAACACTTACGTTTATGCTCATATATTAATGCTACTCTCACTCTTGGTTAGAGAAGCTTCTCTTTTCAGCTGGTGTGACCATTGGACTGACTCAGAAATCACCAAAGGGCTGAGAAGTGACAGTGGAGTGTTCAGCACTGAGACATCTCTGTCGCCCCCTCCAAGGCTCAGGGACCATTGAGAAGGAGGTGGCAGAAAGAATGTCAGATCCAAAGGAAGGGGAGGAGGAGTGTTTACAATGCTGTCTTCCAGACACAAAGTGGCTTTGATATTCATGCCCTCACAGTGGCTGATGCTACCTGCACAAGACCTGCGTAATAGGAAGGAAAAAATGATGACCTCAAAATTGAAGAGAGACTAGTTAGAAAGAAGAAGGGATTCAAGGAAGGGGGATTCTAGAGGGGCAAAAGGGAGGATGGTGGCAGGTGAACTATGATCATGTTCTCTATGTATGGAGGTTGTCAACAAAAAGTTTTAAAAAATGGAAATATGGGCTGGAGAGATGGCTTAGCGGTTAAGCGCTTGCCTGTGAAGCCTAAGGACCCCAGTTCGAGGCTTGGTTCCCCAGGTCCCACGTTAGCCAGATGCACAAGGGGGCGCATGCGTCTGGAGTTCGTTTGCAGAGGCTGGAAGCCCTGGCTCGCCCATTCTCTCTCTCTCCCTCTATCTGTCTTTCTCTCTGTCTGTCACTCTCAAATAAATAAATAAATAAAAATTAAATTTAAAAAAAATGGAAATATTAGCTGAGAGGCTGGGATTCCACGATGTTACATGCAAGGGTGAGGGACAGCACCAACACATCACTTTACAAAGTAAACCTATGGCCATGCTCAAACCCTTATTCACACGAGTGGGTTTTAAAGGATTGGGAGAATTTGGATGAAGAGGAAAAAAAAATTCTTCCCCACACGTGAAGAGTTGAAATGCAGCTGGTGTGGTATGCACCCCTTTGATCCCCGCACTCAGTAGGCAGAGGCAGGAGTCTGAGGCCAGCCTGGGATACAGTGTAAGTTCAAGATCAGCCTGAGCTAGAATGAGACCCTACCCCAGGAAAAAAGAAAAAGACTGCCCAGTCCAAGGTCTCTGACCACTTAGCCCCCTGCATAGTCCCAGGTAGGTAAGAACTCAGTTCCCTTGAACCCCTGCTCAGGAGCTCCAGCCCTGGGGAGGGGAAGCAAGGCTGTGGGGTTCGGCACAGGCCGGGGGCGAAGCGGGACGGGTCCCTCGCTGACCACCAGCTCCACATACTCTCGAGAGCTGCGGCACCCAAGAGCCAGGCCGGCGGAGAGGCTTGCCTGGAAGTCGCGCTGGAAGGCTGATCATCTAGGGGACAGAATGGAGATCATATTTGGTCACTTGAAGTGGACGTAGGACTTCTTATCTAAAGTGACCAGAAAGCTCATAGCTCTGTCCAATTTTTCAGGAGAATTCTTCCCACAGTAAAAATGAAAAGGGACATAGAAAAACAATTTTTTTTTTTTAAGGGAGACACAGAAAGACACAAGGAGAGTTTGTTTCACATGAAAACATCTTTTTTTGTTGTTTGTTTGTTTTGAGGTAGGTTCTCACTCTAGCCCAGGCTGACCTGGAATTCATTATGTAGTCTCTGGCTGGACTCAAACTCACTGCAATCTTCCTACCACTGCCTCCTGAGTGCTGGGATTAAAGGTGTGTGCCACCACGCCCATCTACCCCCCCATGTATGTATGTATGTATGTATGTATGTATGTATGTATATATATATATATATATATATATATATATATATATATATAAATTTTTTTTTTTTTTTGGTTTTTTGAGGTAGGGTCTCACTCTGGTCCAGGCTGACCTGCAATTAACTATGTAGTCTCAGGGTGGCCTTGAACTCTCGGTGATCCTCCTACCTCTGCCTCCCAAGTGCTGGGATTGAAGGCGTGCGCCACCATGCCCTGCTTACATCTATATTTTTTGTGTGTTCCAATAATGGCTGATGAGAAAAGGTGTGAACTGTGAGGATTGGGGTGTGAGGGTTAGCGGAGAGTTCTCTTGGGGCTTAGGGATTCTTCAGGTCTATAGGAAGACCCACCAAAGCCTATAGAGTCTATTATGTGATCAAATGTGAGGTCTGTAGCCAAGGAAGACCACACAGAGTTGTCCAGGCTTTGCTGGGTGGGAAGGATCGCAGGGTCAGCTCATTTGACCTCCCCATGTCTCTTGGGGTGAGGGTGGGGGGAGAACAGAATGCCGAGGCTCAGAAAGACAAACAGCTACAAAGGACATGCTGCTGGACTGTAGCCAGACTCACCTCTGCCGGCATGCCTCTGGAGGCAGGACTGTAACCAGCAGGTCTGTGCCTCACAACCTGTTATCCCAGCACTCAGGGGGTTGAGGCAGGAACATTGCTACAGGCTGGAGGCCAGCCCGAGTTGCATACGAGTTCAGTGAGACCCTGTCTCAAGACACACAAAATAATAAGATAAAATGCATATGTAATAGGAATAGGTATTTTTATTTCTTTATTTGCAAGCAGAGAGATAGAGAGGAGACAGACAGAGAGAATGTTGCCAGGGCCTCTAGCCACTGCAAACGAACTCTAGATGCATGCACCACCTTGTGCATCTGGTTTATGAGCATACTGGAGAATTGAGCCTGGGTCCTTTGGCTTCACAGGTAAGCACCTTAACCACTAAGCCATCTCTCCAGACCCTGTAATAGGTATTTTATTAATAATTATTATAAAACTTTCCCAACAATGGGAGACATGGCTGAGTGAATTACAACTTATCAACTCAAAGAATGCTTTGGACCCTTACGAAAACAAACAGAGCTGGAGAGACCAACAGGTAAGTGCACTACTTTCTGTGTAAGCGTGGGGGCCTGAGACTGCCCTGAGTTCAAATCTCCAGATAGCACATAAAGACTTAGGCATGGTCAGGCAGACCTGTAGCCCAATTCCTCAGGGATGCAGAGACCTAAGGATCTTCAAAGCCCAACGAGCTCTAGAGTTAAAGGAAACTCCAGCGCAAAACAAGATCAGGCATAGAGCTCTAGAGCAGTTCACCCCACTTTTCACTTCAAAATAGCAGACAAATGACCCTTGCCCATGTGAGTGTATGGGCTGCAAGGGGACATACATGTGCATGTACCCCCCCCGACACACAATACCACATTATACATGTAAACACACATAAGCAAAAATAATAATAAAATTAAAACAAATGGCAAAAAAAAAAAATCCTCCAAACCAAACCATGTTGTAGGTCAGGAGAAAGGGATCCCCCAGCGTAAGCTGTCTAGCTAGATTAGCTACATTGGTGAGCTCTGGGTAAAAGTGAGACTCTATCAGCCCGGGCTCAATTCCCCAGTACTTACCTAAAGCCAGATGCACAGAGTGGAACATGCATCTGAAGTTTGTTTGCAGTGTTGCCTTGGTGCACCCATTTCTCTCTCTCTCTTTCTTCTTACAAATAAATAAAAGTTTATTTATTTTTTAAGAAAGAAGCATACAGTGAGCATGGTAGTACACACCTTTAATCCCAGCACCGGGGAGGCAGAGGTAGAAGGATCGCTGTGAGTTCAAAGCCAGCCTGAGACTACATAGTGAATTCCAGGTCAGCCCGGGCTAGAGTGAGACCCTATCTCAGAAAAAAAAAAAACAAAAAAACATATGGTGCAAATTTTAGACCAAACAAAATCCCCAAATATCACAAGAATCAGTAATTCTGTTTTCATCAGATGTTTGGGTCAAAATAAGTAAGATTTGATATCGTCCCTCCCAACCCATTACTGTGTGAGAGAAGCAAAGAGGGACTGGTCTGTCTGTGATCTCATTTTGGAAAGGCACACATCATAACATTAGTAGGGGGAGAGGTTATGGAATTATAGGTGGTTTCTTTTCTTGTACACAAGTTATAAATTAGCTTTTTCATTAAGAATAACATAAACAAAGAGCTGAAAAGATTGCTCAGTGGTTAGAGGCCCTTGATTGCCATGCCTGTCATCCACGATTCAGTTTCTAAGGCACCCACACAAGCCAGATGCAAAAAGTAGTTTACGGGTCTGGGGTTTGTTCACAGCAGCAAGAGGCCCTGGCACATCCAAACACTCACACATGCAAGTAAATAAATTAATTAAAATACATAATAATATGAAAACGGCTGGGATGCTTTTTTTGCGGCGATATGCTTGCCATGCCAGAGGTCCCGTGTTCCATTCCCCAGTACTAAAATGACAATACTAATAATATCGCCATAATAATATCCGTGGGGGCTTGGGGAGATGGCTCTGAGGTTAAAAGCTTTTGCTTGCAAAACCTACCATCCCAAGTTTGATTCCCCAGTACCCACATAAAACCTGATGCACAGAGTGGCACTTGCATCTGTTGTCTGTTTGAAGTGACAGGAGGCCCTGGCGTGCCCATTCTCTCTCCCTCCCCCCATTCGTTCCTTGCAAATATATAAATAAATATATTGAAAAAATATCAGTGGGAAAGTAAGAAAAATGTAGCTGAGTGTGGTGGTACACGCTTTATAACTCCAGTGCTTGGGAGACAAGGGCAGGGGGACCGCAAGTCAGAAGCCAGCTTGTGATACAGTGAGACTCTTGCCTCAAAAATAACATAAATAAGGCTGGGCCAGGCGTGGTGGCACACGCCTTTCATCCCAGCACTTGGGAGGCAGAGGTAGGAGGATCGCCATGAGTTCAAGGCCACCCTGAGACTACATAGTGAATTCCAGGTCAGTCTGGGCCAGAGTGAGATCCTACCTCGAAAAAACAAAAAACAAACAAGAGGGCTGGGAAGATGGATTAGTGGTTAAGGCCTCTGCCTGCAAAGCCAAAGGACCCTGGTTCAATTCCCTAGGACCCACCTAAGCCAGATGTACAAGGCAGCGCATGAATCTGGAGTTCATTTGCAGTGGCTGATAGTCCTGACGTGCCCATTCTCTTTCTCTCTCTCATAAATAAATAAAATATATTTTAAAAAAATAACATAAATAAGGGCTGGAGAGATGACTTAGCGGTTAAGCGCTTGCCTGTGAAGCCTAAGGACCCCGGTTCGAGGCTCGGTTCCCCAGGTCCCACGTTAGCCAGATGCACAAGGGGGCGCACACGTCTGGAGTTCGTTTGCAGAGGCTGGAAGTCCTGGCACGCCCATTCTCTCTCTCTCCCTCTATCTGTCTTTCTCTCTGTGTCTGTCGCTCTCAAATAAATAAATAAAAAATTAAAAAAATAATAACATAAATAAAATTAAATTAAAAAGCCTAAGTCCTTCAACTCAGCGTCCAAGTTCAAGTTCAAGTATTTTCTCTGCTCCATCGTACAATGGATGGAGAAGGCTGAGTTTCCCAGGGAGTGAGGAGTCTGGGGAGGGCTGACTACAAGACAAGGTGGGAACAGCCTGTGGCTCTCAAGCGGAGGTTCTGGGACATTTCTCCTGGTTCCTGCTGTCCGGCACCCAGGCCCTTGTCCCCTCCACCTTTATCAAACCTCACACGTTTGGGGCACTTTGCTGCCGGACTTGACAGACCAAACGAAACAGGCGGGTGGCAGATAACCAGAGCCTCTTCTTGCCACACGTACGCCTGTTGGCTTGTCGGGCCTGGAGGAGAAGGCATCCTGTTTCTCCAACACATTCCACAGTCATGTCCCTCAGGCTGCTGGGCCTCCAGGCCAGGTCCCTGTGGGCCCCCGGGACTTCCATGGTTGAGACAAAAAAGGATGAAAGACCTGACATTGTCAGCAGGGTTGGGTCCCTTGTTCCACAGTCCCAGCTGGGCAACCTTGGGCAAGTGCCTCCTCTCTCTGGACGTGTGTCTGCACCTAGACCTGGCCAGGAATGGGGACGGGCTACTTCTCCTCCTCTCTACACCCAACTCAGATTGTATTTATTCTTTTTGTTTGTTTGTTTGTTTTTCGAGGTAGGGTCTCACTCTGGCTCAGGCTGACATGGAATTAACTATGTAGTCTCAGAGTGGCCTCAAACTCATGGCGATCCTCCTACCTCTGCCTCCCAAGTGCTGGGATTAAAGGCGTGCGCTACCATGCCCGGCTGTATTTATTAATTTTTTAAAAATATTCATTTATTTATTTATTTGCAAGCACAGAAGGAGAAAGAGAGAGAATGAAAATGGGCATGCCAGGGCCTCCTGCCCCTGCAAATGAACTCCAGATGCACGCACCATTTTGAGAATCTGATTTTACATGAATACTGGGGGATTGAACCCAAGCTGTCAGGCTTTGCAAGCAAGTACCTTTAACTGCAAAGCAGTCTCCCCAGCTCCATTCTCGGATTCTACAATCCTTCAATTCATCAGAAATTGAAAACAGACCCCCCCCCATATACACATAGTTCTAAATGCCAGTTCAGAATCTCATGGCTGGGACAAGCCATGGGTAAAAACTAGTTCAAGGTTTTCTATGAAATGCATGTGAGATAGACATGTGCCCTCAGACCCAGAGACCATGGGAAGGAAAGCGCAATACAACATGGGCGTGGTAGCACTTGCTTATAATTCTGTCACTGGGGTGGATGAAGCAGGAGGATTGCTACAAGTTTTGGGTCGGTCTGCGCACATAGAGAGATCTTTCTCACCACCCTCCACACCACCCTGTCAAAAAAAAAAAAAAGCGTTACACATTAACTCCTGTCAGATGAGATGGTCTAATATTTTTTTTCTATTTTAATGAGTTCAAGGCCAGTGTGAGACTAATTCCAAGTCAGCCTGGGCTAGAGCAAGACCTCCTACCTCGAAAAAAAAAAAAAAATCCATGGCAGTACATGCTTTTAATACCAGCACTCAGGAAGCAGAGGTATGAGAATTGCTGTGAGTTCAAGGCCAGCCTGGGACTACAGAGTGAATTCCAAGACAGCCTGGGCTAGAGGGAGACCCTACCTAGAAAAACAGCAATACGAATTCAAGTAGTTATGCCTGTATTTCCTGAGCAAGGGAGCCCAACTCAGACAAATGTGACTTTGTCACAGAGACATTCTGTATTTGCTCTCTCCTGTCACTGGGCTTCTCCACTTTTCTATGCATATGCGAGCCATGGAATGTTCTTAGAGCACAGGCTCTGGCTCTGCAGGTCAGAGACAGATGCCTAACTTGCCCCCTGGGTGAGTCAGAGGTTGGAATTTCAAACATTCCTTTCACTGGTCAAACTATTCTTCTGGGGCTGGGATGTGACTCAGTTGGCAGAGGAGCACGTGGGGAGCCATAAACCAGGCAGGCGTGGTCGGTCACACTTCTCATCCTGGCATTCAGGAGGTTGAGTCGGGAGGACCAGAAGTTCAGGGTCATCCTCCACCACATGTAGTTTGAGAACAGCTTGGGCTGCCTGAGACCCTGAGTCAGAAAGCAAAACAACTTTTACTAATAGTACAATGTTCCCTCGTGTCTTTTTTTTTAATTAAAATTTTTTGTTTATTTTTAATTTATTTATTCGAGAGTGACAAACAGACACAGAAAGAGAAAGAGGCAGATAGAGAGAATGGGCACGCCAGGGCCTCCAGCCACTGCAAACGAACTCCAGACGCGTGCGCCCCTTGTGCATCGGGTTCACGTGGGTCCTGGGGAATCTAGCCTCGAACCCGGGTCCTTAGGCCTCATAGGCAAGTGCTTAGCTGCTAAGCCATCTCTCCAGCCCAGTGGCTTTTTTTTTTTTTTTTTCCTGTTTTTCCTCCATCCTTCCATGAATGTGTTTGGAGAACAAACATGAGTTCCAATACCAGCTGGAGAATCTTGAACAAGTTTAATTCTCTGTGCATGGTTTCTTGATTTTTTTTTTAAAATTGTGTTTGTGTACGTGTGTGTGTGTGTGTGTGTGCCTGTGCCCACACTAATGTGTGTGTCTGTGTGTCTGAGTTTGAGTGTGTGTGTCATGGAACGCTTGTGGAGTTCAGAGAGCAGCTTCAGATGTCACCTTGCTTTAGGCAAGGTCTCTTGGGGTTCAGCACTGTAAACACCAGGCCAGCCAGCCAGCAACATGGAGTTCCCCGTCTTCACCACCCATCTTGCTGCATGTGTGCTGAGACTGCTTGCTACTGCATCTAGCTTTATATGGGCTCCAAGGATTTGAACTCAGGTCACATGTCTTTAATCCCAGCACTTGCAGCCTGAGGTAGGAGGATCACTGTGAGTTCGAGGTCAACCTGAGCTAGAGTGAGATAAAAACAAAAGTATAGTCCGTACCCTTGTTTTTCAGGTTAAAGAAACTAGCGGGACCTTGGAGATAGCTCAGTGGGTAAAAGCGCTTGCTCTGCGAGCCTTACCTATGCTATCCTCAGCCACATATCTCCCGATGACTGGCCTTTTCGCACAGCCACATTTCTGCCACCTCTGTTGAGATGAGTCTACATTTGTAGCCAGACGTAGCAGAGTCCAGAAATCACCCTCCACAGCTACTCTCATGTATTTTTCTCAAAGAAATTTACATGGAGAAACTGGATAACCAGAGCCAGGCATGGCGGCACATGACTGTAATCCCAGGGTTCAGGAGGTGGAAGCAAGATGATCAGCCGGAGTTAAAGTCATTCTCAGTGACATAGAGAGTTTGAGGCTGAGGGTAGCAGAGGTAACAGGACCACACAGCACATTCACCGTCAAGGCCGGGTCATTCCTGAAGCACACGATGAGGGCACAGAGCTGGGCATGGGGTTGCTCCCCTTTAATCCCAGTACCTGGGAAGCAGAGGTTGGAGGATTGCTATGAGCTCCAGGCCAGCCTGGGAATACAGAGTGAACTTAGGCTAGCTTAGGGTAGAGTGAGACCCTACCCTGAGGGGGAAGAAAAATAAAATAAAATGAGTACAGCGGATGGAGACAAGAGGATCATGGTCATCCTTGACTACAGGGAGTTCTGGACCAGAACCTGCATGAGACCCTGTATCAAAAGAAGAGAAGGGAAGGGGAGAGGAAGAGGAGAAGGGGAGGAGGAGGAAGGGCAAGAAGCTAACCACGAGGAGAGTCTATTTCAGCCTCACTGTACTAATTTAGCTAAGACTTTGTTTTGAAAATTCCTGAAGATGGTCATTTAAAGGAATCAGGCGGTCCAAGGTAAACTGTGAGAAGCAGCTTGTTTGACCACCTGACAAACAACTGTGCTACTTAGGGCACTGCCTGGACTGGATCCTGACGCAGCACAGGACTTAACTAAAAACCCAGCGACTGCGAAACCGAGCCTGCAGCATGGCCTGGCTGTGACGCAGCAACGTTAGTCTCCCACTTCTTGATAAATGTCCCATAGTTACGTGCGAGGCTAACATGAGGGGAAAGAGAAGGCTGAAGGGGTACAGGAACTCTCTGTGCTGTGTTTTGTTCTCTTTCTGTCTGAAATGATAGTATTCCTCGCTAGCATTATTATAAAATAAGACAGGTGGTGGTGGGACACGCCTGGAATCCCAGCACTTGGTAGGGAGGTGGAGGCAGGAGGATCAGCAAGGTCATTCTCGGCTACATAGTGAGTTCCGGGCTAGCCTGGGCTATATGAGAATCCTGTCTCAAAAACAAAACAAAGATGTGAAGGTAAGTCTGCTTCCTAGGCCAATATGAGGGTCTAAGTGGGCCACTTTGAATCTCTAGAACCCACATGGACGGCTGGATGTGGCCACGTGCACCTGCAAGGCCAGCCCAGCAAAGGGAAGCAGAAACCAGGGCATCACCTGGGCTTCAGAGAAACAGCAAGCTCTGGTGTCAGGAAGAGACTGTGGCTCTGGGCTGGAGAGATGGCTTAGTGGTGAAGGTGCTTGCCTGCAAAGCCAAAGAAGCCAGGTTCAATTCCCCAGGACCCACGTGAGCTGGATGCACAAGTTGGTGCATGTGTCAGGAGTTCATTTGGGGTGGCCAGAGGCCCTGGTGTGCCCATTCTTTCTTTCTTTTTCTCCATATATACATATATATCTGCCTCTTTCTCTCCCTCTCTCAAATAAGTAAAATAATAAAATAAATGCATTTTTATTTTTTTAAAAAAGGTGGCACATGTGTCTGGAGACTGTGGCTCATATATGACGGCACAGAAGAGTGAAGGAACAAGATGCCTGATGTTCTGCTTTGCTACTGTAGGGTAAGCTCATGGGGTGCTGCATGGTCACATACATGTGCATACCACACACACACACACACACACACACACACACATACACGCATGTGTCCTCATATCTGCTTTTTGCAGTCCTAGGGATTGAACCCATGGCTTGGTGCACAGAAGGCAAGCGCTCTATGCACTAAGTCACACTCCAGCCATGCTCCTAAGGCTTATGAGATCTCAAGTTATACACATGCCACTGTTAAAACTGCAGAACACGCTGGGTGTGTTGGCACGTCTTTAATCCCAGCACTTGGGAATTTGGAGAGTTTGAGGCCAGCCTGGGGTTACAGAGTGAATTCTAGGTCAACCTGGGCTATAGGGAGAACCTACCTCAAAAGGGGGATGGAGAGATGGTTTAGTGGTTAAGGTGCATGCCTACAAAACCTAAGGACCTAGGTTCAATTCTCCAGGTCCCATATAAGACAGATGCACATGACGTCACATGTGTCTGGTTTATTTGCAGTAGCTAGGGGACCTGGTGTGCCCACTCTCACTCTCTCTATATCTCCCTCCCTCTCAAATAAATAAAGATCTACTTGCATATGAATAAATAAAATATTAATAATAAAAAACTGTAGAACATGCCAAGCATGGTGGTGCTGAGGCAGGAGGATTGAGAATTTTTAAAATAGTTTTATTTATTTATTTGCAAGGAGACAGAGAGAGAGAGAGAGAGGAGAGACAGACAAAGAGAGAACGAGTGCATCAGGGCCTCCAGCAAACAAAATCCAGATCATGCACCACTTTGTGCACCTGACTTTGTGTGGGTACTGAGCCACACTCCTGAGTCATTAGGATTTGCAGGCAAGCACCTTAACTGCTGAACCATCTCTCCAAGTCAGGGTTGAGAATTTTTGTTTTGTTGTATTTTTTTTTTTTTAAGTAGGGTCTCGCTCTAGCCCAGGCTGGCCTGGAATTCACTATGTCACATCAGGCTGGCCTTGAACTCACGGCGATCCTCCTACTGAGCGCTGCAATGAAAGGTGTGCGCTAACACACTGGGATTTTTTTTTTTTCTGAGAATTTTAAAAAAGACTTTTATTAATTTGCAAGCAGAGAAAGAGAGAGAGTGTATGGGCATACCAGTGCCTCTTGCCACTGTAAATGAACCCCAGACACATGCACCACCTTGTGCATCTGGCTTTACATGGGTACTGGTGAATTGAACCCAGGCCATCAGGCTTTGGAAGCAAGCACCCATAACCACTGAGAAATCTGGACTGAGAATCTCAGGTCAGCCTGGGCTACATTGCTAATATTGTATCTCACAAAAACAAGCAAACAAATGGATGTTAAACGTGACTTCTAGTCAGGCATGGGGGCGTATGCCTTTAATTCCAGTACTTGAGAGGCAGAGGTAGGATCACTATGAGTTTGAGGCCAGCCTGAGACTATATAGTAAATGCCAGATCAGCCTCGGCTGAGTCTCTACTTCAAAAACCCAAAAAGCAAAAAACAAACAAACAAACAAAAACAAAATTTGACTTCTCTGTGGGAAGCATTCTTAGGAAACAGCTTTGAGGGCAAAGGGGTGAGACACAGAGTTGTCTCAAGTGCTAGAATTAAAGGCGTGTGCCACCATGCCTGGCTCATTTTATTTTATTTTTATTTAGTTATTTGACAGAAAAAGTGAGAGAGAGAATGGGCACCCCAGGGCCTCCAGTCACTGCAAACGAACTCCAGACATGTGCGCCCCCTTGTGCATCTGACTAACGTGGGTCCTGGGGAATCGAACCTAGGGCCTTTGGCTTTGCAGGCAAACGCCTTAACCGCTAAGCCATCCTTCCAGCCCACTTGGCTATTTTTTCTGAGACAGTCTCACTAAGGCTAGCTGGAACTTTCTATGTAGACCAGGATGGCCTCAAACTTGTAGCAATGCTTTGGCCTCTGTCTCCTGGCTATCAGGATTCCAGGCATATGCCACTATGCCCAAATTAAACATTCTTTTTTTCTTTTGAAAAAAATTATTTTCTATTTATTTGAGGGAGATAAAAAGGCAGACAGAGAAAGAAGAGAGAATGGGCGCACCAGGGCCTCTAGCCACTGCAAACAAACTCCAGAAGCATGTGCCACTAAACAGCTTGTTGGGCTCAACACAGTTGCTGTCCCCCATCTCCCACCTAAAGGGGCAACCACCACACTTGGACAACTGGGCGTTTACTGGGATGGCTCCCATGCAGCAAAGAAAGCACCAAGGACTTTTGTAATCCCTCCCAGCAATGTAAATGAATGAACTGAGTTGACAAACACCTTTACCTTTCACTGAAACAAGCTCAACCCTATCTTTTCTCCTCTACCGCCATAGCTAATTGTATCCGTTATGTGTTTTTAACGGGTACTATAAATCAAAGTGCCCCCAGAGAGCCCAGCCAGCACTGGGAGGGAGGGGATGCCTGCCATCCCACCTAGAGAAACTTACAGGAGAGTCACATTTCCTGCCAACCCGCAGCCCAGAGCCTCCGCGCCTGCCCCTCGGTCAGTCCCAGTCCGCCTCCCAGCCGCCCTGCTCCCTGCTCGCCTGGCCTGCCTGCAGAGGGCTGTGTAACAGACTTTTCCGGGCGCTACAAATCACAGCCCTGCCCTAATCCTCGGAGCAGGCGTCCTTTACACTGCCCAGCCCCGCAGCAGTTGTAACCTCGCTCTTTTCCAGGTTATCATCATCTGTCACATCTGAAGTTAAACAATAAAAAACATGTCAGGTGAGTGGCTGGGAGCGACACCCGGCTGTTTATGAGAAATATTCCATTACAATCTGACGCAGAATGGAAGAGGCTTCTGCCAGCACCCAGGCTCCCCTGCTCTGGCCTGGGCTCCCAGAGGGTCCCCTTCTGCGCAAGCACACTGATTAGCATGTGCGGTTCTATCCATGTTTATCCTCTCCGACTCCGTGGCAAAGGCCCTTGGAAAAACCCAGCTCTGAGGATGCCTGGCCGCCTGGTACATTCAATTTCATTCAATTAGTATACTCTGTTAGAGACCTAATGGGTTTTGGTGAGCTGTAGGCTGATTGGTTTTTATACACATGCACAGAAAGATTTGATTTCCGCTGCGGGATTTATGGCGGGGGAGAAGAGGCAATTAGATTAATGTTTTGCTCGATTTCTGGAACTTTCCTTTCTGTTCTCTCTTCCTGCCACCTTTGTTGCTACCCCCCCCCCCTTTTAAATTTAAATAGACTTTTTTTTTTGAGAGAGAGCCTGCTTGCATGGATGGAAATGGGTTTAATAGCCACCGGCAGTTGGTTTGAGTTTGGGGCTAGGTTCCACTGTGACGACAATTGACTCATTTCATGCTCCCAACGGCCTTAGGACGTTAATGAGGAAAACCTCACGTCCCCTGGTGTTTGTGGGTGTTGGGGTTGTCTGTCCATGTGGTGAGGAAGCAAGTTTCATGGGAGAAGGGACCCGAGTCCAGGGTTTCTGGAAGGGCGCTCACCCTAACATTTGATCCTGAAGTGAAGACTAAAGTGTGCCCCCTTCTTCTCTCGCAGCTGAGCCTCTCCCATTTCTTCTAGGGCTCCCGGGGGCTGGGGAGGAAGCTCATTTGGAGGAGCTCTTGCCAGCACCAGGGGCTCTGGGTTACATCCCCAACACTGCAGCAAAAAAAAAATACAATTTTTGTCCCCCACCAATATTAGTCTAACTTCTTATCCCTCTCCCCCACAATCCTTTGGCTGCTGGGAGCAGTCAGCAGCTCACAGACCCAATAAAGCTCATTGGCCACCCCATTTCCACTTCCATTCCACAGCTAGAGCCCCTTTTGCCCATCCTTAACTTTGTAATGAAGTTAAAAGACAAAGAAGACTCCTGGAGACTTTGAAAATCAATGGAAAAAATGGAAAACTCTGAGCATTGACTTTCCCCCAAAGGACAGGAGAACCTGCCAAGTCCTCCGCCAGCACCAGCGAGGCCAGAGCCAAACCGGTCCCCAGTGTCGAGCTTAAATCCCCCCCCCCACTTTTTTTTCTCTTTTAAAGTGTGTTTATAGTTGACCATTACAGGAGAGATGACGGATGTAGCCTGGACTCATTTAAAATAGCCAGACTAACCAGCATGCATTTTCTTGCCCACAGACCTTAACTATAAGGACATGAAATGGACTGAAGAGCGGCAAATGTCCACCTGCAAGGATCCCTTCGCTAGGTGCCGGCGCTTCGCTTCATCCCACCGGTTGACCCAGCAAGTTGGATGTCTCCACCTCTAGGCTTCTTTAAGCTTTCTGCTCCAGCTGTCAGCAGTGCTGAAGAACTTGGGGAGCCCTTGTCCCTCGTAGAGCCAGGCCATTTCAGATCAGGAGAACCAAAAGTCAAGGACAAAAAGCTATTCCCTCTCTCTACCCCAGCCTCAAATTCTAAGGGGAATGAGGGAAGAACAGGAGCCTCCTTTCCGCTCCCTGTTTCTCACACTTTCTAGGTCACATCAGTTCTTTTTACGCCCACCACAGACCAGGCTGGTTGGACTGGGTTTTTTCTACTGGAATGTACTGCATTGCTTTCAACTAAATGCTACTGTGTATAGGTTGTTCCTGACAGACAGATGGACGGACTGTGGCTGAGAGCTTCACCAAGGGCTTTTGAGGCAGGCCCCGGGGGAGCAGAGGTTGGCCAAGAAGAGGTGCCTGTCACACAGCTTCAGGTTCCACGTGACCTTGCAGGGGCTGCCACTCCCTCACGCACTGGCTTGCTCTGGAGAACAGCCATCAAGTTTAGGGTGAACTGAAGCCCCACATTTTCTTCTTGAAATCTCAGTGTTTAGGTGGGTGAGCCTCCAGCGAAAGTTGCCTGTTTCCGGGCAGGGCTCAGCCAGCGAATTTGGTAAAAGGGTCGATATGGAAGAAGGCAGATGATCACAACACTTGAGAAGCAGAGGCAGGAGCATCAGGGGTTCAAGGTAATCCATAGCTACATGAGGCCAGCCTGGGTTCCATGAGACAGTCTCAAAAACAAAACAAAGCAAAAAGATAGGAACTGGTGTGGGAAGACTTGCTAGCATGTACTCAACGCCCCGTTCAATCCTCAGTACTACAAATGCATGCACACATGAATATGTAAGTGAATAACAAATAACAGAAAAATGGAAGAAGGTAAGTTTAGTGATAACTCACAAAATCCCCTTGAGCCCAACTCCACTAGCCCTGGGGAATCTGAACTTCATAGGGCCCATGAGGCCTCCTGGGGCAGATACTCCCCAACCCTCAGCTGGAGCTGGCTGGCAGCTGGACTCAAAGGGCAGGTGAAATGGGTTGATTAGGTCTTCCCTTGGGAATTCAGAGTAGACTAAGAAAGTTAAAAAAAAAAAAAAAAAGGAAAGAAACAATGGTAGGGCAATAAGATTGACTTTCCCAGCACTGAGCATAGATTAGCTGCTGGGCACAACTAACTGACCAGTGGGTAGCCCCACAGAGCAATTGATAAAAATCCCAAATACAGGGCTGCAGAGATGGCGTAGCACTTAAGGCATTTGCCTGCAAAGCCTAAGGACCCGGGTTCGATTTCCCAGAACCCACATAAGCCAGATGTACATGGTGGCACATGTGTCTGGAGTTTGTGCATGCCCATTCTCCCTCTCCCAAAATAAATATATTTTAAAATCCCAAACACATAACAAAACCACACCAACAGGCTTGAAGTACTTGAGAGCAAGGTGAGTTAATCACTCAAAATGAAATTGTGTGGAAATTGTGACAGAATTGTGACAGAAATCCACCTGCCTGCCATCCCACTGAGCCCCAGAATGGGGGAGGGAGGAGGAGCTGGTCCCTGGGGCTCCTGAGAACGAGAAAGGTGTCTAGTGCTTCTTGATTTATGACCTGCTGAGCCCCAAGCCATCCCATAAATTTGGGGGCCCATTTTCACCAAAACCGTGAGTTATGATTTTTCAAATAAATACACTTTCCAATCAGACAGGGTTCTGTTTAGGTTGAATGCTTCCCGGAGCAGACATCTCTCAGTGCGGAAAATACACACAGGAGGGAACGGAGCCGGGACGAAACTCAGACGACATAAAAACTTGTGTAAACAAGTTGTCATTTAGGGACCTCGGAAGAGAATGGGGGAAGGAAGACAGAAAAAAAAAAGTGGGGTGGGGGAGAAAACACATCCATGTTTAATTCTCCCTGAATCCTCAGGTCTCAGCTTGGAGGGAAGAGGACACGGAAAATTTAATATTCTTTTTCCATAAGCTTGATTTATGTTACTCATTAGAGGAAGGCAGTAGAGGTTTACTTTACCTTAAATAGATTTTGTATTTTTGAGGCCCGTTGCAAACCTAAGAATGGATGAGATTTCCCGAGGACGCGCGCCCGCAAGCGTACACAGACGTGCCTATGCACACGCACACAAGAACACTCCTAGCCTTTCATTCGCAGGAGTGCTGCCCGGATAGACCAGAGCGGACCAGTTCCCAGTAGAAGGGCTTCCATTTCTAGCGGTGCCCTTGGGCAAGTCTCTTCCTGAGTCACCTGTAAAACACGAGGGAGCGGGTCGATTTAGAAGCGCTGGTTTGCAAGAGGATTCGAGCACATTTATGTGCACAAATGCCGGATTCAGGAGTCTCCTGGCCACAAAGGTCACTTCTGACCAGGACCCTCTTCCCCTGGACGGTGACAAGGGGAACCAGAGGCTGCTGCCCACCCCAGGCCCCTCCCGTCCAGCTCCAGGCCCTAGCTAGGTCTCGACCTCTCAGAGAAGTCCCTGCCCCGCGCACAGCCTGTTTCTTATCTACATTCAGGAGTGGGTCCCGGTGGTTTTTGCAGCGTTCCCACACCAAAGCCACGAGGCCTCCACATTCTAGTAGCTTCCAGGAGAAATCGCCCTCCCCTGTCTCCGCCGGCAGCTCGGAGCAGGCCGGGTCAGACGGGAAGGGCCTGGACCCTCCTTAGATAGCGCGGGGAAACGTTTCGGGGATTTGCGCGCTCTGGCTGCGGAGCAAATTGCCCACGGGTTGATTTATGGTGCGTTCCTGCGCGACGCGATTCCTCAAGACAGCGAGAATATTTTACACCGTGTTAATATAAACAGGCGGCCCGGCCGGGTCCTTTTTATGGAGTTCCTGTAATTACCCGAGCCCTGACAGCTCCTTGATTTACTGCCCTATTTAGATAAGGGGTCCGGTGCGGGGATTGCCCGTGGCGTCAAGGTCACTGGACGCCGCGGAGCGAGGGCTTTGCGGTGGGCGCCCGGTGCGCGCTCTCCCGGGCCTGCAGACCTCGGATGGGGTGAACGGGGTGGGGGTGGGGGGAGAGAGACTTCATCACATACCTGGCGATGCGGGCGGGGGTCTCCGTCACCCCCAGCCTGGAGGCCAAGAGTGAGGGAGGAAGCGAACCCCGACAGCTGATGGCGACCTTAGGAGAATGCTGGGGCCTGGCGGCTCTGGCGGTGCCCAGGCTGCGGGTCTCCGATTCCTCTGCGGGGTTTCAGGTCTTGAACACCCACCCACCACTCACCTAGGATGGCTGCGGGTTTGTTTTTGAGGCCAAAGCTCTTTACCGCGGAATCCGCGGTTCCCAGCCATATCCAAGCCTCACCTATACTATTTCACTTAATCTTACACTAGCCCTCTGCACCAAGGATTATGGTCTCTCAATTTATGCTTCTTTGATATTGTGTTTTTTTGTTTTTTTTTTTCCTTTCAAGTAGAGTCTTACTCTCTAGTCCAGACTGACCTGGAACTTGCTCTGTGGTCCCAGACTGGCCTTGAACTCCCAGCAATCTTCCTACCTCTGCCTCCCATGCGCTGGGATTAAGGGCATGCAAAACCACGCCAGGTTTTTTATTTTTGATTTTTAACTTCGTCCCAATAATCGTCTCCTCCCTATGATCCAAGGGAGTTGGCCTGCCCTGACTTAACCAACACAGAGCAGACCTGAGAACCCTGTTTTTGGGAAGACCGAGGGTGCCAAGCCTTCTGAAGGCACTTGTGTGGGCATTGCAGGAAGGTGGGGCTGGCAGGAGCCCCTCGGGGTTCAGCCTTCTAGAAAATGAAGCCCTCTCCTTAGGGTCCAAGAGGGACCCAAGTGGGGCCTGCAAGAGTGGGCAGCTGAGAAAGACGGATCTCCAGGCCATCCTATCCTCCTTTTCTGCCTATTAGAAAACTGAGCCTCGGAGTTGGAAAGGTCCTACTCAGAACTCAACTAGGCTGGGTGTGGTGGCCCACACCGGTATTCCCCGGTAAAAGCTGGAGGCTCAGGAGTTCAAGGTCATCCTTGGCTTCTTAGTGAGTTCGAGGCCAGCCTGGTCTACCTGAGACCCTGTGCCAAATAAAAGCAAAAGAGCTCCGTTTGGTGGCACGCGACTCTAATCCCAGCACTCTGGAGGCTGAGGTGAGAGGATTGTGTGAGTTTGAAGTCACCCTGGGCTGCACTGTGAGTTCCAGATCAGCCTGGGCTAAGTGATACCGCTGCTTCAAAGAAAATGAAAACAAACAAACAAACAAAAAAGCCTGAGCTGAACTGGAAGTCTCATCTTTTGCCTACAAACAAAAACAGTTTTGGTCAAAGTCCTCCCACACCCCCCACCACACAGCCTAAGGCCGAGGAGGGGTCACCCTCAGACAGTTCCCACTGTCCCAGTGATCAACTGCCCTCCTCACTTGAGCCCAGCTGACTTGGAACACACATTAGAAGGCAGGGTCTGGAGGGAGCCCAGGAAACTGCCTGCCACCCCTGCAGTCCTAATCCTCGGTGCTGGTGCACCCCACGCCCAGCTTGAGCAGGCCCCCAGTAGGAGTACTGCTGAATCACCTTGAGACACTGGCAGCTGGGGGGGGGGGGGGAATACCGCGCTCTTGGACACTCACCCGGATGATAATGCCAGGTGATCTTTGGCCCGTCAAAGGGTGTCTGGGAGCTCTGGTGGCTGTCACCTTGTGTTCATTCCCCTCTGCACTGTCCAGGCAGGATATGCAGACCCAAGAGATCATTGCAATGTCGGTAAAGCGGAACTCATGTGGGCGGGAGAGCTATGGGTGTGTATACGGGTGGTGGTGTGGTCCTGTGTGGGTGTCTGTCACTGTGGGTGCCTGGATTGTGTGTGCCACTTCCATTTGAGAGCTCGTGAGTCTGAGTGTCTAGGTAAGACTGAGAATATATGCCAGGCTGAGTGTGTGGACTTCGCCTATGTGAAACCTGTCACCGTAGGAGGATGCTCATGTGTGCACGTAAGGCTGAATGGTGGGTTTTGTTTTATTTATTTTTATTTTTCGAGGTAAGGTAGGCTGACCTGGAATTCACTATGGTAGTCTCAGGTCAGGGTGGCCTCAACTCACAGCGATCCTCCTATTTGTTTTTATTTTTGACACGGACTCTGCAGGGGCTGCTGCCCTGCCTGGCATCTCATAGTAGAATGTGCATTTGCAAGTTTGGGCTGTGCAGTCAATCATGGGGAATTGTAAGAAAACGCACAAACGAAGCCGGGTGAGGTGGCGCGCGCCTTTAATCCCACCATTTGGCAAACTGTGAGTTTGAGGTCAGCCTGGGCTAGAGCGAGACCCTACCTCGGGGAGGGGAAAAGAAAAAAAGGCAGCGGCAATCCCAGCACTGGGGAGGTGGAGGCAGAAGGACCACAAGTTCAAGGTCATCCTTCAAGGCCTGTGTGTCTGCACGGATGTGGATGCAGCCACAGGCCCCTGGGAGCCCTCGGGAGGGGCTGCCTGTGATGGTTGCGTCCGGCTTGGGACCAAGGCTGAGTGCGCGTTGAGGGCGGAGGGGGCTCTCCACAGCCACCCCTTTCACCACTTTCACTCCGGAGCGCCCGGGGGCCAGCGAGGCGAGGAACCCCGCGGAGCAGCGTCGGAAGCGGGCGCCGGGCGGGCGCTCCCTCCCCGCGGGCCGAGCCTCCCGCGGCTCCGCGCGCGCTCAGCGCGACCCCAGCACAGCAGGCGCCCGGCGCCCGGCGGGGAGAGCGCGCCTGGGGCCGGAACGCAGGGCCTGGGCCCCCACCTCCCCGTATCCCCCAGAACCCCCGCCCTGCCGGCTCGCACAGGTGGAACCTGCCCGCCTAGACCTAAAGCCACCGTCTTCTTCCATTCATTCCCCCCACCCCCGCCCCCGAGAGCGTGTGCACTTCCCGCTGAAACAGGCGCTTTGCACATGGCGGTCACCCACGGGGCACACGGCTTGCTCCAGATGTGTTCGCATTTGTCCACTCGCTGCTGGATCCCCCTCCGCTTCCTGGACTTGAAGGGGAGCATTTCCACCCGCAGAACTCACGTTCCCTGTCTGTCCTCGACTTAGTGATTTTTGCCACTCGCTTATCGAGGATGTCAAAGTTTGAGTGGCTGAATTGCTAGTGACGTTGTCTCTAGAAAGAGCCCTGCTATCATCTTTCTTTAATTGACATTGCTCCAGAGCAAGGCGCACTTTTGAACCCTACCTTGGCAAGGAGCATCGTTGGGAAAGGTTACTGAGGTTGGGGGGTCCCCTCAATAAGGACATCAGTGGGAAGACTAGAATTGTCCCCCACCCCCAACAGCCTGAAACTGCCACTCTCCTGGGACTTCCGGACTCCAGCTAACAGGAGGAAAAACACCTCTGACCCCGGGGGAAGAACCCTAGCTCAGCGGACTGCAGCCCCATCAAACCTCTGAGGTTGGGTGGGTCTGAGATGCCTCGAGGTGTGGATTCTCCGTCCGCGCCAGCCTCATGGATGCGCCGGGGACCGATCCCCCTCCGCACGTGGGTCCCGCCCAGCGCTGGTTTCTCCCGCCCCTATCTTTAGAGAATCAAACTTTGTGGGAGGTGGGGGGGTGGGGGGAGGGATGAGGCGGGTGGAGGAGCCTAGCAGTCGCCGGCTCCGGGCCCTACGTGCGAATCGTCCGGAGACACCGGGGAGGCCGGCCACATAGATGCCCCAGGGCCTAGGCGCCGCCAGGCTGCCTTCGCGTCAGCCAGGCCTGCTTTTACACTGCATCAGGCGCCTGCGAGGCGACAGGAGCAGATCTCCGCACCCCCTTCCCCAACCCCCCACGCCCAGCCTGGAACAAACCGGTCCGTGCCTACGAACTGCAAGCCTGCTCCTCCTGCCTACCCACTCCCCACCTCAGCCCCAGGAAGGCCCCTCGGAGGGTCAGCCGTAGTCTGCCTGGGCAAGAATTGGACAGCTAGGGACATCCCCGCGCGCCCGACGCTCCAGGTCCAGCCCGCGGCAGGGGACCGAAGGGAAGGGCGGGGACAGAAAGGTGTTAGGCTCTAGCCAGCTTCCCTCAGCGCCCGTTCGGCCTCTGGCTCCCGAGTGGAAGAGGGCCATTGGGAGGTCGGATTAGAAGGCTCCAAGTCCTGTTCTAAATTCCAGAATCTAGAAACAAGAATCAGTTTTTCTCTGGGCCTCAGTTTCCCTATGTGTAAAATCAAGGATGGTAGGGGGGCTCTAGGCATGGAAGGTGCCTTTCGCGGGATGATTCTAAACTCCTTTTCTTGGATCCACAGCACAAGGGTGGCAGCGAACAGTCCAGGGTGTGGACAGTCCTGCCAACAGTAAGCAGCCCCCGCCCTCCCGGGCCAGGAACCTGGAGAGGGGTGGGACGGAGGCGGGGCGTTCCCCGCGGTCCGCCTGGAATCCAGTGGCCCGGGCGTGAAACCCGGACGGCCACCGCTACACCCCCCCCCCCCCGCCTTTCTTCTCCCGCCATTGGCTCCAGAGAGAGGCCGACTGCAAAGTCGCAACCTTATAAAAGCTAGATCCTGAAGGGGAGTCCGCAGAAGGGTTAAGCGGGTCTTTTGGAATCTCCTCCCTTGCAGGGGACAGAAACTCTCCGGAAGGCGTCGGGACGCGCGTGCCTTCTTCAGCCTTGAATAGAGTTCCCCTGTAGCCGACGCCCAGCCGTGCTCGGCCCGGGAGCCCTCCGGTGGCCCCGGTGTGTGGGGCGCATGGGGCGGCGCTAATCGGGCCGGTGGCGCAGGCCGGGAGCCTCTCCAATATGAACCTCGTGGGCAGCTACGCACACCATCACCACCACCACCACCACCACCACCACCCACACCCCGCGCACCCCATGCTGCACGAGCCCTTCCTCTTTGGCTCGGCCTCGCGCTGTCACCAGGAGAGGCCCTACTTCCAGAGCTGGCTGCTGAGCCCGGCGGACGCAGCCCCGGATTTCCCGGCCGGCGGGCCACCACCCACAGCCGCGGTGGCCACCACCGCCTACGGTCCCGAGGCGAGGCCAGGCCAGAGCCCGGGGCGGCTGGAGGCTCTCGGCGGCCGCCTGCCCCGGCGGAAAGGATCGGGTCCCAAGAAGGAGCGGAGGCGTACCGAAAGCATCAACAGCGCGTTCGCCGAGCTACGCGAGTGCATCCCCAACGTCCCCGCCGACACCAAACTCTCCAAGATCAAGACGCTGCGCCTGGCCACTAGCTACATCGCCTACTTGATGGACGTGCTGGCCAAAGACGCGCAAGCCGGCGACCCAGAGGCCTTCAAGGCTGAACTCAAGAAAGCGGATGGCAGCCGGGAGAACAAGAGGAGAAGGGAGCTGGTGAGTCCCCCGGGGCTGGTCCGCGCCAGCCACGGCTGCGGGGAGGCTTAGCGCGGTCCGGTCAGGCCCGGTGTTGTCCGCGAGGACTTTGAGAGGCGGTGGAGAAGTTCTGAGACTGTCATAGAGTGCTATTGTGTACACTGGGGGGCGGGGGGGGGCAGACTACATTAGATCGGTTAGATTCCATAGTAATTGAGTGGACAATGCATGCATCAGAAGTGCCTTTGAAGGAATCATAGAGCCCTTTTAAAAGGACGGGTTAAAAGTAAAACTTAAATGAAAGAAGAATGGGTTATTTAAAGCCTTGGATCCCCAAGAAAGTGCCCACCTAACGTGTATATTTTGTTTTCAAATTTCAATCTCTCTCTCTCTCCCGGCTCTCTCAGGAGCCGGGTTCAGGATTCAGGTAGGGGTTTCCTACTTTACAAGCAAGTGCCTTTAGCAGCTGAGCCTTTTCTCCAGCGCTGATTTTTACTTGAATTTGCTTTGCTTGTGAATGTCCCAGTGCGGACTCAGCGGCAGTTCCCCAGGGAATTGCTGGACAGTCGTATTGACTTTGTACTTTTTTGATCATTGTACCCATACGAAGGCGAGACAAAAGGACCCACCGTGGGAGAGGGAGAAGTGGGGCATGGGCAGCTGGGGTGCTTAAGGGGGTGGCTCTGCTACCCAGGCTGGCTGCAGGCTTTTGTGAAACCCAGATGGTTTTGACTGTGCACAGGCACTGCTGCTTCCGTTAGCGTAATCTTTTTTTCTGGGTGGGGGGGCTCTTGTTTTCGGTGCTTAGGCTTGTGGGACCACTGAACCTGGGGATCCCAAGGCTGGCCAACAGTTCCTCTAGGTTGGTGGGACTCCTGCTCACCGTGGTGGAACGGCGCACCTCACTGGCTTTTTATCTGATCCTGGGAGGTGGGGGTGGACGGCTGTGGCAAACTTGGGAATGCTTACCTGGGAGTGAGGGAAAGGCCAGGTTCTCGTCCGCAGCTGATGCTTTGGGCTGTGGATCTGGGCTGGAAGGGCGCCTTCCAGGAAGTAGTTTGTAGGTGAGCTTCCTGCCAACGGCTCCACTAGGGTTTAGCTGGGGAGCTCTCCTTGTCTCTTCGCCCCTCGCCCGGTGTGCCTAGGGATAGATGCCCTCAACCTAGTGTCCAAAGTGTCCAAGCCAGATGTTAAACCTAGTTGAAAGCCGGCAGGACCAATAGGTGAGGGCTAACACGTTCTGGAGCAAATGGATTTCCATACCGCCCACTCCAACCCCCCTGGCACTCTCTGGGTTCAGTGAATCAGTTTCAAAAAATAAGGCAGAGAATTCTCGTTGCAAGCCTTTCAAAACTGCCCTGACCGTCCCGGATCCCAGGAACTTGGTGCATGCATAAAGGCAAATTTATGATCCTGTTTGTCTGTTTCACAAACAGAAATCCGTCACTAACTTAAAGAGTCTCCGTTACTGCTCCCAACACCCCCCCCCCCCACACACACCCCCGTCCGGGCTCCCAGACCCAGGCCGAGCTACTTAAAACCTATCTTTCTCGCCTCTTTTCTTCTGTGTCTGTTGGCAGCCGCAGCACGAAGGCTTTCCTCCTGCCCTGGGTCCAGGAGAGAAGAGGATTAAAGGGCGCACTGGCTGGCCGCAGCAAGTGTGGGCCCTGGAGTTAAATCAGTGAGGCCGGCGCCGAGGACCTGGCCCCCGGCTGGCCGAGTCTTGCATCCCCGGGAGGAGAGGAGCGCCGCGGCCCGCGCCAGGCTCGGGTCCCGGCTGGCGCGCACCGCACCTCCAAGCCTCTGCCGAGCGCCGGCGGGTCGCTAGCTGCAACTACACACTTGGAATCGCACGTGCAATGTCATTTGAAATTGTTTTTAATGCAGTATGAGAAAGAGATTTATATATATATTATATTCACCTCCTCTCACCGAGGGCGGCTCTCGGAGGATCGTCGCTGGAAGAAGGGACGCGGGAACCCAGGCACCCGGAGACACGCCCTTTCAACCCGCCTGAGCGCCCGCGCAGAGCTCCCAAGGCCGCGCTCGCTCTGCAACGTGGCTTTGTCTCGGGGTCCCCCGTCTCTGCGTCTCTGCGGCGTCAGAATCCCTGGGCGCCTCCTTCTCCAGTCGAAATGCAATAAGAGGAACCAGGAACTTCCTGCCACGAAGAGGGAGGCGTCTTTTTGTCGTTCTTTGAATCAGCAGTGTTTTATTTTTCCCTCCTCTGTGGCTGCACGTCCTACCTAAAGGGAAGGCACCCTTCAAACGGATTTCCAAGGGGTATCTCCCCATTTTCTTTCCTCGTCTCCTCCCCTTTCTTTTCTCTCCTTCTACTTCACCTCTCTTTGTGAAGGAAAGCTTTCCGCTACGTTACAAAGATTTTAATGTATTTAAACTACCTACCAAACCTGTCTCTCTCAGGTGTTCATCTCCCCAACCCAGCCCCTTTCTACCTCGGATCCCTTGACCACTCACTGCCCTTCCTATTGCCAAAGCGGTCTCTGTGCTCTTGACTAATAATAAAACGTTTTCTGAACCCCGCGGAGGCCTGTGAAGTGTCTGGGGCACTACTCCTCGCTGGGTCTTGCTTCTCCTTTGATGAAGACCAAACCAAATTTCAAATCAAGTCAAGGGAAGGAGCTGGTTTAAAAAAATGTATAGATGTGTGTATATATATGGATATATATATATGGGCAGGAAGAGCGGCATTCGTAGATGACAGCAGGAAGTAATGGGACCCTGGAGGAAGCCAGACTGGGAAGGGATTAGCGCAGGAGACTTACCCGAGCGGGTACTGGCTGGTGCGCGTGGGGCGGTGGCTGGCGAGGGTCACGGGGAGGGAGGCGGCGGTCGCACACGGAGCCGGGTTCCCGGGCAGAGAAGGGCGGGAAAGCCGGGTGAGCTGCGGATGCTTGGGTGCGGTGACTCCTGGAGGCCAGGTCTCACCCCAGGTTGCGTGGCCCAGCCGGAAGCACAACGGGCAGTGTGGGCTCACCTAGGAAAACAACGATCATTAATTTAGTCCTGAGTAAAGCAATCTCGGGTTCATGGTTAAACTGCAAATGTGGGAAAGCAGATGGATGTATGCAAAGGGCCGCGCGCGCGCGCGCGCGTGTGTGTGTGTGTGTGAGAGAGAGAGAGAGACAGAGAGAGAGAGAGAGAGAGAGAGAGAGAGAGAGAGAGAGAGAGAGAGAGAGAGGAGAGAAATGCCTGTGCTTGTGACCACAGCGGTCCCCATTCGCGCTTCGTGGCTCGGTTTTGGCTGAATAACGGGTGCATTTGCGCTTGGGGCTCACCCTGGGTGGGCAAAGGCAGAAGACAGTTAGTTCCCTGTTCGTGAATAATAATGATGATGATGTTCCAGCCGTGCGTTTTCTCCGTGGGCACCGTGCGGAGCGCCTGCAAGTGCGCCCAACTCCAGGCCTGGCGCGCCCGCTCGGACCAGGCGGGAACCGGGGCGCCTTCTGGAATTGGGGCGGAGGATGGAGACTTGGGGCGGCTCCGGGTCAGGATGTCACGCGGCCCGAGGCGTGTCCCGGCATCGGGGCGGGGGGGGGGTTGGTGAATATGGGGCTCCATTAGTCTGGGTTGTAAACACCGTGGGCAGGGGCTGAGAGGCCACGCGGGCCTTTCCGGACGCGAAGGAGTTAATAAAAGGTGTTTTATGGGCGCGAGGAAACGGTGGGGGAGGTGTGAGCTTCTCCCGCCTTGCGCCCCCATCCTTTTTTTTTTTTTTTTTTTTTTTTTTCTTTCTTTCTTCCCTCTGCCACCCGCCGCCAGATCAAACAGGCCCGCGGTTTAACTAGGGCAACACCTCGCGGTAATGAGCCGGCCCGGCGCGCCCCTCTCCCGGCCCCCAGGACCCTGGGGAGGAGCCCAGAGAAAAACCCCAGGGTTCTTGATGTTTTTCTTTCCAAAAGCTGGGGATCCTTCCTAGAAAGTTTGTTGTGCGTGGGGCAGTGGGGCTCCGTGGAGCAAATCCGATGGGGGGGGGGGCGTCTGAACCCAGGGACCCCAGTTTAGAGCCCGATCCACAAGCCTCACCCCGGGGCTATACTTAGGCCCCGGATCCGGCACTATTTTTAGCCCAGGGAAGCGTCCTGGGCGCTGGAAGAATGCGCGTGCTCCCGCACCCTGCTTCCCTACAGCCCCAAGGAGAGTAGAAGAGAGGAGAGGAGAGGAGAGGAAAGGGTGCCTACCCCCGGGGTACCCGCTTCAGCCAAGCCTGGCGCAACCTGGTGGGGACACCCCACACCATGGGCCCCAAGTCTTTTTGGGAAGCGAGGGGATGGCCCCTGAATGCAGTTACGTCTGGTCCACTCTCAGATTGCCTGTGGGAGCCAGTGTCCACGGAGGGACTGGGGGACCTTGTCCTACGGGTGTCTCAAGCTTCTCACGCCTGAGCGGCGTTCTGCCCGCCCTGGGAACGGCAGCCCCGGGAGAGCGAGGATCTGCAGGCTTTGCCGCCAAAGGCTTTGAGCAGAAGTCCCACGTCCAGCTCTGCTCTCCGGATCTCTCTGCTCCCTGGCTCTCTCTCTGTTTCTGTTTCTCTGTCTGTCTGTCTGTCTGTCTTTCTCTCTCTCTCTCTCTCCTGTTGGCAGTTTTCAGTCTCTCCTTTGCGAATATTTTCAGAACTTTACCTTCCACCCGGGTGTTACACATCCAAACGGTGGTGGCAGGAACGAATGTCATAATTATGAATTCAACTAAATAGATTATCTTTCTAAACATGTCTTAAATGGAATGTTCATAAACTTTAAAATGAGGGCGAAGAATATGTTGAGAAAATGTGAGTAACGGCACAAAACTTTAGCTACAGGACCGTTGGACTAACGAGCGAAAAAACGGTGAAGGACCAGGTGGAGGAATTACAGATCTGCTAAGAAAACCCGAGAGCACGGTGAGAGCTACACTCAGCCTTAGAAAACTGTGCGTGGTATATTAAGTAGAAAATGCTTCCTATATAGCTAGACATGGTATGTTGCCACCACTTCATGAACGATAACAACAACAACAACAAAAAATCATAGAAAAAGTAGGCTGGGGAGAGAGCTCCGTGGCTAAAGGCACTTGCTTGCAAAGCTTACCTGCCTGGGGTGGCTGGAATTTGATTCCCCAGTACCCACAAAAAGCCAGATACATAAGCCGGCGTGGTGGCGCACGCCTTTAATCCCAGCACTGGGGAGGCAGAGGTAGGAGGATTGTCATGAGCTCGAGGCCACCCTGAGACTCCATAGTGAATTCCAGGTCAGCCTGGGCTAGAGTGGGCCAGATACATAAAGGGGTGCACACATCTGGGATTTGTTTGTAGCAGCAAGAGGCTCTGGCACACTTATTCATTCTTTCTTCTTTCTCCTTGCCAATAAATAAAATATTCTAAAAAGAAAAAGTGAAAGAATATGAATCAAACTACATTCTGCTTTTGTGTTTTTTTGTGTGTGTTTTTAAATTATTATTATTATTTTTTTTTTTTTTTTGAAGCAGGGAACTCACTCTGTAGCTCAAATTGGCCTCAGATTCAGAAAGATCCTCCTACCTCAGCCTCCTGATTGCTGGGATTAAAGGTGTGCACTACCATGCTACACCAGCCTGATAGTTTATTTTATTTTGCTTTTTTTTTGAGGTAGGGTCTCAATCGAGCTCAGGCTGACTTGGAATTTGCTATGTAGTCTCGGGGTGGCCTCAAACCTCTGCCTCCCGAGTGCTGTGATTAAAGGCGTGTGCCACCACGCCCGGCTTTGCTATTTTACTTTTTGAGACTGGATCTCAGTCTATCGCCCAGGCTGGTCTGAAACTCAATCCTCCTGTCTCAGCTTCTGCAGTGCTGGGGGGAATTAAATGCATGCCCCACCAAGCCTGGCATAAAGGTAGTTTTGTAACTTCCTCTTGTATTAGCTGTTTTTCTGGCTTTTTTTTTTTTTCAATGACTAAATATTACCTTTTTGGTGTTTTGATTTTATGGGGTAGGATCTCACTGAAGTCCAGGTTGATGTGGAATTCACTCTGTAGCCCAGGATGGCCTCGAACTCACAGCTGTCTCCCTGCCCCAGCCTCCCAGGTACACTTGCTGTTTTTGACATGAAAACAAAGCTGCAGTTTCCTTCTACTTCCTCCTGTTGCAACATCCTTTCAACACTGTGCGGAGTTTATTCTGTATACACTCCAATAGCCTGCCATGCACTAGACACTGTGGGTATAAATATAATGAATGAGATCAGGACCAGAAATTAACATAAACCAGCAAATGTCTGTCTTGAAGAGTTGTTATTCCTTCCACAGGAGAGTCTTTTCTTATATATGAAACCTATTGGTGATTGTTGTAACAGCTAAAATTCACAAAGCACACTGTTTAAACTATTAGCATGCATTGTTTTCTAGAAGCCTGGCAAAGGCTCGGGATGATGAGTATTAAAGCAACCTGGGCTCAGAGAGGTGAAGGATTCCGTTCAAGGTCACATAGACCTTCACATAGCCTGGGATCAAAGTGCAGGGCTGGCTGCCTTCAAAGACTGGGCTTTTCCTCCCTGTGTGTGTGTGTTTACCTACACATCTAAATACTCTTCCTTCCTGATTTTGCTGCTCCCTGAACCAAGGTAGAGAAAGGAAGGAATTACGCCTGCGAAGGGGTCTTCTAGCTGCAGTCACCCCTAACAACTTTCTGTCCTCAGCACAGCAAGCATCTAGCTCCTCAAGGCTAGGAGCTTTCCTGTCTGTAACACAGATTCCAGAAACCTCCTTCCTATCACTCTTTTAAAATTTTTTTTGTTTATTTAATTTATTTATTTGAGAGTGACTGAGAGAGAAAGAGGCAGAGAGAGAATGGGGGCGCCAGGGCCCCCAGCCACTGCAAAGGAACTCCAGATGCGTGCGACCCCTTGTGCATCTGGCTAACGTGGGTCCTGGGGAATTAAGCCTTGAACCGGGGTCCTTAGGCTTCACAGGCAAGCGCTTTTTGCAGCCTGCTGGGGTCTGTTACAAGTGCATGCTCATCTTTCCTGGGCTCTTCTATTCTCTGAGCCATCTTCCACTCTGTGGTCTAGAAGGAAGCTAGTCAGGAAAGACATGCCTAGAACAGACTGGGAAGCAAGAGCCTGCCCGCCTGCGCCAGCTCCGGGAAGCGCAAGCGCCCTTGGAGGCCTGCTCTGCAGGGTTTGGGCTCAAGGCTCTAGAGAGCGCTGAAAATGCACCTTCCCTCCGCATTGCCACCGGCCTCACTAGATCCTCATAAAAGAAACGAAACTAAAAAATATCAGCCAGCCTCATTTTTAAATGAAAAGTGACTGGGAAGAAAAACTATGTGCTCTCTGAAGTGTCTGAAACGAGCCTCCTGATTTAAATCCAATTTGTTTGAAAAAAAAGAAAACATTTTTTTTTCTCAGTTGAGAGTTTTTACAGCTGAGCTCTCCCAAGCCCATAAAAAACATGGTTTATGTGGGAAGCAGGGAAAGCCTCGACTGTAATGCAGGGCATCGAATGGAAGCTGACGCAGACTCTGGAAAGCTCATGTTGGTTCTGAAAACCAACAGCAACTCACATGTATCCCCAGGGGATGGACACTGGACCTCAGGGGGGCTCAGGGGCGTTGCTCACTGGAATTCTCACAGTGGGACCTGCCCAAGCCACCTCCCCTGACACACAGCTGCCTAATTGCACAGTAGGGGAAACACACACACACACACACACACACACACACACACACACACACACACACACACACACGGTGCTGGGGCTAGAACTCAGGGCCTTACACATGTTAGGCAAGTGCTTTACCACCAGAGACCGACCCCCTCCCCGGAGGCCACTGAACATTTTTGAACCTCCATTTCCTTATCTACAAAATGAGAGATTTCATCGCTGTAATTTCCTGGGCCCTGTGAGCATGGACGGAGATAAGCCCTACGGAGCCCTGAGCTGTTGTCTGCTGGGGGCTGTTTGCATTATTTTATTTAACCTGCCAGCACTCTTGTGGGGTGGATTAGGTGGGTTCTGTTGTTTTGGTTTCTAGTAGGCACATAGTTTGTCAATTTGCCCAAGGGCACAAAGTGGGTGAGGGGATTCCAGGGTCAAAGGCCTTATATCCTACACCATCAAGGTAAACTGAGGGTCAGGCAGGCCTGCAGCAACTGAACTGCCAAAGCTGACCCAGGCAGCATGGCTCACTAGAAATATTTTGCAAGCCCTGGATATGAGTCACACATAAAATTTAAAAACTTATAGCCATATTAAAGACACAGAGAGGAGGGCTTAGCGGTTAAGGCACTTGCCTGCAAAGCCAAAGGATCCCAGTTCGATTCTCCAAGACCCATGTAAAACACATGCATCTGGAGATCCTTTGCCTTGGTTGGAGGCCCTGGTACGCCCATTCTCTCTCTCTCTCTCAAATAAATAAATTAATAATAATAATAATAAAAACAGAGGAACTGGGTTGGTGGCACACACCTTTAGTCCCAGCACTTGGGAGGCAGAGTAGGAGGATCACTGTGAGTTCAAGGCCAGCCTGGGACTACAGGGTGAGTTCCAGGTCAGCCTGGGCGAGTGAGACTCCCTACCTTGGAAAAAACAAACAAAAACAAGCAAGTTTTATTTATTTATTTGTTTGTTTTTTTAAAGACCAGATCTCCTATAGACTAGGCTGGCCTCAAATTTTGATAGGACGTCCTTGAGCCCTTGATTCTACTGCCTCCACCTCCAGAGTATACCACCACACCCAGCCTTGAACTCGTTTTTTAGTAACACATTTTGCTTAATTCAATAGAATAAAATATAATTCAATAATAAAATAAATAAATAAAATATAATTCAATAGAACAAAAAATAATTTTAACAAGAATCACAGTGCATTATTGGTGAGATGTTTTAGACTCTGGTTTTTACACTAAGTCTTCTAGGACTAGGCAGCTCAAAGGCTTGTTTAGCATGTGTGAGGCCCTGGTTTGTGCCCTAGTAGCAAACGAACAAAAATTGAAGGTTTTGTTTTATATTTGTAGCATATGTTAAGTTGGATTTCTTCCTTCCTTTCTTTCTTTCTTTCTTTCTTTCTTTCTTTCTTTCTTTCTTTCTTTCTTTCTTTCTTTCTTTCTTTCTTTCTTTGTAGCTATATAGTTTTCACTTATTTGTAAGGAGAGAGACAGAGAATGGGCACACCAGGGCTTCTTGCTGCAAATCAACTGCAAACACATGTGCCACATTGTATATCTGGCTTTATGTGTGTACTGGAGAATCAGACCAGAGGCTGTCAGGCTCTGCAAGCAATTGCCTTTAACCACTGAACTATCTTGCTAGTCCCTGAACCTTTCTTTCTTTTACTTTGCCTTTCTCTCTTTATTTTAAATATTTTATTTATTTATTTATTTATTTATTTATTTATTTATTTATGAGAGAGATTAAGAGGCAGAGATCACAGAATGGGCATCCCAGGGCCTCTAGCCACTGCAAATGAACTCCAGACGCAGGTGCCACCTTGTGCATCTGGCTTACATGGGTTCTGGAGAGTCAAACCTGGGTCCTTAGGCTTTGTAGGCAAGCGCCTTGACTGCTAGGCTATCTCTCCAGCCCATCAGTCACCTAATTCTTAAGCAGTGGAGCTGGGGTACAGATAGCCCACCTGGCTCCCCAACCTGTATATGAGCCCCTGAATTTTAGGACTCACAGAGACTTTAGAGGGGCTGGGGTAGGGTCACATGGTATGGCATGTCCTTTAAATTTCAGACACAAATCTACCGAGCCAGGTGATACCAGGCCCATGATCGCCTTTGGACCTCATTCCCTAATGACTGAGGTGGGTTGTGGACATCCTCATCCCCACAGAACTCTTGTCCGGCTGAAAATGGACAGAAGTCCTTGAAAGTGTTTTGATACAGAGGTGATCACACATGCAACCCGGCGGAGGTCAAGAGAGGAGTGGGAACCCACACTTCAACCCGGACTTTATAATCTCATTGAGCTGTGTGGTCCAAGGCAGGTTTCTTAACCTCCCTGAGCCCAGAGATCTCTTTCCAAGGGAAGGCAGGCGGGCCGACCTGGCTCCCAGAGGCGTGGTGAAGAGCGCAGCATGATAAGAGAATGGTTGGAAAGCCAAGCCTGGCCGGGAGCAGGCAGGTGGTCACCATGGGCTGCTCTGAGGTGGCTGGCATGGCAGGGAAGGCACAGGATGGCAGCACCAGGCTCTTGGCTGGGGCTCGCAGTCTGGTGGGGGGCAAGATGACTTAGGCTGGAGAGAGAGAGACGGTGGATCCTACTGTGTGACCTCGCACGCTGGTGGCCTCAGTAAGACCACAGGGCTGGGGCCCGGAGTTCTGTTTCTTCACTGACTGCGGGATTTTTGTCGCTGTAGCAGAGTATCCATGGAATTGGGCATCTCTGAGCCGGACAGGACATGCCAGAGTCTTCCCTGGTGGCCCAAGGCGGCCACCGACTGGGGGGAGGGCGCCCTCTGGCGTCCACACTGCTCCTCTGCGCCCGCCGTGCAGGGGACCCCCGGGGACTGAAGCGCGGGGCCGGGGGAGCGGAGCAGGCCAAAGATCTGGGAAGCTGTCACCCCGGGTGCAAGGTCTGTCTGGACCTCCTTGCTAAGCAAAGTCGAAAATGCACGGCGCACTGCCCAGTTCTTTGCACGGAGGCGGCAGAGCGAAGTAACTGAGCCGCCGGCCGGCAGGTTTCCCTGTGCGCCAAATACCCGGGGACTTGCCAGTGGTCGCTACACCTGTCCTGTGGTCACCTGCTGCACCGCCCAGCTTCTCCTTCTCCGTGCATGGGCTTGCATGGGGCCCGTAGGAGCCAGACTGACCGGGGGGTTCAAATCCTAGCTCACCACGAGATTCTGGGTAAATCAATAACTGCTTTGGGCCTCAGTTTCCCTGAAAAGTAGGAATGATGGTAGCTTTCCATTTGAAGTAGCGGAAGTTTCTTAGGTCTGCCACCCTGGCTGTCGTTTTCTGTCTAGGTAGTTTTGAGAATGTGCCTAGACAGAAACATGAACAGGATGCGTTTGAAAAGGATCAGCAATCAGACTGAAGGTGACCTAGCCTCCTTGGGACGGATTAGGTTGTTTCAACCAAGCTTGACTTCACTTCTTTAGATGAGCCTGGGGAGGGGGCGCAGCCACGGCCCCCCTGCCTGTCCGCACTCTCTGGGCTTCCCTGATCTTCATTAGTCACACTTTCACCTCTGTGGGTGCTCACTGATGTGACCGCGGGAAACCCTAAGCCAATGTCGCCTGGCAGTCTGGTCCGTCCTGCACCACTATCACGTGTGGGCGTGCTCGGCACAATCCTCTTGCTTTTTTGTGTGTGTCTTTGTTTCTTCTTTCCTTTCTTTCTCCCTCTTTCCCTTCCTTCCTCCCTTTCCTTCTATCTTTCTTCTTTTTGCTCTTGTTTTGCGTATTTTATTATTATTATTATTTGGTTTTTCGAGGTAGGGTCTCACTCTGTCCCAGGCTGACCTGGGATTCACTATGTAGTCTCAGGCTGGCCTTGAACTCACGGCGATCCTCCTACCTCTGTCTCCTGAGTGCTGGGATTAAAGGCGTGGGCCACCACGCCCGGCTTGTTTTATTTATTTGTTGATTTTTGCTTTTAAAAAATTATATTATTTATTTAAGAGAGAGAAAGAGGCGGGGGGGGGGGGAGAGAATGGGTGCTCCAGGGCCTCCAGCCACTGCAAACGAACTCCAGATGCATGCGCCCCCTTGTGCATCTGGCTTATGTAGGTCCTGGAGAATTGAACTGGGATCCTTTGGCTTTGCTGGCAAATGCCTTAACTGCTAGGCCATCTCTCCAGTCTGCTGCTGGCTTTTTGAAACATCATCTCATGTATGTAGCCTGGGCTGGCCTCAAGCTCACTATGTAGGCCAGGCAGGCCTAGAATTCCCTAGCCCTCCGGAGGTGGGGGTTATAGGAGTGCACGACCACACCAGGCTTTGTTTCTCACAGTCCAGTTTGGCTCATGGTCTCGAGCCCTGGGAGGTCTCAGGCACTAGCTGAGGCTCCTTCCTCAGAAGCCAGGCTGGTGCGGGGCTCCGAGGCCTCTGCTTCTGCCGTGGTAAGGGCAGCTTTCTTCCCTGATGTCTTGCCACTCCTAGGGCCTGCATGACAGAGTCCCTGTCTGTGAGTGACACACACACTTAGACACCATCCTGGCCACACGTCATTGTGTTTTTCTTTTCAATAATAGCAGGCTTGGTGACTAAATGCCAAGTTCATCACTGCACCCGAGGATTTTGCTCCCCATTAAGTCTCAGTGGCCCTGAGCCCCTTACCCCTGTCTCCCCTTCCTCTGAATCCTGCAGCTATAGACACAGCTCGACTCTACATGGCATGCCTGATACACATGGAGGATATGCCCGTAAGTATGGCCATAATCACAGGTACAAGTGTGTGTATGTGTCAGAAACACATGTATACACACACACACACACACACACACACACACACACTGTAAATACACATAGTAGATATATGTAGACCCATACACCCATCCCATGTGGTACATACATGTAACTACATTACCCATGAAGGCATTCCTAAGCTGATGTGCATGCCCGTTATTAACATTATTTTACAGTTAGGACATACATAGACAACTTTTATATCTAGTCCTCTGATAATTTGGCAGATTGGGAGTGGGGGTTCAGTTCTCGGTCATTCTGAACAATACTGTGAAGTAGTCCAGTGGACCCTGGGGCCTGTGTGTTAGTCTGTGACGGGGGCGTTCTAGTTCATCTGTTGTGCTTGAATGTGAGGTGAGGGCTTGGTTGCCAGCTGATGGACTTCAGGAAGTGATTGAATCCGGTCAGCGCTTACCTAATCAATGGATGAATCCTTAAGGGGTCACTTGATAGCATGGGTGGGGGTGGGGCCTGGCTGGAGGAGGCTCCTGGGAGCATGACTCTGAGGGGTGGGTCCTTCCACGACCCTGTCCTCTCTCTTTCACTGTCCCGGTGACCATGAGGCGGGCAGCTCCGCTCCACCACCCTCTCCACCGTGAAGATCTGCCTCACCTCAGACCCAAAAGCCACGGAGTCAGCTGACCCTGTGAGCCAAAATAAACCACTCCTCCCTCCAGCAGTTTAGGTCAGGCGACGGAAAGCTGATGGGTTGCCTTTCGAAACTTTTTTATTTATTTATTTATTTGAGAGCGACAGACACAGAGAGAAAGACAGAGGGAGAGAGAGAGACAATGGGCGCTCCAGGGCTTCCAGCCTCTGCAAACGAACTCCAGACGCGTGCGCCCCCTTGTGCATCTGGCTAACGTGGGACCTGGGGAACCGAGCCTCGAACCGGGGTCCTTAGGCTTCACAGGCAAGCACTTAACCGCTAAGCCATCTCTCCAGCCCTTTCTAAACTTTTTTAAAAAATATATTTTATTTATTTGAGAGAGAGAGAAAAAGAGGCAGCTAGAAAGAGAGAATGGGCATGCCAGGGCCTTCAGTCACTGCAAATAAACTCCAGATGCGTGCGCCCCCTCTTGTGCATCTGGCTTACGTGGGCCCTGGGGGATTGAACCAGGGTTCTTAGGCTTCGCAGGCAAACGCCCTAACCGCTAAGCCATTTCCCTAGCCCTAAACTTTTATTTCTTTCTGTACAAAATGGGGACGATCACAGCGCCCCGTCACAGGGCTGTCAAAGCAGGTAAGGCGCTTAACATCAAGCTTGTGACGAGCAAGTTCACGGTGACAAGAACAGCATGCGTGGGGAAGGCAGAAGTACGCGCTCTGTCCTCCCCATGCCACCGTTTCCTAGTATGTGACGAAGCCCCATGGGGATAAGGGAGTAAAGGCCTTCACTATGGGTGCTTCAGTGTTGCTCAGAATTGAAACACCGTGCTGGTGGCTGTTGGTGAGGTTGGGACGGAACCTGGGGCCTCACTCATGGTAGGCAGCCCTGTGTTATTACTTTTGCCTTTCTTCTCTTACCATGTTCTGTTTGTTTATTTATTTATTTATTATTATTGTTGTTGTTTTTGACAGGGATCCTGTAGCCCAGACTGGACTCATTCTTGCTATGTAGCTGAGGATAGCCTTGAACTTCTAATTCTCCTGCCTCTAACCTCCCCCATGCTGGGACTGCTGGCATTCAATGCCACACTTGGATTTATGTGGTGCTGGGCATAGAACTCAGGACTTCATGCATGGTAGGCAAGCGGTCTACCAAATGAGCTATATCACCAGTCCTCTTTCTATTTCCTATTCTTTTTCAGGACTAGAGAACTTAAACTATGCAAGAAAATAGTAAGTTCCTGCTTTGAAGACTTTTTTTTTTAAAAAGTGGCTTGGCCAAAAACCTTCATGTTATGGCACCTCCCCCCCCCACACCCACAATCCCAGCACTGGGGATCAGAAAGAATTCCAAGGTCATCTTTGACTGCAGAGCAAGTTCAGGTCTGCCTGGGCCACACGAGAGAGACCTTGTCTCAACAAAAAGAAAGAAAGAAAAAGTGATGCAAATAATTCATGCTCATTGTAGTCTAGACGACATCCAGAAAGCACAGGGTGTCACACGCAGTCCCCCTGCCCAGGGCTGCCCATGGCTGGCATGTTGCTCTTGGCTTGCTCCCCACGCAGTGCCCAGGACAAGTCAGGGCAGGCAGCTGGTTCACAAATGCCTGTTGACCTGGAGCAGATGGGCTTGTTAGCAGCGGCACGCTCCGGCGCTGTCCCTTTCACCAATCCCTGACAGTTTCATTAACCCCATTAAATCATGCAGGTGTCTTTTGCACTCCTGAGCTGCTTAATTGCTCTTGGGATCCCATGAGTTAAAACCTGGCTGGAAGGTTGGATGGACCTTGTTAACCTCCACTAAACCCTATTAAATTTCCTAACTCGAGTCTTAGTGACTTCTTGGAATCTCATTAAAACGGAGCAAATCCCATTGATGGGGAACAGGGTGACCGGCATCTGCGCTGACTCAAAGTGTGGCAATCTCAAGTTCTTTGCCAACGGGGTTCACAACCGTGTCCCCAGGGCCAGCTGAACCTTGTATCTATTCTGAAAGCAGTCCCAGCACTCGGGATGTTTTTGAGCAAGCCCCACAGCCTCTCTGGGTATGCACCACACCTCTATAAAGTGGGGTAGTAGCAGGCCCTACTGTAATTGGGTTGTACTGAGACTAGAGGAACAAGCACCCGGAGCGGCAAGAGGCGACTCACAGGTGCTGCGCTTGATCGCCGGGGGTGCTACGCGGGGAAGCTGCCCTGGCAACTGCGGACACCTGCTGGGAACCAGCGCCCTCAAGCGGCAGTCAGTGTCCTGCCCACGTGCCAGGCAGCGTGCCGGGAATGGGGAGCGACTTTCTGTCTGCATTTTTCGGGGGATGCCATTCGATGTGACTTTTCTTTTTGCTCTTTTTCTTTCTCTACCCCTTTCTTTCCCTTCCCTCCCTTTCATTCCTTATTTTTTCTTTCTCCTTCTTTCCTTCCTTTCTTTCATCCTTCCCTTTTTCTCCCTCCCTCTTTTTTCTTTATTCTTTCTCTCTCTTCTTTTTTTTTTTTTTTTTGTTTTTTTTTGTTTTTTAAAGGTAGGGTCTCACTCTAGCCCAGGCTGACCTGGAATTCACTATGGAGTTTCAGGGTGGCCTCAAACTCATGGCAATCCTCCTACCTCTGCCTCCCAAGTTCTGGGATTAAAGGTGTGCACCACCACGCCTGGCTTTCTCTTCTTTCTTTTTAAAACTATTTTATTTTCAAATTTTTTTTCTCTATTTTTATTTATTTATTTGAGAGAGAGAGAGAGAATGGGTGCCAGGGCCTTCAGCTGCTGCTGCTGAACTCCAGACACACATACCCCTTTGTTCATCTGGCTTACATGAGTCTTGGGGAATCAAACATGGGTCCTTAGGCTTTGCAGGCAAGTGCCTTAACCTCTAGGCCATCTCTCCAGCTTTCTTTCTTCCTTCCCTTCCCTTCCTTCTTTTCCTCTTTCCTCCCTCCTTCCCTTCCTCCTTTCTTTCTTTCTTTCGTCTCACTTATTCCAGTCTGGCCTTGAAGTCACTGTGCAGCTGATGATGACCTGGAACTCTCGATCCTCCTGCCCCCACCTCTGGAGTGCTAAGATGACAGGTGTGTACAACCGTGCCTGGCTTCTGCTGTCCTGGGGAGATCAAACCCAGGGCTTTGTACATGCTAAGCAAGCCCTCTATCAGTTGAGCTCCATCTGCAGCCTGGGTGATTTTTCTTAGCAGTGTGTGTGTCTCTGGGTGACACGTCTCAGGTCTGTGCACTTTAGAGCTGTCTGCTATTGAAGCCAGCTACTTTCCTGACCGGGGCCTTCTGGTGGGACTCAGTGGTCCCTAAACTTGGATATGCAAATAACTTCCAAGGAGACTTCATAAAGGCGTAGTTCCCTGGGCCCCCAGTTGAGAGAAGAGTCTCACTGAATAGATTTCATGGGAACTTGGCAGAAGTTTTCAGATGAAATTGAGGATAGTCACTCCTGCCTGAGAGTGGGACCCTGCCAGAACAGGTTGGTACTTTTCAATTTTATTGAGATTAAGAAAGTCCTACTTCTGGTGCTGGAGAGATGGCACAGCAGTTGAAGGCACTTGCTTGCAAAGCCTGATGATCTATGTCTGTTCACCAGTGCCCATGTGAAGCCAGATACACAGAGTAGTATATGACTCTGAAGTTCATTTTCAGTGGCAGGAGGCCCTGCCAGACCCTCTCTCTATCTCTGTCTCTCAAAAAAAAAAAAAAAATTAACAAAAGGAAAGTTGGGCTGGAGACATGGCTTAGCAGTTAAGGCACTTGCCTGCAAAGCCTAAGGACCCAGGTTCAATTCTCCAGGTCCTATGTAAGCCAAATGCACATGGTGGCACATGCATCTGGAGTTTGTTTGCAGTGGCTAGAGGCCCTGGCATGCCCATTCTCACACACACTCTCTCTCCCTCTAATAACTACATAAATAAATAAAAATAAATCAGAAAAAAAAATTAAAAAGTAAAGTCCTACTTTTGGAGGCTGGAAAGATGGTTCATCTTGCTTGTTGTTGGCTTGGGTTCAATACCTAAGCCACCTACAAAAGCTGGATGCAAAAGTTGGCACAAGTTTCTGGTATTCATTAGCAGCAGCAAGAGGTCCTGGTGCACAGACACAAAACAAATAATTTTTTTTTTTAAAGAAAGTCCTACTTCTGGAATTTGGTCCTGAGATTTTCATTCTGTGTGTGTGTGGTGGAGGGGAGGAAGCTGTGTTGGGGGTGAGACAGAGTCTCATGTAGCCCAGTCCTCGAACTCCCTATGTAGCTGAGGCTGGCTTTGAACTCCCAATTCTGTTTCCTGAGTGCTGAGATCAAAGGCATGGTCTGCCCTGTCCCACTGAGCTTCTTCTGAGGGTGCTGGATGGGGTCAAGGAAGGAGCAGTGGCGGGGAGGGTGCTTAGGGGATTCCGATGGGGGACGAGGAGGGCTAGGTGCCACAGTTTCAAAAGTGCTAGACCTGGGCTGGAGAGATGGCTTAGCGGTGAAGCTCTTGCCTGTGAAGCCTAAGGTTCGAGGCTCGGTTCCCCAGGTCCCATGTTACCCAGATGCACAAGGGGGCGCATGCGTCTGGAGTTCGTTTGCAGAGGCTGGAGGCCCTGGCGCACCCATTCCTTCCCCCCCCCCCCGTCTCTCTCTGTCTGTCACTCTCAAATAAACAAACAAACAAACAAAAAATGCCAGACCAGCAATAAGCTGATAACTGGTCCTGGAGTGCCCTGTTTTGAAGTGCCTGGTTCCTAGTGAAACTTCTGTTCTCATGGTACATGCAGGTGTGGGTTTATCATCTCACTAAAACAGATGTTTGAATTCTCCAAAGAGTGTCACCAGCAGAGGAAGACAGCCCGCAGGAGGACTGGGGACAGAGCCATGGTTTGTGGCTTAGTGTGATGGGCTCAAGGACAGAAGCAGGGCTGGGAGCCAGGTGGAAGAGCACACGGAGGTACGTGTGCCACGCCCCACATGGATGGCATGCCGCCAACACTGCAACTTCCTTTGCTTTCTGCAGGGACTTGGGGACCCTGTAAATGATGGCAGACTTCAGGAACAACCCCTCATGAATCAGAATTCCCTCCCTACCCCTCTGTAGCAGTCAATTCCATAATGCTGGGGTGAACATCCCACCAGACGCTCCTCTTGGAACGCCTGTCCCTGCCTGCGTTCCCAGGGGAGTGGGATGAGAGAGGAAGGGGATGGTATTCAGGGGAGAAACAGGACTTTGAAATTTTTTATTTAGGTTGAGTCTGGAGCACATCTGTGATCTCGGCCTTCAGAAGTTCAGTCAGGAGAACTTCCATGAGTTTGAGGTCAACCTGGGCTACAGAGCCCTGGTCTCAAACCGCCAGCCCCCAAGGAGAAGACAACCCCTCCCCCCATTTCCATCCATGTGGTTTGAAACTTTGGAGTTAGGATGTATTGCTTCTATCTCACTGCTCTAATAGAGAATCTTGGCCGGGCGTGGTGGCCTTTAATCTCAGCACTCTGGAAGCAGAGGTAGGAGGATCACTGTTTGCTCAAGGCCACCCAGAGACTACGTAGTGAATTCCAGGTCAGCCTGGGCTAGAGTGAGACCTGCCCTGAAAACAAAACAAAACAACAAAAAAGAATTCAAAAGGACTCACAAAGCATGCCTCATTCATCCAAATCATTTACTGAAGTCGGGCCATCTCATCTGTGTGACATGGCGACAGGAGAAGTCACATACGTATTAAGGAGGCTCCAGAGTGAGAGCTCGCAACGGTATAGAGCCAGAGATACAACATTAAAATACGAATGAGCTCCCAATTTGGCAGGAAGCAAGTACAGTAGGAGGCCTGGAGTGGAAGGGCACTTACTTTTTAACAAGGCAGTTAAAACGGACAAATCCCATGCCCCAAAATACAGTGATGGGCATGGCGGACCCTCGGATGCAGACAGGGACCCTGTGGCCTGTTCCCGGCAGGCACGTCGACGCCTGAGCAGAGCAGAAGGCTGCTCCCACGTGTGAGCTGTAACTTGACGGCAGAGACTCTGTCTCTAGGCCCCAGGCTGTGTTCCATTTCAGGCATTAGACCAACTTCACTCACCCTTCCTGGCCTAAAACTCTGCAATTGCAAGTCTGCAATTCAACGAAAGGCACCCCTGCTTCCCAGGGCATGGCCTTTAGCTCACTGGCCCCTCAGTCTCTCTGCCCCCCTCAGCAGGGGCCAGGATGACAGACCCAGAGCCTAGATCAACATCTGAATTTTCTGTAAGGGTCTGAAATCAGAGGTTCGACCTGTTCTCCCTGAGCATCCACCTCACAAAAGTCATCTCATTCACCTGCAACCGCCCAGGTCAGCGTGTCCCCAAGAGCTCAAGTGCCCTTGGGAAGAATGAGAGGGCCGCTCCCCATAGTTTGCTAATCACCCTGCAAATGGACGAGGAGGAGTACAGGCCAGTTCCCATAACGCCATGTGACTTCGACTGACCTCATGGGACTTCCCCTGCCTACAAATGGACAAACAGCAACCTCGAGTGACTGTCCAACACCAAGACAGAGTTCTCCAGTGTTCTCCACCAAACGGTATGAGCAGAGCCTAAAGGCCAGAGCCCTCAGCAACCTTGGAACTCTTTGAACTCCGGGCAGAGCCATGGTATTGTGTAAACCCTGCCAGCTGAGGCTTTTCTAAGGGACGTGGGGCCGGCGCAGGAGGAAGGTCTCTGCAGGGCCCTTTGGAGAGCCTGTTAGCATACCTGGCTACAGGGTTTCTCCAACACTCCCCAACAAGGAGCTGAGGGGACAGCACTGAAGGGGTCAGAACGCTGCTGCAATGTTGTCCTAGCAGACACCCGCAGAGCCACGGGGCGGTGCTGGGATCAGGCGCTCTACCAGGTGACTGTCCACGTCGGCCCCAGAGGGAAAAGAGGAGAAGGAAACCACAGAGAAGCCGGAAGTTTACAGACAGGTGTCTGGGGGGTGGGGGGGGGAGGGGAAATGGGGTCTCTGTCGTCAGGTGGGACAGGTGCAGGTACCTGTGGGGGGATGGGACCAGATCATTTAAAACCCTTCCCAGTGTTTGGATTTCATCCATGGGGTCACTTCACTGGGACCACACCAGGACCAGGCTGCTGCAATGGGTGAGTTCTTACCCACACTGGACAGTTGCCCAGTAGGATATTAACCGAAAGTTCCTGCAAAATAAACAGCCCAAATGCCAAGGTCAGATGCAATCATTGCATGTGAACCTTACTGGAATCTGTTCTGTGGGAACCCAGCAGTGACAGCTTAGCTAGGACAGGATTGGCTAGCACGTGAAGTTCCTCATCGAATCCTTTGGTTTGCAATCTTGTGTGATACTCAGTTTGATCTTTTTTCCACACTTTGTTCCTTGAAATGAGAAGTTTAGTTTAAAAAAAAAAAACAAACCTTACAGCCAAACATGAATGGCAGAATGGTAGGATTATTAATGTTTCTGGGTGACAGCCTGCAGATACAGTGGAAGAAGAGCTAGCTGTCCACAGCAGGCTGGAATAGAGGCAGGAACAGGATGACCACGTGAGGAGGCAGTGCCCGCTCTGGATTCAGAATTCCAGTTATACCCAGGAGCACCAAGTGGGGAGAAAGCTGGGCTGAGACGGCACAGGTGGGGGAAGTGTGGGAGGCTTGGACAGACGGTACACGTGCAAGTAGCTAATCTGAGCCCTGCTGTCCCCAAAGTGCGCTGCTCTCAATCTGTCATGGGCAAAAGGCTCCCACCCACAGCTAGCAGACTGGAGAGAGTGACGGAGGTGGTCGCTGTGCCGATGACAGACCACGCTGGACGTGAGAAAAACCAAGCTCAAATAGCTTTGTATTTCCTCTCTCACCTGGTCTGCTGTGGTAGGTTGAAAAGACACCCATAGCCTCGCCTCTTCTTTTCCAAGGTAGCTTTCTTCAGAGGCGAGAGAACACAGGTCTCATGACAGCATGTGGCTGGATGTGAGATGTTTCCCCAGCTTTTGCTTAGAAACAGACTCTTGCAGGATAGACAGAGACCCCCAAATCCCATCTTTTCAAGTCGAGTCATAGTAAGCCTCTCTATGGGAAAACAGCCTTGCAGCCAGCATGCCCCATAGCCTGCTGGGAAGATGGCAGACATTCAGCCTGAGCGAGCCTACCACCTTCCAAAACGAGAGTGCTGCTGGGAGAAACTGGCCAAGACAAACTCCCCCATTACAAGGACACCAGTCCATGGAAGGCACCTACATAGGCAAGAAATGCCTCCATCTGAGGGCGAATCCTGTCTGGTGTGGTCATCAAGATGAAGTTGCAGAGGACCACTGTCATCCACAGGTACAACTGCTTCAAGAAGCACCACAAGGTGTCTGTGGAACCCGTCCCCTTGCTTCAGGGATGGGCAGATTGGCCACATCGTGACAGCGGGCAAGTGCCGGCCCCTGAGCAAGACTGTGCGTTTCAATGGGCTCAGTCTCCAAGGCTGCTGGCACCGAGCAGCAGTTCCAGAAGTTCTGAGGCTGGACACTGGCTGGCTTTCCAAACAAAAATAAAACTTATTTACGCGTGCACGCACACACACACACACTTTAGACACATTTTCTTCCTTAGTCAGATACGGGCATTTTCAGGGGGCAGGCTGACCTCAAGGCCCCTTTGGCCCTGCTCAGCCGTTCCTGTTCCCTGTCACTAAGCAGAGGCAGTTTCCACATCTGCAGTGGGTCTGCTCGACTGAAGGTGCCTGGAGGGACCCTCCCTGCTTCACAGCCAGGTTAGACTGGGCACCTTCATTGACGGGCGTCTGCGAGGCTGCAATCTGCTATGTGCTGAGCTCTGGACAGCGCTTATGCCCCAGCAGAACAGGCTGCATTCCAGTGGCAACTACAGCCCTGTCCCTGGTGCACAGGAAGCCAGGTGCTGTGATTCTTGGTGTGGAGACCTTCACCCACTCCACCTGCTCGTGTGGCCTCGGCTACGACTTCGGACAGTGCTCAGGTAGTGTCTAGGTGACAATGACACTATCAGGCTAGGACTCAGCTGCCTCTTTGTATGTAAGCTTTACACTGAGTAGGAAAAATGATGCCTTTGATCATAATGTTATAATGGTCAGAAATTAAGACTCCAGCAGGGCATGGTGGCGCATGACTTTAATCCCAGCACTTGGGAGGCAGAGGTAGGAGGATCACCATGAGTTTGAGGCCACCCTGAGAATACATAGTGAATTCCAGGTCAGCCTGAGCTAGAGCGAGACCCTACCTCGGAAAAAAAAAATTGAGACTCCAAAATCCATTATTTTTCTCCCTCCGCCTCTCCATACCTTCTGCTCCAACACACTGACAAAAGCATGCTTTTGGATAGAGAAAGCCCTGTTCGCAGAACGCTCCGTGACACAGTAAGAAAGAGGCGCCTGACTGGACAGTGAAAATTGGGCCATTAATACTTTAGGATTTACTCTAGCAGTCTCTCTCCCTCCGAGGGTGGGAAATTTGTTAAGCAAACGGGCTCCTGACAGCACTGACCTTTGCTGCTGAGTCAGGCTGGGGGCTGGGCTGTCTTCCCCAGTGGAGAACTGAGCAGGAACCTGGGCTTGGGCACTTGGGACTGGCACTGTCATCTGACTAAGCACTGACAGGAGCAAGCTGGGTCATAGCACATGGCTCAACCCAGAGGGCCTTCCTGGGAAGTTTTTTTTGTGTTTTTTGTTTTTAACATAGGGTCTTGGTGCATAGCCCAGGCTGCCTCTACCTCCTTAGATGGGACGGCAGGCATGCACAGCACACCCCACCTGTATCTTTCCATCAGTTTCTAGAATGTCAACAGATGGTTTTGTACATCAGCTGCCCTGAACCCTTTGTTGGTGCGGCCAAAGCCCTCCTCCCCACCCCAGCAGGGAAGGGTGACAACAGAAGGGCAGGCCTCAGCAAGGGGACAGTGAGGCAGATGTTACAAGGCTGGCACTGTTAAGACAGTGCTAAACCAACCGAGTGAGTGAGTGCTGACCACACAGCGTAAACACGTCTCAGGGCAAGAGAGTGTCAAATGATTTGCCAAAAACCAACAGAGCAGGAAGCCCGTGTCTGCAGTGGGCGGGTGCGAGCCCCGCCTTGGCCCCCCCCACGCCTCCACCATTCACGTGTCAGGGCTGTGTCCTGAGCGTGGCGAGCCTGGTTACTGTCTGTGGCTGCCGAACATCTACACCCCACAGTTCCAGAAAAACTACCTTAATGCTTTGCCAAACACTCCAAGACACTGCTTTTAATTCCTTTTAGGATAGGGGTTTTCAGTCCTCGCAGTTATCATAAAAGGCGGTCTTCTTACACACATGCTGAATCATGAGAATACGATCCTGACCAACGAGATTTACAGAATCCAGCATTCAAACTTTGTTTCCAGCGGACAGTCTGTGGGCTTGGCCGCCGCCGCCGCCGCTGTGCGCCAAGCACTACCCCAGTCCTCCCGGGTGCCGGCCTCACTCCAGCGGCTTGCTGCCCTCCGACTTCTGGTCCAGTCTGCTCCTGTTACTCTTCACCATGTAGATGAAGTAGGCCAGGGTCTCCTTCTCGTTCACAGGGATGTTCCTGAAGTGTCGGCTCACGGTCTGCACGGGGAAAACACAGTCCCTTAAATCACACTGCCATCAGGGCCACACCACACACTGCGGAGCAGGAGCCGCCTCCAGGACAGCCACCAAGCAGATCTTCTGGAAGACGTGGAACATGCTCACCCTCTTCCCCAGCGGCTGAGGGACTTTGGTTCCATGCTTCTCAAAGGGGTACTTGGCCAAGGAAACCAGCAACGTGTGGCTCTACTAACAGCAGCTGGCCATCCCTGGCATGACTTCAGTCACTGCATGGAAGAAGGGCTGAGATGGCCGTGAATGGCCAATTACCACTAAGCTTCTCAGTGGACTAAAAAAAAATTTTTTTGGGGGGGGGCAGCAGGGGGGGGTGGGGTGGGGGTTGTTTCAACGTAGTGTTTCACTCTAGCCCAGGCTGACCTGGAATTCACTATGTAGTCTCAGGCTGGCTTTGAACTCATGGTAATTCTCCTACCTCTGCTTTCCAAGTGCTGGGATTAAAGGCATGCACTACCATGCCTGGCTTAAAAAAAGTCTTTAAAAAACTGTGTCAAGACATGTATGGTGGTGCACGCCTGTAATCCCAGCAATCCAGAGGCTAAGGTATGAGGCCAGCCTGAGCTGAAGTAAGATCCTGTCGCAAAGAGCTAACAGCAACAACAACAACCTGTGTCAAGCTGGGCGTTGTGGCACAAGCCTGTAAAACTCCAGCATGAAGGGGTGAGGCAGAAGAACCACTGTGGGCTACCTAGTGAGTTCCAGGTCAACTTGGACTCAGAGCAAGACTCTGCCTCAACAGATAATGCAGTTCATGACAAAAAAAAAACAAACAAACAAAAAAAAAAACTCTAGCTAGAAGCTGGAGAGATGGCTCAGCAGTTAAATGCACTTGCTCGCAAGACCTGATAGTCCTGGTTCGATTCCCCAGTACTCATGTAAAGTCAAATGCACAATGTGGCATCTGGTGTTTATTTGCAATGGGAAGAGGTCCTGGTGTGCCCATTCTCTCTCTCTCCAATCAGTCAATCAATCAATCAATCAAACCAGCTAAGCATGGTAGCACATACCTCTAATTCCAGCCCTCAGGAAGCAGAGGTCAGAGGATCAGGAGTTCAAGGCCAGCCTTAGCTATAGGAGATCCTGTCTCAAAAAATAATCAATACATGTTTCTGACCCCAAGATTCCCACTAGCCAGCAGGCAGCTGCCCCTTGAAGGGGTTGGGCCTGATTACAGCCCATCACTGACCAGGGCCCTGGCACTTCTGCGATCTAAGGCCTGAGAATGCACCCTTCTTCTTGCTCAGACCTCCTTCTGTCTGTCAATGAGCACACAATGTCATCTCCAAGCAATGGAGATTGTACGCTTCTGTCTTTGCTGGACACTGGTGAGAGAAAACTGGAGAAGAATGACACATTGTAAGCAATCTCTTAAGGAAGACCCAGACCCAGACCCACACTAAGCAGGCCATGCACTTTTCAGGGAGCCTCCAAGGATGGAGGCAACTGGGACTGAAAAACAGCAAAAATGAACTAGGGCCCAGAAAGGTGGCCCAGTGGCCAAAGGCACTTGCTTGCACAGCCTTCCAGCCTGGTTCCATTTCTAGGCCATGCGTGTAAGCCAGATGCAAAAAGTGGTGCAACTGGCAAGAGACCTGGAGTGCCTGCACACGACCCCTGGTTGTGCCTGCACACAATCTCTGGTTGTGCGTGTACACAATCCCTGGAGCACGTGCACACAACCTCTAGTTGTAGTTTTCTTTGCTTCACCTGTCAAATATCCTAAAATAGGCAGGAAAACACAATAGGACAGGTGAGAAAGCCAAACACAGTATTTTCTGGAGTCAAGACTACTCAGGAGGCTGAGGAAGGAGATCACTTGGGCCCAGCAGCTTAGCTCCCATCACGCACACACCCAAGAGAGGGAGACAGGGAGGGAGAGAAGATGCCAAGGGAGAACTTCTCCTTTCAACCTGTGTTAAGAATGTAGAAAGGTTCTTGGGTGGCATAATAAAACTTTCATTTTCAACACCAGAAGTCAAGGAAAGGTAGGGGAATGAAAGAAAAACTGGTCCTGTAGAACATTAACCAAGATTGTGGGGGACAGGGAGAATAGCTCAGTGAAAGCAGTACTTGCTTATCATGTACTAGAGGTCCTGGGTATGATCCATAGCACGTGAGGGGAAGGAAGTGGGACCACAAAACACAAGAAACAAAGGCTTTGGGGATGATTAGCCTGACAAACCTGATGTGAAGAAAGGAGTGCATCTATTAAGAACATTGCAAAACACAGCTGGGAAGGTGGCTTAATGGTTAAAGGCACTTGCTTGCAACATCTGCTGGACCAGGTTCAATTCCTCAGTACCCACATAAAGCCAGATGCACAAAGTGGCGCATGCATTTGGAATTCATTTGCAGTGGCAAGAGACCCTGACACTCTCCTAGTGTATCTTTTTCTCTCAAATAAACTCAAATAAATAAGTAAATAAATATATTTTTAAAAGAAAAGAATATTGAAAGAAAAAAGCTGAAACAAATTATAACATGAAGACTACTCGGGATTTAGAAAGAGGAGGCCTGAGATCCCAGGTGCTTTCCACCGCCAGCTTGCTGTGGGATGGCAAAGCCATGTTTCTATTCCAGGTATGAAGTTGTGAGGTTCTGCATCTTATGAAAAAGAGGGGGCAGACTTGCTTCCATAGCGACAGAGGGACGCACTGAGCAGACACGCGCTGTGGGAGGGTGAGCTGGCCTGAGACAGGCATGCGGTCTCTCATGCTCGTCTACCTACTTCCGCTAGCTGGGCCTTATTGAAGCCTGGTCTGGTCTGCAGCTTGTAGTGCCGTTTGTAGCGCCGTAGAGTGTTCACCTGCAGCTGGAACAGATCCACCTAGAAAGGAGAGACATCTTCCATCACCTGGCCGGCCACGACTCGCCAAGCCCACGCTGTGCCCGGCACACCCTAGAAGGAGAAGGGCACTACAAAAGATGTCTGAGAAATAGTCTCCCTAAGACAAGTGACTGGCAAGGACAAAGACAACAGTGGAAAGAGTTCTGGCTGGTGAAGGAGAGGACGGTCGAAGAGAAGAGCGGGAGGAGGGCAGAAGACAAGCGTGGAAACCTGGAGCTGAGGAGCTGGGCTCAGGCCATGGGCAACACTGAGGAGTGTGTGGGGACACGCGAAGCAGCCTGTCCTGAGAGGCAGAGGAGCTGCCGGGCGTGGAGGGTGCTGCAGCAGGAGGACGGGGCTGCTGGGGGCCGGGAGAAGCAGGGCGTTGCAGCAGTGACCCTGCGACAGCGAGGCTGAGCTCTGCAGGCCAGCGCTGCAGGACCTCGGGGGGAGGGGTAGGAAGGCAATCAAGGGACGTGTGGAGATCGGGCTAGAGCCCGGCAGCACCTGGAGGGCACGAGGCCACTGGGGGACAAGAGCGGATGCTCGGGTGTTTCTTCCCTAGCTTAGCCTCAGGTGTCAGTCCCGGGACCACCGGAAAGCTCCCCAGTGAACAGACACCTGTCTGTCCGCAAGTCAGGTGGGAGTCTCTACAGATGGCTGGATAACAGAGGGGAAGGGCCCCCCATCTCTTTGTCCAGCTAACAGAGGAAGAGGAAAGCTACACAGTCATGAAATATGGAAGGCCCAGAAAGATGGGCTGCCTTTACCTGCCTCTAAAAGAGATGTTCTTGCTTCAGGCAGGTGGAGAGCACTTAAAAACAAAATGAATGATCAATATGAGGGACCAAAGTTCTCCGTCCATTTCAAAACATTCCTCAAAATCTTTCTTAAAATGACTGGCATTTAGAAACTGAATACATCTTTACAAAGTCACAGTAACACTGAAGGCAACAGAGAGGTACCGTAAAGCGGGCTGGGGAAGAGGGCGCGGGGCGGCAGGGCTTCGTTTTCCCAGGCTGCCTCCGCGTCCGCAGGCCGAGGCCCGCCCACCCTTCCTATTCCTGCAGTCACACTCACGCTGAGCCCGAGCAGGCAGTGGCCTCATGAAATATTCATGTGCCAAATATGCAGTGTACACTATGATGGTTCCTCTTTTGCTCAGTCTTAAGTGAAAAGAATTTAGAAGGAAAACCCACAATTCCTTCCTGAATCCTCATCCAGCATGCTGGCACCCAGGGAAAGGCACCCTTTGGGTAAGACCTAGGGCTCATGGCTTCATGCAGGGCTCCTTAGCCCAGAAGCATTTTCAGAGCAAGGCCTAGAGGACATGTGACAATGTCTGGAAATGTTATTTTAAAGGCAGGATCTCAAGGGGCACAAGTTGGCCTTGAACTCACTATGTAGGCGAGGATAACCTTCAACTTCGGATCCTCCTGACCCTGTTTCCTGAGTGCTGGGGTTACAGGCACGTGCCACAATGCCTGGTTCATATGGTGCTGGTGGCTGAGCTTAGGGCACTGTGCTTGCTAGGCAGGCACACTATGAACTGAGCCACATCCTTTACCCCACTGGAGACAGCCTTTGGTTGTTGAGACTCAGGTGGTGGTACAGTGGCAGCTAAGGCCAGAGGCCAGGGGTGTTGTTACCACCCTCAACACTTGGGACAGTCTGCAGAAGGTCAATTGTACTGGGCTGAGAAACTCCAGCTCAGTCTTAGTAACTTTGGGGTGCTTCCTGGACAACAAGCCTTGGCCAGCAGTCATGGAGTTAAAGTATGAGAGAAAATCATATAGGTACACACTGACAACTTGGACCTTACAGGCCAGAAAAGAGAAGGGAAGAGACTGCCTTCGATTATATATGCTCATGCCTAACTCTAAGCACAAGAACAAGGTTTTTAAAAAGCTAACATTATTAAGGTTAAGCACTGCTCAGGTTTTTGCAGTAAGATGTCAGGGTCTATTGGAAAAAGTATTATCAGAGCCCCTAACTCTGCCTGGGACACAGGGACCCACACCTGTCTGGAAGGGGATGGACAGGGTGGCCGGTTAAATCTCCAGGCTCAGAGTCAACAGTTGTAAAAGTCTAGAACTCACTTACCAAGTAAACCACAACAAAACAAAGGGGACTAAAATTACTTGTTAGCACAAAAACAGAGCAGGCCAGAGGGAGAACTGGGATCAGAACCCCTTCTTCTAGCTTCCTCAGGCTAGAAGAGGGGAAGGGAGGCTCCAGACGCATGCCCCTGGCTTTCTCTGCTGGCTCTCAGGCTTTACCTCAGGAATGTCAGCGTCGTGCTCAGGAGAATCTCCACCATCATCACTTGTCTTCCTCTTCCTTTTATTTCGGACACTCTGGATGAAATTTTTGTGGAAATCACAGATATACAGGTGCCTTACCTGAAGGGAAGAAAATAAAGTCAGATTTGCTCTTACCAAACAGGTACCTGTGACGTCATGAGGCTCTTTTATGCAAGGCTCTGGGGGTGGTAGAGAGAGAAGCAGGCCATGGCTCCTGGCTTAGAAATACAGAAATACTCGGAGGCTGGGGGTTACTCCATGTCAGAGTCCTTGCTGAACATGCATGAGTGCTGAGCATGATCCTGAACACTACACACACACACACACACACACACATCCAGTAACACCGCATCATGTATCACAAACCAAGTGTCCAAAGAGCAAAGCGATGGTTACAAAGGGAGCAGGGCAGGTTTGTGCACCAAGAAGCGCTGCGCACGGAAGAGCGCTGGCCACCACGGTGCCTGGCAAGGCCGCTGGTGTGCGGTGACTGCCTGCGCGGTGCACAGCGTTTGGGAGCACGAGGGGCTCTGAACACAGTGGTGTCGTACTTTCAGAAGACCTGGCGGGGCCGCATGCAGGGACGGTGGCGATGCTGTTGGGACACCTCATCCTACACTAATAACAGCTCTCCTGCAGGCGAACTCAGAACTTACTCCCATCTGTAATTCTTTTTCTTTTTTTTTCTTCTCCGAGGTAGAGTCTTACTCTAGCCGAGGTTGATCTGGAACTCACTCTGTAGTCCCAGACTAGCCTTAAATTCAGAGTAACCCTCCTAACCTCTGCTAGGACTAGAAGCGTGTGCCCGGCCAGCCCACTCATAATTCTTGCATCACCTTGTATCTGACCCATAGAGAAGTGGAGAGAGTTGGAATTCTCACAAACTGGAACCACATAAAAGAGAGTGGATATTACCACTAAGTTTCTAATAAAGGTTGGAGGTATATTAGTGGGCAAAGGTGCCAACAGCAGCTACAATGTGAAGAATGTGTTTTTAGTTAGGAATCGAAGTGCCACAGCTGCCTGGAGGAGCTGTTCGCAAACCTCATCCCGGGTAAATGACTCAGGATTGTTGATACTGAAACAGATGTTGCACAAATGTTCTGCAGAGACATCTGAATTGGAGTTTATTCCTTAAATCCCTGAAGATGAAAGCTGACAGGAAATCGCGATCAATGAATTCAGGCCTTCTTATGGAAGGGAATAATGAAAACTGTTTATTCGGATGAGTTGTGACTTTTGTGTGGTAGACTTAGTGAGCCATGGGTGGTTCTAAGTGAATACTGTGAAGGAGTCCTGCACATAGCAAGCACTCAATAAGTGCTGATGAATCAATACAGGCAGCCTTGTGTTTGAAAGCAGCTTAGGCCAGTGAGAGCCACCACTTAGGTAGTTACAAGCTGAGAGAACTTTGCCATGTCCCACTCTGCCAATGAGCTTTCAGACACATGTGTGCCACTGTCCCAAAGAAGACCTCCTAGGTCATGTATGGATTATAGAATGTGATTTTATCCAGGAGCCCCGAAAGGCAGCTGGTACTTGGGTTGGCAAGGCAGGTGTGCAGTCTCAGATCAAGGTGTTCCTGAAGGGCACAGTGACAAACACAGGTGACATCAGGTCCTGACACTAGAATCCTGAAAGAGAACTTAGCCATCACTATCACGAGACCCCTGTCCCATCTCACTTACTAGAAGGTGAAGGGAAGACACACATTCGTGAGGGACAGGATGACCCAGTCCACAGGCCTTCCAGCCCGTGATACACGCCCTCCCCCCGTCTTGTCCTTTATCTCCTCTCAACTTCCACTTTTTCCCCAAAAGTGTGTTATATCTTAATAAATCACAGAGAACTTCCAATAATAATAATAAAGGGACCTAACCTGCCTGAGATGGCTTTGGTGCTGTTATTTAGAAAGGTTCTTGGGCTGGGGTGATGGCTCAGAGGTTAAAGGCACTTGCTTGCAAAGCCTGCTGGTTTAGGTTCAATTCCCCAGTACCCACATACAGCCAGGCACAAAAGTGGTACATGCATCTGGTGAGTTTGCAGTGGAGAGAGACCCTGGTGCATGTGTGCATCCGCACATATACAAATAGCTTAAAAAAAAATCTTTTAAAAAGGTTTTCTAAGCGGGGCATTGTGACACACGCCTTTAATCCCAGCAGCACTTGGGAGGCAGAGGTAGGAGGACTGCTGTGAGTTCTAGGCCGCCCTGAGGCTGCACACTGAGTCCCAGAGCTAGAGTGAGACCCTACCTCCATAAACCGAAACAAGGTTCTCCACTAGATCCTTCCATAAGACAGCCAATGACCACTCCGTAAGCACTCTCGCCTAGTAAATAAGGACCTCATCCCCCCTGCTGGGCTTTTCCTTCCTGCCCTGTTTGATTCAGTAACCAGTATAACCCTTTGCAGGTAAGGAAGGAGTGGGATCAGCAGCTCCCCATGGTTGTTTAACTTGCTACAACAGGCAAAACTTATTGTAACATAGTAGTTAGTTGGAACTGAATTCCTGCCAAGCCTGTGAAATGAAATAGAACTTCCAGAAATAGTGATTCCATAGGCCAGGTGTAGTGGTATACGCCTTTTAATCCCAGCACTTTGGAGACTGAGGTAGGAGGAGCACATGAGTGAGACGCCAGCCTGGGCTGCAGGGTGAGTTCCAGGCAGGCTGAACTACAGAAGACCTTACCTCAAGGGGAAAAAAAAAAAAGGCCAGCCAGGATGGTGGCACACATCTTTAATCCCAGCACTCGGGAGGTTGAGGTAGGAGGGTCGTTGTGAGTTCAAGGCCAGCCTGAGCTATAGCAAGATCTTGGGATGCTACCACTAGGCATGGCTAGTCTTCCAGGATGGTGTGTGTGAGATGATGCGTGTAGCTTGGCCCGGCTTTGAGTGCCGCCAAGGGAATATCTCTTGCAAGAGTAAAGTGCAGGTGTGCGGGCATTCACGGTTGAAAAGGACTGCTCACGGTGAGGCTGCTAGCACCTCCCACAGGAGGCAGGCACTGTTTCCAAGTGGACAAATTCATGGCTATCTTAGAATTCCTATTTCACTTCAACATGTAACTAACAGGGCCACCTTGGTGCCTAGTTTTTGCTCCAGATGAAATTCATTCATATAGAGATTTGCAGTAAGAAAGCCTCAATCATTTAAAAACAGTACCTTTCAGGGCTGGAGAGATGGCTCAGCAGTTAAAGGCACTTGCAAAGTTGATGCCCTGGGTACCCACATAAATCCAGTTGCTTAAAGTGGTGCAAGCATCTGGAGTTCACTTGCAGTGCTTAAGAGCCCCTGGTGTGCCCATTCCCCCCTTTTCCCTGCTTGCAAATAAATAAATAAATGCACCTCCCCCCCTCCCCAGGTAGTCTCACTCTAGCTCAGGCTGATTTGGAATTCACTATGTAGTCTCAGGGTGGCGTCGAACTCACGGAGATCCTCCTACCTCTGCCTCTGAAGTGCTGGGATTAAAGGCGTGCGCACACCTGGCTAAATGCACCTTTTCACACAGGAGCTACAAATGGATTATACTGGTTAACCAAATAAAACTGAGGGTAGGAAGGAAAAGCCTAGAAGACTTGTAGAGTTGAAAGAATCAGGTAATGGGTTTAGGAAATTAGGTAGCTTTTTGGTGTTTTTTTTTTTTTCCTTTTTCTTTTTTCCCCCAAGATAGGGTCTTGCTCTAGCCCAGGCTGACCTGGAATTCCCTATGTCGTCTCAGAGTGACCTTGAGTTCACAGGAATCCTGCTACTTCTGCCTGCAGAGTGCTGGGATTAATGGCGTGCACCACCTCACCTGGTTTAGGCAGCCTTTTAAGTGCTGTGTGCACCTGACACCATCAATCCCTACTCCTGGCCTGTTCCTGCTATAAATTCAGCAGCAGAAAGATGGGCTCCCCTTTCAGTTAATAGCCAATGTCTAATTTCCCTAACTCTGAAGAAATTTTGGTTCCCCCCCAAAAATGGACAGTAACCACCTAAGCTCTTAGCCTGTCTGAATATTAATTATCCCTTAACTTTGTGTCAAGTCCTCATCCTGAAGCTGTCACTTAAGGCTTGCAGGCGACAGATGTCGAACTGAAAAGTTCTTCATCAGCTGACAACAGACACATCTTCAAGAACTGCTAACCATAAGCGGTAAAAAAAAAAAAAAAAAAAAAAAAAAAAAAAAAAAAAATCACGCAGGAACTTTTCTATGATTAGTCACAAAGCACAGGGCAATCCCATTCATTTTAAATCTCCGCCTTCCCACCTCCGCATTTCCAAAGACGTAGCTCCTTAAGAAAATGGATTTTCCTGCTCCACTCACATCTCATTCCAAGAGTCATCTCCCAAGACCTTGGCCTTATTTTCTGCCACATCCCAGGAAAAAACTCATTCCTATGGCTGCCTGCAAAGCTAGCTCCGTCGTGACTCGCTACCGAAGAGGCCCGGGAGACAGGGAAGTCACTGTCTCCTTTCCGGGTCTGCAGGAGTGATCCAGGCTGCCCCGAGGGAGGAAGAAGTCGCCGGAGAGCCCCAGGGTCCTTTCGTGCCCCTCCCAGCTCCCCCATGCCAGCTCCTACGGGGGTGGGGGACAGAAAAAGTCACCCATCTCTCGAGAGCTGCTCTAAGTCGAAGGCAAAGCTTCCCAGGCAGGGAGAGTTGCCGGGCGTCCCCACCGCACCCCGCGGGCTCGGAGGGTGGCGGTGGGGGCGGGCGGACGGCCTTGACCGCGAGTCCGGCTCCCCGCAGGGCGGCAAGGCGAGGCCCGGCGCGGGGTGGCGGTGGGGGGAAGGCGTGCAGAATCGCGATCGCGGCCCTGGGCCCCCCTCGGGCACTCACGCTCTTGTCGATGTCCAGCTTGAGTTTCTTCTGCGAGATGCTCTTCTGGACCCTCTTGCTGAAGGAGGCGTTGCCCGCGGGCCGGACGCAGCGCTCGCCGTCCGCGATGAGGCAGCAGCTCTGGCCGTAGCCCGGGGCGGCGGCGGCGGCGGCGGGGACGGCTGGGGGCCCTTCGCGGCTGTCCTCCTCCGTGCTGAAGCCGTTCATCTCCCCGCCCCGGGCCGGCCCCTCCGGGAGAGGGCCCCGGTAGGCCACTCCGCGGCCGCACTCCTCACGGGGCAGGCCGCCGAGAACCCAGCGCGCCGACTCCCCGCGTCCGTCCGCAGCCGAGCCAGCGATGCCCGCTCGGCGCCCCGAGGCCCGGCCGTTCCGCCCGGGAGCGCCGCCACCTCTCCGATGGAGGCCCGGGGGTCAACGCGCACGGATCCGGGCCCCGCCGGGGGAGGGCCGGTCACTCCCGGTGTCTTGCACCGTGGGGGTCCCCCTTGTCCCTCCTCCCCGAGCCGCGGCGGCTCCTCGGGGACTCCGAGCCCGGCCGCCCCGCGAGCTTCCGAGGCCCCCGCCGGCTCCCGCCTTCTTTCGGTGGCCGAGCAAACTCGCCGCTCGGCAGCTCTCCTCCGGAGGGGAGTAGGAGGGGGTTGACGCGGCCTCGAACCCGCGGCGTTCCGGCTCCCGCGTCGCGCCCGGCCCGCTCCAGCCCTCAGCCGCTCGGCGGCGCCCCGTGTCCCGCCGCCGCCGCCGCCGCCGCAGCAGCCCCAGGGCCGCCCGGCCGCCGCCCGCCCGACGCGCCGCACCACAACAGTGCGCTTCCCTCCCCGCCGCCCCGCCCGCCTCGGCCGGGCGGAAGTCCCGCCTCCGCGCAGTCATTGGCTGTCCGCGTTCTGGAGGCGGGGCCGTCGCCACCGCTGAGCCTTCTTATTGGACGCTCCTGCTGCCGGTCGCCGGTGCCAGGCTACTTCCTGGACTCTGCTGGGATGGGTTCAAAGTAGAGAAAGTGCGAGAGGGAGAGAAGAGTTTCCCGGGCCAGGGTCGGGCAGCGGGGTCCCCCGCGTGCCCTCCGGCTCTCCTTCGGGATGGTGAGCTGGGGGGTCTGGCGGGATGGAGGGACGGATCCTGGGGCCGGGAGATCGCGTCCTCGGGCTGATGCGGGCGGGAGCGCAGAGGGACAGGCTTCGGGCGGCGACGTGGGAAGGGGTCCGCAGTGGGTGCGGGAGTGTCGTCCGAGGAACGGACTGCCCCAGACCGAAGCCCCCGGACCCGAGGCCGGCATTACCCGAGCGGTGGAGGCAGGGAGGGTGAGACCGGACCGAAAGCCGGTGTGGCGGCGGGGCACCGGGCAGCCGGGTGCAGCTAGGTTTGGAGAGACGCAGAGGAGACTTCGGGGTCCGATGGGGTCGCCGCGGCTGAGAGCCCCCCATCTCCCCTAGACTGTGCTTTGGGGACCAGCGCGGACCGCACGCCCTGAAGAGGGAGGGGAGGGTAGAAGAGACCCCGGGGCCAGGGTGACCCTTCCCTGGGAAGCTCTGCTGGGTGCGGAGGCGAGGGAGGAAGGCTTGGGTGGGCGTCCGTGGGGCGATCTGCGACATGGGGAGGGGCTGTTTGCTGCCTCTTCCCCCGAGCGATGATCTGTAGGTGTGTTGCTTGAAGCCTTCCCGGCTATTGGCGAGGTCACCGCACCCTGCCAGGTCTACGGTGCCACCTCACCTTCCCGGAAGGGCCCTTGGGGATCTTAAAACACCAGTCAGCCACCCCCCCCATCCCCAAACTGGGTAGCTTTGCATCTAGCTCAGGGTCGTCCAGCCACTTAGGGAGAGAGGGCTAGGTGACCGGTATGCATGTCCGGAACTGGACCCCCGAAGGAGCAGCCTGTTTATATCCTGCTGAAAAAAGAAAAATCTACCAGTTTCTGTATTTAGAATCAATTGCCTTCTGCTCTTAATTTCCCCTCAGTGGCCTAAACCTAATTTTACGTGAGTCACGATAGGAAATTCGTCTATGAGAGAAAAATTTCAGCACACAGTGGGGACTGGGGCTAGATAGAGCTCCGTGTCAGGGAACCTGGCTGGCGCATGTGAAGGTCGTACAACAAACAAGCTCAGGATGCCGGCTATGAGATTGTCTGTAGTCAGAATAATCTACAAGTTCCAAAAGGGAAGTGGTTAATTAAGCACTTAACATCTTCAGAATGAGATGTCCAACCAGTATACAAAGTAATTTCCGCGTGTGTGTGTGTGTGTGTGTGTGTGTGTGTGTGTGTGTTAAATTCACCATCTGCTCTTTCAGCAAAGATTGATGGGTTGGAAACATGCGTCCTTTTTTTTTTTTTTTAAAATGTTTTTACTTATTTATTTGCAAGTTGAGAGAGAAGACAGAGGGAGTGGGCTCACCAGAGCCTCTTAAACTCCAGATGCAAGCACCACTTTGTGCATCTGGCTTTATATGTGTACTGGGGAATGGAACTTGGGCTGACAGGCTTTGCAAGCAAGCGCCATCTCCCACTTTTCTTTATGTCGACTAAAACTTGCAGGATATTCTGGGCGTGGTGACTCAAATCCAGTACTTGGGAGGTGGAGGCAGAAGAATCAGGAGTTCAAGGTCATCCTCAAGGACAGTGAATTTGAGGCCAGCCTGGGCAATATGAGGCCCTGTGTCAACAACAACAAAGCCCTGGAATATAAAATTGCATGTGAGGGGCTGGAGAGATGGCTTAGCGGTTAAGGCGTTTGTTTGCCTGCAAAGCCAAAGGACCTCGGTTTGATTCCCCAGGACCCACGTAAGCCAGATGCACAAGGTGGCGCATGCTGCTGGAGTTCATTTGCAGTGGCAGGAGGCCCTGGTGTGCCCATTCTCTCTTTCTCTCTCAAATAAATAAAAATTTTAAAAATGCATATGAAATATATTTGAACATCGATGTTTTTTAAAAATACTATGCATCAGGAATACTTTGAAGTACACATAGTAGTCATTTCTGGACAATAGAAATATGGTTAATAGTTTTTTATTTCTACATTTTCCATAATAAGCTTTTTTTGTTGTTTTGCTTTTACAGTAGAAAACAGAACAAAGTAATTAATGGAAGTGACCTCTTTCCAGAAGGCAGGAGTTGAAGGCATTGAGTTGTTTGTGACAGGTAAAGAAATCAGTGCCGACCACGTGGTAGGAATTCATGAATGTTTACCAGCCTCTGAGCCCTCCATAGGTGCTGCGGTGCCAGGCTGAAGACCATGACGTCCCTGTGTAGAAACAGGCTGCTGCAGAAGCTGGACGCCCCACCCCACCCCCAGAGCAAGCGAAGGTGGCTTTTGTTTCTGCGTACACATTAAATTCACTGTTTGGGGTTAGTTTGGCAGCCCAAGGAGCACCCAGTGGAGCAAGCATCGGAAGGAATCAGGGTATACATGAGCAGCCAAAGAGATGCTGGCCAAGGAAAGTGCCGCTGACCTGGACAGAGGTGCTCTGGAACCCAGGGTAGACCCGATGCACTCCAAGTTACTGATAAAAGGTTAAGTAATGATTAGCTTTGGCTTGATGTTCACATATGTAGAAAGAACTCGGATTTATCCTGAAATAGATGGTGGTGTGGCAGTGAAATCTGAACATACTCCTTTTTAAATTCATATATAAATTGACACTTTAAGGGAGGTGAAAGATTTATATAATCTGGAGAGAAACCAGAGTATTTACTTTTTTTATTTTTCAAATTCTGAATCTTTTTTTTTTTTTCAGAAAAAGTTTTAGTTGTCTTTACTGGTTTTCTTGTATAGTACTGGGAAAAATTTTTAAATTTATTTTTATTAGTTATGGACATACTATGTAGACAATACATGTGGTACCATCCTTTCCCTCCTCCCTGTCCCTTTTCCACAGTGGTCTTCCTCAGTGGGGATGCAGGTCAACCCTATGGGGATTGTGGGTTGTGCAATTTGGGGGCAGCAGTCAGTTATGAGGGAGAGGCAATGTCTCTGTGGAAAACTTGTGCCTCTAGCAATCTGCCCCTTCTACAAAATTCCCTGAGCCATGTTGGGTTCGTTTTAAGTCTACTTCAGTGATAGGCTCTTAGGAGCCTCTGGATCTCTGGTTTGGTAGGTGTTGAGTGTCCTCAGTGTCTACCTCCTTCACCCTTAGCACTGGAAAGTTTTTAACATTTTAAGATAATTTTGTTTTTTCAGTTTAACATTTAAAAAAATTTTTTATTTACTTATTCATTTGCTCACATATTAGTTTTCTGCATAGGTAGTTCCGCATATTTCCATGTCTTTAGGAGTTACTGCTTTCTTGATAGTCAAAGTGCAAAATTAAAACTTTAGGGGCTGTGGAGATGGGTCAGTGGCTAAAATTAGGCTTTTGCTTTATCCTGTTCAATTCCCCAGTGCCTATGTAAAGCCAGATGTACAAAGTGGCATGTGCATCTGGTGTTTGTTTGCAGTGGCAAGAGGTTCTGGAATACCCATTATCTCTCTCTCTCTCTCTCTCTCTCTGCTTAAAAATATATTAAATAAAAATATATTTTAAAAACCTCAATCAGGTGTGGTGGCCCATTTCTTTAGT